>NC_137780.1:16915058-18115058 GCF_963455305.1 Plecotus auritus
TATTCACCAGATTATTCTGTTCCTCAGGTTTTTATTCACTTGATTTTTAGGTTCACTGTTGATAGATATGTATTTGTTGTTCATAATTTTATCTTTACTTTTTTCTTCTTCCTCTTCTTTAAGAATACCTTTCAGCATTTCATATAATACAGGGTTTGGTGGTGATGAACTCCTTTAGCTTTTTTTATCTGTGAAGCTCTTTATCTGCCCTTCAATTCTGAACGATAGCTTTGCTGGGTAGAGTAATCTTGGTTGTAGGTTCTTGCTATTCATCACATTGAAAATTTCTTGCCACTCCCGTCTGGCCTGCATAGTTTCTGTTGAGAAATCAGCTGACAGTTGTATGGGTGCTCCCTTGTAGGTAATTAACTGTTTTTCTCTTGCTGCTTTTAATATTCTCTCTTTGTCTTTTGCTCTTGGCATTTTAATTATGATGTGTCTTGGTGTGGTCCTCTTTGGATTCCTTTTGTTTGGGGTTCTGTGCGCTTCCTGGACTTGTAAGTCTATTTCTTTCACCAGGTGGGGGAAGTTTTCTGTCATTATTTCTTCAAATAGGTTTTTAGTATCTTGCTCTCTCTCTTCTTCTGGCACCCCCATAATTCTGATGTTGGTACGCTTGAAGTTGTCCCAGAGTCTTCTTACACTATCTTCAACTTTTTGGATTTTTTTTTTTTTGCTTTTTGCTTTTTGCTTTTTCGGTTGAGTGTTTTTTGCTTCTTTGTATTTCAATTCTTTGACTTGATTCTTGTGTTCCTCTAGTCTGTTTTGGGGTCTCTGTATAATATTTTTTATTTCAGTCAGTGTATGTTTAATTTCTAGTTGGTCCTTTTTCATATCTTCGAGGGTCTCGTTATATTTATCGGCCTTTTCTAGGATATTCTTGAAAAGCCTTATAACCGTGGTTTTGAATTCTATATCCAGTCATTTGTTTTCCTCCATTTCTTTTGTTTGTGATCTGATTCTTTGACGCCGCATTTTCACTGCTTCCCTGAGTTGGTAGGGTAAATTTGTGTGCTAGGTTTCCTATATGGCCCAGTGGGTCGGCCTCCCTAGTTAACCTGAGGTGGACACTCTTGGTGCACCCCTTTGTGGACTGTGTGTACAGCCTTGTTGTAATGAAGTCTTGATTGTTGTTGGTATCACTGGGAGGAATTGACCTCCAGGCCAGTTGGCTATAAGGATCAGCTGTGTCTATGCTGGGAGAAGTTCGGTGCTGGAAACAGCTTTATAGGATTAGACTTGCCAAATTGCAATAGCCTCTGTGCTCAGCTTGGATGGGGTGGAGTCTCAGGGCGGAGCAGACAGTCTTGGCTTCCAGTCAGCCTTGCCCTTGCATGCACTTGTAGACCTCTGCCTTCCCCAGCTCCCGAGTCTCCACCCGAGAGTCCAGACTCCCCCCACAAGAGCGTGGGTCCCAGGGGCTCGCCTGGAACTGGGGTTCAGTGCAGTCAGAACTGGGGTTCAGTGCAGTCAGAACTGGGGCTCAGTGCAGTCAGGAGCCTCTGACTCCCTTCCACTAGGGAAAGCCTGTGGCGACCTCCGCAGCCTTTGTGCGCACTGGCACGAGTGCTCTTTCAGACCTCTGCCTTCCCCGTCTCCCGAGTCTCCGCCTGAGAGTCCAGACTCCCCCCATAAGAGCGTGGGTCCCCAGAGGCTTGCCCGGAACTGGGGTTCAGTGCAGTCAGAACTGAGGTTCAGTGCGGTCGGGGGCTTCCTTCCCCCTTCCGCCAGAGAAAGTCAGCCAGGCTCTCAGCCGCCTTTCCCTCTGCGTGCACAAAGACCCTTTGCCGTACCTCCAATTCTCTGTGAGCTTTTCTCTTTCCTTCTAGTTGTAGAATTTTCACTCAGCCAGCTTTCCTGTGGTTCTGGATGGTGTCTGTTCTGTCTTTTAGTTGTAGTTTTGAAATTGTTGTGCAGGGCAGCAGTTTAGGTGCTTACCTATGCTGCCATCTTGGTTTCTCCTTAGATATAATTATTGATACAGATATAGATCTTTTTAAAAAATATAATTTTCTTGATTTTTAGAAAGAGAGAAGGGAGAGGCATAGAGAGATAGAAACATCCATGAGAGGCAATCACGGATTGGCTGCCTCCAGCATGGCCCCCACTGGAGATGTAGACAGCAACCCCATCATGAGCCCTCACTGGGAATTGAGCCAGTGACTTCTTGGGTCCTGGGTCGACACTCAACCGCTGAGCGACATGAGCCAGGCTGGATCTTCTTTTCTTTATCCTCACCTGAGGATATGTTCATTGATTTTTAGAGGGAAAGGAAAGAGACAAAGAGAGAGAAGGAGAGAGACAAACATTGATGTGAGAGAGAAATATTGATCAGTTACCTCCCATTTATGCCCATACTGTGAATCAAACCTGCAATATTTCCATTTATTTATTTATTTATTTATTTATTTATTTATTTATTTATTGATATCAGAGAGGAAGGGTGTGAGAGAGAGAGAGACCCAAACATCAATGATGAGAGAGAATCATTGATTGGCTGCCTCCTGCACACTCCACACTGGGGATGCTGCCCACAACCTGGGCATGTGCTCTGACTGGGAATGGAACAGTGACCTCCTGGTTCATAAGTTGACACTCAACCAACAAGCCACACTTGCCAGGCTGTTGCTGCACTTTTAGGATTCACAGAGCTCCCTGTGTACCTGGGCTCTGATCAGTGGGACGTTGGCAACATTATAGATGACCAGGCACCAGCCCTTCCCTGACTGCCCTCTGACCCCAGTGGCCACTGGCTTGTTCACCACGATGCTCTGCAGCTCAGGGAGCACCTGGAGGTTCCTGTGCTGAGGTGTTGGAGGTGCTCTGAGGTCAGTGGTCAGCTGTGTCTCCACCTGACACAGGTGGGGCCCACATGGCCTGATATCACACATGGTCACTGCATGTGGGCACTGCACGTGGGCACTGCACGTGGGCTCAGCAGGGCACCTGAGGCTGGCTTCAGGCCACCTGAGTGGCTCTGGCCCTGGCTTCTCAGAGAGGGCCTGGCACAGGAGATGGGCATGAGGGGATGGCGTGAGGGTGCATTTAAGGCAAAACCTACCAGGAGGGAAGGAGAGGGCAGAGCGCAGCCACACCGGACGTCCTGTGCAAGCCCGATGGGGTGAGAATGTGGGTGGCAGAGGACAGAGGGTGAGGATGGGGTGGTGTCTGCAGAGCCTGGAGGCACAGCAGAGGTGAGTGGGGACCATGTCTCCTTCAGCAGGTTCTCAGGATCCAGGTGGTTCTCCACGGGAAGCGGGACAGGTGTTGGGAATTGTCCCACAGTACTGTGTTCAGAGACCCATGGGGAACAGCACCCAGCAGGGCTATGAGAGGTCCCATCACTGGGCCTGCTTCCTGCCTCCGTCCTGGACACCCTGAGAGCTGGGTACTTCTCCCAGGCTCACACAGTGGCAGTGCCCACAAAGTATGATCCTAACCCACCGTGTGCATCCAAGTCAGTGAGAGGCTCATGGGTAACTGCCCCAAAGGGCTCCTCCCGGGGCAGAGGGAGGGCCTGATCACCCTCAGGTGAGGTCTGGGGCCTAGACTATGCGTTCCCCACTCAGCTCTGCGTGGGAGGCTGGGGGACATCGCTCTCAGTGAGTGGACAGGCATCCCTACAATGTTTTCCTTGTCAACCCAGAGAGCAACCATCAGGGACATGGTGACAGGAAGGGTGTAGATGAGAAGTCGACCAGATCTGAAACACAGCCACTTCCTGCTTTTTTGCTCGTAGATAATCTAATTAAAGACACAAAGAAGGAAGCAGGACCTACCCCAGGGACACTAGGAGGGAAGAAAGCATTAACCCCAATAGGAAGCCCTCACAACCCTCCAGGGACAACTTCTGAGCTAGGACCCTGGGTTTGCTGGTCCTGAGCGCCCCCAGGTGTCCTGAGCGCCCCCTGGTGGCCTGAGCGCCCTCTGCAGCCCAGCCCTGCTGCCTGCCTCAGAGAGGTTTGTGTCTGGGCTTACACTGACTTCCCCTCATTGTGCCCCTGGCACAGTAATACACGGCCGTGTCCGTGGCTCTCAGGTTGTTCATTTGCAGATGCAGTGTGTTCTTGCCGTTGTCCCTGGAGATGGTGAAGCGGCCCTTCACAGAATCGGCGTAGTATGTGCTACCACCAGTATGAGTAATGCTTGAGACCCACTCCAGCCCCTTCCCTGGAGCCTGGCGGACCCAGTCATCCAGTAGCTACTGAAGGTGAATCCAGAGGCTGCACAGGAGAGTCTCAGAGACCCCCCAGGCGGCACCAAGCCTCCCCCAGACTCCACCAGCTGCACCTCACACTGGACACCTGCAAACACAGAGACACAAGGTGGACTTAGAATCACATGGAAGCAAAAACAGGCACAGGCACAGGTCTCAGTGTTCCCCACTCCTGAGAATGACCTTGAAAAATGATCAGGAGGAAAACACAGCTTGTCACCAAGTCCATGGTGGAGCCCCTGGGGTCCTGTCTCAGGCACGTGGGTTCTGGGTGTCTCCCCAGCATGTGGGGCAGGGCCCTCTTTTATGAGCAGGAGGAGAGCCCCATTTGCATGGGGTCTGGATATAAGGGTGCAGCTGTGACCCTGGGCTGCATACCTGACCTTGTCATCCTAGGGGTGACCCCAGATGGGAAAGGACTCAAGGATGCCGGCCACAAGGGGTCCTGTCCTGACCCTCCCTCGCTCTGTCCTTTCCTTAGACCAGTGGTCGGCAAACCGCAGTGCACGAGCCACATGCTGCTCTTTGGCCCCTTGAGTTTTTAGCAAAGGCCAGCTTAGGAGTACCCTAATTAAGTTAATAGCAATGTTCCTATGTATATAGTTTAAGTTTAAAAAATTTAACTATCAAAAGAAATTTCAATCGTTGTACTGTTGATATTTGGCTCTGTTGACTAATGATTTTGCAGACCACTGCCTTAGACCAATCACCCTGACCCTATTCCTTTGGGGGGCAGCTTCCAGGATTGAGAGTCCTCCATCCTTGGGGTTTTGATGAGGACCCAGGGGCTCAGGGGTGTTGCCCTCAGAGGCGCATGGATGGGGCTTCCTCTTGCTCTCCTTCACTCACTGTGGGCCATGTTGCCTTTCTTGGTTTTGGGAATAAGAATTTGCTTTGGAATGATACTTTTATTTTGATAACTAGTGGCCGGGTGCACGAAATTTGTGCACATTAAAAGGGAATTAATTAGAGGAAATATTTTAATATTGCTATTTGTCCTTTCTCTATAATATCAGTGTCAGAGATGAAAGAAAATTAATAAAATGTATATGAAAATCTCCCTCCTGTCAAAGTCTGGGTCATTCTGCGGGACCCAGAGTCAAGTCTCCACCCACCATCTTGAGCCTCAAAATCGCGCAAGACCCAGACCATGCCAGCCCCACCCTCGTCAAGCCTTGAAGGTGGGGGGAGCAACCTCAGGTCCCCAGTGAAGCCCCACTGGGCGGGGGGCACAGCCTCAGGTCACCTGGCCTGGCACTGGGCGGGGGGCTTGGCCTCAGGTTCCCTGGCCCAACCTCAGGTCCCTTGGCCCCAGCGTGATGGTGTGACACCCATTTGCATATTAGCTCTTTATTATATAGGATGATAGATTGTTGTTTTCCTCAATCACATCTCACACACATACACACATGAATATGTAATGGGATAATGCATGGGTTCATGCTGCCTGTCACTACTAGAGCCAACTAAGCAGAGACAGGGTTGAATCATATATAAGCATTTATTCCAATTCTGTGTGCAATATGGGAGAGCAACCAGTCATTTACGAAAATCTGCTCTGCACCCCCATAAGCCAGCTGCTTGTCTATATATATAAAAGTCCAGCAACCAGAAGAGCAGAACGAATGGAACGACTAGAACAATGCATGACTATGATGTGCACTGTGGCCATTAACCAGCCTGATATGAGCCCTGATAGCTCCCCCTACCCCCAGCTGGCCTGGACCCCAGTCGTCCCCCAACACCCTGATCAGGGACCAGGCTGGCCTACCAACTGCTCATGGCCCTTCCCCCCTGCTGGCTGGGCCTGATGGGCCCCCATTTGGGCAGGCCTGCCGGACCCCACCCATGCATGAATTCCTGCACAGGGCCTCTGGTATTGAATAAAACGACAAGCAGACATGGGGAAGTAGACAAAGGCTATGCCAAAGGGGCCGTTGACAGGGAGCAGAGGGCTGGGGTCTTCCAAGGGCTGGCAGGCTGGTTCTTACAGCAAATTGTTCATCTTCCAGGTGAGCTCCCAGGTCTCCATGTGGCTGCCAGCCAGGTGAGAACTTGTTTCTTTAATCAGAATAAACAATCATGGTTAACAGAGCAGGAATACTATTCCTTACCATTCTAGCTGGTCCTCCACATTGTATTTCTCCCCTATCAATAACTCGAACGTATACAAGTGACAAGGGCAGAGAGGCAGGGCTGGACCCTGTGGCCACAGCCTCCATCTCAAACCTGCTGTCCTGGTCACAAGCCCGCAGCTGCCTGACTGAAACCACAGATTTCACTCGACTTCCCTGCTGTTTGTGTGCAAAAGGCCTGTGTTCCCAGCCTCTACAGGTGGGAGTTTCCATTCTTTAATAATGGAGCCCTGGCTGGTGTGGCTCAGTGGTTGGACCATCGGCCTGCACACCAAAGGGTACGAATTATTTAGAATTAATCCCATTCAGGTAGCAGGTTTGTAATAATTGTGTGTACTTTTCTTTCCACACAGGAAGAAACGTGTATGAATGTATGTTGTAAATGAAGAAAGGACAATTTGTTGATATAAGTGAAGCATGGTGTTCCCTCCTTTAGAAAACTGCTGTTTAAAACTGCTGTTTGAACTACTCTGTCATTTTTAGATAGTCTCTTATTCTGTAAAATATAACTTGGTTTTTTAGCTTGAATAATAGAAAAGATAAACATAATTGTCTGACCTTGCAAAGAGCCATCTAAAGGGGCTGATACACTATATTAATTCACATATTCTGCCAAGTGTTTGTTCATCCAAGGTGACAGGTGTTTGATTAGATATAATCTGTACTCAAAGTTACAAGTTGTCTGTATAGATATTACAGGTGTTTGATTAGATATAATATGTGTTCAAGGTTACAAGCTGTGTTACACAAAGAACTAGAAGGATATAAAAAAAGGAAATACTCCCTCTTGTGTTAGTTCAGAGATTGACAGAGGTAATCTGCTCTGAACCTGCATTCAATAAAGATTACTCCTAACTAATTGACTCATTAGGTGTCTTGTCCAGCTCGCCGATTTGTGATACAACATTTGGAGGCACCAGCGAGATCAGAGAGAGGTGCCTACCTGCACCTCATCTCAGACTCCTGGGATGGACGGCCTCCCCTGCCTGGCTGCTAGGCCCTGAGCATCTCTAGGGGAGGTGCCACCTGCTGAAGTTCCAGGGCCCCAGAGATGCTTCTCTGTGGTCATGACAGCCAAACAAGGGACACCTGACATCCCCTGCATTCTTTTGGAGTCATCAGAAAAACCCTGTGGAGGTGAGTGAATTCAAATTCGATTAAGGGATTTTGATTTCACTTTTGTTGTTTGTTTGTGTGGGACTAACAATTTGCTACCAAGAAGGGGGACTGGGCGAAGTCTTTACTCCTCTGGTAGGTTCTCACTGAGACGTTGGTTGAGAATTTTGTGTTGGGACATGGGTGCCGGAAGTGCCCCTACATTCATTTGGGGAGTTGGGCATTGTTTCAATTATCTGCTCAGCTCCTGTTTGGGCTAGTCTACTGAGAGAGTGTGAGTACGGATGTTTGTCTATCTTGGCATAATTACTTTTCATTAACTTGTCTATATATAAGTGTGAGAGCCTGTGTAAAAGCGAAAGCTACTTTGGTTTATTCTGCATTTCTGTTGATTCGTCTGGCTAAAACGTTTGATTTATTAAAGGCTGAATGCCACCGTGACAAACTGAAAAAGTCTCTAGCAGCACTGCTGAGAGTTATTTTTCTCAGGGATGTGTGCTCTTTGTCATGGAGGGAATCAGCCCACTTAGCTAATAAAAATGTCTATCAGTTGCTCTTTATTGAGTTGTGAATTTGCTGTATTAAATTGAAATTTTGAAGTTCTAGGGTTAATTTAAAGATATAAATTGTGAAGGTTGTAGCCAAAAAAAAAGGGGGCTAAAACAAAAGCCGGCTAGGTTCCAAGATTGCTTGGTTCTGAGAGTGTTTGTCAGAAAAGCAAGAGAGAAGTCTTCTCAAGTTAACTATTTGCAACAAAGTAGTAAATTTCAAAGAACAAAGAACTTGTTATTTATGACTTTTCTTATCTCTTTTGGTGGACAGAGACTTCCAAGGGCAGGACTTACAGCTCTGCAGGGCGGAGCTCATTTATGGGCCCTGTCCCTGCCTGTAACATCATAGCCCTGTGAGCCATCTGAGGTGGAACTAAGGCTGAAGTTGTTATTAACTATTAATGAACCCCGTTAACCCTGGTTGTGTGTCTTGTGCGGTCTGTTGTCTTTGTGGTTGTGTGTTTTGTTTGACTTGCCATTTTCAGTCATTTATTAGGGCCCTCCTAGAAGAGAGAGCTTGGTTCCACCCCCTTCTTGCACCCCTGATGGTATCTGTGATTGGATTGAAAACCATTTCCTTCAGGGGACCTCCCAGGATTTTGGTCTGCAAGAAATCTCCCTACACACCTTTATCCTCATCCACTATTTTTCCAGGCCAACTAAGAGTCATTTTTCTCCACAGGTTTGATCCCAGCCTCCGGGAGGGAGGATTACTACAGCAGTAGTCTGCAGTTTTCTCTGAAACTCCCACTATTTCTATTTCTCCCCTCTGTAGGAATTGTCTTCCTCTGAATCACAATAGGAAAGGGAGACAAGCAATGGGCCCTGGGCTGGGGGACAGGGGGTGTGTCGGCAGTTAATTATGAAGCAGGGAGAGATAGGGTTTTGTTGGTTTTTACTGGCTGCAGACTGCTCTGCTGGCATAGGGGTCTGGTCCGTAGCCTACCAGGTGTCTTATCAGAACTGCACCTGATTCAAGGTCGCAAGTTGTCTGAGAGCACAATTAATCTTTCTCTGCCCCGGTTTATTATTTTTTAACCCTTCCAATACTAAATTAGACCGATACAATATACTTGAAATTACATAATGAAAAATACAGCAGTTTTTACTAGACTGTAGTAAAGTTTTAATTTAACTGCTCTTAGTTTTAACACAGAATGTCTAGGTATATTTTCTTGAAAGTAAAAGTACATTTAAAGTGTGTTCATAAATATTAATCTAAGAAATGCTGACTGTTACTTTTTAATAGTTATTGCTAAAAGTAAAGAATTCTAATACACTTAAAAAAAAGAAAAGGTCTACAAGTTGCTGATAGTGTGACAGAAAAATATTAGAGTAAAGATACTTAATAGAAGGTCTAAGGTATAGTTACGCATTTTTGGAGGACAGAAAAAAAAGGTTTGAAGGCTAATTTAAAATGTAAAGTTATAAAGATTATGTATATAATAAAAGGAACAGAGTAAGGTTTTAATAGCAAGAGAAAAAAAGTAGTCAGAACAGGGGCAGGCGTGACTTAAAAAAAACAAAAAAAAACCAACACACAAAAAAACCAACTGAACTCCCAGGAGCCAAGCAGAGGAGAAATGGAGCTGAAGTCTGCAGCCACTCTGGTGATTTAGAACTGGTTGCTAGGCAGACTCAGGCCCTGAGAACCAGGTGAAAGAAGAAGGGGGGGGGGGGAGGTTTGGATGCCCCAGCCGCTGGCAGGGGCCCTGGAAGAAACAGCATCAAGAAAAGAGGGGGATGACAGACAGTAACCTGACACCTGAGCTGTTGCCCAGTCAATTATAAATATTTTATAACGTACAATAAAGGACTTAAGCATTTGGCTTACTAGATAAAATGTTAAAACTGCAAAAACATTAATAAAACTAAGAAAAAAATATAGGAACTCAGAGCAGCTCAGAACAGCTGTGCCCTTGCTGCTCTGACACTTGGCTTTGCTGGCAGGACCTAGAAGATGTGCGGGTCCCAGCAGGAGCCAGTGCTCCCAACACTAGGTGTCAGGACAGGATTTAGGGGTAAGTGCCCTGTCGGGAGATGGTGTTGACTCCCCACCCCTTGAGGACTTGGAACCCGATCCCCAAAGAGCAGCAAGAGCAGGATATTTGGGAGAGACCTTCACCAGAGAAGCAAGAGCAGGCACAAGAAGGTAGAGGGCAAAATATCTAAGCTGCAGCCAGGCAATCCAGAGATCCCTCAGCCCCAGCAGACACTGTTGCCTGGAGTGAGAGCGGGTAGGTAAGGGGGGTGAGGAGAGCGAGCCGGAGGGGAGGTCAGACACCCAGAGCCAAACAGCAGCAACAGTGACAAGCGGGGACAGCAGACATTTACCGGACCCTGAAGTTGCCCAGCTGCCGCCCAGTGAGTAATGAGCATTTTAGAAACAATACAAGACTTAGGCCTTTGGCTTGCTGGATGCAGCAGTTAAACCAGAAGCCAGTGATTGCTACCAGCCTTCTGGCCGCCCCAGGAATAGAGCAGTGAGCCCGGGATCTGTGAAAGCAGCAGGTAGAGCTAGTGGAAGCTCCCTGTTTGCAAATGTGCTGAAAGGGTTCAGAACTACAAGAGCAGCTGCCAGTACCTGCTGCTGGGAGCTGAGGGGCTGATATCCCCTTCCAGAGCACTCCATTGGGAGAGGCCTGGTCACTGCTCTGCCACAAAGGGGATGGGTGGGAAGGCAGGGGCCTAATACCCAAGCCACTGCCACAGGAGTGCTTTGCAATAGGCAAAGCTGTTTCTAACTGCAACTCTGGCTGTTTTGGACTGGCAGCTTAAAGTCAAAGGGCAACAAGAGACAAGGATGGCAGGGCCCTGTAACTAGTAAACAGAGTTAACAAAAAGGGCAAAGGAAAGGCGCTCTCCCCGGACCAGGGAGCCTTCAGGACTTTCAGACTCTCCCAGAGACTAGGAGTCTGACTGAGGGACTGGCCGAGACCCCGTTGGGTTAGAAGGACCGGAGGCTGCATATTCAACTTATAGACTGTAGTTTGCCAGGCAGAGGTCCAAGCCCAGTTGTGTAGGGGTTAAGCTGCATGTGGACAGCAAAACAACTTTCTCCCATGCCAGAATACATTTTAGGGAAATTGGGCAGACTGTGTTTGTGACTAGAAAGAAGAACCAGCCACCACACACAGCCCTGACAGTGGCCTACAGAAAACTGTAGACTTAGATGATGCCTGCGTCTTCATGGACATGGCTCCAGAGAGACAGGGACAATTTTGCTTTGTGTAGGAAGGTAAAAATGGACTTCAGTCACCTCCCTAAGATGGGACACATAGCCCTGTCATGTTTGGTAGCAGAAGATTTAGCTTCCAGGAGTGGCCGCAGTGCCAACGTTATACTTCATTATGTAAATGTAGTAATCTTTAATTCTCTTGCAGATTTGAATGCAGTTGCCAAAAGGGCAAGTGCCCAACTGGGCAAAGAAAAATACCCGTCAGGTTTTGGTCTCTATTGAGAGACAGTTGGCAGCCTGTATACTGCCTTGCAGGCCTGTGTGACCATGCCCATGTCAGGGGTGGCATAAACCTCAAGTTTAGGAAACTGGGGGAGGGCTGTTTGGAACAGAGGGAAGTCGTGAAGTGGTGAGTACTAGCCCTCTGTTAAAGGAATTACAGACCCTGAGAGGTCCTGTGACATGTGAGACCCTGTGAAGGGATAAAGCTCCCTTAGTCTGTTCTGAGAGGGCTTGTCAGCCCTCCTAGAGACCATATATAGTTTAAGGACAAGTCAAGTAGGGGGAACCCTCCAACAGGGACAGCTGTAACTGTCTATTTGAATACAGACACATTTTTAATTTCCTCTTGCCATTTGAAGACAGTTATATTACTCTGAAGAATCCATAAAAAGGACTGATAAGGAAAATCAGAAGATCTTAAAGCAGGTCAGCATATTTTTCTCCTTATATAATTCCTCTGAAATTTGGCAATATTTAATAAATAAATCATGGCAATACATGTCTTTGCATGAATTCAATAAGACCAGTTTCCAATAGTGGTTTTACTGACGAAAACTTTGACTGGAGTATCATGTTTTAAAAGCCCTGTCTAAACTCTGAAGATTTGACGCCAATAAGAGTGCCACAAAGAAAGCCTGGTATCCTGCTTGGGACCCCTAAAAATAGCTGTCGCTGGAGCAGCAGGCCCATGCCCTACCATCACTGGCAGTTGGTCATAGTAGAAGGGGAGCAATAAGGGCGCCTCTGCGTCCCTGCGGAACCCCCACGCACTCTGGGCTGAAATGAGTAGGAGGGCTGCTGAGATGGGCCTTGAAGCCTGGGGCCTGGGCCCAGGTGGAGTCGCTGTAGGTGAGGGATTCACCTAACTCAGCAGATACTGCAGGCAGGCCTGATGGCAGCTGGATGGCTTGGCTTCCTGGACCTACGGGGCACACTAAGATTCAATCATGAAATTCAGGCAAAGGTAGTCAGTTACTATTCTTGTTGTGTTTATGCAAACAATCAGGCCAAATTGAATACAATAGATAAATTGGTCTTGATTTGACTCTTTTGATAAACCTAGAGGTAATTTTGAGGAGAAAATTTCTATTTTAATACAGGTTATCAAAACTGAACAGTTTTCTTTCCCTTTCACCAGACCATTTGTTATAACTCTTGCTGTTCTAATTGCTCAGTAATACTAAATTTTATGACAGGTTGTCTCTGCCAGGTCACAAGCCCACCTCCTTCTATGCCCAGGCCTTATCATCCCTCTGACAGACAGCAAGGATCTCTTGGATCTGAAAGAAAAATCTGTCCCTCCTCAGCATGAAGCAGCTACAGAAGAAACCTGTCATCCCCTTTTCCTGAAAGAATTCAGAGCCAGGATCCTTGAGGTAATATATTAGGCAGTAAGACAGACATGAGCAGAGCAAGGACGATGGGACAACTAGTGCTACCAGATGTAACTAGGTCTTTCCACCTCTACCTCTGTGAGACAAGGGGACTCCCCAGAAGCAAGAGAAAACTAGGCTGCAGATAAAGTAGCCTGGAAGGCTGCCCTAAAACCAGTGGGGCCTCTATAGATTCTAGTGACTCTTTTAGACCCTGACCTACCCACCTCACCAGATTACACGGAAAACAAATCTAGAAAAGCTGAAATCCATAACCAGACTTTACTAAAGTTCTTACATGCTTTAGAGTCCACCCAGAAAGCTGTCCAGAAGCACATCCGAGACGCTCTGCCTGTACCAATTTCTGATCCTGTTCATCCCTTCCAACCTGGTGACTCTGTTTGGGTAAAGAAATTTACCACACAAGGACTGACTCCTACCTGGAGAGGACCACATACCATCATCTTGAGCACCCACACAGCAGACAATGTCGACCGGATCCCAACATGGCTTCATCACACCTGGCTTAAGGCAGCAATGGCAAAACAGAGAATCCAGGACTCTTCATTAGACCCACTAAAGCTAAGACTCTCCTGCATGTACTCTTGGCCCTCATTCTGGGCCCCTGCCTTATAAACTGGTTTATTAACTGTATTCAGCAAAGAATTAAGTCCATCAAGCTGATGGCCCTCAGGGGTCGATATGACCCCCTCCCCAACAATGACCCACAAGAGTCAACGATTTGACTTGGTACATAAAACCAGTGGGGAATGAAGCCTGGTGGTCCCTCCTTTGGAAAACTGCTGTTTGAACTACTCTGTTATTTTTAGATAGTCTCTTATTCTATAATATATAACATTGTTTTTTAGCTTGAATAATAGAAAAGATAAACTTAACTGTCTGACCTTGCAAGCTAGCCATCTAAAGGGTCTGATACACTATATTAATTCACATATTCTGCCAAGTGTTTGTTCATCCAAGGTTACAGGTGTTTGATTAGATATAATATGTATTCAGGGTTACAAGCTGCCTTACACAAAGAACTAGAAGGATATAAAAAAAAAAGAAATACTCCCTCCTGTGTTAGTTCAGAATTTTACAGAGGTAATCTGCCCTGAACCTGCGTGCAATAAAGATGACTCCTAACTAATTGGCTCATTAGGCGTCTTGTCCAGCTCACCGAATTGTGATGCAACATAAGAAATGTCTCAACATGGAGAGAATGTGTTATAAGCTTTTATTGGAGCCAAACTTACAATAACTGTTGGGGAGCAAGACCTCAAATGATGGGGAATAAGTTACGGAGGGAAGGTGAGGAGGTGACAGGGAGGAGGGAGAGAGCAAGGTGGGGACTGGGTGCCAGGACAGTTACCAGGAGGTGCTCTCCTGAGGGAGGTCATGCTGATGTCACAGGTGTGTCAACCCAGATGCACAGGAACCATGGACGAGGGTGCTCAAGGGAAAGATGAGACTTTTAGTAAAGAAGTTATAGGCCTGGTGTGAGCCCACCCCCAGGGGGACCCAGGTAGGAATGTGTGATCAGGGCCTCCTGTGAGGTTCCTTTCAGTCACTGGATTATTCAGAATAAAGACAGAGCCCCTGTTAAGATCATAAATATAATCCCTAAACCTAGACATTGAAAAGGGCTTTCTGTGAGCTCTGAGGGTAATCATTGGAGCAAAACTAATTTAAGGCAGAGCAGGAAAGTGTGTCTTTGCTTAACTCTGCACCTGCTCCTAGTCTGGCCCCTCTGCTGGTCCTGAGCCCCCGGTGTCCTGAGCGCCCCCTGGTGTCCTGAGAGCTCCGTGCAGCCCAGCCCTGCTGCCTCCCTCAGGGAGGTTTGTGTCTGGGCTCACACTGACTTCCCCTCACTGTGTCTCTTGCACAGTAATACATGGCCGTGTCCTCGGTGGTCACGGACCTCAGCTGCAGGGAGAACTGGTTCTTGGACGTGTCAGGGTCGATGACTAACCGACTTTGGAGAGATGGCGCGTACTCTCTGTACCACTTGGACCTGAAGTAGGTCCTTCCCAGCCACTGAAGCCCTTTCCCTGGCGGCTGCCTGATCCAGTTCCAAGTGGCACTGTTGCTGGAGACACTGTCCCCAGAGATGGCACAGGTGAGGGACAGGGTCTGCGAGGGCTGCACCACCGTGGAGCCCGACTCCTGCAGCTGCACCTGGGACAGGACACCTGGGACAGAAGGAAGCAACAAGGTTAATCAGTCCACGTCTCTGTGAACACGGCTGTGATCCCCAGCTCCCCAGACACTGACCCCAGGGGAGCCCCAGCACGGGAAGGAAGACGAGGAAGGAGACAGCCATGTCCCTGGGTCAGCCAGACTCAGCAGGCTCTGCGGCCCCAGTGGAGGCTGTATTTACACAGGAAGCCACGCCTGGCATTTGCCTGAGCATTGCTCACTGATATAAGGACCCGGGTGTGCAAAGCTCACTGAGGCATGGACCTCAGTTCTGCAGCCAGATTTCCCCAGAGCCGTGTCCTTGGGCCAGTGGGACCCAAGGCAGGGCCACAGACAAGAATGCTCAGAAAGGGGCCCCTTGGGTGAGGGCATTGTGGACCTTACACCAATTCCAGAGCCTGTTCACCCACATTAACTTATTGGACTTCATTAATTAATTAATTAATTAATTAATTCATTCCACCAACACAGAGGGCCAGTGACACACCAGCGTCCCTCTAGGCAACAAGGACAAATCAGTGAGGAAGACAGAGGCCCGTCCCCATGTTCTGGGGTCACATGCCAGTTGTTTGTGGGTCAGACACACACCATGTGTCCCCCAGAGCTGGGCAGCTGGGGAGCCTGGGAACAGAGGGAGCAGGTGAGCATCCTCAGACCCAGGGACCCACAGGGGAAGGACATAGGCCTGGGCTTGCGTTTTGCCTCCTGATGAGGTGCCTCACGCTGGGCACAGGGAGTGTGGCATGAAGACCTGCCCTAGGGGTTCCCAGGGCCCAGGGGCAGCTTTGGGAACTGGATGGGGACCCTGGAGGGTGAGGGCCAGGATGTGATCCACAGGGGCCATCACAGAGCCTCCTGGCTTCTCCCCGAGGTGCAGGGGGTTCGCAGAGAGAAGCACCTTTTCTATTCAGAGATGACGTCATTATTCACATGGAAAATCCTAAAGGATCTATAAAGATAGACCCGGACACAAATTGGTGTACAAGCACCGACCAGTGGGAAATGCATTTGGAGAGAAAAACAACAGCAACCCCTGCGAGGCCTAAACACAGAGAAACCCCTAAGGATCAACCTAAAGCCTGACGCCCCATCTCTGCCCACGGAAGTGATAACACGGGTCAGGGGTCCTGACACGGTGTAGACCGAAGAAGCTAACACGCTTTTTCACCATGTCCACACCCACCGAGTTAGGCCACTGTGAATTTTTTATTCAAAAACTGAGCTGTGTCTGAGCTCCATCATCATTCCTAGTGGAAATTGCACACGGTCCTCCCTGGGCTTGGTACTAAGATGGGGTTTCCTCGTATTATTTGTTAATTTTTTTTTTTTTAAAAAAAAAGATTCCTTTATTTATGTATTTAGTTTTGTTCATCCTTACCCAAGGATATTTTCTCACTTATTTTTAGACAAAGTGAAAGGGAACAGGTGAGGCAGAGAGTTATTGGGACACACTGAGTAGTTGCCTCCTGCAGGCACAGATCCAGGTTGCAACTGAAGTACGTGCCCTTGATGGGAATTGAACCCAAAACCCCTCAGTCCGAAGGCTGATGCTCTGTCCACTGAGCCCCACAGGCTAGGGCCATTCCCCCCATGTCTAGTTAACACTGTGGAGGCCCCAGCACAGCATTCAGGCAGCCAGGGTCCTGCCAGGTGGACCAACAGACCTGGGTGTTGTCTGTGTTGCCAGGACGAGGGGAACTAGGATGGAGAGGCCCCCAGAAGAGCAGCCCCAGGTGCCAGGTACAGGGTGCATGGGGAGCTGGGCTGGAACCTCTCTCCAGAGACTTAATGAGGAAGAACCACCCAGACCCCCTCTCCTGCAGGCTGATGCTGGGCCTCGCTGTGGGGGACCCATCTGAAGCCAGTTGGTCAGGCCCCATGAGGGCTGATGGCAACAATAACCTAAATTAGGGAAAAGTCCGTTTTCACCTTTACACCCCAGCATGGTTTCTAGGGACCTTGGAAAAATCTTCGAAGCGTAACCACTAGGGGACACCCTCTCCCCGCTTCTGTGGGAGGAAGGGGGCAGCCAGACTTCAGGGGACTCCTGGCTCCCAGGCTCAAACCTACTTCCTGTCCTAAAGAGGCAGGAGATTTCACATTCTTTGGGACCAGGTCAATGAGCAAACACATGAGGCCCCTCCAGTCACCAGGGGATTTAGGGTGAACTCTGGGTGACCAGTGGTGCTGCCCAGTTCCTCCTTGAGGCTGCACCTCTGTGAAAGCTGTGTTTCTGTGTGTGGTTTCCCACAAGAGCTCAGTTCCATCTCCTTACCTGCTGCTCTGCCAGCCCCACACGGGCAACACCACTGCAGTTATAAGTCTCAAATAGATCCATTTCTGTGTATTGACCAGTGATTTTGAAGTGGATTCGTTTGATAACTATGTCACCTTCAAGTAGGGACACCTGGTTTCTCCATTCACATTTCAGTGTCTCTATGCATTTTTCTTGCCTTATTTCACTGGTTAAAACGTCAAGGACAATGTTGAATAGAAGTGGCAACAGTGGACCTTTTTGACTTTGTCCCCATCAGAGGGGAATCATTTAACTTCCCACAATGGAGTATGATAGTAGTTACAGGAGTCCCATGATCAGATTGAGGAAGTGACCCTTTACCCCACGTTCCCTAAGCATGTTTATCATGAATGAATGCTGTGCTTTGTCACACACTTTTCTGTATCAATTTTTACGACCATGTGAATTTTCTTTACACAGTTGACCTATTGGATTACATTGGTTGATTAAAAAATATTGAACCAGCTTTGAATTGTTGGGATAATTCCTGATTCTTCATGATGAAGTATGATTTTCTTATATTGCTGGTGGGATTGGCTAATCTTCTGTTGAGGATTTTAGTAAATATGTTAATAAGAAATTTTGGTCAGTAGTTTACTGTTTGTACTGACTGCACAAAGAACGCCGGTCTCATAAGAATGCATTGGGGAACGTGTTTATATCTCCTAATTAATTTCTGATATTGGCCATTTGTCTCTGCCAGTCTTGTGACATTTGATTAGTTTTATTGATTTCTTCAAATATTCAGCTGTTGGCACCATTCATTTTTCTCTATTATTTTTCTGTTTTGATTTCATTAATCTCTGCTCATCTTTATTTTTCCTTCCTTCTGCTTGATTTTCTGTGATTTTGATCTCCCTTTTCTAATTTCTTTAAAAAAAATCTTTGCTGTTGAGAGTATTTGTAATATTCACCCTTTTACCCCCCATATCACCCCTCCAACCATTCCAGCCCCATACTGGGCTTCATCAACCCCCTATCTGTGTCCATAGGTAATGCATATGCATATGAGTTCTTTGGTTCATCTCTTTCCACCCTCCCCTCCCTCTTCCCTCTGAGGTTCTTTAGTCAGTTCCATGTTTCCATGCTTCAGTTTATATTTTATTCATCAATTTTATTCATCAATTTATTTGGTTCATTAGATACTTTGTTCATTTATTTTGGTTCTTATATTCAATTGCTGATAGATATGTATGTATTGCAATTATTTTGTTCATATTTTTATTTTTTATTGATTTCATAGAGGAAGGGGGAGAGAGAGAGAGAGAGAGAGAGAGAGAGAGAGAGAGAGAGAGAGAAACATCAATGATAACAGAGAATCAGTGATTAGCCACATTCTGCACGTCCCCCACCGGGGACTGAGCCACCAACCCGGGCATGTGGCCCTTATCAGAATCAAACCTGGAACCATTCAGTCAGCAGCCCTACACTGTATCCACTGAGCCAAACCAGCTAGGCCTTCTTCATGTTTTCTCTTCCTCCTCCTCCTCCTCCTCCTCCTCCTCCTCCTCTTTCTTCTTCTTCTTCTTCTTCTTCTTCTTCTTCTTCTTCTTCTTCTTCTTCTTCTTCTTCTTCTTCTTCTTCTTCTTCTTCTTCTTCTTCTTCTTCTTCCCCTATATGTCCTTGTCCTCCTCTTCCTTCTCCTGGATGTGTAGAGTTGTAATCTGCTACCGTCTGAATCCTTTCCACCAGGTATACTGCTCTAGGGCCTCCTGAGAGGTGAAAAGTCAGTTACTACATGGAGGCACCAAGCAGGAGCTACAGGGGGATCTGCAGATGGCTGCTACTTGTATTGGGCTTGGAAGTGCCCTGGCAAGTACAAGTTGTGAAGCATGGCAGACTGGCTCTAGTGCTTGGTCTTGGGCCTCTTATTGATAGTTTTGGGCCACACTGATGCCAGCTGCTGCTTGTTTGAGAGATTTTAGGAGAGTCTGAAACCTGAGCCAGGACAAGCCATTCAAATGGAAAGGCAGCTGGAAATAGTTGGATGGGGTTGCAATTTGAATGAGGTGGGTTCTCAGGGAATCACCAGGGCAGAGCAAACTGTGTGAGCCACACTGATGCAACCTCAGATCTGGCTTCCAGGCAGTTATGCAATGGGGGAGGTCCCAGCACAGAAACAATGACTCCTGTGAGCAGCCCTATCTGGGAGAAAGCCACGCCAAGTTCCTGCCATAATGCCAGACAATCCAGTTATTTCCTGTATGTCCCAAGATCTCCCAATTTCACCGCCTATGGCTGGAACTCAGAGGAAGCAAGACCCTCTAAGTTCCTGTGCTTGCCCTTTAAGAGGAACAGCCTGGGTCTCCAGCTGCCTCCATGTCACTCAAAGACAATCATTTCTGGTTTTTCGAACCTGAAGTTATGAGGACTTCTCTTTCAAGCTCTGGAAACCTTGGTTTTGGGTCTGTTGTGGGGCTGGGACCCTTTCCTTCTCACAAAAGACCTCCACAGCTAAGATATCCCTCCTGATTAAGCACATGCCACATATTGATGTCGAATTAGCCTGTTCCCACCTCCGCCCTTCCTACTAGTGTCTGTGTGCTTTCTTCCATACCTCCCTAGTCCGGAATGATGGTTGTTCTCTCTTTTAGTTGTACATTCCATGTGGTTGTGGGAGGGAGCAAGAACATGCATTTACCTATGCCTCCAAATTGGTACTCACGCTTCTCCAATTTTTTTAAACAGGAGGCTTATTTTATTGTTGAAAGATCTTTAGTCCTTTCTAACATAAGCATTTAATGCTATACATTTCCCTCTAAGCACTGCTCTAGCAGCACCTCACAAAATTTGATATTTTGTCATTTCATTTTCTTCCAGTTTTGAAATACATTTTCAGTTAGTTTAGAATTCTGCATTGATGTCCCTTCAATGTTCCTTCAGCTCTTTAGAGTCGTCACTTAATTGTCTTCTGGTTTTGGGAGTTTTCATGTGACCTTTGATATTTGTATTAATCTTGTTCCTTGACTCATGTGTGGTTTTTTTTCCTTGCTGCCCGTAGGCACTTTATTTTTTTTTCATGAGTTTAACTTCATTGTGCCTTGATTTAATGTTGTTTATTTTCATTCTTCTTGGGGTATTTTGGTGTTCTTAGATCTCTTTATCGTTTACATCAAATTCTGAAAAACTATTTGCCATAAATTCTTCAAACATTTTACTTGGTGCCTCCTCTCTCCTCTTTCTTCCAATTACATGTATATATAGATTTGACTGTTTTATTGTCTCTTACATTCCTGACCCTTGACTATTTTTTTGGAAAACTAATTCTGTGTTCCATTTCGGGGAGCTTCCATTACACTTCTTTAAGTTCACTTATGTTTAACCTTTAAGTTCACTTATGTTTAATCATACTCCATATATTTTCATTTCCTACGTTATTATCTTAGCCTCTAGACATTCAAAATACAGAGCAGTTCTACCAAGTTCCTTTCTGTGAGATTAAAGCCTGTGTGTGTTTTATCCACCAGAAGCTCCTGACAGAAGACTGTCCCTTTGCTAGCACAGCTGAGATTATTGGTTGCTGGGGCTGCAATAACGTTTCTCTGGTCACTGCCCAACGATGTCCCCAATGGCCTCTTTAAAATGTCAATGTCTCCTAGAGGAGAGACCAAAGGAAATATTAAGGGCTCCTTCTGACTGATCAATGGGGCAGAGGAAGTAAGTGACTTCCTCTAAGGCAGTGGTTCTCAACCTTTCTAATGCCGCGACCCTTTAATACAGTTCCTCATGTTGTGGTGACCCCCAACCATAAAATTATTTTCGTTGCTACTTCATAACTGTAATTTTGCTACTGTTATGAATCATAATGTAAATATCTGATATGCAGGATGTCTTAGGCAACCCTTGTGAAAGGGTTGTTTGACCCCCAAAGGGGTTGTGACCCACAGGTTGAGAACCGCTGTAAGGGAAAGAGCAAGTCTGGCCTGGTCCAGGGGAGTGTGTCCTGAAGACCGACCCCAGGGGTCCGCCAGGCCCACAGGCAGCTTTGTGAACTGGAGGGGGTCCTGGCGGGAGAGGGCCAGAATGTCACCTGCAGGGGCCCCCCAGAACCTCCTGGCTTCTCCCCAAGGTGCAGGGGCTCTCACTCCGCCCACGCCCCACCCAGGGAGCCCTGAGGCTGCAGGGAAGAGGCACCTTTTCTATTCAGAGATGACATCATCATTCACAGGGAAAATCCTAAAGGATCTGCAAAGATAGACCCGGACACGAATTGGTGCACAAGCCCCGACCAGTGGGAATTGCATTTGGAGAGAAAAACAACAACAACCCCTGCGAGGCCTAAACACAGAGAAACCCCTAAGGATCAACCTAAAGCCTGATGCCCCGGCTCCGCCCACGGGAAGTGATAATGAAACAGGAATTTTAGGGGAATATAGGCAGGTTTAGGGAGTTTTTAGAATTGGGGCCCATGGAAAAAACACAGGGCTGCAGACTGGGAGAAGGTGTATTTCCATGAGCCGAGGGAACTGGAAGTTACCAAAAAAAGGTCTATATTTACAAAATGAAGAAGGAAGTGTGGACGAAAGTGTAAGGTTCGCGGTTTAGGAAACAAAGACAGAGAGTCAGGCCGGTCTAAAGGAGGAGCTTTTAATCTGCACTTCCCAGGCAAGGTTCACTGGTCCGAGGGTGGGGCCCAAGAAGTTCGCACCAAAAGGGAGTGGAGGTACTTTTTTTATACAGCTGTTTAGTGAGGGCGGGGGGGGGGGGGGGCGGGGGGGGCATGAGCAGTGTGGAATTTCTGCCTCAGGCAGTGGTCCAGTTATCTTCACCACCATCTGCCCTGTGGCTGCATGCATTGGCTCTGGACTTCCCCTCCTGTCAGGGCCTGTCCAGGTCCCTGCCTCGACCTAACAGAGAGGAGCCACATGCTGACCTAACAAGCTCAGGGGAGGCCTGCATGACATTCTTGCAAACTCAGAGACCTACAGTCACTACAAAGGATGGTCTAAAATTAAACTTCAACTGAAAGCAGTTAATGGTGGGCAATTACATCCTAGGCCGGTATCTTCACTGACAAGGTCAACCTTTACCTTAACTGAGCCCATCTGTTTTTTTGCATCTATGACAACATACCCTTGAAATGTCTGGCTAACTTGTAAATTCCCTTTTTCTGGAGCCCCTGGGGCACAACCAAATGTGGTAGGCGCCGGGACAGATACCACAAATTCCTTCATTATTATGTTAACTATTCCTGCACCATGTAAGCATGTGTCTATCATTTTACTTTTTATCCAATCCCAGAGGTTTCTCAGCTTTGCTTTCTCCCGCCTCTCTAGCCTATCACCAATGGATTTCACCTAACCCATCTACGTCCCTCCTGGATTGCAATGTATAAATACAGATGTGACCCCCCCATTCTCAGGAGCATTATCTCAGTTTGTTGAGGTTCTGCTTCCTGGCATTCGTCGACAGTTTGGCTGAAATAAACTCACAAAATTTCTTTACAGGTTTGGATGTTTTTAAAAACATATATATTTTATTGGTTTTTTACAGAGAGAGATAGAGAATTAGAAACATCAATGAGAGAGAAACATTGATCAGCTGCCTCCTGCACACCTCCCACTGGGGATGTGCCCGCAACCAAGGTACTTGCCCTTGACCTGAATCGAACCTGAACCCTTCAGTACGCAGGCCGACACTCTATCCACTAAGCCAAAACGGTTAAGGCTTGAATGTTGTTGTTTTTTACATTAACAGTACTAAGACAGGGTTTCCTCCTACCCTTTCCTTCCTGTGCTGTTTTATTAACATAAGATTCCTGTATTTATTTAATTAGTTTTGTTAATCCTCAACCAGGTAGGGATTTGTGATCAGAGCTTCCCATGAGGTTCCTTTCAGTCACTGAATTTTGTCGGATTTATGACAGAGCCTCCTTTTTTATTCACAAATACAATCCCTAAACCTAGAGATTTAGAAAAGGGCTTTCTGTGAGCTCTGTGGCTGAGCCTGGGAGCAAAGTTAATTTAAGGCAGAGCAGCAAATTGTGTCTTTGCTTAACTCTCCACCTGCTCCTGGTCTGGGGGCTGTGCTGGTCCTGAGCGCCCCCTGGTGTTCTGGATGCTCCCTGCAGCCCAGCCCTGCTGCCTTCCTCAGGGAGGTTTGTGTCTGGGCTCACACTGACTTCCCCTCACTGTGTGTCTGGCACAGTAATACACGGCCGTGTCCGTGACTCTCAGGTTGTTCATTTGCAGATACAGCGTGTTCTTGGCGTTGTCCCTGGAGATGGTGAAGCGGCCTTCACAGCATTGGCATAGTTTGTGGTACTTCCATCAGGATTAATTTCACCAAGCCACTCCAGCCCCTTCCCTGGAGCCTGGCGGACCCAGTCCATCCAGCAGTCACTGAAGGTGAATCCGGAGGCTGCACAGGAGAGTCTCAGAGACCCCCCAGGCAGCACCAAACCTCCCCCAGACTCCACCAGCTGCACCTCACACTGGGCACCTGCAAACACAGAGACACAAGGTGGACTTAGAATCACATGGAAGCAAAAACAGGCACAGGCACAGGTCTCAGCGCTCCCCACTCCTGAGAATGACCTTGAAGAATGATCAGGAGGAAAACGCAGCTTGGCACCAAGTCCATGGTGGAGCCGCTGGGATCCTGTCTCAGGCACTTGGGTTCTGGGTGTCTCTCCAGCATGTGGGGCAAGGGCCCCCTTTTATGAGCAGGAGGAGAGCCCATTTGCATAGAGTCTGGATATAAGGGTGAAGCTAGGACCCTGGGCTGCATGCCTGACCTTGTCATCCTAGGGGTGACCCCAGATGGGAAATGACTCAAGGATGCTGGGCCACAAGGGGTTCTGTCCTGACCCTCCCTCCCTCCCTCCTTTCCGGAGACTGGATCACCCTGACCCCATTCCTTGGGGGCAGCTCCCAGGATTGAGAGTCCTCAATTCTTGGGGTTTTGATGAGGAACCCGGGGTACTGCCCCATGAGGTTCTGTGGATGGGGCTTCCTCTTGCTCTCCTTCACCTGCCGTGGATCATGTTGCCTCCCTGGGGTTTGGGAATAAGGACTTGCATTGGAATGATTCTTTTATTTTGAGACTGAAAGATTGTCTTTGTTGTTTTCCCCAATCACATCTCACACACATGAATATGTAACGGACAATGCATGGGTCCCTGCTTGAGCCAATTAGGCAGAGACAGGGTTGAATCATATATGAGCCTTTATTCCAATGCTGCGGGCAATATGGGAGCGCAGCCGGTCATCCACAGAAATCTGCTCTGCCCCCCCATAAGCCTTACACGGGAAGTAGACAAAGGCTATGCCAAAGGGGCCGTTGACAGGCAGCAGAGGGCTGGGGTCTCCCAAGGGCTGGCAGGCCGCTTCCTGCAGGGAAGCTGTGAATCTCTCCATGATAATCGGCAGCTCCAAATGGGGAGGAAGGGCTGCACTTCCAGGTGAGCTCCCAGGTCCCTGTGCGGCTGCCAGCCAGGTGAGAATGTGCTTCTTTTTTTTGTGTGTGTGTTTTTTTCTTTTTCTTTTTTCAAGTTTATTAAAACTTTAGCAGTACAAATTATCCAGCTTGCAGATTATCAAAAGATCAACTCAATAAAGTCCATGTTAAAAAAAAAAAAAGGACAAACATAAACAACCCAAAACAATGAGAAGAGAGAAACAACATAAAGGAGATTCATCAGCAAGTCTCTAAAACTTAAAATTTGAGACAGAATGGAAATAAGTTCATCCAACTCACTCATCCACTTTTGTCTTCATCTGTTCCAGGGCTTGATTCATGATCAAAAATTTTATTTTTATCATGTGCATGGTCATTTTCTTGACCCTTTGATTTTTGGTTTTCTTTTTCCGCTGGGGATCTGGTCTTCTCATCCTCCTTATGTTGTAATGTGGAGAACTTTTAATTCATTGTCCTGACTACTTGTTTTCTTTTTTTGCGAATGGACTTTGATCTCTACCAGCCTTTTTATCCCTGTTATCATTTGAACTATTATGATCACGATTTTTAGAGTGCATTCTCCTCTCACCCTCAGGATTTTCTTTTCTGTGTGAACTCTTACCTTCTTGGTTTCTGTGTTTTCCTTTGTTCCTGCTTTGACTTTCTTCTCTCTCTGAGCTCCGTGAATCTCTTCTTCTCTTTCTATCTTTACTTCTGGATCGTCCTGGTGTAGCTCTTCTCTCTCGGCTCCGTGACCTTCCTCTTCTCCTGGACTCCTGCTCTCTGTATTTATGGTACTCCTTGCTTCTGCTGCGATCACTGTCATGGCTTCTGGATCGCACTCTTCTGCTCCTGTCCCTGCTTCTGCTTCGTTCCCTTGTTCTACTATGTAACTGTGTTTGCCTTTAGTTGTATCGAGTTCTCTACTTCTAGACTGCACATCTATCCTTTTCCTTACTTTTGTTATGATCATGCTCATTACTGCTAACTCTTTAGACTTCTCTTTACTTCTATTCCTTTCCTGATCTTTTCCTTTAGAATCGGACTTTTCTTTTTATTTTGTATTCTCATGATCCTTTTCTTTCCTCCTTGACCTCATCCTCTTTTCTTCATGTCTATTATGCTTTGTATCTCTTTCCTTACTCTTTGATTTCTCTTTGCTTTTACTCCTACTTTTAGATTTGGCCCTTTTCTTCACCTTGTTTTTATTATACTTATCATCTTTCTCTGAATTTCTTCTGACATCTCTCTCTTTGCTGTTAGATTTATGGTCTTTAATTTTCTTTTCCTTTTCACTTTTTCTGTTTGGACTCTCAGACACATGCCTGAGATCAGTTATTTTCTTCTCTTTTACTCTAACTGGGCTTCTTTGATTTTCTTTTATTTCATTTAACTCACTCTTATCCCCTTTGATCCATCTTTCACCACTTGATACTGTCATTCTTTGAGCTCTTTGCATCTCTTGCCTCCAATGTGGAGGAGTCTCACTCGTCTGAAACGATCCCTTGATGTGGATCTAGATGGAGTTCGATAACGCCTCGGTCCTCTTCCTTTAATTTGCCTGCCAGACCTAGTAACCAAAAGTCGCCTCTGGTATGAAGCAGGCTGGGGGTTAAGTGGATTACACTCTCTCTCTGTCTCTTTCTCTGTTTTTCCTTTCTTTCTCATCAGCTTTAGGAGGACTTTTTCTCATTAGAAATCTATTTTCAGGAATAGGAGGGATCTCTTTTGGACAGACAGTAGACTGGGGTTGTGCATCAAGATTTTCAGCCTCACTTTCACCAGATGAGCTTTTCTTGCTTTTCTTTCGCTTCTTCTTTTCTTTCTTGTGTTTTCAGGAATTTTTCCTATGTTTCTTTTTTTTGATTTCTCTTCAGAAGCACTTTCAGAATCAGAAGAATCAGAAGAGGACTGAGAATCACTTGAGCTATCTGAGTCACTGGATGATGATGAGGAGGAGGATTTATGCCTTTTCTTCTTTCTTAGCTTTAGATTTGGGAATTAGCTCTCCACAACTGAGTATCCGCACCTCAGCAAATGGTTCGCTAGCTGCATCTGTTTTCTGATTTTCTATCTCCCTCACAACTTCTTGACCAGAAATCACTTGCCCAAAAACAACATGATGCCCATCTAAATGAGGAGTTGGTTTTGTTGTTATGAAAAACTGAGAACCATTTGTATCCTTCCCTCTGTTGGCCATTGACAAGAGAAATTCTTTGTTGTGTTTAACAGCAAAACTCTCATCTTCAAAAAACCCTCCATAAATAGATTCCCCTCCTCGTCCATTTCCTTCACTGAAGTCACCACCCTGAACCATAAAATCTTTGACAACTCTGTGAAACAGACAACTCTTATAATGTAATGGCTTCTGAGTTGATTTCTCTGTTCTCTTTTCACCTGTACAAAGACAACGGAAGTTCTCGCATGTTTTGGAACACACATCAGAAAATAATTCAAAGACAACTCTTCCAGCTGGTTGATTATTAATGGCGATGTCAAAAAAACATCGTGGACGTTGAACCTTTATTCCCATGGCTCCAATATTTCAGTCTTTAAATAGAGAAAAATCAAGGACAAAATGATCCAATCCTTTCAGCCCTGTAGCAAATTTCAAGATGCAAGATTTGCCCTGCACCCGTACAGTCTCCTCCTCCCAGGTCCAGTCCTTCAGAACGCGTCAAACCTACCGCCGCCAGAAAAGGCGCTAAAGCCCACTACCCGCCTCCCTCCACCACCACCCAGTCCCAGTCGAGAATGTGCTTCTTCAATCAGAATAAACAATCATGGTCAACAGAGTTTGGTTACTGTGTCTTACAATTCTAGCTGGTTCCCCACATTCTATTTCTCCCCTATCAATAACTCGAATGTATACAAGTGACGAGGGAGGAGAGGCTGGGCTGGACCCTGTGGCCACAGCCTCCATCTCAAACCTGCTGTCCCGTCACAAGCCCGCAGCTGCCTGCCCGAAACCACAGATTTCACTCGACTTCCCTGCTGTTTGTGTGCAAAAGGCCTGTGTTCCCAGCCTCTCCATGTGGAAGCATTTCCATCCTTTAAAAATGGAGCCCTGGCTGGTGTTGCTCAGTGGTTGGAGCATCGGCCTGCACACCAAAGAGTGCGAACTCATTAGAATTAATCCCATTCAGGTAGCAGGTTTGTAATAATTGTGTGTACTTTCCTCTCCACACAGGGAAGAAATGTGTATGAACGTATGTTGTAAATGAAGAAAAGACAATTTGTTGATGTAAGTAAAGCATGGTGGTCCCTCCTTTGGAAAACTGCTATTTGAACTATTCTGTTATTTTTAGATAGTCTCTTATTCTAAAATATATAATGTTTTTTTCCCACTTGAATAATAGAAAAGATAAACTTAACTGTCTGACATTGCAAGCTAGCCATGTAAAGGGGCTAATACATTATATTAATTCACATATTCTGCCAAGTGTTTGTTCATCCAAGGTTACAGGTGTTTGATTAGATTTAATATGAATTCAAGTTTACAAGCTGTCTTACAGAAAGAACTAGAAGGATATAAAAAAAGGAAATACTCCCTTCTGTGTTAGTTCAGAATTTGACAGAGGTAATCTGCTCTGAACCTGCGTGCAATAAAGATGACTCCTAACTAATTGGCTCATTAGGCGTCTTGTCCTGCTTGCCGATTTGTGATACAACATAAGAAAAGTCTGAACATGGAGAGAATGTGTTATAAGCTTTGATTGGAGCCAAACTGACAACAACTGTTGGGGACCAAGACCTCAAATGCACGGAGAATAACCGTTTGCAGCTGCGTTTGTGCATTTGAAGTTCAGGAGGGAAGGTGAGGAGGTGACAGGGAGGAGGGAGAGAGCAAGGCGGGGACTGGGTGCCAGGACAGTTACCAGCAGGTGCTCTCCTGAGGGAGGTCATGCTGATGTCACAGGTGTGTCAACCCAGATGCACAGGAACCATGGATGGGGGTGCTCAAGGTCAAGATGAGCCTTTCAGTAAAGAAGTTATAGCCTGGGGCCTGCCCACCCCCAGGGCTGCCCAGGCAGGAATGTGTGACCAGAGCCTCCTGTGAGGTCCTTTTCAGTCCCTGAGTTTTGTCAAATTTTCCACAAAACTCATTTTTGTTGTTGTTCACAAATACAATCCCTAAACTAGACATAGGAAAGGGCCTCTGTGAGCTCTGTGGCTGTGCCTTGGAGCAAAACTAATTTAAGGCAGAGCAGGAAATGTTATTTTTGCTGAACTCTCCACCTGCTTCTGGGCTGGGCCCTGTGTTGGTCTTGAGCGCCCCCTGGTGTCCTGACAGTTCCCTGCAGCCCAGTCCTGCTGCCTCCTTCAGGGAGGTTTGTGTCCTGGCTCACGCTCACTTCCCCTCACTGTGTGTCCCCACAGTAATACACGGCTGTGTCCTCGACTCTCAGGCTGTTCATTTGCAGATACAGCGTGTTCTTGGCGTTGTCCCTGGAGATGGTGAAGCGGCCCTTCACAGAGTCTGCGTAGGATGTGGAACTTCCATCACCATTAATGTATGAGACCCACTCCAGCCCCTTCCCTGGAGCCTGGCGGACCCAGTCCATCCAGTAGTCACTGAAGGTGAATCCAGAGGCTGCACAGGAGAGTCTCAGAGACCCCCCAGGCGACACCAAGCCTCCCCCAGACTCCACCAGCTGCACCTCACACTGGACACCTGCAAACACAGAGACACAAGGTGGACTTAGAATCACATGGAAGCAAAAACAGGCACAGGCACAGGTCTCAGCGCTCCCCTCTCCTGAGAATGACCTTGAAGAATGATTAGGAGGAAAACGCAGCTTGGCACCAAGTCCATGGTGGAGCCACTGGGGTCCTCTCTCAGGCACTTGGGTTCTTGGTGTCTCCCCAACATGCCGGGCAAGGATCCCTTTTATGAGCAGGAGGAGAGCCCCATTTGCATGGGGTCTGGATATAAGGGTGCAGCTGCTACCCTGGGCTGCATGCCTGACCTTGTCATCCTAGGGGCGACCCCAGATGGGAAATGACTCTAAGGATGCTGGCCACAAGGTATCCCGTCCTTACCCACCCTCCCTCCCTCCTTTCCAGAGACAGGGTCACCCTGACCCCATTCCTTTGGGGGCAGTTTCCAGGATTGAGATTCCTCCAACCTTGGGGTTTGATGAGGACCCAGGGGTGATGCCCCAGGAGGTTCTGTGGATGGGGCTTCCTCTTGCTGTCCTTCATCCGCCGTGGGCCATGTTGTCTTTCTGGGGTTTGGGAATGAGAATTTGTATTGGAATTATATTTTTATTTTGAGACTGAAAGATTGTCTTCATTATTTTTCACAATCAGCTCTTCCATAAAATTCTCTCATGGACATGTGATGAGGCAGGAGAGGCTGGGCTGTATGCTGTGGCCACAGCCTCCATCTCAAAACTGCTGTCCCTGTCCCAAGCACGCAGCTGCCTTCCCGAAACCACACAATTCACTCAATTTCCCTGCTGTTCACATGCAAAACTCCTGTTTCCCAGCCTCTCAAATTGGGAGACGTTCCTTCATTCACAAATGGAGCCCTTGCTGGTGTCACTCAGTGGTTGGAGCGTTGGCCCAGGCACCAAAGGTCTCAGGTTTGAATCCTGGTCAAGGGCACATACCTGGCTTCCAATTTCTCTCCTGGCCCATGCTCAGGGACATTGGGTAGGCAACCAATCAATGTGCCTCTCTCACATCATTGTTTCTCTCCCCTCCTCTCGCTTCTTCTCTCCCTCTCTTTCTCCCTCCCTCCCTTCTCCCTCCCTCCCTCCCTCCCTCCCTCCCTCCCTCCCTCCCTCCCTCCCTCCCTCCCTCCCTCCCTCTTTCTCTCTGAAAAGCAATGGAAAACATATCCTTGAGTGAGAATAAAAAATAAAAAAAGGAACATGTTGGCTTTGGGAAGAAAACCCTGGGTAGAAAGTTGAGGCACCAAGTCGTCCTTGGGGGCAGGTGAGCCCCTCCCTTCTTGGGGGCAGAGGGGCCACCTGCAGGTCAGTCCTCAGCTCTTCTTCTGGGGGCAGCCCCATCCCACAGCCTCTCCCTTTGCCCCACGCAGCACAGGCCCCGGCCAGCTCAGCTGGACTGGCTGAGGGTGAGGCCCCCACTCCCCCCACTCGCTTTGCCCCAAGAGGAGACCATGCCCACCCCAGGTCTGAGCGAGGTCACCTACCCCAAACCAGGGGGCCGAGTGCCGGTTCCCGAGGGAAACCACGGCCCTTGGGTGGGGAGGGGAGACCTGCCCTGTGACCTGAGCCCATTGCTCAGCTGCACTAAGCAGGCTCATCCATGACCTGCATCAGCCGCCCACACCGAGCTGATGGATGAGGGGAGCAGGGCGGCTGCCTGGTCCCAAAGCCCTGCTCTGTGCTCAGCCTCAGACCCAGCTCGCACTCCCCCGGTGCTGGTTCAGAGACGCTGGGTCCTGGTTTAATAGAAACACAGAGATGAGGGGTTTTCAGGGCTGAGGAGGAGGGGGTGGGAGTCAGTGTGCAGTGGGGGGCGGGCTTCTCCAGCTGCAATCAAAATGCTTTGGAAGTGGGCAGAGGCAGGTGATGGCCACACAGCACAGCGAATGTGCCACATGCCACCGCTGTGCACTTTGTGGATGAAACAAGGTAGACACGTGACCAGGGACTGACAGTCACCTCACAGGCTGATCTGGTCAGAATTCCCTAACTGGGCTGTCATGGGGGAGTCAGCCCCAGGCCTTAACTTTTTAGTAAAAGGCCTCTCTTTGCCGAAAGCCAGCCCTGCCCATGGTTCTTGAGCATCGAGGTCAACACTCCTTTAAAACAAGCTGTAAGGACCCTCAGGAGAGCACTCTTGTTAAGTGTCCTGCGATCCAACCCCCACCTGCTCCCTCCCACCTCCATGCAGCCTCTTCCCTCCTCAATCCCAAACATGTCAGAGAAGCTGTGAGGCAACTCTGACACTGGCATTCTCAGGGGCATCCGAGATCCTGCTTCCTTGCAACTGTCCTAGGTTTGGCTCAGATAAACTCTTAAAAAATTATCCTCAGATTTGGAGGTTCGTATGTCAACTACTTCTACGTGGTTCACTGTGGATTTTATGCCAATTCAACAACCAAGGGGAACCTGGGAACATGTCCCGGGGAGAGGGGCAAAGCTGGGGAGGCCTCGTTCCTAAGGAAGGGAACCTTACGTCCATGACAGCCTACAGCAAACTTGTTTTCCCTGCAACACACGTGAACCCTTTAGACCTCATCCTGGGGTGGTCACAGGTTTTTAATAATTGTGTGTCCTTTCCTCTCCACATGGGGAAGAAACGTGTATGAACGTATGTTGTAAATGAAGAAAAGACAATTTGTTGATGTAAGAAATGTCCAAACATGGAGAGAATGTGTTATAAGATTCTATTGGAGCCAAACTGACAACAACTGTTGGGGAGCAAGACCTCAAATGCATGAGGAAGAACCTTTTGCAGCTGCGTTTGTGCATTTGAAGTTCAGGGGAAGGTGAGGAGGTGACAGGGAGGAGGGAGAGAGCAAGGCGGGGACTGGGTGCCAGGACAGTTACCAACAGGTGCTCTCCTGAGGGAGGTCATGCTGATGTCACAGGTGTGTCAACCCAGATGCACAGGAACAGTGGACGGGGTGCTCAAGGCCAAGATGAGGGCTGCCCGGGTAGGAAACTGTGACCAGAGCCTCCTGTGAGGTTCCTTTCAGTCCCTGAGTTTTGTCAGATTTTCCACAGAGCCCCCTTTTGGTTCACAAACACAATCCCTAAACCTAGACAGAGGAAAGTGCTTTCTGTGAGCTCTGTGGGTGAGCTTTGGAGCAAAACTAATTTAAGGCAGAGCAGGAACTGTTATCTTTGCTTAACTCAGCACCTGCTTCTGGACTGGACCCTGTGCTTGCCCTGAGCGCCCCCTGGTGTCCCAAGTGCCCCTTCCAGCCCAGCCCTGCTGCCTCCCTCAGGGAGGGTTGTGTCTGGGCTCACACTGACTTCCCCTCACTGTGTCTTGCACAGTAATACACGGCCGTGTCCTCGGTGGTCACGGACCTCAGCTGCAGGGAGAACTGGTCCTTGGACGTGTCGGGGTCGATGACTAACCGACTTTGGAGAGATGGAGAGTACTCTCTGTACCACTTGGACCCAAAGTAGGTCCTTCCCAGCCACTGGAGCCCTTTCCCTGGGGGCTGCCTGACCCAGTCCCAAGTGGCACTGTTGCTGGAGACACTGTCCCCAGAGATGGCACAGGTGAGGGACAGGGTCTGCGAGGGCTGCACCACCGTGGAGCCCGACTCCTGCAGCTGCACCTGGGACAGGACACCTGGAACAGAAGGAAGCAACAAGGTTAATCAGTCCACGTCTCTGTGAACACGGCTGTGATCCCCAGGTCCCCAGACACTGACCCCAGGGGAGCCCCAGCACGGGAAGGAAGACAAGGAAGGAGACAGCCATGTCCCTGGGTCAGCCAGACTCAGCAGGCTCTGCGGCCCCAGTGGAGGCTGTATTTACACAGGAAGCCACGCCTGGCATTTGCCTGAGCATCGCTCACTGATATAAGGACCTGGGTGTGCACAGCCCACTGAGGCACGGACCTCAGTTCTGCAGCCAGATTTCTCCAGAACCGTGTCCTTGGGCAAGTGGGACCCAAGGCACGGGCCACAGATAAGGGTGCTCAGAGGTGGGCCCCTGGGTGTGGGTGTTGTGAACCTTACCCCAATTCCAGAGCCTATTCACCCACATTAATTGATTGGATTTCATTCATTCATTCATTCATTCATTCCACCAACACTGAGGGCCAGTGACACAGCAGCATCCCTCTAGGCAACAAGGACAAACCATTGAAGAAGACAGAGGCCCGACCCTGTGTTCTGGGGTCACATGCCAGGTGCTTGTGGGTCAGACACACACCATGTGTCCCCCAGAGCTGGGCAGCTGGGGATTCTGGGAGCAGAGGGCGCAGGTGAGCATCCTCAGACCCGGGACTCACAGGGGAAGGACATAGGCCTGGGCTTGCATTTTGCTTCCTGATGAGGTGCCTCACCCTGAGCACAGGGAGCTGGGGGTGGGGGTGGGGGTCTCTGCAGAGAGCAGGGTCAGGAGCAGCCGAGACACCAAATGGCCCAGGTGGATGCACAGAAGCTCTTCCTTCTAAAGTGACCCCAGTGGTTAGTCTGCAAAGAGCAATGGCTCCTGCCCTGGCTGGTGTGGCTCAGTGGATAGAGCGTCGGCCTGGAGAAGGAAAGGTCTCAGTTTTGATTGTGATCAAGGGCATGCACCTCAGTTGCAAGTTCCCAGCCCTGGTTGGGGTGTGTGCAGGAGGCAACCGACCGATGTCTCTCTCTCACATTGATGTTTCTCTCTGTCTCTCCCTCTGCCTTGAAATCTCTCTAAAAATCAATGAGAAAATGTGCTCAGTGAAGACTAACAAAAAATATTTTTAAAAATAAATGAAAGAATGATGGCTCCTGACAGGAGTCACGGAAGCGAGGTTCTGCTTAGGGACCTTTTTGCGATGTGGGAAATAGGCCTCTGAGATCCACCCCAGCATGGTCAGCTTTTATTGGAAAGGGTTACTGAGTGTCCCCAGGGCCAACGGAATGTGGGAGGAGGGAAGAGGCTATAAGAACAAAGAACTGTGCACCCGAGCCAGGATGGGGCCGCCTCAGCTAGACAGGGTGAGGTGGAGACAACTAGAAAAGGCCTCAGCCCATTTTAAAATGCTCCAATAGGAGACCTAGGCCACGTCTGAGGAATCTATGAAGCCCATAGCACTCAGCCACTGAGGAGCCGGAGGAGGGACTCTACACTGATACCAGAGCCGGTAGCAGGAATTCTTCCTGGGTCTTGTCTCAAGGAATCAAAGAATGAAGTCTTCAACCAGAGGCGTTCAAACTAGACAGGACGAGGGGATAAATAGCCTGTGATCGCTGCTCTGTGTGTGCCTGCACAAGCAGACACCCCCTCTTGCAAGAACATAGTAAAAGGCTCCTTTTCACCATCCTTCTGTCTCTGAGTCTGTTATTTGAATTCAAAAAGGTGAGCGTTTCTCACACCCTCCATCCCAAGCTCAGGGCCTCCTCTGCCCACCCTCTGGGCTGGACCACACACACACACACACACACACACACACACACACACACACGGGCTGACTGTCCCACCATTGGCTGCATCCCTGGGGTGGGCAGGGGAGGTCACCCCTTCTCAGCTCAACCAAGAGCCCTGCAGGTGGGCTCAGTGCTGCGGGGCCTCTGTCCCCTGCTGGTCGCTGGGCACAGCTGGGGGTCAGGAGAGGAGGGCAGCGGGGTGCAGTCTCAGGGCTGCTCCGTCAGTGGGTGGAGGGAGGGCACCTGGAGGTCTCAGCAACCCCTGCCCCTGCCCACTACAGGGCGCCCTTTCAGGCCCGTGGGCTGCAGAGGGAACCTGCCCAATGCAGCTCCACAAACCTGCACCCGCCCCCATGAAGCGCAGCCCCCTGACGAGAGGCCTCAGGCAGCACCCCGGGAGGACAGGAGGCTCTGAGCGTGGACAGGAGGGGCCCCTCCACCCTCCCTGGTGGGGACGGAGGGCCAGTGGGCGCTGAAAGGCAAGCGCAGCGCCCTCATCCCCACCCTCTTGGGGGGTTTTCCTGATTCAATTTGCAGGAGACAGGCCTCTGTGGTCCACCCTCAGCTCAGTCACCTTTTAGAAAAGAGACAGCCTGTGGCCAGTGGGCTCCTGAAGTTCCCAGGGCAGACAGGATGGGGGGCAGGGGGCGGGAGAGGGCTGTGCACGTGACCAGCAGCCATTTCCCAGGAGGGTCCCCTGGACAAAGGAGGGAGACACTAGGAAAGGCCTCGCCCATGTGTTACATAGCCCAATAGGAGACAGCAGGGCCTAGGGGAGGAGCCTGAGAGGAGGTGAGCCCCATAGTCCTCAGCCAATGAGGAACGGGGGCGGGACCCTCTCCAACAGGATCAAGTTTCCTGTGGTCCCTGCTCTGTGCCTCCCGCCCACAGACACCGCCCTGAGGACCTGTGGGCCCTGCTTCCTGCCCCCAAGTCCGTTATTTGATTTCGCACAGTGAGCGTGTCTCAGGGCTCTGAGGTCTGACTGTGGCCCAGAAGGAGGAGGGACTGTCCCACGGGCGGGTTTTCCTTTTCGGCCCCATCCAAGCCCCAGGGTGCGTGCATGTGTGTGTGTGTGTGTGTGTGTGGAGGGGGAGGGGGTTGCGGGGCAGGCTCCCTGCCAGGAGGGGGAGACCCTGGGGCCTGGATGCGGGGCCTGAAGAGCTGACCTCGCTGGGCTCTGGGCGGTTCAGGAAGGACGGGGCGGGGCCAGCGCGGTTAATAAGGGAGAGAGAGGCCCACCTGGTCCCGGGAGTGTGGCCTGAAGACCTGCCCCAGGGGTCCGTCAGGGACCGGGCAGCTTTGGGAACTGAAGGGGGTCCTGGAGGGGGAGGGCTGGGATGTCACCTGCAGGCGCCACCCAGGCACCTCCTGGCTTCTCCCCGAGGAGCAGGGGGCTCACACCCTGCCCATGCCCGCCCTGGGAGCCCTGAGGCTGCAGGGAGGAGGCACCTTTTCTATTCAGAGATGACGTCATTATTCACATGGAAAATCCTAAAGGATCTGCCAAGATAGACCCGGACACGAATTGGTGCACAAGCCCCGACCAGTGGGAAATGCATTTGGAGAGAAAAACAACAGCAACCCGTGCGAGGCCTAAACACAGAGAAACCCCTAAGGATCAACCTAAAGCCTGACGCCCCGGCTCCGCCCACGGAAAGTGATAACATGGGTCAGGGGTCCTGACGCAGGTGAGACCCAGAGAAGCCAACGTGCTTTTTCAGCAAAAGGCTTCACACCATGGCCACACCCACTGAGTGAGGCCCCTTTAATTCTTTATTCAAAAACCACGCTAACTCTGAGCTCCATCATCATTCCTAGTGGAACATGCACACGGTCCTCCCTGGGCTTGGCACCTGGAGGAAAGGGGCCACATGCTGACCTGACAGCTCAGGGGCGGCCTGCATGGGGTCCTGCAAACTCAGAGACCTACAGTCACCACAAAGGATGGTCTGAAATGAAACGTGAACTGAAAGCCGTGATGGTGGGCAGTTACCTCCTAGGCTGGTATCTTCACTGACAAGGTCAACCTTTACCTTTTTGCATCTGTAATAACATACCCTTGCAATTTCTGGATAATTTGTAACTTCCTTTTTTCCAGACCCTTTGGGGTACAGACTAATGTGCCTGGGCGCCAGGACAGATACCACAAATTCATTCATCGTTATGTGAATTGTTCCTGCACCCACCTAAGCATGTGTCTATCATTTTACTCTTTATCGAATCCCAGAGGTTTTCTGGCTTTCCTTTCTCCCGCCTCTCTAGCCTATCACCAATGGATTTCATGTAACCCACCTATGTCCCTCCTTGGATTGCAATGTATAAATACAGATGTGACCCCCCCATTCTCAGGAGCATTATCTCAGTTTGTTGAGGTTCTGCTTCCTGGCATTTGTCAACAGTTTGGCTGAAATAAACTCACAAAATTTCTTTACAGGTTTGGATGTTTTTAAAAAAATATATATTTTATTGATTTTTTACAGAGAGGAAGGGAGAGGGATAGAGAGTTAGAAACATCAATGAGAGAGAAACATTGATCAGCTGCCTCCTGCACCCCCCCCCCCCCAGCCCCACTGGGGATGTGCCCACAACCAAGGTACATGCCCTTGACCTGAATCGAACCTGAACCCTTCAGTCTGCAGGCCGACACTCTATCCACTGAGCCAAAACGGTTAAGGCTTGAATGTTGTTGTTTTTTACGTTAACAGTACTAAGACAGGGTTTCCTCCTACCCTTTCCTTCCTGTGCTGTTTTATTAACATAAGATTCCTTTATTTATTTAATTAGTTTTGTTAATCCTCAACCAGGTAGGGATTTGTGATCAAAGTTTCCTGTGAGATTCCTTTCAGTCACTGAATTTTGTTGGATTTATGACAGAGCCTCCTTTTTTATTCACAAATACAATCCCTAAACCTAGAGATTTAGAAAAGGGCTTTCTGTGAGCTCTGTGGCTGAGCCTGGGAGCAAAGTTAATTTAAGGCAGAGCAGCAAATTGTGTCTTTGTTTAACTCTCCACCTGCTCCTGGTCTGGGGGCTGTGCTGGTCTTGAGCACCCCCTGGTGTTCTTGATGCTCCCTGCAGCCCAGCCCTGCTGCCTTCCTCAGGGAGGTTTGTGTCTGGGCTCACACTGACTTCCCCTCACTGTGTCTCCCACAGTAATACAGGGCCGTGTCCGTGACTCTCAGGTTGTTCATTTGCAGATGCAGCGTGTTCTTGGCGTTGTCCCTGGAGATGGTGAATCGGCCCTTCACAGAACTGGCATAGTTTGTGGTACTTCCATCAGGATTAATTTCACCAAGCCACTCCAGCCCCTTCCTTGGAGCCTGGCGGACCCAGCTCATCCAGTAGCTACTGAAGGTGAATCCAGAGGCTGCACAGGAGAGTCTCAGAGACCCCCCAGGCTGCACCAGGCCTCCCCCAGACTCCACCAGCTGCACCTCACACTGGGCACCTGCAAACACAGAGACACAAGGTGGACTTAGAATCACATGGAAGCAAAAACAGGCACAGGCACAGGTCTCAGTGTTCCCCACTCCTGAGAATGACCTTGAAGAATGATCAGGAGGAAAACGCAGCTTGGCACCAAGTCCATGGTGGAGCCGCTGGGGTCCTGTCTCAGGCACATGGGTTCTGGGTGTCTCCCCAACATGCCGGGCAAGGGCCCCCTTTTATGAGCAGGAGGAGAGCCCCATTTGCATGGGGTGTGGATATAAGGGTGCAGCTGTGACCCTGGGCTGCATGCCTGACCTTGTCATCCTAGGGGCGACCCCAGATGAGAAAGGACTCAAGGATGCTGGCCACAAGGGGTCCCATCCTGACTCACCCTCCCTCCCTCCTTTCCCCAGACCCAGTCACTTTAATCCCATTCCATTGGGGGCAGCTCCCAGGATTGAGAGTCCTCCATCATTGGGGTTTTGATGGGGATCCAGGGGTGCTGCCCCAGAGGCACATAGATGGGGCTTCCTCTCGCTCTCCTTCACATGCCATGGACTTTGTTGCCTTTCTTGGTTTGGGAATGAGAACTTGCATTGGAATGATGCTTTTATTTTGAGACTGAAAGATTGTCTTTGGTGTTTTCCCTAATCACATCTCACACACACGAATATGTAACCGGACAATGCATGGGTCCCTGCTGCCTGTCACTGCTTGAGCCAATTAGGCAGAGACAGGGTTGATCATATATGAGCCTTTATTCCAATGCTGCGGGCAATATGGGAGAGCAACTGGTCATCCACAGAAATCTGCTCTGCCCCCCCATAAGCCAGCTGCGTGTATTGGGTCACAGGACAAAAACTTACACGGGAAGTAGTCAAAGGCTATGCCAAAGGGGCCGTTGACAGGCAGCAGAGGGCTGCGGTCTTCCAAGGGCTGGCGGGCCGCTTCCTGCAGGGAAGTTGTGAATCTCTCCATGATAATCAGCAGCTCCAAATGGGGAGGAAGGGCTGCACTTCCAGGTGAGCTCCCAGGTCCCCATGTGGCTGCCAGCCAGGTGAGAATGTGCTTCTTCAATCAGAATAAACAATCACAGTTTTCAGAGCGGGATTACTATTCCTTACCATTCTAGATGGTTCCCCACATTCTACTTCTCCCCTATCAATAACTCGAAAGTATACAAGTGATGAGGGAGGAGAGGCTGGGCTGGACCCTGTGGCCACAGCCTCCATCTCAAACCTGCTGTCCCGGTCACAAGCCTGCAGCTGCCTGCCCGAAACCGCAGATTTCACTCAACTTCCCTGCTGTTTGTGTGCAAAAGGCCTGTGTTCCCAGCCTCTCCACGTGGGAGAGTTTCCATCCTTTAAAAATGGAGCCTTGGGTGGTGTTGCTCAGTGGTTGGACCATTAGCCTGCACACCAAAGGGTGCGAACTCGTTAGAATTCACGCTGTTGAGGTGGCAGGTTTTAAATAACTGTGTGTCCTTTCCTCTCCACATGGGGAAGAAACATGTATGAAGTGTGTTTTAAATGAAGATAAAACAATATGTTCATGTAAGAAATGTCCAAACATGGAGAGAATCTATAATAATAAAAGCCTAATATGGTAATTAAACCAGACGTCCTTCCGGACAACCTTCCAGATGAAGCTGGGGCTGCAAGGGAAGCCCAGGTCCCGGGTGCCAGAGGGAAGCCGGTGCCAGCTGCCGGGGGAAGGAAGGCCTACTCTTGCACGAATTTTGTGCACTGGGCCTTTAGTGTTTTATAAGATTTTATTGGGAGTCAAACTGAGGGAGACAGCAGGGCTGAGCTGCAGGGAGCACACATGACCAGCAGGGGTCGTCCAGGACCAGCACAGGGCCCAGACCAGGAGCAGGTGCAGAATTATGCAAAGATAGCATTTCCTGCTCTGTTAAATTAGTTTTGCTCCAAGGCTCAGCCACAGAGCTCACAGAAAGCCCTTTCCTATGTTTAGTTTTAGGGATTGTATTTGTGAACAAGAAAAATGGGGGCTCTGTAGTAAGTCTGACAAAACTCAGGGACTGAAAGGAACCTCACAGCAGGCTCAGATCACACATCCCTACCTGGGCAGCCCTGGGGGTGGGCAGGCCCCAGGCCTATAACTTCTTTACTGAAAGGCTCATCTTTGCCTTGAGCAACCCCGTCCATTGTTCCCGTGCATCTGGGTTAACACACCTGTGACATCAGCATGACCACCCTCAGGAGAGCACATCTTGGCCGTCTGTATGTCCACTTTGGAGAAGTGCCTAGTTAGGCCCTATGTCCGTTTGTAAATCAGTTTGTGTGTCTTCCTTTGGTTAAGTTGTATGAGTGCCCTATATATTTTGGAGATTAACCCCTTATCGGAGGTACCCAGGCTGTTGCAAATGGTAAGACTGCTTTCTCTTTTACTGCTGCAGAGTATTCCATTGTGTAAATGCACCACGTGTTTTTTATCCATTCCTCTGGTGCGGATTGGAATACAGGGTAGATAACAGGATGTGCTCTCTTTCTCTATCTTTTTAAAAATCTTTATTGTTGAGAGTATTACATAGGTCCTGCTTCTTCCTCCATTAACCTCTCCCAGTCCTCTCCCGTACCCCTCCCCCAGGTCCTCACAACCCCATTGTCTGTGCCCAAGGGTTCTGCATATATGTATCTAGTTCATTGGTTGATTTCTTGCCACCCACCCTCCCCTGCCTTCTGTCTGAGATTCAATAGTCTCTTCATGTTTCTGTCTGGGCTCACACTGACTTCTCTTCCTGGGTCTCCAGCACAGTAATGCATGGCCGTGTCCTCGGCTCTCAGGCTGTTCATTTGCAGAAACATCTTGTTCTTGGCCTTGTCTCTGGAGATGGTGAATTGGCAAACTTCACAGCATTGGAATACTTTGTGGTACTTCCATCAGGATTAATTTCACCAAGCCACTCCAGCCCCTTTCCTGGAGCCTGGCGGACCCAGTCCATGTAGTAGCTACTGAAGGTGAATCCAGAGGCTGCACAGGAGAGTCTCAGAGACCCCCCAGGCTGCACCAAGCCTCCCCCAGACTCCACCAGCTGCACCTCACACTGGACACCTGCAAACACAGAGACACAAGGTGGACTTAGAATCACATGGAAGCAAAAACAGGCACAGGCACAGGTCTCAGCGCTCCCCTCTCCTGAGAATGACGTTGAAAAATGATCAGGAGGGAAACTCAGCTTGGCACCAAGTCCATGGTGGAGCCGCTGGAGTTCTGTCTCAGGCACTTGGGTTTTGGGTGTCTCCCAACATGCCGGGCAAGAGCCCTCCTTTATGAGCAGGAGGAGAGCCCCATTTGCATGGAGTCTGGATATAAGGGTGCAGCTGTGGCCCTGGGCTGCATGCCTGACCTTGTCATCCCAGGGGCGACCGCAGATGGGAAAGGACTCAAGAATGCTGGCAACAAACGTCCCGTCCTGACCCACCCTCCCTCCCTCCTTTCCAGAGACCGGGTCACCCTGATCCCATTCCTTGGGGGCAGCTTTCAGGATTGAGAGTCCTCCATCCGTGGGGTTTTACTGAGGACCCAGGGGTGCTGCCCCCAGAGGCACATGGATGGGGCTTCCTCTCACTCTCCTTCACCCACCGTGGACCATGTTGCCTTTCTGGGGGTTGAGAAGAAGAACTTGCATTAGAAAGATATTTTTATTTTGTGACTGAAAGGAACTCCTTGTTGTTTACGCCAATCAGGGCTTCCACAAAACTCGAAATATACAAGTGATGAGACAGGAGAGGAAGGGGTGGATGCTGTGGCCACAGCCTCCATCTGTAAACTGCTGTCCCTGTCCCAAGCACACAGCTGCCTTCCCGAATCCATACATTTTACTAAACTTTCCTGCTGTTCGTGTGCAAAAGTCCTGTTTGCCAGCCCCTCAAATGGGGAGAATTTCCATCATTTAAAAATGGAGCCTTGGCGGATGGTGGGCGTGGGCTGGAGGGAGTCAATGGGGGAAAATGGGGAGATATGTGATACCTTCAACAATAAAAAATTATTGTGCTCGCTTCGGCAGCACATATACTAAAAAAAAAATTGAAACGATACAGAGAAGATTAGCATGGCCCCTGCGCAAGGATGATACGCAAATTCGTGAAGTGTTCCATATTTAAAAAAAAATAAAAAAAATAAAAAATTATTAAATATTAATTAATTAATTAATTTAAAAAATGGAGTTCTGGCCCTGGCCGGTTTGGCTCAGAGGATGGAGCGTTGGCCTGCGAACCAAAGAGTCTCGGGTTCCATTCGGTCAAGGGCACGTACCTGGGTTGCAGGCTCCTCCCTGGCCCTTGCCCTGGTCAGGGCACAAGCAGGAGGCACCCAGTTGATGTGTTTCTCTCACATCAGTGGTTCTCTCTTTCCCCTCCCTACCTTCCACTCTCTCTGAAAAGCAATGGAAAAGATATCCTTGGGTGAGGGTATATATATATATATGAATGTCCTGTGTAGCAAAGTCCTGGGTAGAAAGCTGAGGCCCCAAGTCATCCTTGGGGGCAGGTGAGCACCTCCCTTCTCAGAGGAGAGTGGCCACCTGTGTCATCCTCCCGCCACCCCAGGCAGGTGAGGACAGACGGACACAGGAATCTGGGACTGTGGTCACTTGTTCCTTCTGGGAAGGTGGCCACCACCACTAGGAAAGTGCAGTCACGCTGGGGAGGGGTGGGGCATGGGCAGGTCAAACACCACAAAGCCTTACTTCTCTCTTCCTTTTCATTTTTATTATTATTTTAAATATATATTTTTATTTACTTCAGAGAGGAAAGGAGGAGAGAGAGATAGAAACATCAATGATGAGAGAGAATCCTCCACTGCTTGCCTCCTGCCCGCCCCCTACTGGGGATCCAGGCAGTAGCCCAGGCATCCTGACCAGGAATACAACTGTGACCTCTTGGTTCATAGGTCGATGCTCAACCAATGAGCAACACCGACCGAGATCTAGGGTTACCTTTCTATCTTTCTTTCCTTTTCTTTCTTTTTCTTTCTTTCTTTCTTTCTTTCTTTCTTTCTTTCTTTCTTTCTTTCTTTCTTTCTTTCTTTCATCTTCCTTCCTTCCTTCCTTCCTTCCTTCCTTCCTTCCTTCCTTCCTTCCTTCCTTCCTTCCTTCTTTCCTTTCTTCCTTCCTTCCTTCCATCCTCCCTCCCTCCCTCCCTCCCTCCCTCCCTCCCTCCCTCCCTCCCTTTCTCTTTTTTAAAAAAATAAGATTCCTTTACTTAGTTTTGCTAATCCTCACTGAGGATATTTTCCCACTTATTTTTAGAGATCATGGAAGTGGGGGAGAGGGAGAGAGCTGATAGAGACACATTGATTAGTTGCCTCTTGCAGGAGGAATTGAGCTTGTAGGTTAGGTTTGTTCCATTGATGGGAATTGAACCTGGGACCCCTCAGTCCACAGGCTAATGCTCTATCCACTGAGCCACATGGGCTAGGGCCCCTTCTACCATGTCTAGTTAATACTGTGGAGGTCCCTCACAGCATGAAGGCAGCCAGGGTCTTGCCAGATGGACCAACAGACCTGGGGGTTGTCTGTTGCTGGGATGAGGGGAACTAGGATGGAGAGGCCCCCAGAAGGGCAGCCCCAGGTGCCAGGGTACAGGGGTGCATGGGGAGCTGGGCTGGAACCTCTCTCCAGAGACTTAATGAGGAAGAACCACCCAGACCCCCTCTCCTGCAGGCTGATGCTGGGCCTCGCTGTGGGGCACCCACCTGAAGCCAGGTGGTCAGGGCCCCATGAGGGCTGAGGGAAACACAAACCTAAATTAGGGAAAAGTCCATTTTCCCAGGTGCCAGGATAGAGCACCTTCAACATGCATATAGGTTTCAATGTCAGTTTACAAGCTCACTGAGCACCTCCCCAGCTTTACACCCCAGCGTGTTTTCTGGGGACTTTGGAACCTTCTCTGAAGTGTGACCACCAGGGGATCCCCGCTTCTGTGGGAGGAAGGGGGCTGCCAGACTTCAGGAGGCTCCTGGCTCCCAGGTGCAAACCTACTTCCTGTTCTAAAGAGGCAGGAGGTTTCATGTTCCCTGGGACCAGGTCAATGAGCAAACACTTGAGGCCCCTCCAGTCACCAGGGGATTTAGGGTGAACTCTGGGTGACCAGTGGTGCTGCCCAGTTCCTCCTTGAGGCTGCACCTCTGTGAAAGCTGTGTTTCTGTGGATGGTTTCCCACAAGAACTCAGTTCCATCCCCTTATCTGATGCTTTGCCAACCCCACAGGGGCTACACCACTGCAGTTAGAATAAGTCTTAACATCGAGCAGGTGATCCCTACAACTATTTTCCTTTTTCCAGCATTGCTTAGATGTTTCTGTTCCTTTGTCCTTTGTCCATATCAATTTCAAAATCAGTTTGTCCATGTTTATAAAATCCATGCTGAGATTTTGACTGATATTCTGCTATATATGCAAGTCAGTTTGTGGAGAAATCTTTACTGTGATGCTTCTTCCAATCTATGTCTCCATTTGTTTAGTGCTTGTTTGGTTTATTTTGTTAGAATTTGGTGAATTTCAGGTTTTGTTAGATTTAAACCTAAAAATTTAATCTCCTGGGAGGTCATCACAATTTATATTTTGGGTTCCACTTATGCATTCCTAATGTATAGAAATAGATCCAGTTTTGTGTATTGACTGGTGATTTTGAAGTCGATTCTTTTGATTTTTCTTCATATGCTAGTGGCCTTGTGCATGAAATTCATGCACATTCAAAGGGAATTAATTAGAGGAAATCCTATCTAATAAAAGAGTAATATGCAAATTAACCACCACTCCGCTACACCCACCAGCCACACCCACCAGCCAATCAGGAGCGAGTATGCAAATTAACCCAACCTAGATGGCTGCAGCCACAGAAAGAGCAGGAAGGAGGCTTGGGTTTCCCCAGCGATGGAGGAAGCCAAGCTTTCCACACACCCTGGCCAGCCCACTCCAGGCTACAAAGTTTCAAATATAGAAGATAAATAAATCCCAACAAAAATGGCTGCCACCATGGAGTGAGCAGAAGGCTTGGCTCCGCTCAAGGCTACAAAGTTTCAATTATAGAAGATAAATAAATCCCAACAGAAATGGCTGCCGCCATGGAGCAAGCAGAAGGCTTGGCTCCACTCCAGGCTACAAAGTTTCAATTATAGAAGATAAATAAATCCCAGATACCAGGGCCTCCGCTTGGGTTGCCGGGGGGCGTGGCCAGCCTGCTAACCACCACAGGCCCCTGGCCCAGGCCGCCCCACACTCCAAGGGAACCCCCACCCTGATCTGGGACACCCTTCAAGGCAAACCAGCTGGCCCCCACCCATGCACCAGGCCGCTATCCTATCTAAGAAAAGAGTAATATGCAGATTGACCATCACTCCAACACACAAGATTGCTGCCCCCATGTGGTCAAAGATCCTGCCCCCATGTGGACACAAGATGGCCACTAGAAGATGGCCAGCAGGGGAGGGCAGTTGGATGGACCAGGCCTGCAAGGGAGGGCAGTTGGGGGTGACCAGGCCTGCAGAGGAGGGAAGTTGGGGGCGACCAGGCCTGTAGGGAAGGGCAGTTAGGTGGGACCCAGGCCTGCAGGGGAGAGCAGTTTGGGGGGACCAGGCCTGCAGGGGAGGGCAGTTAGGGGTGACCAGGCCTGCAGGGGAGGGCAGTTAGGGGCAAGCAGGCTGGCAGGAGAGGGCAGTTAGGGGCAAGCAGGCTGGCAGGGGAGTGGTTAGGGGGTGATCAGGCTGGCAGGCAGAAGCAGTTAGGGCCAATCAGGAAGGCAGGCAGGCGAGCAGTTGGGAGCCAGAAGTCCTGGATTGTGAGAGGGATGTCCTACTGTCCAGAGGTAGGTAGCTGGGAGGGGGATGTTGTGGATCCTGCTGAGGGAGCTGTGTGCCTTTGGTTGGATAGACACATGTCCAGTGGAAGCTCACAGAGGGGCCCAGGAGCCTTTTGCAAGGGGTGTGTGCTCGTGGGGTCCACATGCTGGATCGGAGCAATTGTGGTGTATCACTGGCCCCGTGGAGGGAGAATGCCCAGTTTCTGCTTCAGGAGATATGTACCCTTGGTTGGATATGCACACTAGTGGCTGCTTACAGAGGCTCCCAGGAGCTGTCTGCTGTGGCAGTAGGCTCAGGAGGCCCATGTGCTGGAGAGGTGCTACCTCAGGGACTAGATGCCAGCAGTCAGAGTTGTGCCTTGCAGTGGCTCAGAGAAGCACACAGGGGCCACCTGCCGGGGCAGTGGGCTCAGGGGGCTTGCGCGTTGGATTGGTGCAATTGAAGTGACCAGAGGTTGGCAGCCGAGGAGGAGGAAGTCCGAGTTTCTGCTGCCAGGACCTTACACCCTTGGTTGGATACAAGTGTGCATAATGGCAGCTAACAGAGGCATCCAGGAGTCACCTGCTGGGGCGGTGGTCTCAGGTGACCTGCATGCAACAACACGTGACCACAGTGTCTGAGGGTAGGCAGCTGGGAAGGGGGAAGTCTGAATTTCTGCTGGGGCCTTGCACCCTTGTTTGGATATGAGCGCCCCCAGCGGGGGCTCAAGGAGGCACTCAGGATCCGCCTATAGGGGTAGAGGGCTCAGTAGTCCTGCATGCTGGAAAGGGGAAACTGCAGTGTCTGGAGGTCAGCAGCCGGGGAGGGGAATGTCACAATTTTTGCTGCCTTGCGCCCTCAGTTGAATTTGCACGTGTCCTGTGGGGGCTCACAGAGGCACCCAGGAGCTGCCTGTCAGTTGGTGGGGCTCAGGAGGCATACACACTGGAAAGGCGTGACTGTCCGGAGGTCAGTAGCTGTGGAGGAGAAAGACTCAGTTTTTGCTGCTGGAGCCTTGTGCCCTTCCTTGGTTGGATTGGTGCATGTCCAGCGGTGGCTCACAGAGGCACCCGGGAGCTGTTTGCCAGGACAGTGCAATCAGAGGGACCTTTGCACTGCAGCCGCGTGACCGAGGTGCCTGTGGGCAGGCAGCCGGGAGTGAGGGAAATCCCAATTTCTACAGTCAGGGCCTTGCACCCTTGGTTCGACTCACGTGTGCCCAGTGGCGGCTCACAGAGGCACCAGGGGTCCATTTGCCAGTGTGGCTCACTCACACACTCAGAGGAGCCTTGGCGCTGAAGCTGCATGACTGAGATGTCTGTGGGAAGGCAGCTGGGAAGGGGGAAATCAGAATTTCTACTGCTGGGGCAGTGTGCCCTTTTTTGGATAAGAGTGTGTCCAGCAGGGGCTCACAGCGGCACCCGAGAGCAGCTTGTGGGCAGTGTGCTCAGGAGGCCTGTGCACTGGAAAAGCGACTGTGGTGTCCAGAGGTCGGCAGCTGGGGAGCGGGGAAGTTGCACTTACTGCTGAGGGAGCCATGCACCCTTGGAGGTGGACATCATAGGGTCTGCAGGTCTGCGGGCAGAGCAGCAGGATCTTGGCTGGAGTGGCTACAGGGTCGTGGGCAGTGTCGAAGGCCAGTCTTGGTCGTGGTGCTGGTGAGTTCATAGAAGAGGCCGCTCTCCCCTTCGAGATGATGTGGTCTCCGTGCCTGAGCCCTGCAGCCCAGGAAGAGCCCGCCTTGGTGGTAGATGCTCCCTGTCCAGGACAGCCTGGTCTGCCAGCCCCTGCTGCTCCTGCCAGATTTAACTGTCCCTCCCTCACTCACACAAACACTACATACATCCACACACTCTCCTTTCACCCACTCACCCACTCACACCTTCTCCCTCACCTCTGTCCTGCCAGCTGCCATCAGTTTAAGTTTTGATAATCTTTAAATTGGGTATATTTGACAGCTTTTCTGAATGTGATATTTCAAGAATTTAAGTGAGAGACAGCTTTGTGACATCCTGAGGGCCTTGAGGTGATGCAAAGATTTATTCTCTCTCCCTAAAAAGAAATATTTTTGAACTAAATTAGACCAATACAATATACTTGAAATTACATAAGGAAGTAAGCTATGCAGGCTGGGTTGAACAACAAGATTAATGCTTCTACAATAATGAATGGTTCTTGAATGAGGATGGACCGCATTCCGAGGGTGGTCTCGGGTCCCAGAGGTATACATCTCCCAGCCAGATTAGCGTGTCCTTTCTTTGAACAGAAAGGACAATCATAGGTAACAGCATCTACACTAAGAAAAGATAAACATGCAAATTGACCATCACTCCACCACGCCCACCAGCCAATCAAGAGAGAATATGCAAATTAGAAGGACAAAGATGGCGGCCGCCCAGCTGCTCCAGGCACAGAGTGGCCGGGCGGGGCAGGACTTCTGCTATGAGAGGGAGGGTGGGGGGTGAAGGCATCTATAGGAGCGGCACTCCAGCTGCAGCAAAGACAAAGGCAGCAGACTCTGGCTGGAGCAAAGGCCTGGGTCCCAGGTGCCAGAGGAAAACCAGTGCTGGAAGCCAAGGGAAGGAAGGCCTATTGCACGAATCTGTTCATGCAACGGGCCTCTAGTAATTAAAATAAAGTGGTACTTTCCATGGAGTTATCCCTGTTACAAAATTGGTCAAGAAATTGCTTTAGGTAATTGTTGGCTTTAAACATCTCTAAGTTGTTAAGATACAATAAATAGATGTAACTAAAACGAAGAATTTGTAATAAAGCTTTTGAGTAATAATTATAAATATGCTAATAATAAAAGTCCAGTCACTCAAGAGGAGTCTGACTGTGCTCTCTTTGGAAAAAGGAACCAGTCATCCTTCTCCCTGTAAAGTAGAGAAGCTGCAGCAGTAACCTTAGATGTTATCTCTAAGGAAGAATGTAGCAATTTAAATCCAAGCGGCTAGAGGCCTGGGAACAGGCTACTGGACCTGCTCCCTCCTCCCCATGCTTTTTCTCCAACCTCATATGCCTATACATGATTTTCCAAAGTCTGAGATAACTTAAAGACTTTGAAACATTGCTGGGTTAAATAATAAACATCTAAATATTTTAAAATAACATAAAAACTGAAACATTAATTGCTAGACAAGTTTTAATTCACCTGCTCTTAGCTTTTATTACAGAAGGTCTCTTGTAATTTGTTGAAGGTATATTTTCTTCAACAAAAAAAAGTAAGAGTACATTTAAAGTGTGTTCATAAATGTTAATCTAAGAAATGCTGGCTGTTTACTTCTTTGGTTATCACTGAAGAAAAATTAAGGTTTCTAAGAATGAATAATTCTAATACATTTTAAAGAAAAAAAAGAAAGAAAATTTATGTACAAGTTACTGAAGGTATGACAGAAAGAAAAAATATTAGAATAGAAATACTTAGTGGAAGGTCTAAGGCATGGTTATGTATTTTGAAGAAAAAAGAAGGTGGTTTCTAAAGGTGGTTATTTCTGAAAGTTGTAAGAATGTCTGTGGAAGTGATAAGAAGTTTGTAGAAAGATATGTTAAAAGGAAATTGATTAAATAATACAGGCCAGTAAGCCAGGACAGAGCAGGGAAACTGAAATATTAAAAAAAACAGTTTGCAACCATCTAGAAAACTCTGTCTTCCCTAAACCAAGGACACTTAAGAGTCAATGATTTGTATTTTGCCCCCCTAAACAGAGGGTAAATAGCTTATGTCAAAGTTCTCAGGGAGACTGATGGGAGAAATCCAATTAGTGTCATTTGCTGTAAACACCCACGGACAAATGAAGTTAGAAAATAAGCATTATTTTTGATCGTTCTTTCATTTAATAAAAAGGAAAGACCATCTGTTAATCATGGGAACTGAAGTTTGCTAGCCTATGTTCCTGTCTAATACACTTTAATATTTAAACTTTTGGTAAAATCAAGTTTGACAATCCTTCAAGGGTCTGAATTTTAAGAAACTTTTTCTTGGTCTAGAATTGGCTTTAGATCATTCCAATATGCTCTGAAATGCCTTGAATGTTTGTTTTCTCTCTCATAAAGGAAAGTTTTATACTGAAGGTACATAGGAACCTTTGTCAAATATAGTTGTAACCAATGGTTATTAGTTATAATATTATAGAATGTTGGGTTTTACAGAAAGAACAACATGCCATGTCATCTGCATTATAATAAAATCCATAACTGTGTCATTTTAAATTTCTTCTTGTCATTTGGAGACAGTTACTGTTTTGTTATAATGCATTTAGAAAAATATTACATATTCTGAAGAGTCTATGGAAAGGACTGGCAAGGAAAATCAGAAGTCCTTAAAGCAGGTCAGTGTATTTTTCTCCCTATATTATCCCTCTGAAATTTGGCAATTCTTAATGAATGAATCAGGGCTATGCATTTCTTTGCATAAATTCAATAAGACCGGTTTCAAATGGTGGTTTTATTGACTGAAAACTTTGACTGCAGTGTCATGTTTTAAGAGTCCTGTCTGGACTCTGAAGACTTGAAGCCAATAAGAGAGCCATGGAGAAAGCCTGGTGTTCTGCTTGGTAGCCCTAAAAAGAGATGGCGCTGGAGCATCAGGCCCATACCCTGCCATCACTGGTGGTTGGTCAGAGGGTGCCTCTGTGTCCCTGTGGAACCCCAAGCACTCTAGGGCCCACAAGTAGGAGGGCTTCTGAGATGGGCCTTGAAGCCTAGGGCACAGCCCTGGGTGGAGCCTCTGCAGGCCTGGGTGGAGCCTCTGCAGATACTGCAGGCAGGCCTCACGGCACCTGGATGGCTTGGCTTCCCTGCCCTATGGAGCACACTAATAGCCAAACATAAAATTCCGGCAAAGGTGGTCAGTTACCATTCTTGTTGTGTAATGCCAACATTCTGGCCAAATTGAATGCAATAGATAAATTGGTCTTAATTTGGCTCTTTAATAAGCATAAGGGTGATTTTAAGGAGAAAAATTCTATTTCAATAGGAAATTGTTAGAACTGAAATGTTTCCTTTCCCTTCTACCAGACCATTTGTTGTAACTCTTGCTGTTCTAATTGCTCAATAGTACTAAATTTTATAATACAGTTTGTCTCCGCCAGGTCACAAGCCTATCTCCTTCTGTGCCCAGGCCTCATCGTCCCTCTGGCAGAGAGCAAGGACCTCTGGGCTCTGAGAGAAAACTCCGTTCTTCCTCAGCATGGAAGGAGCCAGAGGAGCTCACTGACGCCCATTTTCCCTGAAAGGATTCGGAGCCGGGATCTGTGAGGGAATGTGCTAGGCAGTTAGACAGACATGAGCAGAGCAAGGACGATGGGCCAAGTGCAGGAGAAATAGATGGGACCCTGAGACGTGCTTCTTACCACTCCAAGTGCTCAGAGGCTGGGAATGAAGGAATCTGTGTAGACTCCCTCTCCCTTCCTCTAAGACAGCCAACAGGTTTTAGAATAGCTAATAGAGATAGAATCAGTAAGCCCTGAAGATTCAGATGTTACTCCAGACTAGATCTCTGGACTGCCATTACAATCCCTTGGGTGATGAAGATGTAAAAGACTTGAGCTGCTGAACACCCTACTCTTCAGCTTTGAGTGTTCTATTGAATCCCCAAGGCTGAAAATCCGCTTGAGTATCAAGCGGGGGTGATGAGGAATTTTTTGGGGGGAGAGAGGGGACTAGCAGCCTGACTGTGTACTTAGTTAATCATATCCCTAATGCACATTCCTGTTAGCCTATAGTCTAGTCCAGCCATGGGCAAACTACGGCCCGCAGGCTGGATCCGGCCCGTTCGGCTGTTCTATCCGGCCCGTGGAGCCGAAAGAGCAGAGGGTTCTCTTGCTCTCCCCTCCGCTCCTTCACCAGCAGCAGTGTTAAAGGCCGCAGCTCCTTCTTCTGAGTGGGCGGATTTATATCCGCCCATTCAGTAGAAGGAACAACCTCTCAATCTTCCAGAGGCTCCTTGTAATGCCCGGGAAGCGTCCCCCGACATCACCCTGGGAATGTGTAGACACGTTATCATGGTGATGTAGGGAGACACGCCCCTGGAGAGCACAGTATCAGAGCATTAGCTAAAAAGGAGACCAACAACACTGTTCCCACTGAAGTTGATGTTTTAAAGAACAAAAACCTTTCAACCCAGTCTACATTGCCATCTACATCTACGTCCCGGGCATAATTTGGAAGTTGCACTAAAGAAAATGTTTAATTTACTGTTTACACATTTTGTTCTTTTCTATTTGTTTTAGTTTTAAATTGTTTTATTATATTTAAGTTTAATTTGAAAGGCTTTTGTACCTTTCCTTTGTTAGGCAATTTTATTTTGCCTTTGCCATCTTCAATATAAGGTATGTTATTGTGCTATGATTCCTCCATTTTTTGAAGTTTCAAATTATAATAATTAGTGTTTACATTCTTCTTGTTAAAATGTTTGAAATGAATAAAACTATTGAAATAAAAAAAAAAAAAAAGACCGTACCCTTTTATGTAATGATGTTTACTTTGAATTTATATTAGTTCACACAAACACTCCATCCATGCTTTTGTTCTGGCCCTCCGGTCCAGTTTAAGAACCCATTGTGGCCCTCGAGTCAAAAAGTTTGCCCACCCCTGGTCTAGTCACTGCCCCTTCCTTAATTATCTGGTCTTGCAAGACCTGTTTACCTAAATACTCCCATTTTACAGAGGCCATAAACTGTGAACCATATACAAACCCCCGAGGGCATTATCAGCACTGGTGCCAGGCCAGGCCTTTAGGTGTGGTCTCATGGCCCCCATCCCAACACACGGGTTTTTTGCAAAGCCCGCCAAAGCTCCGGAAGTCCCATCCATATGTGGGGGACAAAGAAACCAAAGGGTATAAAGAGAGGGCTCCCTCCATATTGGTGGGCTCAGGATTTGGAAACAGGCTCCCCCGAGTCACTGTACTAGTGCATGTGAAACATCTGAAAATAAATGGGTTTTCCTGTACCTCCAAGTACTCCTGTGTGTTTTTTGGTCACCTGGTAAATTCTGTAACAGTGCCACAGTGGGTGGTCCCACAGTGGGTGAGATCACAGTGGGTGAGGCCACAGTGGGTGGTCCCACAGTGGGTGAGGCCACAGTGGGTGGTCCCACAGTGGGTGAGGTCACAGTGGGTGGTCCCACAGTGGGTGATGCCACAGTGGGTGATGCCACAGTGGGTGGTCCCACAGTGGGTGAGATCACAGTGGGTGAGGCCACAGTGGATGATGCCACAGTGGGTGGTCCCACAGTGGGTGAGATCACAGTGGGTGAGGCCACAGTGGGTGAGGTCACAGTGGGTGGTCCCACAGTGGGTGAGGTCACAGTGGGTGAGGTCACAGTGGGTGGTCCCACAGTGGGTGAGGTCACAGTGGGTGAGGTCACAGTGGGTGGTCCCACAGTGGGTGAGGTCACAGTGGGTGAGGTCACAGTGGGTGGTCCCACAGTGGGTGAGGTCACAGTGGGTGAGGTCACAGTGGGTGAGGCCACAGTGGGTGAGGTCACAGTGGGTGAGGTCACAGTGGGTGAGGTCACAGTGGGTGGTCCCACAGTGGGTGAGGTCACAGTGGGTGGTCCCACAGTGGGTGAGGTCACAGTGGGTGGTCCCACAGTGCGTGAGGTCACAGTGGGTGAGGTCACAGTGGGTGAGGCCACAGTGGTTCTGCTGGTTCTACAAGCAGCAGCCTCCTGCCCATGCTTGTCATTGCAGAATGGGAACACCCTGATATTTGAGGCCTGGATCCAAGGAACGGCAAGTCAGTGGCAACAGGTTAAACAGAGCTCCTGGAGATTCATTATTATATTTCTACTATGAAGAGGAAACAAACTTGTAAAGGAAATGCCTCTTTGCCCTCTCTCTGCACCTGCTTTTGGGCTGGATTCCAAAGTTTAGTGAGTCCTGAATCCACCCAGGTGTTCTGAGCACCACTTACTGGCCCTGAGCGCCTCCTGGTGTCCTGAGCGCCCGCTGCAGCCCAGCCCTGCTGCCTCCCTCAGGGAGGTTTGTGTCTGGCTCACACTGACTTCCCCTCACTGTGTGTCTTGCACAGTAATACATGGCAGTGTCCTTGGCTCTCAGGCTTCTCATGTGCAGATACAGCATGTTCTTGGCGTTGTCCCTGGAGATGGTGAATCGGCCCTTCACAGAGGCGGCATGGTATGTGGTACTACTATCACCCCTAATGTCTGAGACCCACTCCAGCCCCTTCCCTGGAGCCTGGCGGACCCAGTGCATCCAGTAGTCACTAAAGGTGAATCCAGAGGCTGCACAGGAGAGTCTCAGAGACCCCCCAGGCGACACCAAGCCTCCCCCAGACTCCACCAGCTGCACCTCACATTGGACACCTGCAAACACAGAGATACCAGGTGGACTTAGAATCACATGGAAGCAAAAATAGGCAGAGGCACAGGTCTCAGCGCTCCCCTCTCCTGAGAATGACCTTGAGAAATGATCAGGAGGAAAACGCTGCTTGGCACCAAGTCCATGGTGGAGCCGCTGGGATCCTGTCTCAGGCACTTGGGTTCTGGTTGTGTCCCTAACATATAATGGAGCAGATGCTCTAGTGTTGGCCCTGGAGTTAGAGAGCCAGTTAGCCAATCTCCTGCCAGAGCTGAAGATCATAGCCTCTGGCAACAAGGAATATGACGTCTTATGCTTCGTGGGAAAGTACCTGGATGAAACTACCTGGAACAGCAGCTTGTGCATCATAAGGAATCAGAAAAGCAAGCCCAGGAGGAGGGAGACCCATTGGAAATGCCAGCTGACATGTCAGGTAAATAGATCCAACACCTGAAGGCAACTAGGCAAGTCTCCCCATGGCAGTAGGTCCCCAATCAGCTGCGTAAGATCCTGATCTTCTCCACTTGACAGAAGACTGCTGTCCTTTGCTGGTGTGTGCACAAACAAGTCTGTTGCTGCATTTATAAAAAAGAAAAGAAAAGTGACATCACGCTGGGGAGGGGAGGGCATGGCAGGTCAAATACCACAAAACCTTGCTTTTCTCTTCCTTTTTAAAATAGGTTTTTTAATTGATTTTAGAAAGAGGATAAGGGAGAGGGACAGAGAGGTAGAAACATCAAGAGAGAGAAATGTGGTTCAGTTGCCCTCTGCACAACCCACACTGGGGACTGAGGCATGTGCCCTGACTGGGAATTGATCTGGTGACTGCCGGAAGCCAATTCCAGCATGTCAGCAGGGCTGAATCATCTGGAGATGGCTGAGGGCATTTCCCCAAACCTGAAAAGGATGCATAAAATGATTGGTTGCTGCCAGACAGCTAAGGGCATCTTAATCTACATGTTATTGCCTCCTACTAGCCAAACACCTAAACAGTCATAGGCAAATTCTTCCAATCTGACAATGGATTCTGACAATTTATGTTAATAAGTAGCAAGGGGTCCTGAGACAAGAAGAACTTAGTTCCTTTAGCTAAGTTTGTCTGACTCCCCAATATGCCTTTCAAAATAATGTTTCATCTCTGGACTCTTATTTAATTTATGCACAGCCCCTTCTCCAGATTTCTGAACCCTTCAGGATGCTGGATCAAGACCACTGGCAGGTGACCACTTGGTGCCTGGGTCAATGGTTAACCGCTGAGCCACAAGAGCCAGGCTGCATCTTTTTTTCTTTGTCCTCACCTGAGGATGTGTTCATTGATTTTTAGAGGGAAAGGAAAGGAGAGAGAGAAACATTGCTCAGTTGTCTCCCATATATTCCCATACTGCAAATCAAACTTGCAAAAATTTCATTTCTTTATTTATTAGAGGCCCGGTGCACAAATTCGTGCACGGGTGGGGTCCCTTGGCCTGGCCGGTGATCAGTGCCGATCGGGGCCATCTTGCCCAGTCCCAATGGGTGCTGGCCTAGGGGAGGGACCATGGGAGGTTGGCCAGCCACAGAAGGTTGGCTGTGGGAGTGTACTGACCACCACGGGGCAGTTCCTGCATTGAGTGTATGCCCCCTGTTGATCAGTGTCCTTCATAGTGACCAGTTGACCAGTTGACTGGTAGTTCGGTCACTCATACACTTAGGCTTTTATATAGAGAGATTTATTTATTTAAATATATTTCTATTGATATCAGAGAGGAAGGGAGAGGGAGAGAGAGATAAAAACATCAATGATGAGAGAGAATCATTGATTGGCTGCCTCCTGCATACCCCACACGGGGATGTTGCTCACATCCTGGGCATGTGCCCTAACTCGGAATTGAACAGTGACTTCCTGTTTCCTAGGTTGATGCTCAACCCCTGAGCCACACTGCTGGGCTGTTGCTGCACTTTTAGGATTCACAGAGCTCCCTGTGCACCTGGGCTCTGATCACCGAGACATTGGCAACATAATAGGTGACCAGGCACCAGCCCTTCCCTGACTGCCCTCTGACCTAGTGGCCACGGGCTTGTCCACCATAATGCTCTGCAGCTCATGGGCCCCTGGAGGTTCCCTCAGCACAGGTGTGAGGTGTTGGAGGTGCTCTGAGGTCAGTGGTCAGCTGTGTCTCCACCTGACACAGGTGGGGCTTCCACAGCCTGACATGGCACGTGGGCACTGCACGTGGGCTCAGCCGGGTGGCTGAGGCCGGCTTCAGGTCACCTGAGTGGCCCTGGCTCTGACATCTCAGGGAGGGCCTGGCACAGGAGATGGGCAAGATGGGATGGCGTGAGGGTGCATTTAAGGAAAAACCTACCAGGCGGGAAGGAGAGGGCAGAGCACAGCCACATGGGATGTGCTGTGCAGGCCCGATGGGGTGAGAATGTGGGCAGCAGAGGACAGAGGGTGATGATGGGGTGGTGTCTGTGAAGCCTGGAGGCACAGCAGTGGTGGGTGGGGACCAAGTCTCTTTCAGCAGGTTCTCAGGATCCAGGTGGATGCTCCAGGGAAAGCGGGACAGCTGTTGGGACGCAACTCACAGGACTGTGTTCTGAGACTCACAGGGAACAGGGCCCAGCAAGGCTGTGACAGGCCCCGTCACTGGGCCTCCTTCCTGCCTCCATCCCAGGACACCCTGAGAGCTGGGTCCACCTTGCAGGCTCACACAAAGGAGCAGCGTCCACAGGGTCAGACCCTAAACCGCCATGTGCAGAGACAAGTGGCTAACTGCCCCCAAAGACTCCTCCCAGGGCTGAAGGAGAAGCTGATCACCCTCAGGTGAGGTTTGGGGCCAGGATTCTGTGTTCCCCGCTCAGCACTGCGCAGGAGGGTGGATGATGTCCCTCTCAGTGAGGGGGAAAGAGAATCCCTACAATGTTTTCCTTGTCAACCTGGAGAGCAACCTTCAGGGACGTGGTGACATGAAGGGCACATATGAGAAGTCCACCAGATCTGAAAACATAGCCACTTCCTACTTTTTTGCCTGCAGGGAATCTAATTAAATACACAAAGAAGGACGCAGGAACTGCCCCAGGGACAACAGGAGGGAAGAAAGCATTGACTCTGATGGGAAGCCTGCACAACCCCTCCAGGGACAGCTTCTGAGCTCGGACCCTCCCTTTGCTGGTCCTGAACTCCCCCTGGTGTCCTGGACGCTCCCTGCAGCACAGCCCTGCTGCCTCCCTCAGGGAGGTTTGTGTCTGGGCTCACACTGACTTCCCCTCACTGTGTCTCGTACACAGTAATACAGGGCCGTGTCCTCAGCTGTCAGGCTGCTCATTTGCAGATACAGCATGTTCTTGGCGTTGTCCCTGGAGATGGTGAAGCGGCCCTTCACAGAATCGGTGTAGTATGTGCTACCACCTGTATTAGTAATGCGTGAGACCCACTCCAGCCCCTTCCCTGGAGCCTGGCGGACCCAGTCCATGTAGTAGCTACTGAAGGTGAATCCAGAGGCTGCACAGGAGAGTCTCAGAGACCCCCCAGGCTGCACCAAGCCTCCCCCAGACTCCACCAGCTGCACCTCACACTGGACACCTGCAAACACAGAGATACCAGGTGGACTTAGAATCACATGGAAGCAAAAACAGGCACAGGCACAGGTCTCAGCGCTCCCCTCTCCTGAGAATGACCTTGAAAAATGATCAGGAGGAAAACACAGCTTGGCACCAAGTCCATGGTGGAGCCGCTGGGGTCCTGTCTCAGGCACGTGGGTTCTGGGTGTCTCCCCAACATGCCGGGCAGGGCCCTCCTTTATGAGCAGGAGGAGAGCCCCATTTGCATGGGGTGTGGATATAAGGGTGCAGCTGTGACCCTGGGCTGCATGCCTGACCTTGTCATCCTAGGGGGGACTACAGATGAGAAAGGACTCAAGGATGCTGGCCACAAGGGGTTCTGTCCTGACCCTCCCTCCCTCCCTCATTTCCTGAGACCCGTCACCCTGATCCCATTCCTTTGGGGACAGCTTCCAGGATTGAGAGTCCTCCATCCTTGGGGTTTGATGAGGACCCAAGGGTGCTGCCCCAGTAGGTACTGTGGATGGGGCTTCCTCTCGCTCTCCTTCACCCGCCGTGGGCCATGTTGCCTTTCTGGGGTTTGGGAATGAGAACTTGCATTGGAATGATGCTTTTATTTTGAGACTGAAAATTGTCTTCATTATTTTGAACAATCAGCTCTTCCATAAAATTCTCTCGTGGACATGTGATGAGGCAGGAAAGGCTGGGCTGGATGCTGTGGCCACAGCCTCCATCTCAAAACTGCTGTCCCTGTCCCAAGCACGCAGCTGCCTTCCCGAAACCACACAATTCACTCAATTTCCCTGCTGTTCACATGCAAAACTCCTGTTTCCCAGCCTCTCAAATTGGGAAAAGTTCCATCATTCACAAATGGAGCCCTTCCTGGTGTTGCTCAGTGGTTGGAGCGTTGGCCCAGGCACCAAAGGTCTCGGGTTCGATTCCCGGTCAAGGGCACATACTTGGCTTCCAATTACTCTCCTGGGCCCTGCTCAGGGACATTGGGGAGGCAACTAATCAATGTGCCTCTCTCACATTATTGTTTCTCTCTCCACCCCCTCCTCTCTCTCTCTCCCTCCCTCCCTCCCTCCCTCTCTCTGAAAAGCAATGGAAAACATATCCTTGGGTGAGAATAAAAAATTAAAAAAGAAACATGTTGGCTTTGGGAAGAAAACCCTTGGTAGAGGTTGAGGCACCAAGTCGTCCTTGGGGGCAGGTGAACCCCTCCCTTCTCGGGGGCAGAGGGGCCACCTGCAGGTCAGTCCTCAGCTCTTCTTCTGGGGGCAGCCCCTTCCCACAGCCTCTCCCTCTGCCCCACGCAGCACAGGCCCCGGCCAGCTCAGCTGGACTCGCTGAGGGTGAGGCCCCCACTCCCCCGACTCGCTTTGCCCCAAGAGGAGACCATGCCCACCCCAGGTCTGAGCGAGGTCACCTACCCCAAACCAGGGGGCCGAGTGCTGGTTCCCGAGGTCCCTTCTGTGGGGAGGGGAGTCCTGCCCTGTGGACACATCATGAGCCCATTGCTCAGCTGCACTAAGCAGGCTCATCCATGACCTGCATCAGCCGCCCACACCGAGCTGATGGATGAGGGGAGCAGGGCGGCTGCCTGGTCCCAAAGCCCTGCTCTGTGCTCAGCCTCAGACCCAGCTCGCACTCCCCCGGTGCTGGTTCAGAGACGCTGGGTCCTGGTTTAATAGAAACACAGAGATGAGGGGTTTTCAGGGCTGAGGAGGAGGGGGTGGGAGTCAGTGTGCAGTGGGGGGCGGGCTTCTCCAGCTGCAATCAAAATGATTTGGAAGTGGGCACAGGCAGGTGATGGCCGCACAGCACAGCGAATGTGCCACATGCCACCGACTGTGCACTTGGTGGACGAAACAAGGTAGACACGTGACCAGGGACTGACAGTCACCTCACAGGCTGATCTGGTCAGAATTCCCTAACTGGGCTGTCATGGGGGAGTCAGCCCCAGGCCTTAACTTTTTAGTAAAAGGCCTCTCTTTGCCTAAAGCCAGCCCTGCCCATGGTTCTTGAGCATCGAGGTCAATACTCCTTTAAAACACGCCATAACCACCCTCAGGAGAGCACTCTTGTTAAGTGTCCTTGATCCAACCCCCACCTGCTCCCTCCCACCTCCATGCAGCCTCTTCCCTCCTCAATCCCAAACATGTCAGAGAAGCTGTGAGGCAACTCTGACACTGGCATTCTCAGGGGCATCCGAGATCCTGCTTCCTTGCAACTGTCCTAGGTTCAGCTCAGATAAACTCTTCTTTTTAAAAATATTTTTATTGATTTTTTTTTTTTTTTTTTTTTTTTTTACAGAGAAGAAGGGAGAGGGATAGAGAGTCAGAAACATCCATCAGCTGCCTCCTGCACACCTCCTACTGGGGATGTGCCTGCAACGAAGGTATGTGCCCTTGACTGGAATTGAACCTGGGACCCTTAAGTCTGCAGGCCGACGCTCTAGCCACTGAGCCAAACCAGTTAGGGCTCAGATAAACTCTTAAAAGATTCTCCACAGGTTTGGACGTGCGTATGTCAACTACTTCTACATGGTTCACTGTGGATTTTATGCCAATTCAACAACCAAGGGGAACCTGGGAATGTGTCCCGGGGAGAGGGGCACAGCTGGGGAGGCCTCGTTCCTAAGGAAGGGAACCTTACGTCCATGACAGCCAACAGCAAACTTGTTTCCCTCCAACACACGTGAACCCTTTAGACCTCATCCTGGTACGGTAGCAGGTTTTTAGTAATTGTGTGCACTTCCCTCTCCACACGGGGAAGAAACGTGTATGAACGGATGTTGTAAATGAGGAAAAGACCATTTGTTGATGTAAGAAAAGTCTGAACATGGAGAGAATGTGTTATAAGATTCTATTGGAGCCAAACTGACAATCGTTGGGGAGCAAGACCTCAAATGCACGGAGAATAACCATTTGCAGCTGCGTTTGTGCATTTGAAGTTCAGGGGAAGGTGAGGAAGGTGACAGGGAGGAGGGAGAGAGCAAGGCGGGGACTGGGTGCCAGGACAGTTACCAGGAGGTGCTCTCCTGAGGGAGGTCATGCTGATGTCACAGCTGTGTCATCCCAGATGCACAGGGAAAGTGGACGGGGGTGCTCAAGGGAAAGATGAGCCCTTTAGTAAAGAAGTTATGGCCTGGGGCGGGCCCCACCCCCCAGGGCTGCCCAGGCAGGAATGTGTGATCAAACCCTCCTGTGGGGTTCCTTTCAGTCACTGTGAAGCATCCATCTTATATAAAAACTGCTGTTTGAAAGTTTAACCCTGCTATTTGGCTTCTGTAAATGCTTGCTTGCTAAGACTACTCCCACTTCAGAGAGGCCATTAAACCTTCCCCAGACAAGGTCATCAGTGCTGGTGCCAGGCCAGGCCTCTGGTTGAGGTCTCAAGGCCCCAGAACATACGGGCTCTTTGGAACTTGCAAAGGGGGCCGGAAACACCCCATATTTGGGAGACAAAGAAGGTAAAAACATATAAATAGGGAAAATTCCTGCATGTTGGGGCCCAGAATTTGAGAGACATTTTCCTCTGGACCCGCGTGTAATAAATGTAACTCCATCTCTCTAAGTATTGCTTTGTTCTTCTCCGGTTTTCTGTAACATTATTGGTTCCCTGAACTGAGGAACAGCTGTGCTTGGCCTTTTAGGCCTCCGGTGAACGGGCCGGGTTTGGGGCCCAGGGAGCCAGATAGGCCTCCGGGAGGTGCCGCTCTGCCGATTTAGCAGAATTGAACCGGGGGACTCCGGACGCTCCCGGACCTTAGCCCAGGACCCGGCCAGCATCTGGAGAGAGTGGACGGACACTTCTGGACCTGTGGACAGAATCTGTAAGGTAGGGGCCCCGTCAGTTCAGCCCACTCCAAGTGAGTGGAAGGGGGAGCTTGATCACCTCCCCGGAAGCCATACGGCTTCCTCAGGCAAATTAATCAGGAGTCAGGAATCAGGTGACTGTTTAAACTCTGGGTAAATATCTGGTAGAAGTCAAAAACTCGGACAAGCTAGTATATAAATGTGGGACTCAGGAGGGGAATGAATTCAGATTCGATTAAGGAATTATGAGTTCACTCTGCTGTTTGTTTGTGGGGGACTAGCCAATCTGCTACCGAGAAGGGGCACTGGACGCAGTCTTAACTCCTCGGGTAGGTTCTCACCAAGACGTTGGTTGAGAATTCTTTTCTGGGGCGTGGGTGCCGGGAGTGCCCCAAGCCCGTCTGGGGAATTGGGCATTGTTTCGTTTATCTGCTCAGCTCCAGTCTGTGCTAGTCTACTGAGAGAGTGTGAGTAAGGATGTTTGTCTGTCTTGGCATAATTATCTGCTCATTAACTGGTCTGTGTGAAGCGAAAGCTACTTTGTGCCTTCTGGCTGTACACATGAGAGTATTTGTTATCTCTTTCTATTGTTTAATTTGTTTAAAGATAGGGCGGACCTGTTGTGATGGTCTGCAAAAGTCTTAAGCAGCGCTGAGTTATTTTTCTCAGAGATGTTTGCTCTCTATCACAGTAGGAGGGAATCAGCCCATTTAGCTAATAAAAATTTCTCTCTCTGTTTGTATAAGTAAGGTTATCAGTTTGCTCTGATTTGTGAATTTACTGTATTAAATTGAAATTTTAAAGTCGTAGGGTAAATTTAAAGGTATAAATTTATGACATTTCAAAGAACAAAGAACTTTTATTCATGACTTTCTTATCTCTTTTGGTGATCGGAGACTTCCAGGGGCAGGGCTTACAGCTCCGCAGGGCGGAGAGATTTACCGGCCCTGTCCCTGCCTGTGACATCATAACCCAACGTGAGCCACCTGTAGTGGAACTAAGGCTGAAGTTATTATTAACTATCTATGGACCCCCGATTCTAATAGCATCTGTAACTGGATTAAAGATCTTTTCTTTCAGGAGGCCATCCAGGCTTTCAGTTCGCAAGAAATCTCCCTACACACCCTTATCTTCCTCCTCCCTATCTTTCCAGGCTGACTAAGAGTCATTTTTCTCCACAGGTTGGACCTCAGCCTTGGAAAAGGAGGACTACTACAGCCGTAGTCTGTAGTTTTCTCTGAAACTCCCACTGTTTCTATTTCCCCCCTCTGTAGGAATTGTTTTCCTCTGACTGACAATCAGAAAGAGAGACAAGCAACTGGACTGGAGGACAGGACAGAGGAGCGGGGGGTTGTCGGCAGTTAATTATGAAGCAGGGAGATACAGGTTTTTGTTGATTTTACTGGCTGCAGACAGCTCTGCTGGCGTAGGGGTATGGTCCAGGTGTCTTATCAGAACTTCACTAGATTTAAGGTCGCAAGTTTTCTGCAAGCATAATTAATCTAGCTGCCCTGGTGATTTAAAACTGGTTGCTAGGCAGACTCATGCCCCAAGAGCCAGATGAAAGAAGGGGGTGAGGGGGGCTGGATGCCTGAGCTGCCTGCAGTGGCCCTAGAAGAAGCCTCAGCAGCAGCGAGAAAAGCAGAGGACAGCAGACATTTACCTGACACTAGAGCTGCCCCACTAACGCCCGGTGAGTAATGAGTGTTTTACAACAAGCAATACAAGACTTAGGCCTTTGGCTTGCTGGCTGCAGCAGTTAAACCAGAAGCCAGTGATTGCTACTGGCCTTCCTGCAGCCCCAGAAATAGAGCAGCGAGCCCGGGATCTGTGAAAGCAGCAGAAAGAGCTAGTGAAAGCTCCCTGTTTGCAAATGTACTGAAAGGGTTCAGTACCTGCTGCTGCTGGAAGAGGAGGGGCTGAGATCCCCTTCCAGTGCACTCCCTTGGGAGAGGCCTGGTCCCTGCTCTGCCACAAAGGGGACTGGCAGGAAGACAAGGGCTCTAATACCCAACCAACTGCCACAGAAGCGCTTTGCAATATGCAAAGCTGTTTCTAACTGCAACTCTGTCTGTTTTGGACTGGCAGCTTAAAGTCAAAGAGCAAAGGAAAGGCACTCTCCCTGGACCGGGGAGCCTTCAGGACTTTGAGATTCTCCAAGAGAGGAGGAGTCTGACTGAGGGATGGCAGAGACCCTGTTGGGTTAGAAGGACCTAAGGCCACATGTTAAACTTATAAATTACGGCTTTCTAGGCAGATGTCCAAGCCCAGTTATGTAGGGGTTAAGCTGCCTGTTTATAGCAAAATAACTTTCTCCCGTGTCAGAATAAAATTTAGGGAAATTAGACAGGCTGTGTTTGTGGCTAGAAAGAAGAACTAGCCACCATGCACAGCCCTGACAGTGACCTGCAGAAAGCTGTATAATAGATTTAGATGATACCTGCGACTTCATGGACATGACTCCAGAAAGACAAGGACAATTTTGCTTTGTGTAGGAAGGTCAAGAATAGACTTTAGTCACCTCCCTAAGATATTTGTATAGCCCTACCATATGTCATAAATAGTAGCAGAAGATTTGGCTACCGAAGGTGGCCACAGTGCCAATGTTACTGTCTTGTAGGCCTGTGTGACCATGCCCATGTCAGGGGTGGCACAAACCTCAACTTTCGGAACCTGGGGAAGGCCTGTTTGGAACAGAGGGAAGTAGTGAGTACCAGCCCTTTGTTACAGGAATTACAGACCCTGTGATGTCCTGTGACATGTGAGACCCTGTAAAGCAATAAAGCTCCCTTAGTCCTTTCTCAGAGGGTATGTCACCCCTCCCAGAGGCCATATGAAATTTTAAGGACAAGTTAAGTAGGGGGAACCCTACTACAAGGACAGCTATAATTGTCTACTTGAATATAGACACATTTTGAATTTCTCCTTGTCATTTGAAGACAGTTATATATTACTCTGAAGAATCCATAGAAAGGACTGACAAGGAAAATCAGAAGCTCTTAAAGCAGGTCAGTATATTTTTCTCCTTATATAATTCCTCTGAAATTTGGCAAGCTTAATAAATCATGGCAATACATTTCTCTGCATAAATTCAATAAGACCGGTTTCTAATAGTGGTTTTATTGACCGGAAACTTTGACTGGAGTGTCATGTTTTAAAGAGCCCTGTCTGAACTCTGAAGACTTGAAGCCAATAAGAGTGCCAAGGAAAAGCCTGGTATCCTGCTTGGGAGTCCTGAAAATGGCTGGTGCTGGAGCATCAGGCCCATGCCCTACCATCACTGGTGGTTGGTCAGAGTAGAAGGGGAGCAATAAGGACTACTCTGCGTCCCTGCGGAACCCCCATACCCTCTAGGCCGTGACAAGTAGAAGGGCTACTGAGATGGGCCTTGAAGCCTGGGGCCTGGGCCCAGGTGGAGTTGTTGCAGGTGAGGGATTCACCTAACTCAGCAGGTACTACAGGCAGGCCTGACGGCAGCTGGATGGCTTGGCTTCCTGGCCCTATGGGGCACAATAAGATTTAATCATGAAATTCCGGCAAAGGTAGTCAGTTACCATTCTTGTTGTGTTTATGCAAACAATCAGGCCAAATTAAATACAATAGGTAAATTAGTCTTTATCTGGCTCTTTTGAAAAACATAGAGGTAATTTTGAGGAGAAAAATTCTATTTCAATAGAGGTTATTAAAACTGAAATGTTTTCTTTCCCTTCCACAAGACCATTTGTTACAGTTTGTCTCTGCCAGGTCACAAGCCCACCTCCTTCTGGGCCCAGGCCTCATCGTCCCTGTGGCAGACAGCAAGGATCTCTAGGCTCTGAGAGAAAACTCCGTCCCTCCTCAGCACGAAGCAGCTACAGAAGAAATTCAACGTCCATTTTCCCTAAAAGAATTCAGAGCCAGGATCCTTGAGGCAGTTAGACAGACATGAGCAGAACAGGAACGATGGGCCAACTAGCGCTACAGGATGTAACTAAGTCTTTCCACCTCTACATATGTGAGACAAGGGGCATAGGCAAAGAGGTACTCACCAAAGTCTCAGCCCCTAGAAAAGGCTGGTAGCCTATTTGTCAAAAAGACTTGACCCTTTTGCATTTGGGTGACCTACTTGCCTCTGGGTGGTAGCAGCCACAGCTATGCTTATTGAAAAAGCAAATAAGTTAACCCTAGGGTAGTAACTAATCCTAACTGCCCCACATGAGGTCGAGGTTTTATTCCAGAACACACTAGAGCACTGGATGTCAAACACTTGAGTCACCCAGTTTCAGGCTCTCTGGTGGACAAAAGAAAAATCAGTAACAATGTATACTGATAGCAGGTACACATTTACAACAAGGTAAGGGTTCTCCACAGAAGCAAGAGGGAACCGGGCCACAGATGAAGCTGCCGGGAGGCTGCCCTAAAACCAGTGGGGGTCTCTACAGATTCTAGTGACTCTTCCAGATCCTGACCTACCCAATCTAGAAAAGCTAAAATCCATAACCAGTCTTTATTCAAGTTCTTACAGGCTTTACAGTCTACCCAGGAAGCAATCCAGAAGCACATCTGAGACGCTCTGCCTGTACCAACTTCTGATCTGGTTCATCCCTTCCACCCTGGTGACTCTGTTTGGATAAAGAAATTTGCCACACAAGGACTGACTCCTACCTGGAAAGGACCACCTCCACGGCAGTCAAGGTCAACGGAATCCCAACGTGGCTTCATCACACCTGGCTTAAGACAGCCCAGGAAAAATTGAGAGTCCAGGACTCTTCAGACTCTCTAAAGATTACTCCTGGCCCTCATTCTGGGCCCTTATCTTATAAGCAGGCCCACTAACTTTATTAGGCAGAAAATTAAGATTATAGTCCTCAGGGGTAAATATAACTACAATGACTAAGAGTCAATGATTTGACTCATGTACATAAAACCAGTGGGGAATGAAGCATCCATCTTATATAAATACTGCTGTTTGAAATTTTAACCCTGCTATTTGGCTTCTGTAAATTCTTGCTTGCTAAGACTACTCCCACTTCAGAGAGGCCATTAAACCTTCCCCAGACAAGGTTATCAGTGCTGGCGCCAGGCCAGGCCTCTGGTTGAGGTCTCAAGGCCCCAGCACATACGGGCTCTTTAAGAACTTGCAAAAGGGGCCAGAAACACCCCATATTTGGGAGACAAAGAAGGTAAAAACATATAAATAGGGAAAATTCCTGCATGTTGGGGCCCAGAATTTGAGAGACATTTTCCTCTGGACCCGCACGTAATAAATGTAACTCCATCTCTCTAAGTATTGCTTTGTTTTTCTTTGGTTTTCTGTAACAACTGGATTATGTCAGAATAAAGACAGAGCCCCTTTTATGATCACAAATACAATCCCTAAACCTAGACATAGGAAAGGGCTTTCTGTGAGCTCTGTGGCTGAGCTTTAGAGCAAAACTATTTTAAGACAGAGGAGGATGTTATCTTTGCTTTACTCTGCACCTGCTTCTGGACTGGACCCTGTGCTGGTCCTGAGGGCCCCCTGGTGTCCTGAGCGCCCCCTGGTGTCCTGAGCGCCCCCTGCAGCCCAGCCCTGCTGCCTCCCTCAGGGAGGGTTGTGTCTGGGCTCACACTGACTTCCCCTCACTATGTCTCCTGCACAGTAATACATGGCCGTGTCCTCGGTGGTCATGGACCTCAGCTGCAGGGAGAAGTGTTTCTTGGACGTGTCAGGGTCGATGACTAACTGACTTTGGAGAGATGGCACGTACTCTCTGTACCACTTGGACCTGAAGTAGGTCCTTCCCAGCCACTGGAGCCCTTTCCCTGGGGGCTGCCTGACCCAGTCCCAAGTGGCACTGTTGCTGGAGACACTGTCCCCAGAGATGGCACAGGTGAGGGACAGGGTCTGCGAGGGCTGCACCCTGGGACAGGACACCTGGGACAGAAGGAAGCAACAAGGTTAATCAGTCCACGTCTCTGTGAACACGGCTGTGATCCCCAGGTCCCCAGACACTGACCCCAGGGGAGCCCCAGCACGGGAAGGAAGATGAGGAAGGAGACAGCCATGTCCCTGGGTCAGCCAGACTCAGCAGGCTCTGCGGCCCCAGTGGAGGCTGTATTTACACAGGAAGCCATGCCTGGCATTTGCCTGAGCATCGCTCACTGATATAAGGACCCCGGTGCGCACAGCCCACTGAGGCACGGACCCTAGTATTGCAGCCAGATTTCTCCAGAGCCGTGTCCTTGGGCAAGTGGGACCCAAGGCACGGGCCAAAGATAAGGGTGCTCAGAGGGGGGCCCCTGGTTATTGGCTTTGTGGACCTTATACCAATCCCAGACCTGTTTACTGACATTAATTGATTGGATTTCACTCATTCATTCATTCATTCATTCATCCATCCATTCTACCAACACTGAGGGCCTGTGACACACCAGCATTCCTGTAGGCAACAAGGACTAATCAGTGAAGAAGACAGAGGCCCCATCCCCGTGTTCTGGGGTCACATGCCAGGTGCTTGTGTTGTATCGTAAATCAGAGAGCTGGACAAGACACCTAATGAGCCAATTAGTTAGGAGTCATCTTTATTGCATGCAGGTTCAGAGCAGATTACCTCTGTCAAATTCTGAGCAAACACAGGAGGGTGTATTTCCTTTTTATATCCTTCTAGTTCTTAGTGTAAGACAGTTTGTAACCTTGAGTACATATATCTATATAGACACCTGCAACCTTGAATGAACAAACACTTGGCAGAATATGTGAATTAATTTCAGTATCAGTGTATCAGCCCCTTTAGATGGCTAGCTTTCAAGGTCAGACAGTTAAATTTATCTTTTTCTATTATTGGAACTAAAACCAAAGTCATTTTATAGAATAAGAGACTTTCTTAAAGTGACAGAGTTTACAATGACAGAGTTTACAGGACTAGGGACTATCTAACAATAGCAGAGAATTTCAAACAGCAGTTTTATACAAGATGGAGGTTACTATGCTTCATTCCCCACTGGTTCTATGTTAATGAGTCAAATCATTGACTCTTGGGGGTTGTTAACATTGTTAACCTATTTAGCTTTGAGGTTTCCTTTACTAAGTCCTATAGAGAGAATTAATAATATGGTGTATGTGAAAGTTTTATGTTTAGAGAATCCTTCTACCTGTGCTGTCTTAAATCACATTCAGATCCCGTCGACTTGACTGCCGTGGGGGTGGTCAAGATGACGGTGTGTGGTCTTTTCTAGGTAGAAGTCAGTCGTTGGATGGCAAATTTCTTTATCTAAACAGAGTCACCAGGTTGGAAAGGATGGAACAGATCAGAAGTTGGTACAGGCAGAGCATCTTGGACGTGCTTCTGGACTGTTTTCTGGGTGGACTGTAAAGCCTGTAAAAACTTAAGTAAAGATTGGTTATGGATTTCAGCTTTTCTAGATTGGGTTTCTGTGTAAGTTGGTGAGGTGGGTAGGTCAGTGTCTGCAAGAGTCACTAGAATCTGTAGAGTCCCCACTGGTTTTAGGGCAGCCTCCTGGGCTGCTTTGTCTGTAGCCTAGTTCCCTTTTGTTTCTGGGGAGTCCCTTTGTCTCACATAGGTAGAGGTGGAAATACTTAGGTACATTTGGTAGCGCTAGTTGGCCCATTGTCCTTGCTCTGTTCATGTCTATCTAACTGCCTACTATATATTACCTCAAGGATCCTGGCTCTGAATTCTTTCAGGGAAGGGGGAAGCTGGGTTTCTTCTGTAATTACTTTCTGCTGAAGTGGGTCAGAGGTTTCTCTCAGAGCCAAGAGATTCTTGCTGTCTGTCAGAGGGACGATGAAGCCTGGGCACAGAAGGAGGTGGGCTTGTGAACTGGCAGAGACAAACTGTAGCAATTAGAATAGGAAGAGTTACAACAAAAGGTCTGGTGGAAGGGAAAGAAAACATTTCAGTTTTAATAACTTCTATTGAAATAGAATTTTTCTCCTTAAAAATATTCCTCTGTTTATTAAAAGAGCTAAATCAAGACTAATTTATGTATTACATTCAATTTGGTCTGATTATTTGCATAAATATAGTAAGAATGGTAACTGACCACCTTTGCCAGAATTTCATGATTGAATCTTAATGTGCCCTGTAGGGCCAGGAAGCCAAGCCATCCAGCTGCCATCAAGCCTGCCTGCAGTATCTGCTGAGTTAGGTGAAGTCCTCACCTGTAGTGGCTCTACCCGGGTCCATGCCCTAGGTTTTTAGGCCCATTTCAGTAGCCCTCTTACTCGTCGTGGCCAAGAGTTCATGAGGGTTCCGCAGGGACGCAGAGGCGCCCTTATTGCTCCCATTCAACTCTGTCCAACTGCCAGTGATGGTAGGGCCTGACACTCCAGCACCAGCTATTTTCAGGGCTACCAAGCAGGATACCAGGCTTTCTCCGTGGCACTCTTATTGACTTCAAGTCTTCAGAGCTCAGAAAGGGCTCTTTAAAATATGACACTCCAGTCAAAGTTTTTGTCAATAAAACCACTATTGGAAACCAGTCTTATTGAATTTATGCAAAAAAAAAATGTATTGCCATGATTTATTAAGCATTGCCAAATTTTGGAGGAATTATATAAAGAGAAAAATATACTGACCTGCTTTAAGATCTGATTTTCCTTGTCAGCCCTTTTTATGGATTCTTCAGAGTAATCTTTCTAAATGTATTATAACAAAACACTAACTGTCTTCAAATGGCAAGAAGAAATTTAAAATGTGTTTACACTCAAATAGATAGTTACAGCTCTCCCTGTTGTAGGGTTCCCCCTACTGGACTTGTCCTTAAACTACATATGGTTTCTGGGAGGGCTGACACACCATCTCAGAACTGACTAAGGGAGTAGCTCGTTCACATGAGCTTTATCCCTTTGCAGGGTCTCACATGTCACAGGACCTCACAGGGTCTGTAATTCCTGTGACAGAGGGCGGGTACTTACCATTCCTCCCTGTTCCATACAGGCATCCCCCACTTTCCTAAAGTTGAGGTTTGTGGCACCCCTGACATGGGCATGGTCACACAGGCCTGCAAGGCAGTATAGAGGCTGCCAACTGTCTCTCAATAGAGACCAAAACCTGATGGGTATTTTTCTTTGCCCATTTGGGCACCTGCCCTTTTGGCAACTGCATTCAAATCTGCAAGAGAATTAAAAGTTAATATAACATATGAGTATAATGAAGAACAATATTGGCACTGTGGCCACTTTAGGCAGCCAAGTTTTCTGCTACCAAACATGACACATGGTAGGGCTAGAGTTTTCTGCAGGCCACTGTCAGGGCTGTGCGTGGCAGCTGGTTCTTCTTTCTAGCCACAAACACAGTCTGTCCAATTTCCCTAAAATGTATTCTGGCATGGGAGAAAGTTGTTTTGCTGTACACAGGCAGCTTAACCCCTATACAACAGGGCGTGGACCTCTGCCTGGCAAACTGCAGTCTATAAGTTTAATATGCAGCCTCTGGTCCTCCTAACCCAACGGGGTCTCAGCTAGTCCCTCAGTCAGACTCCTACTCTCTAGGAGCATCTGAAAGTCCTGAAGGTTCTCTGGTCTATGGAAATTGCCTTCCCTTTACCCTCTCCTGTTAACCCTGTTTATCAGTTACAGGGTCTTGCCATCCCTGTCTCTCACCACTGCTTGGTTCCTAGTGGTGAGCCAAACACAGCCAGGGCTGCAGGGAGACACAAGTTTGTACATAGCAAAGCTCTCCAGTGATAACTTGGGCATCAGGCCTTTGCCTTCCCACCTGTCCTCTTTCCTAGCAGGGATTTTGACCTTTCCCATAGGCTTCTCTGTAAGTAAGAACAGGGTATCTGGCCCCCCTAAACGGGTGTCTTGGCCCAACCCTTTGTCTAAGGGGTTAAATCTTTCAGATTCTCTGGGAGAGTTCAAGGCACTGGAAGGTGACATCAGCCTCTCCTCTTCCAGCAGCAACAGGTACTGAACCCTTTCAGTACATTTGCAAATGGGAAACTTTACCAGCTTTATCCTCGGTTACTTTGATGGTTCCAGGGCCCATTGCTTGTCTCCCTTTCCTTGTGAGTTAGAGGAAGACAATTCCTATAGAGGGGAGAAATAGAAACAGCAGGAGTTTTGGAGAAAACTACAGACTGTTGCTGTAGCAATCCTCCCTCCTGGAGGCTGAGGTCTGACCTGTGGAGAAAAATGACTCTTAGTCGGACTGAAAAAGAATGTGGAGGAGGGTAAGGGTATGCAGGAAAATTTCTTGTGGACTGAAAGCCTGGAGGGTCTCCTGAAAGAAAAGATCTTTAATCCAGTTATAGATGCTGTCAGGATCAGGAGTGAGGGAGGAAGGGAAAGACCAGGTTATGTCTTCTGTGAGGATCCTAATAAATAACTGAAAATGGCAAGCCAAACAAAACATACAACCATGAAGACAACAGACTGCACAAGACACACAACTAGGGTTAACGGGGTCTATAGATAGTTGTTTATAATAACACTAGTTGAATTTCCTTCTCTTTGATGTCCCTCAATTTATTTTGCTAGGCTCAGAGCCAGAAACCTCCTACTTCAGTCTTAGTTCTGCCTCAGGTGGCTCACGCGGGACTATGATGTCACAAGCAGGGGCAGGGCCCTGTAAATCTCTCTGCCCTGTGGGAGTTTTTTTGGCAAGCCCTGCCCCTGGAAGTCTCTGTCAGCCAAAGGAGATAAGAAAAGCCATAAATAACAAGTTCTTTTGTTCCTTGAAAGTTATTATGTTGTTGCAAATAGTTAACTTGAAAACACTTTTCTCTTGCCTTTCTTATAAGCAATCTTGGAATTTAGCTGGGCTTTGTTTTATCTGTGTGAAACCCTTTTACAAATTTATACCTTTAAATCTACCCCAGAATTCCAAAATTTCAACCTAATACAGTAAAATTTCAAATCAGGGAAGAGCACATGATAGACAGAAATTTTTATTAGCTAAGTGGGCTAATTCCCTCTGTGATAGAGAGCAAACATCCCTGAGAAAAATAGAACTCTGCAGCGCTGCTTGAGACCTTTGCAGATTATCACGGCGGCAGTCAGCCTTTAATAAGGCAAGCGTTTTTGGCCAGACCAATCAACAGAAATGCAGAATAAATCAAAGTAGCTTTCACTTTTATGCAGGCTCTCACACTTATATTTATACACTAGCTAATGAACAGATAATTATGCCAAGACAGGCAAGCATCCATACTCACACTCTCTCAGTAGACTAGCCCAAACGGAAGCTGAGCAGATAACTGAAACAATGCCTGACTCCCCAAATGGACGTGGGGGCACTCTTAGCACCCACTCCCCAAAATTCTCCACCAATGTCTCGGTGAGAACCTACTGGAGGAGTTAAGACTGCATCCAGTCCCCCTTCTTGGTAGCAAAGTGGTTAGTCCCAAACAGCAAACAGCAAAGTGAATTCAACATTCCTTAATTGAATTTGAATTCACTCACCTCCAGAGGCTCTCTTTCTGATGACTCCAAAAGAATGCAGGGGATGTCAGGTGTCCCTTGTTTGGCTGTCATGACCACTGAGAAGTGTCTCTGGGGCTCTGAACTTCATCAGGTGGCACCTCCCCTAGAGATCCTCAGGGCCTAGCAGCCAGGCAGGGGAGGCTGTCCATTCCAGGTGTCTGAGACTAGGTGCGGGCAAGCACCTGTCCCTTATCTCGCTGCCTCCAAATGTTGTATCGCAAATCATCGAGCTGGACAAGACACCTAGTAAGCCAATTAGTTAGGAGTCATCTTTATTGCATGCAGATTCAGAGCAGATTACCTCTGTCAAATTCTGAGCAAACACAGGAGGGAGTATTTCCTTTTTATATCCTTCTAGTTCTTTGTGTAAGACAGCTTGTAACCTTGAGTACATATCATATCTATATAGACACCTGCAACCTTGGGTGAACAAACACTTGGCAGAATATGTGAATTAATATCAGTATCAGTGTATCAGCCCCTTTAGATGGCTAGCTTGCAAGGTCAGACAGTTAAATTTATCTTTTTTCTATTATTTGAATTAAAACTAAAGTCATTTTATAGAATAAAAGACTGTCTTAAAGTGTCAGAGTTTACAATGACAGAGTTTACAGGACTAGGGACTATCTAACAATAGCAGAGAATTTCAAACAGCAGTTTTATACAAGATGGAGGTTACTATGCTTCACTTGTGTGTCAAACACACACCATGTGGCCCCCAGAGCTAGGCAGCTGGGGAGCCTGGGAGCAGAGGGTGCAGGTGAGCATCCTCAGACCCGGGGACCCACAGGGGAAGGACATAGGCCTGGGCTTGCATTTTGCTTCCTGATGAGGTGCCTCACCCTGAGCACAGGGAGCTGGGGGTGGGGGTGGGGGTCTCTGCAGAGAGCAGGGTCAGGAGCAGCCGAGACACCAAATGGCCCAGGTGGATGCACAGAAGCTCTTCCTTCTAAAGTGACCCCAGTGGTTAGTCTGCAAAGAGCAATGGCTCCTGCCCTGGCTGGTGTGGCTCAGTGGATAGAGCGTCGGCCTGGAGAAGGAAAGGTCTCAGTTTTGATTGTGATCAAGGGCATGCACCTCAGTTGCAAGTTCCCAGCCCTGGTTGGGGTGTGTGCAGGAGGCAACCGACCGATGTCTCTCTCTCACATTGATGTTTCTCTCTGTCTCTCCCTCTGCCTTGAAATCTCTCTAAAAATCAATGAGAAAATGTGCTCAGTGAAGATTAACAAAAAATATTTTTAAAAATAAATGAAAGAATGATGGCTCCTGATCATGGAAGCGAGGTTCTGCTTAGGGACCTTTTTGCGATGTGGGAAATAGGCCTCTGAGATCCACCCCAGCATGGTCAGCTTTTATTGGAAAGGGTTACTGAGTGTCCCCAGGGCCAACGGAATGTGGGAGGAGGGAAGAGGCTATAAGAACAAAGAACTGTGCACCCGAGCCAGGATGGGGCCGCCTCAGCTAGACAGGGTGAGGTGGAGACAACTAGAAAAGGCCTCAGCCCATTTTAAAATGCTCCAATAGGAGACCTAGGCCACGTCTGAGGAATCTATGAAGCCCATAGCACTCAGCCACTGAGGAGCCGGAGGAGGGACTCTACACTGATACCAGAGCCGGTAGCAGGAATTCTTCCTGGGTCTTGTCTCAAGGAATCAAAGAATGAAGTCTTCAACCAGAGGCGTTCAAACTAGACAGGACGAGGGGATAAATAGCCTGTGATCGCTGCTCTGTGTGTGCCTGCACAAGCAGACACCCCCTCTTGCAAGAACATAGTAAAAGGCTCCTTTTCACCATCCTTCTGTCTCTGAGTCTGTTATTTGAATTCAAAAAGGTGAGCGTTTCTCACACCCTCCATCCCAAGCTCAGGGCCTCCTCTGCCCACCCTCTGGGCTGGACCACACACACACACACACACACACACACACACACACACACACGGGCTGACTGTCCCACCATTGGCTGCATCCCTGGGGTGGGCAGGGGAGGTCACCCCTTCTCAGCTCAACCAAGAGCCCTGCAGGTGGGCTCAGTGCTGCGGGGCCTCTGTCCCCTGCTGGTCGCTGGGCACAGCTGGGGGTCAGGAGAGGAGGGCAGCGGGGTGCAGTCTCAGGGCTGCTCCGTCAGTGGGTGGAGGGAGGGCACCTGGAGGTCTCAGCAACCCCTGCCCCTGCCCACTACAGGGCGCCCTTTCAGGCCCGTGGGCTGCAGAGGGAACCTGCCCAATGCAGCTCCACAAACCTGCACCCGCCCCCATGAAGCGCAGCCCCCTGACGAGAGGCCTCAGGCAGCACCCCGGGAGGACAGGAGGCTCTGAGCGTGGACAGGAGGGGCCCCTCCACCCTCCCTGGTGGGGACGGAGGGCCAGTGGGCGCTGAAAGGCAAGCGCAGCGCCCTCATCCCCACCCTCTTGGGGGGTTTTCCTGATTCAATTTGCAGGAGACAGGCCTCTGTGGTCCACCCTCAGCTCAGTCACCTTTTAGAAAAGAGACAGCCTGTGGCCAGTGGGCTCCTGAAGTTCCCAGGGCAGACAGGATGGGGGGCAGGGGGCGGGAGAGGGCTGTGCACGTGACCAGCAGCCATTTCCCAGGAGGGTCCCCTGGACAAAGGAGGGAGACACTAGGAAAGGCCTCGCCCATGTGTTACATAGCCCAATAGGAGACAGCAGGGCCTAGGGGAGGAGCCTGAGAGGAGGTGAGCCCCATAGTCCTCAGCCAATGAGGAACGGGGGCGGGACCCTCTCCAACAGGATCAAGTTTCCTGTGGTCCCTGCTCTGTGCCTCCCGCCCACAGACACCGCCCTGAGGACCTGTGGGCCCTGCTTCCTGCCCCCAAGTCCGTTATTTGATTTCGCACAGTGAGCGTGTCTCAGGGCTCTGAGGTCTGACTGTGGCCCAGAAGGAGGAGGGACTGTCCCACGGGCGGGTTTTCCTTTTCGGCCCCATCCAAGCCCCAGGGTGCGTGCATGTGTGTGTGTGTGTGTGTGTGTGGAGGGGGAGGGGGTTGCGGGGCAGGCTCCCTGCCAGGAGGGGGAGACCCTGGGGCCTGGATGCGGGGCCTGAAGAGCTGACCTCGCTGGGCTCTGGGCGGTTCAGGAAGGACGGGGCGGGGCCAGCGCGGTTAATAAGGGAGAGAGAGGCCCACCTGGTCCCGGGAGTGTGGCCTGAAGACCTGCCCCAGGGGTCCGTCAGGGACCGGGCAGCTTTGGGAACTGAAGGGGGTCCTGGAGGGGGAGGGCCGGGATGTCACCTGCGGGGGTGGGGGGGGGAGGGGCGCTCTGGGAGCCCTGAGGCTGCAGGGAGGAGGCACCTTTTCTATTCAGAGATGACGTCATTATTCACACCGAAAATCCTAAAGGATCTGAAAAGATAGACCCGGACACGAATTGGTGCACAAGCCCCGACCAGTGGGAATTGCATTTGGAGAGAAAAACAACAACCACCCCTGCGAGGCATAAACACAGAGAGACCCCTAAGGATCAACCTAAAGCCTGACGCCCAGGCTCTGCCCACGGAAAGTGATAATGAAACAGGAATTTTAGGGGAATATAGGCAGGTTTAGGGAGTTTTTAGAATTGGGGCCCATGGAAAAAACACAGGGCTGCAGACTGGGAGAAGGTGTATTTCCATGAGACGAGGGAACTGGAAGTTGCCAAAAAAAGGTCTATATTTACAAAATGAAGAAGGAAGAAAGCCCAGGGGGAATAGGAGGACAATGAGGGAGGGGGGCCCCAGGAGTTCCTATAGTAACCAATTCGAAAGGGAATATTGACCAGTCAGAGGGGATATAAGGACATGGGAACTGCAGTCTTTATAAACCATGGAAACAGGAAGTCTGTGGGAGCTTTTCCCCTACCCACGTGGGAGTCTGCATTTGTTCTTCAATAAATCTCCACCTTTGCTACACCACCTTCTGTTTGTGCATTCATTCTTCGACTCTGGCAGACAAAGAATCCGCGTTCCACTAAAAAATTCCATATCAGTAACATATGATCAGGAGTCCTGACACGGTGTAGACCCAGAGAAAACAATGTGCTTTTTCAGCAAAAGGCTTCACACCATGTCCACACCACCACCTGAGGCTGCTGTGAATTCTTTATTCAAAAACTGAGCTGTGTCTGAGCTCCATCATCATTCCTAGTGGAACATGCACACGGTCCTCCCTGGACTTGGAACTGTGGACGAAAGGGGCCACATGCTGACCCTACAGCTCAGGGAAGGCCTACATGGCGGTCCTGCAAACTCAGAGACCTACAGTCACCACAAAGGATGGTCTGACATTAAACTTTAACTAAACGCAGTTATGGTGGGTAGTCACCTTCTAGGCCAGTATCTTCACTGACAAGGTCAACCTTTACCTTAACTGAGCCTATCTGTCTTTTTGCATCTATAATAACATACCCTTGCAATGTCTGGGTAACTTGTAACTTACTTTTTTCCAGACCCCTTGGGGTACAGACTAATGTGCCTGGGCCCCAGGACAGATACCACAAATTCCTTTATTATTATCATGTTAATTGTTCTTGCACCCATCTAAGCATGTGTCTCTCATTTTATTTTTATCCAATCCCAGAGGTTTCCTGGCTTTGCTTTCTCCCGCCTCTCTATTCTATCACTAATAGATTTCATGTAACCCACCTATGTCCCTCCTTGGATTGCAATGTATAAAAATAGAGGAAAACCCGCCATTCTCGGGAGCATTGTTTCAGTCCCTTGAGGTTCTGCATCCCGGCATTTGTGGACAGTGTGGACAAAAGGAGCCACATGCTGACCTGACAAGCTCAGGGGAGGCCTGCATGGCAGTCTTGCAAACTCAGAGACCTAAAGTAACCACAAAAGATGGTCTGAAAATTAAATATTTAACTACAAACAGGTTATAGTGGGTAGTCATGTCCTAGGCTGATATTTTCCCTGACAAAGATCAACTTAGATCTTTACTGAGCCCATTTGCTTTTTTGCCTCTAAGATAAGGTATCTGTGAGATGTCTGGGTAACTGGTAACTTCCTCTTTACCCCTGACCCCTTAGAGCACAACAAATGGCACGGGGACATTCCCTTATTGTTATTGTTATCAAGTTAATTGTTAATATAAGGTTTAATCAGAGATGTAGGACTTAATCTGACCAAAGCCAATAAGTTGACAAAGACAAGCAGGTTAAAAGCGAAAAATCGTGTTTATTGAAAGCTCTCAGGTGAGGTCCCTCGGTCCGAGAGCACAGGCCGGGGAGTCACACCCGCCTGTGCCTGGCAGAGTTCCTTTATGCTGCTGTTGAACCAATCAGGTTTATATGAAGTAGTTTATTTGAGGTATTTTATTTGAAGTAGCTTGTGGTGGTTGATTTATGAAGCTGGAAGCTGGTACAGCTACACTCTGGCCATCCTTGAGAAGTCTTGGGCAGTTATTTATTGTCCAGCAGGGCGCCAGCATGGCTGTGGCTTGTCCAACTTAGCGGGGGTGGGATCGGGAATGTTCCTTCTTTCCCAGCCCCAGACCTTACATCCCGACCTCTTTGGTGATATAGGGCGATGACCGGTCTGACTTCTTCAGGCTGACCAGAGGGGCAGAGTTTAAGCGAGGTCGGGATCTGGGGGGTCCAGGGGCAACGGGCTGTAAGGGTGTAAGAGGAGCTGGTTGACCGTTATCCGAGAGATTTCTTGCATGCGGGACTGCAAAAATTTAAAAATACAGGGAGCAAGCATTAGGATTAGGCTGAGGGTTAGTAAGGGGGTGAGTATGGGGAGTATCCATTGCATCATTTCTCCCTCCCACCATCTCGAGAAGGGGCCTCCCCCCCACCCATCGGCATTGCTTTAGTTCCTCCCCCATTTTACTGAGGACGTCAATGTTTTCTTTGACTAGCCCTGTTTCGTTGATGTAGTAACAGCATTCCTCTTGCAGGAATAGGCAAGTGCCACCTTTGTCGGCTGTAAGCAGGTCGAGAGCTCACCTGTTTTGTAAGGTGACTCTGGCCACTGATGTTATTTGGCGTTGCAGGGAGGCTAGGGAGGCAGCGGAGGCTTCTAGTGCTACCTGCAGTCTTCCTTCTAGGTTCTGAGAGGAGGAGATGCTGTGGCTTAGAGCCCCGCCACTTAGGCCCCCTGCTGACAGAGCAGAGGCCAGGGAGAGACCGACCACCACAGGGAGAAAGACAGCGCATTTTAAGCGGGAGGGAGTTGGTGAGAGTTTTTGTAAGAACTCTCCCCGTCCATACATGGTTAGCTGAGGGACCAGGGAAGCTGGGTAACAGACCTGTGTTGAAGGTGATATAGCCTTTGTTAGGGTACTGTTGCACCAGAAGAATCCTCCGGGGGGTGCCTGGATGGTCTTGTCGACTCGAACCGTGATGTTGCAGGAAGTTGGGTTCGGCTGGGAGGAGTAGCAGACCCTCGGGAAATCCGCTCCAGTGTATAGGGGTACTTCCGTAAGATTTTTAGGCTGCGGGGTTTGAGAAGGGAGTGTTGCGGTGGAGAGGAGAGCAAGAAGAGAGGAGTGTGGGAGGGAAGGGAGGTGGATACTGGCTCTGAGGCGGTGTAGGATGTCCCAACCAAGTAGGGGAATCGGGCAGGAGGGAATAACCAGGAAGGAGTGTGTAAAAAAGGTTTTTTCAAGTCGGCAGCGCACTGGGCCGGTGGCTAACGGGTGGGATGGTTGGCCATCAATCCCCACCACGGAGACCTGGGAAGGACGTAAGGGACCGGAGAAGGAGGGAAGGACAGAGAAGGTAGCCCCCATGTCCACCAGAAAGGTGGTTGACTTACCCGCTACCTGGAGAGTTACCCTAGGCTTGGCGAGGGTGATGGGGGTCTTCGAGTCTGGGCCTCCTCAGTCGTCCGCAAGTCCAAGCATTGCAAGATCCAAGGCCGGGGCCTCAGCTCCCTCCCCACATAGAGGCGCCGAGAGTGAGTCGGCGGTCCCAGGACAATCGGATTTCCAATGTCCGGCCTTTTTGCACAGTGGACCTGGCTTGCGGGGAGGACGAGGGTTGGGGCAGCTTTGGGCCCAGTGACCTTCCTGATCACATTTGTAGCAGCGTCCTGGAGGGACGCTGCCTTTTTTCGGGACCCCTTCCCAGCCGCCGGCCTTAGAGCAGCCATGAGGGCGTGGGCCTGGAAAGTAGCAGTCTCTTTAGCCTGGTGCTGGCGGGCTATCTCTGCGTCCTCCTCACGGGAGTTAAAGACTTTCATTGCCATGTTTACCAGGTCCCGTACTGGAGTTTGAGGGCCCTGTTCTGCCTTTTTGAGCTTCCTCCTGATGTCCGGGGCTGACTGAGTGATAAAGTGGGTCACTAAGACCACAGCCCCGGCAGGGTCTTCAGGGGAGAGTCGGGTATGGACTTGCATGGCCTCCATGAGGCGGCTTAGGAAAGTGGCTGGGTTTTCGTCTTTGCCCTGGGTGATTTCTCTGAGTTTGTCATAGTTGACTACCTTCTGAGCCGCCCTTTCCATGCCTTCTATGGGGCATCGGAGCATGTAGTCTCGGTGTCTCTTTCCCCCCTCCCCATCCTGATATCCCCAGTGGGGGTCTACTACCGGCACAGCCTCTACTCCTGTAGCAGCGGTGATGTCGGCTACGTGTGCTCGGTCTGCGTAGTCTCTTGCTGCTGCTTGGACTCGGTCACGTTCGACTGCGGTCATGGTGGAAGTTAGAATTATGTGGATGTCATGCCAGGTGAGGTCATAAGCCTGAGAAAGGTATCTGAACTCCTTGATAAATTGGGTAGGGTTAGCAGAGAAGGAGCCTAGCCTTTTTTCTATAGAGGAGAGATCGGCTAGAGAAAAAGGGACGTGGACCCGGAAGATTCTCTCAGGTCCTGCGACCTCTCGGAGGGGAGCTAGAGTCTGGGGAGTCTGAGGGGGAGCGAGGGTGGGGTGATTTGACCTAGTCCGACCTGCTATAGGGGAAGAAACCAGGGGAGGTTTAGAGTCCGCGGTATGAGGAGAAGCGGGAGCTGGAGCGTATGTACGGAGGGGGAGGGGGATTCGACGCAGATGGGAGTTGGGGGTAGAGTGCTGTGGGCGTGGGGGACGGCGCAGAGACGGGTGGAGATGCTGGGACTGGTGCAGGGATGGGTGGAGATGCCTGAACCGGCGCAGGAACGGGAGGAGGTGCCGGGACAAGGGGGCGTTGCAAGCATCTCCGGAGGGATGGTTAATGCTGAGTCCTCTGGCTCCGCCGGGGGCGAGTCGCCCGCGGGTGGCTGATCCGGCACCTGTGGAGCAGAAGCTTTCGGGTCTGTTTTAGCGAGGAGAATTTGGGTGGGAGAGCAGGTCATACAAAGCTGGGGGCGATAGTGGAGGTACCAGAAAGCCTGAACATAAGGGATTTCAGGCCATTTACCTGTTCGTTGGCAAAAATTGGTTAGGTCAGTCAAGATTCTGAAATCGAAAGTGCCACCTGGGGGCCAGACAGAGCCATTGTCCAGCGAGGCCAAATTTCAGTGGACAATTGGATGAGGTGTCGCTTTCTCTGTTCCATCTGATTGTACCCTAATTCGCGCCAATTGGAGAGAGCGCACCCTATGGGTGTTTTGGAGTCCGGCTTGGAGGAATTGCTGCCCATACTGATTCAGGTCCCGGTCGGAGAGGTCTCTCAAGCAGGCGTCCCCAGTTGGGAGGGAACTCCGAATACAGAGGCAGGGGACAGGCCGTCTCGGGGGCGTCCCCACCAGAGAGGCAAGTCTGTGGAAGATATCCCTGGGATACCTTACAGGAGGGCCCCCTGGTTTGGCCACGACTACAGACAGGGGTGCCCTAGGAACGCTGAATAGAACGGGTGGAAGCTTACCTCACCGCCGGGCGAAGATCAGTTCGGAGGCCCACTGGTCTGGTCAGGAAGTCCTGGCCGAGAGGCTTAATAAGCTTCCCGGGTTTCGGCACCAGAATGTAAGGTTTAATCAGAGATGTAGGACTTAATCTGACCAAAGTCAATAAGTTGACCAAGACAAGCAGGTTAAAAGCGAAAAATCGTGTTTATTGAAAGCTCTCAGGTGAGGTCCCTCGGTCCGAGAGCACAGGCTGGGGGAGTCACACCCGCCTGTGCCTGGCAGAGTTCCTTTATGCTGCTGTTGAACCAATCAGGTTTATTTGAAGTAGTTTATTTGAGGTATTTTATCTGAGGTAGCTTGTGGTGGGTGATTTATGAAGCTGGAAGCTGGTACAGCTACACTCCGGCCATCCTTGAGAAGTCTCGGGCAGTTATTTATTGTCCAGCAGGGCGCCAGCACGGCTGTGGCTTGTCCAACTTAGCAGGGGTGGGATCGGGAAAGTTCCTGCTTTCCCAGCCCCAGACCTTACAGTTAACTGTTAATTATGTTAAAGTATCCTGCATCCATCTCTGTAAAAGAAGCACATGTCCATCATTTCACTTTTCAACCTATCCCAGAGGTTTCCCCGCTTTGCTTTATCCCACCTCCCTAATCTATCACCAATGGATTTCATGTAACCCACCTATGTCCCTTTCCTTTGATTGCAATGTATAAATACAGATGTAACCCGCCATTCTTCGGAGCATTATCTCAGTTTGTTGAGGTTCTGCTTCCTGGCATATGTTGACAGTTTGGTTCAAATAAACTCACAAAAATTCTTTACAGGTTTCAATATATATATATATATATATATATATATATATATATATATATATATTACATAAACAACAGTTTGGCTGAAATAAGCTCACAAAAATTCTTTACAGATTTGAATGTTTGTTTTTTTACATTAACAGTACTAAGCCGGGGTTTCCTCCTTCCATTTCCTTCCTGTCTTGTTTTATTAAAATAAGATTCCTTTATTTATTTAATTTGTTTTGTTAATCCTCAACCAGATAGGAATCTATGATCATGTTACAGACAACTGGAATAAATCAAGCAATGCTTGGAAAGTTTGGAGTCACACTTTATTCACCACGGTGGGCTTAGAGAAAATGAATTCAAATTCTAAGCAAAGCTACAAGCAGAATTTCCCTTTTTATTAAAGAGCCAGCCCAATGTGCGCTTAGTAGTTATCTCACTGCTGGCCTTGAAAACAACACAGTTCTATTTAATTAAAAAATGCACCTAGCATGGCATTGAAATTATGGGCATATCTAGTCTCTGGCCTACAAGGTCAGACAGCTAAGTTTATCTTCCTCTTTATTCAAGCAGGCTAAAGCAGGCTAGAAAGCAAAGTTCTTTATTTTTTTTAGAATAAGAGGCTGTTTAGCAGAGAATTACAAACAGTAGTTTTACAAAATAGGGGTTAGCTCTCAATCAGAGTCTCCCGTGAGACGCTCTTCTGTCATTGAATTTTGTCAGATTAACGAAATAGCCTCCTTTTTTATTCACAAATACAATCCCTAAACCTAGAGATTTAGAAAAAGGCTTTCTGTGAGCTCTGTGGCTGAGCCTGGGAGCAAAGTTAATTTAAGGCAGAGCAGCAAATTGTGTCTTTGCTTAAGTCTCCACCTGTTCCTGGTCTGGGGGCTGTGCTGGTCTTGAGCACCCCCTGGTGTCCTGGATGCTCCCTGCAGCCCAGCCCTGCTGCCTCCCACAGGGAGGTTTGTGTCTGGGCTCACACTGACTTCCCCTCACTGTGTGTCTGGCACAGTAAAACACGGCCTTGTCCGTGGCTCTCAGGTTGTTCATTTGCAGATGCAGCGTGTTCTTGGCGTTGTCCCTGGAGATGGTGAATCGGCCCTTCACAGCACTGGCATAGTTTGTGGTACTTCCATCAGGATTAATTTCACCAAGCCACTCCAGCCCCTTCCTTGGAGCCTGGCGGGCCCATATCATCCAGTAGTCACTGAAGGTGAATCCAGAGGCTGCACAGGAGAGTCTCAGAGACCCCCCAGGTGGCACTAAGCCTCCCTCAGACTCCACCAGCTGCACCTCATACTGGGCACCTGCAAACACAGAGACACAAAGTGGACTTAGAATCACATGGAAGCAAAAACAGGCACAGGCACAGGTCTCAGCGCTCCCCTCTCCTGAGAATGACCTTGAAAAATGATCAGGAGGAAAACGCAGCTTGGCACCAAGTCCATGATGGAGCCCCTGGGGTCCTGTCTCAGGCACTTGGGTTCTGGGTGTCTCCCCAACATGCCGGGCAAGGGCCCTCTTTTATGAGCAGGAGGAGAGCCCCATTTGCATGGAGTCTGGATATAAGGGTGCTGCTGTGACCCTGGGCTGTATGCCTGACCTTGTCATCCTAGTGGTGACCCCAGATGGGAAATGACTCAAGGATGCTGGCCATAAGGGGTCCCATCTTGACCCTCTCTTCTCCCTCCTTTCTCGACATCTGGTCACCCTTAGGGTTGAGAGTCTTCTATCCTTGGGGTTTTGATGAGGACCCAGGGGTCCTGCTCCCAGAGGCAGGTGGATGGGGCTTCCTCTTGCTCTCCTTCACCCGCCGTGGGCCATGTTGCCTTTCTGGGGTTTGGGAATAAGATTTGCCTTGGAATGATGCTTTTATTTTGAGACTGAAAGATTCTCTTTGTTCTTCTTCCCAATCAGATCTTCCATGAAACTGGAAAGTCAACATGTGACGAGGCAGGAAAGGCTGGGCTGGAAGCTTCCTTGCTGGGTCCCATCTCGCTCTGCCCACCATCTCCTGTAGGGAAAGTCGTGATGAATGTCCTCCTGGAGGACCCAGGATCAAAAAAACAAAAAGGAGAAACAAAGCAGAGAAAGGCCCAGTACCAGTGATGATGTTGGACATTAAGAGCCTTCATGCACTTCGGGTGGAGAGGGACCCCGATGAGAACATTGGACGTTGGGCGTGGTGATTCCCCCGGATGCTGAGAGCTGCCCTTTCCCTCCTAGAAAGAGGCAGAACGGGACCCTGTCTTCTGGAAGGTCGCACAGTTAGCACCTCCAAAGCAGAGCAGGCACAGGCAGCCTCTGTGCCTAACACGCACTAACCTAACAAGGTTGCTTACGTGTGGTCCCGCTAAGCCAGGAAACATTTGCCCCTAGAGTGTTGTTTGTAACACCCTAAAACATACCATGACATATGTGTTGTTTCCAATATAGGCCACATAGGACATGCCCTTCCTTTATGACACGTATGTCACTATGACAGGCATACAGCACAGAACGGGCATGTCACTTATGACACTTAAACTGCCAACAACATGCATGCCACCTAACATGTATGTTGCTTATTACATCTTTGGAGGCTCATCTTGGTACATAATTTGGAAATTGGCCGGTCATTCATCCTTCTAGGGACAAGCCATGCTTTCCTGAATGAAGAAGTCCTATGACAAGTGCTGTAGGGCCTCAGACCCCACAGATCTCCCTCCCCAAATTGACACTGGCCAGGTGGGCTGCTGGGCCAGCCCTCCACATCGCCATGCTGAGCTCTGCTCCTGGCGTCTCCCTGCCGAGGGGAAAATCCAAGTGGCTGCAGACAAGCAAGAGGTGGTCTGAGCCCTGGCCAGTTTTGCGCAGTGGATAGAGCATCAGCCTGTGGACTGAAGGGTCCTGGGTTCGATTCTGGTCAAGTGCACTTGCCCAGGTTGTGGGCCTGATCCCCAGTAGGGAGTGTGCAGTAAACAGCGGACCAATGATTCTCTCTCATCATTGATGTTTCTATCTCTTTCTCCCTCTTCCTTTCTCTCTGAAATCAAAATATACTTTTAAAAAATAGAATTAGCACTGGCTGGGCAGTTCAGGTGGTTACAGCATCATCCTGATACAGCAAGGTTGCAGGTTCAATCCCCAGTCAGAGCACATGCAAGAATCAACCAATGAATGCACAACAAATAGAACAACAAATCGATGTTTCTCTCTCTCTCCCTCCCCCTCTCTCTCTCAAAAAAGAAAAAAAAATAAGTAAGAAATTTCAAAAGAAACAGGATTGCTTAAAAAAAAATAGAGGTGGTCTGAATCCTCCAGGCCTCTGGGGGGCCTTGAGCCCCACGGGGACCCTTGAGAGGGGGTGACTGAGCAGAGATCTCTGCTTCCTTCCCTCCGATGAATTCTTAGTCAGAGGACCCCCTCGGCTCCTTCATGCCTCCTTCCTGGCCAAGCGTGGAGCTGCCTTCCTCTCAGGCTTGACCAGGCCTCTGGAGACTCGACCAGAGGGAACTGTGAGAGCCCAGACCTCCCTGACCCTCCCATGCGACCATGGGCTGGATCAAAGGGAGCCCCAGAGTGGGCGTGGGGACCAGGCAGTAAGACTGAGAGAAAGAGGAGGAGGATGCAGGTCCCGCCAGCTGGTGGTGCCACAGTGGGTGAGGTCACAGTGGGTCTGCTGCTTCTGCGCTAGGCTACCTCCTGCCCATGCTTGTCATTGCAGAGTGGAAACACCCTGATCTTTGAGGCCTGGATCCAAGGAACATCATGTCAGTGGCAACACATTAAACAGAGCTCCTGGAGATTCATTATTTTATTTTTATTTATTTACTAGAGGCCGAGTGTGCACAACATCGTGCATGAGTAGATCGCTTCTGCTTGCCACAGCTGGCCACCCTGCCCATCGCTGCTCATAGCTCTTGCCCCACCCTCCGCCACTTGTAGCTCTCTGCTGCTCATAACCCTCCACTGCTCTCGTAGCTCTCCGCCACCAGTAGCTCGAGCCCTGCGCCGCCTGCCATGAGAGCCATGGCTCGTTTGGTCGTGACATCGTGACCGTGTGATGGCCACGGGCTTTTTATTAATATAGATTTTCTCCAACACAGGCGAACACTTTAGACCTCATTCAGCAGAGGCAGTTAGGGGCGATCAGGCAAGAAGGCAGGCAAGTGGTTAGGAGCCAGTGGTCCCTGTTTTGAGAACTGCCAGTTTAGGGACTGCCAAATTTTGTGCACCTCGCCTCTAGTCTAAACTGTAACTTTGATAGAAAGAACTTCCTAACTTTTACATTTTGAACAAAGAATGAGAAGGGAGAAGAGCAACTATCTCAGAAATCTACCAACGACAGAGAAGACAGAGGGGGCGGCACCCACCCCAGGCCAGTGGGGGCGGAGGAGGGCCCAGGCTGAGCAGTGACACTGGTGTTTGGTAACGAGATCCTGTGTTTCAGGAAGATGAGCTGCCTGTCCTGGAGGATCCCAGGACACACATCCAGAAGGGGTGGTTCCTCTCGAAGGTGACCAGGTGTGTGGCAGGGTCTCTGCTCAGCCTCAGGCCCAGGCTCGCACCTCCCCAGGCTGCTGGCTCAGAGATGCTGGGGTCTGGTTTAAAGGAAACACAAAGCCCCAGCTGGTGTGGCTCAGGGGCTGGAGCACCAGCTCCCAGTCTGATTTCCGTCAGGGCACACGCCCAGGCTGTGGGCTCGATCCCCCGTGTGGGGTGTGCAGGAGGCAGCCGGTCAATGATTCTTCCTCATCATTGATGTTTCTCTCGTCTCTGCCTCTCCCTTCCTCCCTGAAATCAATAAAAATATATTCTTTTTTAAAAGGGACACAAGTCCATGACTACCAACAGCACTCTTTTTTTTTTTTTCTCCAACACAGGCGAACACTTTAGACCTCATCCTGTGGAGGGAGCAAGTTTTTAATAACTGGGGTCCTCTCTCAGGCACTTGGGTTTTGGGCATCTCCCCAAACATGCTGGGCAAGGGCCCCCTTTTATGAGCAGGGGGAGAGCCCCATTTGCATGGGGTCTGGATATAAAGGTGCAGCCACGACCCTGGGCTGCATGTCTGACCTTGTCATCCTAGGGGCGACCCCAGATGGCAAAGGACTGAAGGATGATGGCCACAAGGGGTCCCGTCCTGACCCACCCTCAGTCCCTCCTTTCCTTAGACCCAGTCACCCTGATTCCATTCCTTTGGGAATGAGAAGTTGCATTGGAATGACGCTTTTATTTTGAGACTGAAAGATTGTCTTTGTTGTTTTCCCCAATCACATCTCACACACATGAATATGTAACCGGACAATGTATGGGTCCCTGCTGCCTGTCACTGCTTGAGCCAATTAGGCAGAGACAGGTTTGATCATATATGAGCCTTTATTCCAATGCTGCGGGCAATATGTGAGAGCAGCTGGTCATCCATAGAAATCTGCTCTGCCCCCCGGCCCCCCCCCCCCCCATAAGCCAGCTGCGTGTATTGGGTCACAGGACAAAAGCTTACACGGGAAGTAGTCAAAGGCTATGCCAAAGGAGCCGTTGACAGGCAGCAGAGGGCTGGGGTCTTCCAAGGGCTGGCGGGCCGCTTCCTGCAGGGAAGTTGTGAGTCTCTCCATGATAATTGGCAGCTCCAAATGGGGAGGAAGGGCTGCACTTCCAGGTGAGCTCCCAGGTCCCCGTGTGGCTGCCAGCCAGGTGAGAACGTGCTTCTTCAATCAGAATAAACAATCACGGTTTTCAGAGCAGGATTACTATTCCTTACCATTCTAGATGGTTCCCCACATTCTACTTCTCCCCTATCAATAACTCGAATGTATACAAGTGATGAGGGAGGAGAGGCTGGGCTGGACCCTGTGGCCACAGCCTCCATCTCAAACCTGCTGTCCCGGTCACAAGCCCGCAGCTGCCTGCCCGAAACCACAGATTTCACTCGACTTCCCTGCTGTTTGTGTGCAAAAGGCCTGTGCTCCCAGCCTCTCCACGTGGGAGTGTTTCCATCCTTTAAAAATGGAACCCTGGCTGGTGTGGCTCAGTGGTTGGACCGTCGTCCTGCACACCAAAGGGTATGATTTCTTTAGAATTAATTCCTTTCAGGTAGCAGGTTTGTAACAATTGTGTGTCCTTTCCTCTCCACACAGGGAAGAAATGTGTATGAACGTATGTTGTAAATGAAGAAAAGACAATTTGTTGATGTAAGAAAAGTCTAAACATGGAGAGAATGTTTTTTAAGCTTTTATTGGAGCCAAACTGACAACAACTGTTGGGGAGCAAGACCTAAAATGCACGGAGAAGAACCGTTTGCAGCTGTGTTTGTACATTTGAAGTTCAGGGGAAGGTGAGGAAGGTGACAGGGAGGAGGGAGAGAGCAAGGCGGGGACTGGGTGCCAGGACAGTTACCAACAGGTGCTCTCCTGAGGGAGGTCATGCTGATGTCACAGGTGTGTCAACCCAGATGCACAGGAACAGTGGACGGGGTGCTCAAGGCCAAGATGAGGGCTGCCCGGGTAGGAAACTGTGACCAGAGCCTCCTGTGAGGTCCTTTCAGTCCCTGAGTTTTGTCAGATTTTCCACAGAGCCCCCTTTTGGTTCACAAACACAATCCCTAAACCTAGACAGAGGAAAGGGCCTCTGTGAGCTCTGTGGGTGAGCTTTGGAGCAAAACTAATTTAAGGCAGAGCAGGAACTGGTATCTTTGCTTAACTCAGCACCTGCTTCTGGACTGGACCCTGTGCTTGCCCTGAGCGCCCCCTGGTGTCCCAAGTGCCCCTTCCAGCCCAGCCCTGCTGCCTCCCTCAGGGAGGGTTGTGTCTGGGCTCACACTGACTTCCCCTCACTGTGTCTCCTGCGCAGTAATACACGGCCGTGTCCTCGGTGGTCACGGACCTCAGCTGCAGGGAGAACTGGTTCTTGGATGTGTCGGGGTCGATGACTAATCGACTTTGGAGAGATGGCGTGTACTCTCTGTACCACTTGGACCTGAAGTAGGTCCTTCCCAGCCATTGGAGCCCTTTCCCTGAGGGCTGCCTGACCCAGTCCCAACTGGCACTGTTGCTGGAAACACTGTCCCCAGAGATGGCACAGGTGAGGGACAGGGTCTGCGAGGGCTGCACCACCGTGGAGCCCGACTCCTGCAGCTGCACCTGGGACAGGACACCTGGGACAGAAGGAAGCAACAAGGTTAATCAGTCCACGTCTCTGTGAACACGGCTGTGATCCCCAGGTCCCCAGACACTGACCCCAGGGGAGCCCCAGCACGGGAAGGAAGACGAGGAAGGAGACAGCCATGTCCCTGGGTCAGCCAGACTCAGCAGGCTCTGCGGCCCCAGTGGAGGCTGTATTTACACAGGAAGCCATGCCTGGCATTTGCCTGAGCATCGCTCACTGATATAAGGACCCGGGTGTGCACAGATTTCCCCAAACCGTTTCGTTGGGCAAGTGGGACCCAAGGCAGGGGCCACAGACAAGGGTGCTCAGAGGCAGGCCTCTGGGTGTGGGCATTCTTGATTTTACATCAATTTCCGAGCCTGTTTATCAATATTAATTGATTGGATTTCATTCATTCATTCATTCATTCATTCATTCATTCATTCCACCAACACCGAGGGCCGGTGATACACCAGTGTCCCTCTAGGCAACAAGGACAAACCAGTGAAGAAGACTGAGGCCCCGTCCCCGTGTTTTGGGGTCTCACGCCAGGTGCTTGTGGGTCAGAAACACACCATGTGGCCCCCAGAGCTGGGCAGCTGGACCTGGGAGCAGAGAGTGCAGGTGAGCATCCTCAGCCCTGGGCACCCACAGGGGAAGGACATAGGCCTCGGCTTGTGTTTTTCCTCCTGATGAGGTGCCTCACCCTGAGCACAGGGAGCTGGGGGTTGGGGGGCCTCTGCAGCGAGCAGGGGTAGGAGCAGCCGAAACACCAAATGGCCAGGTGGGTGGATAGAAGCTCTTCCTCCTAAAGTGACCCCAGTGGTTAGTCAGCAAAGAGAGATGGCTCCTGCCCTGGCAGGTGTGGCTCAGTGGATAGAGCGTCCGCTGGGGCACTGAAGGGTCCTGTGCAAGATTCAGGTCATGGGCAGGTACCTGGGTTGCAGAATCCCATGGTCCTGGTGAGAGCGTGTGCAGCAGGCAACCAATAGGTGTGTGTCTCTCACATGGATATTTCTCTCAGTCTCTCCCCATTCCTTCCACTCTCACTAAAAATCAATGGGAAAATATGCTTGGCTGAGAATTAACAACAAGAAATAAAATAAAATAAAATAAAATAAAATAAAATAAAATAAAATAAAATAAAATAAAATAAAATAAAATAAAATAAAATAAAAATATAATCAAATAGTCATGGCTCCTGACAGGGAGTCGCAGAAGAGAGGTTGTGCTTAGGGACACTTTCCTGGCTGCCCCTGCTCAGGGCCTCCTCCACCCACCCTCTGGGCTTGACCACACACAGGGGCTGCCTGTCCCATCGTGGGCTGCATCCCTGAGGTGAGCAGGGGACGTTACCCCTTCTCAGCACATCCGAGAGCCCTGCAGGTGGGCTCAGTGCTGTGGGGCATCTGTAGCCCGCTGGTCCCTGGGCACAGCTGGGATCCTGGGGAGGAGGATAATGGGGCAGTGTTGAAGCATAGTCACCTCCATCTTGTGTAAAAACTGCTGTTTGAAATTTTAACCCTGCTATGTTGGCTTCTGTGAACACTTGCTTGCTTAAATAATAGGGAAAATAAACTACTCCCATTCCAGAGAGGCCATAAACTATATTCCCCAGACAGAGTTGTCAGTGCAGGCCTTAAGATATGGTCTCATGGGACCTTCCCAGCACACAGGACTTCTTTTTCAGAAGGTCCAGAATTCTCATTCCAAATTTGGAAGACAAAGAACTGAAAAACATATAAATAGGGAAGACTTCCTCCATGTGGGGCCCAGAATTTGAGAAGCAATATTTCCTCTGAGCCCGCTAGTGCTAGCTTAATAAAAGACTCCAGATTAATTTGGCTTATTGATTAAGGCGTCCTCTGTTTTACCTCGCTGATTTACAATATAACAGTGTCTCCTGGGTGGAGGGAGGGCACCTGGAGGTCAGAGCAGTCCCTGCAGCTGCCTGTTGCAAGACCACCCCCTCAGGCCCAGAGAGATGCAGAGGGTCAGGAGGAGCGGCTGTGGGAACCTGCCCTAGGGGGCTCCGCAAACCTGCACCCGCCTCCACAGAGGCACAGCTCCTGGACACGGGAGGCCTCAGGCAGCCCCAGTGCCCCATGGGGACAGGAGGCTCTGAGCGTGGACAGGAGGGGCCCCTCTGGCTTCCTTGGTGCTCAGGACAGACAGAGGACCAGTGGGCGAGGATTGGAGTCCCCCCTGAAAGGAAACCCAGCGCCCTAGTCCCCACCCTCTTGGGGGGTTTTCCTGATTCAATTTGCAGGAGACAGGCCTCTGTGGTCCACCCTCAGCTCAGTCACCTTTTAGAAAAGAGACAGCCTGTGGCCAGTGGGCTCCTGAAGTTCCCAGGGCAGACAGGATGGGGGGCAGGGGGCGGGAGAGGGCTGTGCACGTGACCAGCAGTCATTTCCCAGGAGGGTCCCCTGGACAAAGGAGGGAGACACTAGGAAAGGCCTCGCCCATGTGTTACATAGCCCAATAGGAGACAGCAGGGCCTAGGGGAGGAGCCTGAGAGGAGGTGAGTCCCATAGTCCTCAGCCAATGAGGAACGGGGGAGGGACCCTCTCCAATAGGATCAAGTTTCCTGTGGTCCCTGCTCTGTGCCTCCCGCCCACAGACACCGCCCTGAGGACCTGTGGGCCCTGCTTCCTGCCCCCAAGTCCGTTATTTGATTTCGCACAGTGAGCGTGTCTCAGGGCTCTGAGGTCTGACTGTGGCCCAGAAGGAGGAGGGACTGTCCCACGGGCGGGTTTTCCTTTTCGGCCCCATCCAAGCCCCAGGGTGCGTGCATGTGTGTGTGTGTGTGTGTGTGTGTGTGGAGGGGGAGGGGGTTGCGGGGCAGGCTCCCTGCCAGGAGGGGGAGACCCTGGGGCCTGGATGCGGGGCCTGAAGAGCTGACCTCGCTGGGCTCTGGGCGGTTCAGGAAGGACGGGGTGGGGCCAGCGCGGTTAATAAGGGAGAGAGAGGCCCACCTGGTCCCGGGAGTGTGGCCTGAAGACCTGCCCCAGGGGTCCGTCAGGGACCGGGCAGCTTTGGGAACTGAAGGGGGTCCTGGAGGGGGAGGGCTGGGATGTCACCTGCAGGCGCCACCCAGGCACCTCCTGGCTTCTCCCCGAGGAGCAGGGGGCTCACACCCTGCCCATGCCCGCCCTGGGAGCCCTGAGGCTGCAGGGAGGAGGCACCTTTTCTATTCAGAGATGACGTCATTATTCACATGGAAAATCCTAAAGGATCTGCCAAGATAGACCCGGACACGAATTGGTGCACAAGCCCCGACCAGTGGGAAATGCATTTGGAGAGAAAAACAACAGCAACCCGTGCGAGGCCTAAACACAGAGAAACCCCTAAGGATCAACCTAAAGCCTGACGCCCCGGCTCCGCCCACGGAAAGTGATAACATGGGTCAGGGGTCCTGACGCAGGTGAGACCCAGAGAAGCCAACGTGCTTTTTCAGCAAAAGGCTTCACACCATGGCCACACCCACTGAGTGAGGCCCCTTTAATTCTTTATTCAAAAACCACGCTAACTCTGAGCTCCATCATCATTCCTAGTGGAACATGCACACGGTCCTCCCTGGGCTTGGCACCTGGAGGAAAGGGGCCACATGCTGACCTGACAGCTCAGGGAAGGCCTGCATGGGGTCCTGCAAACTCAGAGACCTACAGTCACCACAAAGGATGGTCTGAAATGAAACGTGAACTGAAAGCCGTGATGGTGGGCAGTTACCTCCTAGGCTGGTATCTTCACTGACAAGGTCAACCTTTACCTTTTTGCATCTGTAATAACATACCCTTGCAATTTCTGGATAATTTGTAACTTCCCTTTTTCCAGACCCTTTGGGGTACAGACTAATGTGCCTGGGCGCCAGGACAGATACCACAAATTCATTCATCGTTATGTGAATTGTTCCTGCACCCACCTAAGCATGTGTCTATCATTTTACTCTTTATCGAATCCCAGAGGTTTTCTGGCTTTCCTTTCTCCCACCTCTCTAGCCTATCACCAATGGATTTCATGTAACCCACCTATGTCCCTCCTTGGATTACAATGTATAAATACAGATGTGACCCCCCCATTCTCAGGAGCATTATCTCAGTTTGTTGAGGTTCTGCTTCCTGGCATTTGTTGACAGTTTGGCTGAAATAAACTCACAAAATCTCTATACAGGTTTGGATGTTTTTTAAAAAAATATATTTTATTGATTTTTTACAGAGAGGGATAGAGAATTAGAAACATCAATGAGAGAGAAACATTGATCAGCTGCCTCCTGCACCCCCCCAGCCCCACTGGGGATGTGCCCACAACCAAGGTACATGCCCTTGACCTGAATCGAACCTGAACCCTTCAGTCCGCAGTCCGAAACTCTATCCACTGAGCCAAACCTTTTAGGGCTTGAATGTTGTTGTTTTTTACGTTAACAGTACTAAGACAGGGTTTCCTCCTACCATTTCCTTCCTGTCCTGTTTTATTAACATAAGATTCCTTTATTTATTTAATTAGTTTTGTTAATCCTCAACCAGGTAGGGATTTGTGATCAAAGTTTCCCGTGAGGTTCCTTTCAGTCACTGAATTTTGTCGGATTTATGACAGAGCCTCCTTTTTTATTCACAAATGCAATCTCTAAACCTAGAGATTTAGAAAAGGGCTTTCTGTGAGCTCTGTGGCTGAGCCTGGGAGCAAAGTTAATTTAAGGCAGAGCAGCAAATTGTGTCTTTGTTTAACTCTCCACCTGCTCCTGGTCTGGGGGCTGTGCTGGTCCTGAGCGCCCCCTGGTGTTCTGGATGCTCCCTGCAGCCCAGCTCTGCTGCCTTCCTCAGGGAGGTTTGTGTCTGGGCTCACACTGACTTCCCCTCACTGTGTCTCCCACAGTAATACAGGGCCGTGTCTGTGGCTCTCAGGTTGTTCATTTGCAGATGCAGCGTGTTCTTGGCGTTGTCTGTGGAGATGGTGAAGCGGCCTTCACAGCATTGGCATAGTTTGTGTTACTTCCATCAGGATTAATGTCACCAAGCCACTCCAGCCCCTTCCCTGGAGCCTGGCGGACCCAGTCCATCCAGCAGTCACTGAAGGTGAATCCAGAGGCTGCACAGGAGAGTCTCAGAGACCCCCCAGGCTGCACCAGGCCTCCCCCAGACTCCACCAGCTGCACCTCACACTGGGCACCTGCAAACACAGAGATACCAGGTGGACTTAGAATCACATGGAAGCAAAAACAGGCACAGGCACAGGTCTCAGTGCTCCCCACTCCTGAGAATGACCTTGAAGAATGATCAGGAGGAAAACGCAGCTTGGCACCAAGTCCACGGTGGAGCCGCTGGGGTCCTGCCTCAGGCACTTGGGTTCTGGGTGTCTCTCCAACATGCAGGGATGGGCCCTCTTTTATGAGCAGGAGGAGAGCCCCATTTGCATGGGGTCTGGATATAAAGGTGCAGCTGCGACCCAGGCTACATTCCTGACCTTGTCATCCTAGGGGCAACCCCAGATGGGAAAGGACTCAAGGATGCTGGCCACAAGGTGTCCCGTCCTGACTCACCCTCCCTCCCTCCTTTCCCCAGACCCAGTCACTTTATTTTATTTTATTTTATTTTATTTTATTTTATTTTATTTTATTTTATTTTATTTTATTTTATTTTATTTTATTTTATTTTATTGTTTGAATTATTACAAATAGTAGTACATATGTTTCCTTTTTTTCCCCCATTGATCTCCCCCCGGCCTCCCCTACCCCCCCCAGTACATGCCTTTACCTGCCCCCCCCCAGTGTCTTGTATCCATTGGTTATGCTTATATGCATGCGTACAAGTCCTTCAGTTGATCTCTTACAGCGCCCCCCCCCCCAACCTCCCCTGCCTTCCCGCCGTAGTTTGACAGTCTGTTCAATGCTTCTTTGCCTCTGTATCTATTTTCCCCCCATTTCTTTCCTTTAAAAAATCTTGCCTCTGCAGACTAGAAATAAACATATAATAACAAAAAATGTTTGAGTCCCAATTTCAATGTCCAACAGTTCTGAGTCCCCGTTTCAAGGTTAAACAGTTCCTTATGTGTACATGTCAGCAATGATATCTGGATGGTGGGCACATGGTGGCAATGCAGGTCCGACCCTCTCTGGTTTGGTCCTGGGCAACCTGCTGCAACGCACAGCTGCTGATTGCTAGCGTGTCAAGGCATCGTCAGCGTCTTCCATCTCTGGACTGTTTCTCCTCTTGTCTTTGTGGTTGGAGCAGACCTGTCAATTCCTCTCTGTTGCAGCAATCCACATGGCTTGGAGTTGTTTTCTGAAAATATACAAACATATTCTCGACCAAAAGTTGATAAAGGAATCTTTTCTATATAGTTGATTTGGGATCCTTTTTATTTTTGCCCACAGGATTTTCCTTTGTCTTATTTAGACACCATGTGTGTTTTTCATGGGTGTCTTGCTGTCAGACCCAGTCACTTTAATCCCATTCCATTGGGGGCAGCTCCCAGGATTGAGAGTCCTCCATCCTTGGGGTTTTGATGGGAATCCAGGGGTGCTGCCCCAGAGGCACATAGATGGGGCTTCCTCTCGCTCTCCTTCACATGCCATGGACTTTGTTGCCTTTCTCGGTTTGGGAATAAGAAGTTGCATTGGAATGATGCTTTTATTTTGAGACTGAAAGATTGTCTTTGTTGTTTTCCCCAATCATATCTCACACACATGAATATGTAACCAGACAATGCATGGGTCCCTGCTGCCTGTCACTGCTTGAGCCAATTAGGCAGCGACAGGGTTGATCATATATGAGCCTTTATTCCAATGCTGCGGGCAATATGTGAGAGCAGCTGGTCATCCACAGAAATCTGCTCTGCGCCCCCCCATAAGCCAGCTGCTTGTATTGGGTCAAAAGACAAAAACTTACACGGGAAGTAGCCAAAGGCTATGCCAAAGGGGCCGTTGACAGGCAGCAGAGGGCTGGGGTCTTCCAAGGGCTGGCGGGCTGCTTCCTGCAGGGAAGTTGTGAATCTCTCCATGATAATCAGCAGCTCCAAATGGGGAGGAAGGGCTGCACTTCCAGGTGAGCTCCCAGGTCCCCGTGTGGCTGCCAGCCAGGTGAGAACGTGCTTCTTCAATCAGAATAAACAATCACGGTTTTCAGAGCGGGATTACTATTCCTTACCATTCTAGATGGTTCCCCACATTCTACTTCTCCCCTATCAATAACTCAAATGTATACACGTGATGAGGGAGGAGAGGCTGGGCTGGACCCTGTGGCCACAGCCTCCATCTCAAACCTGCTGTCCCGTCACAAGCCCGCAGCTGCCTGCCCGAAACCACAGATTTCACTCGACTTCCCTGCTGTTTGTGTGCAAAAGGCCTGTGTTCCCAGCCTCTCCACGTGGGAGAGTTTCCATCCTTTAAAAATGGAGCCTTGGGTGGTGTTGCTCAGTGGTTGGACCGTCAGTCTGCACACCAAAGGGTGCGAACTCGTTAGAATTCACGCTGTTGAGGTGGCAGGTTTTAAATAACTGTGTGTCCTTTCCTCTCCACATGGGGAAGTAACATGTATGAAGTGTGTTTTAAATGAAGATAAAACAATATGTTCATGTAAGAAATGTCCAAACATGGAGAGAATCTATAATAATAAAAGCCTAATATGGTAATTAAACCAGACGTCCTTCCGGACAACCTTCCAGATGAAGCTGGGGCTGCAAGGGAAGCCCAGGTCCCGGGTGCCAGAGGGAAGCCAGTGCCGGCTGCCGGAGGAAGGAAGGCCTACTCTTGCACGAATTTTGTGCACTGGGCCTTTAGTGTTTTATAAGATTTTATTGGGAGTCAAACTGAGGGAGACAGCAGGGCTGAGCTGCAGGGAGCACACATGACCAGCAGGGGGCGGCCAGGACCAGCACAGGGCCCAGACCTGGAGCAGGTGCACAATTAAGCAAAGATAGCATTTCCTGCTCTGTCTTAAATTAGTTTTGCTCCAAGGCTCAGCCACAGAGCTCACAGAAAGCCCTTTCCTATGTTTAGTTTTAGGGATTGTATTTGTGAACAAGAAAAATGGGGGCTCTGTAGTAAGTCTGACAAAACTCAGGGACTGAAAGGAACCTCACAGCAGGCTCTGATCACACATTCCTACCTGGGCAGCCCTGGGGGTGGGCAGGCCCCAGGCCTATAACTTCTTTACTGAAAGGCTCATCTTTGCCTTGAGCAACCCCGTCCATTGTTCCCGTGCATCTGGGTTAACACACCTGTGACATCAGCATGACCACCCTCAGGAGAGCACATCTTGGCCGTCTGTATGTCCACTTTGGAGAAGTGCCTAGTTAGGCCCTATGTCCGTTTGTAAATCAGTTTGTGTGTCTTCCTTTGGTTAAGTTGTATGAGTGCCCTATATATTTTGGAGATTAACCCCTTATCGGAGGTGCCCATGCTGTTGCAAATGGTAAGACTGCTTTCTCTTTTACTGCTGCAGAGTATTCCATTGTGTAAATGCACCACGTGTTTTTTATCCATTCCTCTGGTGCGGATTGGAATACAGGGTAGATAACAGGATGTGCTCTCTTTCTCTATCTTTTTAAAAATCTTTATTGTTGAGAGTATTACATAGGTCCTGCTTCTTCCTCCATTAACCTCTCCCAGTCCTCTCCCGTACCCCTCCCCCAGGTCCTCACAACCCCATTGTCTGTGCCCAAGGGTTCTGCATATATGTATCTAGTTCATTGGTTGATTTCTTGCCACCCACCCTCCCCTGCCTTCTGTCTGAGATTCAATAGTCTCTTCATGTTTCTGTCTGTGCTCACACTGACTTCCCTCCCTGGGTCTCCGGCACAGTAATTCAGGGTTGTGTCATCAGCTCTCAGGCTGTTCATTTGCAGAAACAGCGTGTTCTTGGCCTTGTCTCTGGAGATGGTGAATTGGCAAACTTCACAGCATTGGAATACTTTGTGGTACTTCCATCAGGATTAATTTCACCAAGCCACTCAAGCCCCTTCCCTGGAGCCTGGTGGGCCCAGCTCATCCAGTGGCTACTGAAGGTGAATCCAGAGGCTGCACAGGAGAGTCTCAGAGACCCCCCAGGCTGCACCAAGCCTCCCCCAGACTCCACCAGCTGCACCTCACACTGGACACCTACAAACACAGAGACACAAGGTGGACTTAGAATCACATGGAAGCAAAAACAGGCACAGGCACAGGTCTCAGCGCTCCCCACTCCTGAGAATGACGTTGAAAATTGATCAGGAGCAAAACGCAGCTTGGCACCAAGTCCAGGTGGAGCCCCTGGGGTTCTGTCTCAGGAACTTGGGTTCTGGGTGTCTCCCCAACATGCCGGGCAGGGGTCCTTTTTTATGAGCAGGAGGAGAGCCCCATTTGCATGGAGTCTGGATATAAGGGTGCATGCCTGACCTTGTCATCCTAGGGGGGACCCCAGATGGAAAGGACTCAAGGATGCTGGCCACAAGGGGTCCTGTCCTGACCCACCCTTCTCCCTACTTTCCTGAGACCGGGTCACTCTGACCCCATTCCTTGGGGGCAGCTTACTGGATTGAGATCCTCCATCCTTGGGGTTTTGATGAGGACCAGGGGTGCTGCCTCAGAGGCGGGAGGATGGGGCTTCCTCTTGCTCTCCTTCACCCGCCATGGACCATGTTGCCTTTCTGGTGGTTAAGAATAAGAACTTGCATTGGAATGATATTTTTATTTTGAGACTGAAAGATACTCCTTGTTGTTTATGCTAATCTGGGCTTCCACAAAACTCGAACGTATACAAGTGATGAGACTGGAAAGGCTGGGTGGATGCTGTGGCCATAGCCTCCATCTGTAAACTGCTGTCCCTGTCCCAAGCACACAGCTGCCTTCCTAAATCCATACATTTTACTAAACTTCCCTGCTGTTCATGTGCAAAAGTCCTGTTTGCCAGCCCCTCAAATGGGGAGAATTTCCATCATTTAAAAATGGAGCCTTGGCGGATGGTGGGCGTGGGCTGGAGGGAGTCAATGGGGGAAAATGGGGAGATATGTGATACCTTCAACAATAAAAAATTATTAAATATTAATTAATTAATTAATTTAAAAAATGGAGTTCTGGCCCTGGCCTGTTTGACTCAGTGGATGGAGCGTTGGCCTTCGAACCAAAGAGTCTCGGGTTCCTTTCGGTCAAGGGCACCTACCTGGGTTGCAGGCTCCTCCCTGGCCCTTGCCCTGGTCAAGGCACAAGCAGGAGGCACCCAGTTGATGTGTTTCTCTCACATCAATGGTTCTCTCTTTCCCCTCCCTACCTTCCACTCTCTCTGAAAAGCAATGGAAAAGATATCCTTGGGTGAGGATATATATATATATATATATATATATATATATATATATATATATCTCCATCCTACCTAATAAAAGAATAATATGCAAATTAACCATCATCCAGTTACACCACAAGCCACACCCCAGCCACGCCCCCAGCCAATCAGGAATGAATATGCAAATTAACCCAACCAAGATGCCTGCGGCCATGGAGAGAGCAGGCGGGAGTCTTGGGTTTCCCTGGTGATGGAGGAAGCCAAGATTTCTGCATACCCTGGCCGGCCCAGTCCTCCACTCCAGGCTACAAAGTTTCAATTATAGGAGATAAATAAATCCCAACAAAAATGGCAGCAGCCACAGAGCTGGAGAGAGCAGGAGGCTAGGGTTGCCCTTAGCGATGGAGGAAGCCAAGCTTTCCGCACACCCTGGCCAGCCCAGACCTCCATTCCAGGCTACAAAGTTTCAATTATAGAAGATAAATAAATCCCAACAAAAATGGCGGCAGCCACGGAGCTGGAGAGAGCAGGAAGCTTTAGTTGCCCCTGCTGATGGAGGAAGCCAAGCTTCTGCAGCCCTGGCCTGCCTTGGCCTCCACTTAAGGCTACAAAGTTTCAATTATAGAAAATAAATAAATCCCAACAGAAATGGCTTCCACCACGGAAAGAGCAGAAGGCTGGCCCCGCTCCAGACTACAAAGTTTCAATTGTAGAAGATAAATAAATCCCAGATACTAGGGCCTCCATTTGGGTCCCTGGGGGGCATGGCTGGCCTGCAAACGACCACAGGCCCCTCGCCCAGGCTGCCCCACAAACCAAGGGAACCCCCATCCTTATCTGGGACACCCTTCAGGGCAAACCAGCTGGCCCCCACCATGCAGCAGGACTCTTTCCTATCTAATAAAAGAGTAATATGAAGATTGACCATCACTCCAACACACAAGATGGCTGCCCCCATGTGGTCAAAGATCCTGCCCCCATGTGGAGACAAGATGGCCACCACAAGATGGTTAGCAGGGAAGGGCAGTTGGGAGGGACCAGGTCTGCAAGGGAGGGCAGTTAGGGGTGACCAGGCCTGTAGGGAAGGGCAGTTAGGGGGGACCCAGGCCTGCAGGGTAGGGCAGTTAGGGGTGACCAGGCCTGCAGGGGAGGGCAGTTAGGGTTGACCAGGCCTGCAGGGGAGGGCAGTTAGGGGCAAACAGGCTGACAGGGGAGCAGTTAGGCATCAATCAGTCTGGCCGGGGAGTGGTTAGGGGGTGATCAGGCTGGCAGGCAGAAGCAGTTAGGGGCAATCAGGAAGGCAGGCAGGCGAGCATTTGGGAGCCAGCAGTCCTGGATTGTGAAAGGGATGTCAGACTGTGTGTTTAGGCCCAATTCCACCAGGATCGGGCCTAAACGGGCAGTTGGACATCCCTCATGGGGTTCCAGATTGGAGAGGGTGCAGGCTGGGCTGAGGGACACCACCCCCTGTGCATGAATTTCATGCACCGGGCCTCCAGTATATATATTTATTTTATATATATATAAAGGAATGTCCTGTGTAGCAGAATCCTGGGTAGAAAGCTGAGGCACCAAGTCATCCTTGGGGGCAGGTGAGCACTTCCCTTCTCAGAGGAGAGCAGCCACCTGTCTCATCCTCCCACAGCCCCAGGCAGGTGAGGACAGACGGACACAGGAATCAGGACTGTGGTCACTTGTTCCTTCTGGGAAGGTGGCCACCGCCACTTGGAAAGTGCAATCACCCTGGGGCGGGGGTGGGGCATGGGCTGGTCAAATACCACAAAGCCTTACTTTCTCTTCCTTTTCATTTTTATTATTATTTTAAAATACATTTTTATTTTCTTCAGGGAGGAAAGGAGGGGAGAGAGAGATAGAACATCAGTGATGAGAGAGAATCCTCCACTGGTTGCCTCAGGCCCGACCCATACTGGGAATCCAGGCAGTAGCCCAGGCATGTGCCCTGACCTGGAATCCAACCCAGACCTCTTGGTTCATAGGTCGATGCTCAACCAATGAGCAACACTGACCGCGATCTAGGGTTACCTCTTATTCTTTCTTTCTTTCTTTCTTTCTTTCTTTCTTTCTTTCTTTCTTTCTTTCTTTCTTCTTCTTTCTTTCTTTCTTTCTTTCTTTCTTTCTTTCTTTCTTTCTTTCTTTCTTTCTTCTTTCTTTCCCTTCCTTCCTCCCTCCCTCCCTCCCTCCTTCCCTCCTTCCCTCTCTCTCTCTCTCTCTTTTTTTAAAAAAAGAAGATTCCTTTACTTAGTTTTGCTAATCCTCACTGAGGATATTTTCTCATTTATTTTTAGAGATCATGGAAGTGGGGGAGAGGGAGAGAGCTGATAGAGACACATTGATTAGTTGCCTCTTGCAGGAGGGATCGAGCTTGTAGGTTAGGTTTGTTCCATTGATGAGAATTGAACCTGGGACCCCTCAGTCCACAGGCTAATGCTCTATCCACTGAGCCACATGGGCTAGGGCCCCTCCTACCATGTCTAGTTAACACTGTGGAGGCCCGTCACAGCATGCAGGCAGCCAGGGTCCTGCCAGATGGACCAACAGATCTGGGGGTTATCTGTGTTGCTGGGATGAGGGGAACTAGGATGGAGAGGCCCCCAGAAGGGCAGCCCCAGGTGCCAGGGTACAGGGGTTCATGGGGAGCTGGGCTGGAACCTCTCTCCAGAGACTTAATGAGGAAGAACCACCCAGACCCCCTCTCCTGCAGGCTGATGCTGGGCCTCGCTGTGGGGCACCCACCTGAAGCCAGGTGGTCAGGGCCCTATGAAGGCTGAGGGAAATACAAACCTACATTAGGGAAAAGTCCATTTTCCCAGGTGCCAGGATAGAGCACCTTCAACATGCATATAGTTTTCAATGTCAGTTTACAAGCTCACTGAACACCTCCCCAGCTTTACACCCCAGCGTGTTTTCTGGGCACTTTGGAAACTTCTCTGAAGTGTGACCACCAGGGGATCCCTGCTTCTGTGGGAGGAAGAGGGCAGCCAGACTTCAGGGAGCTCCTGGCTCCCAGGTGCAAACCTACTTCTTGTCCGAAAGAGGCCAGAGATGTTCCTTGGGATCAGGTCAATGAGCAAACACATGAGGCCCCTCCAGTCACCAGGGCATTTAGGGTGAACTCTGGGTGACCAGTGGTGCTGCCCAGTTCCTCCTTGAGGCTGCACCTCTGTGAAAGCTGTGTTTCTGTGGATGGTTTTTCACAGAACTCATTTCTGTCCCCTTATTTGATGCTTTGACAACCCCACACAGGCAACACCACTGCAGTTATGATAAGTCTCAAAATAGATCCATTTCTGTGTATTGAGCCGTGATTTTGAAGTCCTTTCATTTGATTTTTTTCATAGATAACTATGTCACATGCAAGTAGGGACACCTTGTGTCTTCCATTCACATTTGAATATCTCTATGCATTTTTCTTGTCTTATTGCGATTGTTTTATGTCAAGTTTGATGTTGAATAGAAGTGGTAAGAGTGGACCTTCTTGACTTTGTCCCCATCTGAGGGGGAATCATTTAACTTCCCACAATCTAGTATGATAGTAGCTACAGGAGTCCCATGATCAGATTGAGGAAGTGACCCTTTACCCCAAGTTCCCTAAGCGAGTTTATCATGAATGAATGTTTTGCTTTGTCACACACTTTTCTGTATCAATTTTTATGAACATGTGAATTTTCTTCTTTACACAGTTGACCTGTTGGGTTACATTGGTTGATTAAAAAATATTGAATCAGTTTAGAATTGTTGGGATAATTCCTGCTTTGTCATGATGTAGTATGATTTTCTTATATTGCTGGTAGGATTTGCTAATGTTCTCTTGAGGATTTTAGTAAATATGTTAACAAGAGAGTTTGGTCAGTAGTTTACTATTAAAATTTCTAAGAGTGAAGAATTCTAATACATTTTAAATAAAAAAGAAAAAACATTAGAGTAGAAATACTTAATGGAAAGTCTGAGGCATGGTTATGGATTTTTGAATGACATAGAAAGAAGGTTTGAAGGCTATTCTGAAAGTGTGAAATTTGTGAAGGTTGTGTATGTGATGAGAAGGAAAAGAGAAATGTTGAAAGAAAGAAAGAAGTTCTAAATGAACTATTTATAAGAATTGTAAAAGGGCCATTTTACTCTGAGCAAGAAAGTGAGGTTTCAGTCTCCAAGCCTGGCAGGACCAGGTTGCTGGATACTTCTTAAGTTAAACTATAATATTCAGAAAAACAGCAAGGATTAAGGTTCAGTAAAAATAAGACATTAAGCCAGCACAGTGTCTGTCTTCTTATCCAACCATCCAGGTCCCTGGCTTCCACTGCTCCTTTCCTTCCCTTTCTCTTTTCCCTTGAATAACAGCCCATTCTAACATTGCCTCCCACTTTCACAGCAATACAATCTCAATCACTCATCTGTCATCCCTTCTTGGTAGCACCACAGTGACTACCCTCTCAGCTTGGAGCGTGGAACTGGGAAAGGGAATCTCATACCCTTTAGTCCACCTCTTCTCCTTACACCTTTCAGCTTGTCTCCATGATCAGGGATTTTTCTTCCTCTGTGGGGAAAACACATACATTTGTCTCCCCATCAGCTGGACAAGAACCTCTACTCTCATTTATCTCTCACCCACAACATCATCCCCCACTTTGGCTTTCCGATGTCTCTTCAATCTGAAAATGGCCCCACTTTCATCTCTCAGATAATGCAGCTGGTCTCTCAAACTTTAAACATCAAATGGAACCTCCACATCCCCCACCAGCTTCAGTCTTCAGGTAAAGTAGAAAAGGCCAATCACCTCTTAAAAACACATCTAACCAAACTATACTTAGAGCTCCATATGCCTTGGACTGAACTACTCCCCCAGGCACTAATGAGACTGAGGGACATGCCCTATGACAACCACTACTTCTAAGCCCCTTCAAGATCATGTATGGGTGGCCTTTTGTCCTCCAAACCCCGGAGGACAATTCCCCCTCCCTGGGAGACTACTTCCCTGCTTTTGCCCATATGAGGGCACTCTTACAACACCACACTGATAATCTTCTCCCCCGTCCCTTTCCTACAACTTCTACTCATCTCTCTCAGTCCTCCCTGGGGACTTGGTCTATGTCAAGAAAAAGGTAAAAACATCCTTAACACCCACATGGGAGGGGCCTTACCCAGTCATACTATCTACTCATACGGCAGCAAAGGTACAAGGAATACACCACTGGTATCACCTCTCATACAAACCTCTACACAAAACACTACCTTCCTACACTTCTACCCTCACAGGACCTACCTCTTCAGGCTCACCAAATGTCTCACCACCATCCCTGAAGAGGACTCAGCGGCACCATCCAGGACCTGATGACCCATCATTCCTCACAGGCTAAATTCTACTATTTCCTGCAGTGCATCCTGGAGGACTGGCCCTGGTGGTGACCACGATCTGCTTCCCCAAAAGATTTACACTAATGGATAGTGGATCTCACCTGGCAAGGGACCCTTCCATTTTTTACTCCAGAAGAAGCTCAGGTTTTTCAAATTCCTTTTTATATGTCTCTTCTCCTCACCATAATCATCCTACAGGCAGCTAACAATGAATGCACCAATGAAGGTTTTTGGTCTTCTCAGGTGAAATGGACTTGGGATGATGAGGGAGTCATCAATTCTACTGCCTGGGATGGGAAATCCTCTAGTGTCGCTCTCAATTTCGATGCCCGCACGGCCATGGCCCTGGGGTGGTCTAGCTGCGGTGGGTGGTATCAGGCCTATGCCACCGACCACAAATATCTGTGTATGAAATACTTCCAGAAGGGGGACTGTGACGATGTAGGGAAGTTCTACTGTCCATATTGGCAGTGTTCTCACTACCACTCTGGTGCTTTATATAGTCCGCTAGTAAACCTCAGACCCCCCTCGGACTGTGGTCCCCTTACGTGCAATCCTGTCAGCTTTACCATATGAAACCCAGCAGACCCACTCTAGAACCAGGCTCAGCCAGCAGGAATTAGAATAGATGGAGGAGGCAGGGATCCCAGGGGTATAATTGTCTTTATCAAAACCTATATTAATTTTCAACCTATCCATCCCCCACTAAAGGACATTCTCTCTCGTCCCACGAACTCTGGGCCTACCTTACCCATCCTCATCAACACAACCTTCCATCTACTCTCTAACATCAATCCCTCCTTCTCTACATCCTGCTGGATTTGTCTGTCACTGGCTCAAACTCCCATCATAGCTACTCCAATCCCAACCTATTGGGCCACTAACTTAACTCTTACCTATACCAAAGCTCAATGCACCCTATACAACATCTCTCTCTTTAATACGGAAAACACTACCTGTTTAACAAATATCTCTCAAACCATTACCTTAACTACCCCTACATTTTACTACTGTGCACAATCTATAAATTTACCCCCTCCCTTAGCCTGCCTTCCACCTGGTATTTTTCTCCTCTGTGGGACTACAGCCTACACCTGTGTCCCCCAGGACCTATCACACTCTCTATGTCTTTATGTCTTCCTAACCCCCAATCTTTCTATCAGAACAGAGGGAGACCTTGAATCCTCTCTTGGTCTTCTCCGACCTCGCCACAAAAGGACAACCCTTGTTCCCCTCTTAGTGGGTACGGGAGTCCTCACTGCAGTAGGGACAGGAGTAGGGGGCATTCCCTCCTCTGTTCATTTCTACCACAAAATGCTGACTTTTCAGAAGATATCTCCATCATTAGCAATACCCTTCAAAGGCAGGTAGACTCCTTAGCAGCAGTAGCCCTACAGAACTGGTGCACTTTAGATCTCTTGACAACAGAAAAAAGGGGTACCTGTGTCTTTCTTGGGGAAGAATGCTGCTACTTTGTTAATGAATCAGGAATTGTCAAAGATGACATTAAATCCCTCCGAGACAGGATTGACCAAAGACTATGTCACCAGCTAGAAGGGGGGTATGCCATTTTTGGCTCACTTGCCCCATGGCTCCTCCCATTATTAGGCCCACTGGTATCTATTCTTTTACTTTTGCTCTTTGGCCCCTGTCTCATGCGCTGTTTCACCAGTTTCTTACAGAACAGAATGCAGGCATTTGACAACCAGAAGGTGGGAGAGACCTATCTGCCTTGAACCCTGAACAGGGACATCTATATCACCAGAATCTTTGAGACCCCAGGTAAATGCCTCTATGACGCTCCCTCTCAGCTAGGGAAGATGGGCCTTCACTCTTTGACCCTGCCCGGACTCTCAGATTTTTATTTTTATTTTTTTATTATTACTACCAAGAGCCTAGAAATAATAGACTCACCTTTTCCTGGAATGTGATTACTAAACCCACCCGTCCCTGTAATGGCGATGACTTACTGTAAATGTGATATGGCCCCAACCCAGAAGGAACTCCTTGTATGGACATATACATTGACTAACCAACCAGCTCTCGCCAAATAACCCAAGCCCTCATGCCTTCCTCATTTTCCTTAAAAAGAGTTCTAACCGTTGCACGGGCTGTTGCTCTCCATTTGTGAGACAGCCAGGCAGGTCTTTCCTCTAATAAAGCCTGTGTCACTTGGTTTTCGGCCTCCGACTGATCTTTCAGTTAGTATGACTGGATAGGGTCCCTTCCAAGTTGGCTTAAAGGACTCTTTTTTTCCAGTCTTTTACCCAAACCTGGTCTCCAGGTTTATAAGGATGTACAGCTGTTCCTAGAGGGATGGGTAATCTGTCAATAACCCATCTATGGATCTCAAATACAATTTTTCCAAGTCCTTATAATTGCTTCTGAATTCCTAAGTTCCCTATTTTCCCCAAATATGCCTTTGGCCGAATTAAGGGAGGGGGTCTGCCATATAGAATTTCAAAGGGAGAGAAACCTACCCTGGCCCTCAGGGCACAACGCACCTGAAGGAGTACAAGAGGCAAGATATCTGTCCAGGATAGGGTTGTCTCTTGGCATAGCTTAGCCATAGCCTGCTTTAGAGTCCGGTTCATGCGCTCCACTTTCCCTGAACTCTGAGGCCTGTAAGCTGTATGTAGGTTCCATCTAATTCCTAAAGCCTTAGCTACCTGTTGTACTATTTCTGCTACAAAGGCTGGGCTATTATCAGACCCTATGGTCAGAGGCATTCCATACCGTGGAATTATGTCCTTCAGCAATGCCTTAGTGACTTCTCTCGCCTTTTCTGTGTGAGTGGGATATGCCTCCACCCAGCCTGAAAAGGTGCAAACAAAGACTAGTTGGTATTTATTCCCTCTGCTAGGCCCTATTTCTGTAAAATCTACTTCTAAGTCCTCAAAGGGAGCTTGCCTGAAGCACTGAACTCCTATCGGTCCTACAGGATCCTGTTTGGCATTGTTCTGCACACAGAGGAGACAATGCTGAGAGACTGAGGCACACAAGGAGGGAAGACCGGCAATTAGGTAGTATCTGCCTAACAAAGCTTCTAGGGCAGTCTTCCCTAAATGGGTAAATTCATGCTGCTGGAGGACTACCTTATGGGCTAACTGTTCTGGGACATAGACCCTATTATCCGGGAATATCCACCAACCTTCCTTCATCCTTTTACCCCCTTTTCGCTGGGCCCGTTCTTCATTTTGAGGGGTGTATTTCGGAGGTTCAGGTAATTCAGGAACCAGCATGATTCATGATGGTGCTGCCCACTCCTTAGCAGCTAGCCTTGCAGCTGCGTCTGCGGGGCATTGCCTTCTGACACTGAGTCTTTTCCTTTTTGGTGTCCTCTATAATGGATGACTGCTACTTCCTTGGGCTCCCAAACTGCTTCTACTCACTTCAAGATGTCATTCTGATTATTGATACCTTTTCCTCCTGCCGTCAGGAGCCCCCTTTCCTTGTACATGGCCCCATGGATATGCAGGGTAGCGAAGGCATAGTGAGAGACAGTGTAGATGTCGGTGTGCTTATCCTTACTGAGATTTAAGGCTCTGACCAGGGCCCAAAGTTCTGCCATCTGCGCTGACCATACTTCAGGCAGGGCCTGTGCCTCGATTGTCTCAAAGTCTGATACCAATGCATACCCAGCTCCTCTTTTTCCTTCATCTAGGAAGCTACTGCTGTCCATGAACAATACTAAGCCCAGATTCTGTAGGCCCTACAGTGTAGGAGCTTACCTGCTAGATCTGGCCGGCAGGAGTAAACCTCCTCTAGGACTTTTAGGCAATTGTGCTCAGGGTCTCCCTCAGCGGTGGGTAAGAAGGTGGCAGGATTAAGAGTTCTCACTGCTTCTAATAGTACCCACGAATTTTCACATAGGAGCCTCTGATACTGAGTCATTTGAGCACGAGTTAGCCAGTGCTGTCCCCTAGCTTCCATTAGGGTGACAATAGCATGAGGTACTTTTACATTTAAGTTGTGTCCTAGGGTAAGCTTATCTGCTTCTTTGACTAATAATGCAGAGCTGCAAGGGCCCTGAGACATGGGGGCCACCAGGAGGCAACAGGGTTAATCTGCTTGGAGAGATAGGCTGTTGGTCTTTGCCAGGATTCAAACTCCTGGGTTAGAACTCCTAGGGCTACCCCATTGTTCTCATGAATGAAGAGGTTAGAGTCCCATGTCACATCTGGTAGCCCTAGTGCTGGGGCCTCAGTGAGTTTGGACTTTATGGTGATGAAGGTCTTTTCCTGCTTAGGACCCCAGTCAATGGGTGCCTTTTCTTCCCCATTTAAAGCTTCATAGAGAGGCTTAGCTAGGTCTGAAAACCCTGGGATCCAAATTCGACAGAATTCTGCTGCTCCCAGGAATTCCCAAATCTGCCTACACGTGCTAGGTACTGGGATGGCACATACTGCCTGCTTTCTTTCAGTCCCTAGCCTTCATTTCCCTTGGGTGATTCAGAAGCCTAGATACTTGACTTCTTTCTGAAAAATCTGTGCCTTTTTCTTGGACACTCTGTAACCTGTTACATTTAACAGTCTCAGAAGGGCTCACATTCCTTCCCAGCACTGAGCTCACGTGGAGCTAGCCAGTAGGAGGTCATCTACATATTGGAGTAGAATGAACTCAAAGCCATGGGAACTTAGATCAGATGCTAGCACTCTGTTAAAAAGAGTAGGGGAGTTCTTGAACCCTTGTGGCAGTCTGGTCCAGGTGAACTGCTCCTTGGCCCCCATAGTTGGGTTTTCCCACTAAAAGGCAAACAGGGGCTGACTGGAGGGTGTAAGCTGAAGGCAGAAAAAAGTATCTTTCAGATCTAGACATGTAAACCGTCTGCCTCTGATGGAATGAGTCTCAGAAGAATGTAAGGGTTTGGCAGTGCTGAATGCAGGGTTATAATAGCCTCATTAACAGCCAGCAGGTCCGGCACCAGGAAGTAATAATTAGTCCCAGGATTTTTGACAGGCAAGAGAGGAGTGTTCCATGGAGACTTGTAGAGAGCACCTGGGAAGGCGCATGAGCTAATTGTTGGCTGAATCCAGTGGTGTCAGCAGAGCCACGTCCTGGAAACATACCTTGCCAGAGGCAGGTATGTTGTCAGGCACCAGGGAGTGGGTTTCATTATCTAAGTTCAGCCAGGCACTAGGAATGGACACAATTATCTGGGCTCAGCCACGAGTGACAATTACAAAGTTGCCACAAGAATTAAGAATTGCAACTTGATCTTTAACCATGATTTCACATAATTTCCTATGGCTTAAACTCTAATAAAACTTCCTGGAATCATGCTGTATATAATAAATGCACTGCAGTAGCTCTGGTTCACTATCTCCCTATCTGAGAAAAGCGTCCCACCTGGCCCCAGATTTACTTAAAGTCTTTGTGTCTGTCTCCTTTTTTCCTTTTCTCAATCCCCAGCCGCCCCTATTCAGGACTCATCCACTCTCTAGCCATGCTGGTCATGGCCAAGAGAGAAAACTTATATCTGGTGCCCAAACAGGGACCTGAGTAAAAGTCAGGTGAAGGAATGGCTCCAAGAAGTGTGCTGCACAATGAATTCAAGAAGTAAGGTAAGGAGCAGATTGTTGTATTAGCTGGGTGTAAAACATAGGAAATTCAGGGTCTCAGGAAAGAGATCTTTATGCTCAAATGCTTAAGACAATGCTCAAAGCTAGAGGATTCTCTGTTAAGTGTAGTCAAATTCTTGTTTTCTTAAGTTTTGTTAATGGGACTTGGTTTCCTGAAGAGGGAACCATTAACTTACAGATCTGGGAAAAGATTGGAAAGCAGTTGCATGACCGATACACAACAGAAGGTCCAGAGAAATTTCCTATTCCTACATTCACACTATGGTTTTTAATTCATGATTGCCTTGATCCAGCACATGAGAGTTTAAGAATGTCTAAGCAGGGTGTCACCATGGCTTTACAGACTACAGTAGAGGGGTGCAAGTCTCTAAAAATACCACCTTCCCCCTCTGCGCCACCTCCTCCTCTGCCCGTCCCTCCTGCCTCCACAGTCAAGAGCCTACCTGATAAAGTTTCATCTCCTAATTATGAGTGGGAGATAGAGTTTTAGGCAGAGTGGGACAAGAGTCACGGTGAGTGGGATGATTCAGATAATGAGAAAGGGTATGCTTGCAGCTGCCCAGCCTTTATGGCTGGATGCAAGGGCTCTGCCAAAAGTGAAAGCAACTTTGTATTTTCATTTTGCTGGAGGCTCAAGCTACTTGTGCAGAAAGGATTGAAGGAATTTCCCAGCAGCTGCCAATAATTCTTCTTTCTCTACGTCCCAGGCCACCAGAAACCCTTAGCTAGTGAAATTTCTGTCTGTGTGTCTGTATTGTAACTTTAATTTGCTTTTCTCTGATTTATGATTTTATTGTACTGAGTTAAAATTGTAATATTCTAAGATTAATTTAAAAAGTATAAAATTTGTAAAGGTTGCAACCCAGGGAAGTTTAAACAAAGGCCAGCTAATTCCAAGTCTGCCTGTGATTAACAAAACATTATCTTTCCCACCTGAGGCAAAACAGGAGGGGAAATATAAAAAGGGGAGGCATTTATTCTTAAGCAGAGAAGCAAGAGATTTTGTCCCTGAGACTGGCAGAATGAGGTTGCTGGGTGTTTCTTAAACTACACCAGAATATTCAGAAGAGGAACTTTAAGATACAATATTTTATTGACCTGATTAGAAAAGGATTAATTATGTGGTCAAGACCAATTTTTTAATATTAAAACCGGTTTAAGCTTTGATAATCTTTAAATTAGGTATATTTGACAGCTCTTCCAAATGTAATATTTCAAGACTTGAACTGAGAGACAGCTTTGTGACACCCCGAGGGCCCTGAGGTGACACAAAGATCTACTCTCTCCCTAAGATAAAAAATTTTGAACTAAATTAGACCAATACAACATATTTGAAATTACATAAGAAAGTACAAAATTGGTCAAGAAAGTGCTTTCAGTAATAATTGGCTTTAAAATCTCAAAGTTGTTAAAATATAATAAATAGATGTAACTAAAATGAGGGATTTATGAGAAAGCTTTTCAGTAATACATATAAACATGTTAATAATAAAAGTCCAGTTACTCAAGAGGAGACTGACTATGCTCTCGGTTGATGGAAGGAGCCAGTCGCACTTCTCCCTGTAAAAGTAGAGAAGCCACAGCAGTAAACTTATATGTTATCTCTAAGGAAGAATGTAGCAGTTTAAATCCAAGCAGCTAGAGGCTTGGGAACAGGCTACTGGGCATGCTCCCTCCTCCCCATGCCTTTACTTCAACCTCATATGCCTATACATGATTTTACAAAGTCTCTGGTAACTTAGAGGCTTTAAATCACTGCTGGGTTAAATGATAAACATCTAAATATTTTAAAATATCATAAAAACTGAAAGATTAATTGCTAGACAAGTTTTAATTCACCTGCTCTTAGCTTTTATTACAGAAGATTTCTTGTACTTTTTTGAGTGTATATTTTCTTGAAAGTAAGAGTACAGAGAAACCAAGATGGCGGCATAGGTAAACACCTAAACTGTTGCCTCGCACAACAATTTCAAAACTACAACTAAAAGACAGAACGGACACCATCCAGAACCACAGGAAAGCTGGCTGAGTGAAAATTCTACAACTAGAAGGAAACAGAAAAGCTCACAGAGAATTGGAGGTACGGCAAAGGGTCTTTGTGCGCGCAGAGAGGAAGGGCGGCTGAGAGCCTGGCTGACTTTCTCTGGCGGAAGGGGGAAGGAAGCCCCAGACCGCACTGAACCCCAGTTCTAACTGCACTGAACCCCAGTTCCGGGCGAGCCCCTGGGGACCCACGCTCTTACGGGGGGAGTCTGGACACTCGGGCGGAGACTTGGGAGCCAGGGAAGGCGGAGGACTGAAAGCGCGCGCGTGCCAGTGCGCACAAAGGCTGCGGAGGTTGCCACAGGCTTTCCCTAGTGGAAGGGAGTCAGAGGCTCCTGACTGCACTGAGCCCCAGTTCTGACTGCAGTGAACCCCAGTTCCAGACGAGCCCCTGGGGACCCACGCTCTTGTGGGGGGAGTCTGGACTCTCGGGCGGAGACTCGAGCTGGGAAAGGCAGAGGTCTGAAGGCGCGCACATGCGCGCAAGGGCAAGGCTGACGGGAAGCCAAGACTGAGACTACACCCCATCCAAGCTGAGCACAGAGGCTATTGCAACTTGGCAAGTCTAATCCTATAAGGCTGTCTCCAGCACCGAACTTCTCCCAGCATAGACACAGCTGATCCTTACAGCCAACTGGCCTGGAGGTCAATTCTTCCCAGTGATACCAACAACAATAAAGACTTAATTACAACAAGGCTGTACACACAGTCCACAAAGGGGTGCACCAAGAGTGTCCACTTCAGGTTAACTGGGGAGGCAGACCCACTGGGCCATATTGGAAACCTAGCACACAAATCTACCTTACCAACTCAGGGAAGCAGTGAAAATGCGGCATCAAAGAATCAGATCACAAACAAAAGAAATGGCGGAAAACAAACGACTGGATATAGAATTCAAAACCACAGTTATAAGGCTTTTTAAGAATATCCTAGAAAAGGCCGATAAATATAACGAGACCCTCGAAGATATGAAAAAGGACCAACTAGAAATTAAACATACACTGACTGAAATAAAAAATATTATACAGAGACCCAACAACAGACAAGAGGAACACAAAAATCAAGTCAAAGAATTGAAATACAAAGAAGCAAAAAATACTCAACCGAAAAAGCAAAAAGCAAAAAAAAAAAATCCAAAAAGTTGAAGATAATGTAAGAAGACTCTGGGACAACTTCAAGCGTACCAACATCAGAATTATGGGGGTGCCAGAAGAAGAGAGAGAGCAAGATACTGAAAACCTATTGGAAGAAATAATGACCGAAAACTTCCCCCACCTGGTGAAAGAAATAGACTTACAAGTCCAGGAAGCCCAGAGGACCCCAAACAAAAGGAATCCAAAGAGGACCACACCAAGACACATCATAATTAAAATGCCAAGGGCAAAAGACAAAGAGAGAATATTAAAAGCAGCAAGAGAAAAACAGTTAGTTACCTACAAGGGAGCACCCATACGACTGTCAGCTGACTTCTCAACAGAAACTATGCAGGCCAGACGGGAGTGGCAAGAAATTTTCAATGTGATGAATAGCAAGAACCTACAACCAAGATTACTCTACCCAGCAAAGCTATCATTCAGAATTGAAGGGCAGATAAAGAGCTTCACAGATAAGAAAAAGCTGAAGGAGTTCATCACCACCAAACCAGTATTATATGAAATGCTGAAAGGTACTCTTAAAGAAGAGGAAGAAGAAAAAAGTAAAGATAAAAATTATGAACAACAAATACATATCTCTCAACAAGTGAACCTAAAAATCAAGTGAATTAAAAACCTGAGGAACAGAATAATCTGGTGAATATAATAGAATCAGGGGCATAGAAAGGGAGTGGACTGATAATTCTCAGGGGGAAAGGGGTATGGGGGGTTCATGAAGAGACTGGACAAAAACCATACACCTATGGATGAGGACAGTGGGGGGGAGGTAAGGGCAGAAGGTGGGGTGGGAAATGGGTGGAGGGGAGCTATGGGGGGAAAAAGGAGAAATAATTGTAATAATCTGAATAAAGATTTATTAAAAAAAAATTGCCCTAACCGGTTTGGCTCAGTGGATAGAGCGTCGGCCTGCGGACTGAAGGGTCCCGGGTTCGATTCCGGTCAAGGGCATGTACCTGGGTTGCGGGCACATCCCCAGTAGGGGGCGTGCAGGAGGCAGCTGATCGATGTCTCTCTCTCATCGATGTTTCTAACTCTCTATCCCTATCTCTTCCTCTCTGTAAAAAATCAATAAAATATATTTAAAAAAAAAAAAAAAAAAAAGACTGGGACCTAGCCCTAACTGGTTTGGCTTAGTGGATAGAGCATCGGCCTCTGACTGAAGGGTCCTGGGTTTGATTCCAGTCAAGGACATGTACCTTGGTTGCGGGTACATCCCCAGTAGGGGTGTGCAAAAGGCAACTGATCCATGTTTCTCATCGATGTTTCTAACTCTCTATCCCTCTCCCTTCCTCTCTGTAAAAAATCAATAAAATATATTAAAAAAAAAAAAAAGAAAGTAAGAGTACATTTAAAGTGTGTTCATAAATGTTAATCTAAGAAATTTTGGCTGTTTACTTTTGGTTATCATTGAAAAATTAAGGTTTTTACATTTTGCCTCCCTAAACAGAGGGTAAATAGCTTATGTCAAAGTACTAGGGAGACTGATGGGAGAAATCCAATTAATGTCATTTGCTGTCCACACCTAAGGACAAATGAAGTTAGAAAATAAGCCTTGCTTTGGTCAATTCTTTTCTAGTAAAATAATTATGTTATATTAATCAGGTATTTAATAAATAAAAAATACCATATTTTAATCATAGGAACTGAAGTTTGCTAGCCTATGTTCCTGTCTAATACACTTTAATATAAATTCTATTGGTAAAACCAAGTTTGACAATCCTTCAAGGGTTTGAATTTTAAGAAACTTTCTCTTGATCTAAAATTGGCTTTAGATCATCCCAATAGCTTCTATAATGCCTCCAATGTTTATTTTCTCTCTCATGAAGGAAAGTGCAAAGCATATAATTAATCACTGCCTGGCTGCTTTTCCAGCCATGGGACAGCCTCTAGAGATAAAAACAGATAATAGACCTGACTATAATAGCTTCTCCTTTCAATAGTTTTGCAAGCAATACCAAATAATACATAAAACAGAAATTCCCTATAATCCCCAGGGCCAGGCAATTGTAGAAAGAGCTAATCGAACCTTGAAGACTCAGTTACAAAACAAAAAGGGAGACATGGGTATTATCCTACTCCACAGAATCAGTTAAATCATGCTCTTCACATTTTAATTTTTTAAAATTATGACAATGAGGGTTGCACAGCAGCTGAGAGGCATCAAGCTCTTGGTGCTGTGGCATCTGCCGGTATGGCGAGATGGAAGGATTTACAAACAGGACAGTGGAGAGGGCCAGATCCAGTAATGATGTGGGGGAGAGGCTGCGTTTTTATCTTTCCAGTAGGCACTTCTAACCCCATCTGGGTGCCAGAGCGAGCGGTGCTTCATGACGATATACCTGGGAGAACAGCTCATCCGGCCATTCAAGAAGCTGAAGATCACACCTCTGGTGATGATGCCAGCTCAGCCACTGACCCCGAATAAGGAGGAGAGCAGAAAGCAGGTGACCAAGGCCACCCAAGAAGCTAGTATCCCCACTTGGAGTCAACTAAAGAAGCTGACCATCGATGCTCAGCAAGTGGTGAAAGAACAGGGGGTTCAGATACCCCCCTCCATGCTTTTTGTCACTATAATGGCACTTGTCAGCTGCCAGGTAAGTATGGCTGCAGCAGAAACTTACTGGACATATGTTCCAGATCCCCCTGTGGTCAATCCAGCCACCTGGACAGGGAATCAGTGCCAGTGTTTACTAATAACACCAATATGGTCTGGGGTAGCTCTGACCAACACAGAACTCCTGCTTCCCATGATATTTATATTTATAATGGCATTAGTGGGGAGCTCCCTATTTGTTTATCTAAGAAGGGGACTTCAGGATGTTTGCAGCTTGGCCAAGAAAATAAGACATTCTGTGGGGGCGCAAGCTTTGCTAACATCACAGGACCCTGGGATGTGGGAAAATATATTCAGACAGTTACTAAACTAGGATTTCCTAAGGCCACCGGATGGCTGTCTGATAAGCATCCCCCACTTTCCTACTGTCCTAATAGCACTGCTAATGAGCTGGGAGCATTTCCTCAATGGCAAGATGGCGCCAACCCTGTACCAGTGAGACATAATATTTCTGTCTCTGACTTGTATGCATTGGACTGGTCTCACAGGCTTGATACTAAACATCCCCATCATGAGCCTATGTCACCAGGAGAATTTGTGGGTAATGCTCTGACCATGGAAACAGAAGGTTTGCAAAAAGATCTTTGGCGTTTAGTTGCTGCTCTTGACTTCCTTAATTTTACTGCTTCTTCCTTAGCTGATATTAAAGGAGCATACTCATTAAGCCCTTGCTATGGCTTACGAGCCTGTGTCCAGCCCCCATATGTATTGGTGACTGGAAATGTGAACATCACCAGATTGGACACCCATTATGCTGTCCAATGCCATTACTGTAACCTTACCAGCTGTGATTCCAGGCATAACCTGAATGAAGATATACTAATTTTAAGGCAGCCTTCTTTTATTATGCTTCCTACCAACATAACAGGAAAATGGTATAATGATGCGGGCCTCCAGGCATTGCAGGAAATGCAAAATCAACTGTCCAGGGAGAAGAGTGCCTTGGGACTTACTATTTTTGGTATTGTTACCCTAGTTATTGTTATTGCATCTGCTGTGACTGCTTCTCTTGCATTGACCCAAAGCATCCAGAATGCAAAGTTTGTTAATGAATTAGCTCAAAACACCTCGGCTACATTTCATGATCAAGAAGATATGGACAAAAAGTTAGAAGCAAAGCTAAATGCTTTGGAAGCTGTCATAATAGGACTAGGTAATCAATTAAAAAGTGTCAAGATTAGACAGCAACTGCAATGCCATGCTGCTTTTACATATATTTGTGTGACTTCAGCCCACTATAACAGTACTCTATGGGATTGGAGTAAAATCAAGATGCACCTACAGGGAATATGGCATCATAATAACATCAGTATAGATCTAGTACGGCTACACAAACATATGCAAGCCATTCAGAAGACTCATGATGAAATTATATCTCCTGCGAAACTGGCAAAAGAATTCCTGGATGTTTTAAAAGGATTTAATCCACAGAATATGTTAAAACACACCACCTGGTACCTAATAGGATTCCTTTGTGTACCACTAATATTATTTTGCTTTCTTTCAGTCAGCAGCAAGCTCCTGTGATCTAAAGTCCGCAGTCTTCAGTTAGATGTCCATAAGCTGCATTTAAAAAATAAAAAGGGGGGTATGTAGAGAGTGCCTAATAAGGCACATGAACTGATTGTCGGCTGAGTCCAGTGGCGTCAGCAGAGCCACATCCTGGAAGCATACCTTGCCAGAAGCAGGTATGTTATCAGCCTGAACTTTAGCTAAGGCGCCAGGGAGTGGGTTTCATTATCTAAGTTCAGCCATGTGCCAGGAACGGACACAATTATCTAGGCTCAGTCAGGAGTGACAATTACAAGGTAGCCACAAGAATGAAGAATTGCAGTTTGATCTTTAAACATGATTTCACATAATCTCCTTTGTCTTAAACTCTAGTAAAACTTCCTGAAATCCTGCTGTATATAATAAATGCACTGCACTAGCTCTGTGTCACTGTCTCTCCATCTGAGAACAGCATCCCACCTGGTCCCAGCTTTACTTAAAGTCTTTGTGTCTGTCTCTTTTTTTCCCTTTTCTCAATCCCTAGCTTACCCTACTGAGGACTCATCTGCTCTCTAGCTGTGCTGGATGTGGCCAAGAGAGAACACTCATAGAGACTGACACCACTTAAGAAGTCCCAACTGAAGCAGCCAGTCTAAGTGGACCTGGATTCCTAGGTGTGCATCCCTTGGGATCAGATATTGGTGGATTTTGACAGGCTGTGCCCCAGGCTTTCAGTCAGTTAGTATCGGGGTGTGGTCTTTGGCCAGGCCAGGGGGATTTCCTTCTGCTCAGACCAGCGGAAATCATTCCTCTAATTCAGGCTCTAAAGGTGAGGCCTTTGACTGAGGGGTATAAAGTCTCCATTCTTCTTCCCGGGGCACTACTAAGGACAGGATCATTGGAGAAGTCTTCTCACCTAAGTGCAGCTGTGCTGAGCCATTTGGGGCAAAGGTGATCTCTGCCCCCATCTTGGCTAAAAGGTCCCTACCCATCAGAGGTACTGGACAGTCTGGCAAGTACAGATGAATTACTTGGTGGCCACCAAGTTGGCATCAGCGAGGCTGCCAGAATGGTCTACCGGTCTGGTCCCCAGTAGCTCCAACAATGGTGACCTCCTTTCCTGAGAGAGGCACTACTCTCTGAGTGACTACTGAGTGTTCAGCTCCCATATCAACTATAAAGTCCACAGTCTGGCCCCCAATTTTCATTCTGACCATGGGCTTGTGGGGGCCCAGCTGGAAAGAGCCCGGTCTGTCCTATTCGAAGTCAACTGCCATCAGCCCAATAATGTCTGCCTCGGTCAGTTCTGGCCGGTAGCGGCTGGGTGGGTTGGATGACCCTGACTTCCCTTTCTGGCATTTTGGACATTCATTCTTCCAGTGTCCAGATTCCTTATAATAAGCACACTGGTCTCGCTTCAGGTTTGTCCTCCTTCCCCCTGGCCTGGGTCCTTGTTTCCCTTTCTTATCTTTCTGGGAGCTTTATTCCTTAATAGCCGCTGCTATTAAGTTGCTTTCTTTTTCATTCTCTCCTCTGCTTCCTTCTTAGCTGCCCTGTCTCGGTTGATGAAAACCTTATTTGCTATTTCTAACAGCTCGGTTGCGTTTTCCCCCTGCAAATCCTTCAAGCTTCTGCAGCTTTATTCTTATGTCAGGCTGAGCTTGACCTACAAAGGATGCATTTACCATAGTTTGATATTCTGGGGCTTTAGGATCAAAAGGAGTGTAGACTGGGTATGCCTCACATGGTCTCTCATAGAAAGCTGCTGGACTTTCTTCAGGCTTCTGGAAGACCTCGGAGATCTTAACAATATTGGTGGGCTTCTTGGCCCTGGCCCTGAGCCCCTGGAGGAAGGCCAGCCTATATCTTTCTAGCCTGTTCCTTTCATCTTCTGAGTTCAGGTCCCATCTGGGTTCCTCATCTGGGATGGCCTTCCTGGCCCATCTGTCTATGTCGAATATCCATGCTGGGGCCTGGGTATGGAGCCATTTTGGAGCCTCTGTTACTATTTTCATGTGCTCCTCAGTGTTAAACAGTGTGAGGAGGAGCTGCTTGCAGTCTATCCAGGTGGGCTTATGGGTCTGGAAAATTGACTCAAGGAGGTTTACCATGGCCTGAGGTTTTTCAGAATAAGCAGGAGTGTGATGTTTCCAATTCAGGAGATCGGCCATGGTAAAAGGCTGGTAGTAAAAGACGGATCTCCCCTCTTGTAGGGTCTCATATTCTCCAAGCACTTGGGGACCCTGAGTCTCCCAGAGTGTCATCTGGAAGGCTGGATGTGTCCTGGGTCCCTGATCAGCTGAGCACAAGCACTGTCCAACTGGCTCTGGAGAGTCTGGCTGGGGGGAGACGGAAGGTGGTGGTGTATCTAAACTTCCCTGGCCAGGCAAAGGAGCACTGGGTGCCACTTGAGGCACATAAGGAGGTGATAAAACTGATGGAACTTCCTCGTGGGTTCCTGTAGAATGGGGGGTTGAGATTCCTTCTGAGGGATCTGTTTCTGTTCTCCTGCCTGCTTTTGTTCTCCTGCCTGCTTCTTTTCTCCTGCCACTAAAACCTTTCTCTATCCCTTCTTACACATGCTGAGCTGGATCCAAGGAGCCTGTGCTGAGCTATTTCTAGCCACTGATCAATATAAGGGAACTGATCAGTATGAACTGGGTCTCCTGTTGTAATTCTGTGAACATTCCTGATTGTGGAGACATTCAATGTGCCCTCCAGTGGCCACCCTACTGCAAAAGATGGCCAGTCTATTTCACACATCCCTTTTGACTTCCAAGGGACCAATTTTACCCCATAGTCCCTAGCAATTCCTTTCTTAAAATTCCTTAACATACATTCTAAGACACTGGGTGTTGAGAAGCTATTTCCCACGTTGCAAGTATGTAGCCCCACCCAATGAACGGAGATGCAAGACAAACAGGAGGTAACTTTCGATTCACCTGCCCAACCTCTCTGGTCACCTGGATTTAGGTGTCTCTTAGCTTTGATGGAAGATCCCTATACACCCCGGACCCGGATCACCACCGAAGGGAGGGACCAAGTTGCCTCAGTCCCGCAGGTGACGATGCTTCCCTTAGCCATGTGAGGATCACCACTGAACTGCGGGGTGGGGCTCACACATGCTCGGTAGATTTTAGCCGTGGAACATGGGCTTTCACACTCTCATTCACACAACAGTCAGTCCAAGTTTTGATTTCCAAGCATGGAAAGTCCCTGAACTGAGGCAAATATTGCCTCAGCAGTGATCAGTCACTTCCTCTGTCTCGAAAACAGGCCTGATCTCACACTGATTTCCCGGGGACACTCATCCATCAGACGTCTGGTCCAGAAAAGGTGCTTCCTGCCTCAGGAGAGTCCGTAGGAGTGTGGAAGCACAGCAATTTCCCCAGACCCCAGGAGTCCAAGAACCAGCGAATGTGCTGGTGGTACCTTCCCAGGGTCACAGAGCCCAGGCCAAGTGCCCCAGAGTCTGCTCTCATCAGTGGTGGCTCCAAGAGCCAGCTCAACTGATGCTTCCTGGCCAATGTGCACCAAAAATGTTGTGGAATTGATGCCAAAGAAGGGACAGCTGAACACTCAGAGGTATCAGGAAAGAAAACCTTTATTCAAAGCAGAGCTGCTGGCTCAGGAGATTCAAAGATCCAAAGCCTGAATGGTTAATACAATAAGATTGCTCCTTATATATTCCTGAGTTTCTTTGTTTCTTAACTACTGGGCTTCTGTGGTGGGCTTTCACAGCCTCTCCTGAGTCAGTTAGAATAGGGAATTTAGATTGTATCTAAATGCCTGACTGGCACCAGTGTCCTCCCTCTAGCTAAGCTGTTACATCCTTGCTTTATGGCCTTTGTAAATTAGGAATATTTAGGTAAATAGGTCTTCCAAGACCAGATAATTAAGGAAGGAGCAGTGACTTGATTATAGGCTAACAAGAATGTGCATTAGGATACTGATTAACTAGGTACAGAGTCAGGCTGCTAGCCCCCTACATTCTTTAACGGTTTAATGTTTTTATTGGTCTTTTTCTTTAAAAAAAATATTGTTATTGATTTCAGAGAGGAAAGGAGAGGGAGAGAGAGATAGAAACACAAAGGATGAAAGAGAATCATTGATCAGCTGCCTACTGCTCGCCCCCCATTGGAGATGGAGCCCATAACTCTGGCATGTTCTCTCATGAGAAATTGAACAGTAACCTCCTGGTTCATAGGTCAATGCTCAACCCGTGAGCCACTCTGGCTAGGCTGTTCCTGCGCTTTTAGGATCCACAGAGCTCCCTGTGTACCTGGGCTCTGGTGAGAGGGACGTTGGCAACATTATAGGTGACCAGGCACCAGCCCTTCCCTGACTTCTCTCTGACCCCAATGGCCATGGGCTTGTCCACCACGATGCTCTGCAGCTCACAGCCCCCTGGAGGTTCCCTCAGCACAGGTGTGAGCTGCTTGAGGTGCTCTGAGCTCAGTGGTCAGCTGTGACTCCACCTGACACAGGTGGGGCCCTCACGGCCTGACGTCACACGTGGGCACTGCACGTGGGCTCAGCAGGGTGGCTGAGGCCAGCTTCAGGTCACCTGAGTGGCCCTGGCCCTGGCATCTCAGGGAGGGCCTGGCACAGGAGATGGGCATGAGGGGACGCATTGGGGATGCATTTAAGGTAAAACCTACCAGGCGGGAAGGAGAGGGCAGAGCACAGCCACACGGGACGTCCTGTGCAGGCCCGATGGGGTGAGAATGTGGGTGGCAGAGGACAGAGGGTGAGGATGGGGTGGTGTCTGCAGAGCCTGGAGGCACAGCAGAGGTGGGTGGGGACCAAGTCTCCCTTCAGCAGGTTCTCAGGATCCAGGTGGATTCTCCAGGGGGAGCAGGACAGGTGTTCAGACACTGCTTTTGGGACCAGGTTCTGAGACCCATGGAGGTCACCACCCAGCAGGGCTGTGACAGGCCCCGTCTCTGAGCCTCCTTCCTGCCTTTGTCCTGGGACACCCTGAGAGCGGGGTCTCCCTCGCAGTCTCAGGGATGGGCAGCGCCTGCAGGGTCAGCCCCTAAACCTCCAGGTGCAGCCATGTCAGTGAGAGGCAAGTGGCTAACTGCTCCCAAAGGGCTCCTTCCAGGGCAGAGCAAGGGGCTGATCATCCTCAGGTGAGGTTTGGGGCCTGGACTCCATGTTCAGTGCTCAGCACTGCGCGGGAAGATGGGGAAGATGCTCTGAGTGAGAGGGATGGGAATCCCTACAATGTTTTCCTTGTCAACCCTGAGAGCAGACCATCAGGGACTGGGCGACAAGAAGTGCGCAGATGAGAAGTCCACCAGACCTGAAAACACAGCCACTTCCTGCAGAGAATCGAATTCAAGACTCAAAGAAGGACGCAGGAACTGCCCCAGGGACAACAGGAGGGAAGAAAGCATTGACCCCAATAGGAAGCCTGCACAAGCCCTCCAGGGACAGCTTCTGAGCTGGGACCTGGGTTTACTGGTCCTGAGCGCCCCCTGGTGTCCCGGACGCTCCCTGCAGCCCAGCCCTGCTGCCTCCCTCAGCAAGGTTTGTGTCTGGGCTCACACTGACTTCCCCTCACTGTCTTGCACAGTAATACATGGCCGTGTCCTCGGCTCTCAGGTTGTTCATTTGCAGATACAGCGTGTTCTTGGCGTTGTCTCTGAAGATGGTGAATCAGCCCTTCACAGAGTCGGTGTAATATATGTAACTACTTCCATCACCACTAACGCTTGAGACCCACTCCAGCCCCTTCCCTGGAGCCTGGCAGACCCAGTCCATCCAGTAGCCACTAAAGGTGAATCCAGAGGCTGCACAGGAGAGTCTCAGAGACCCCCCAGGCGACACCAAGCCTCCCCCAGACTCCACCAGCTGCACCTCACACTGGACACCTGCAAACACAGAGACACAAGGTGGACTTAGAATCACATGGAAGCAAAAACAGGCACAGGCACAGGTCTCAGCGCTCCCCTCTCCTGAGAATGACCTTGAAGAATGATCAGGAGGAAAACGCAGCTTGGCACCAAGTCCATGGTGGAGCCACTGGGGTCCTCTCTCAGGCACTTGGGTTCTGGGTGTCTCCCCAACATGCCGGGCAAGGATCCCTTTTATGAGCAGGAGGAGAGCCCCATTTGCATGGGGTCTGGATATAAGGGTGCAGCTGCTACCCTGGGCTGCATGCCTGACCTTGTCATCCTAGGGGTGACCCCAGATGGGAAAGGACTCAAGAATGCTGGCCACAAGGGGTCCTGTCCTGACCCATCCTCCCTCCTTCCTTTCCTGAGACCCAGTCATCCTGACCCCATTCCTTTGGGGGCAGCTTCCAGGATTGAGAGTCCTCCGTCCTTGGGGTTTTGATGAGGACCCAGGGGTGCTGCCCCAGTAGGTTCTGTGGATGGGGCTTCCTCTCGCTCTCCTTCACCCGCCGTGGGCCATGTTGTCTTTCTGGGGTTTGGGAATGAAAACTTGCATTGGAATGACGCTTTTATTTTTAGACTAAAAATGGTCTTCATTATTTTCCACAATCAGCTCTTCAATAAAACTCTCTCGTGGACATGTGATGAGGCAGGAGAGGCTGGGCTGGACACTGTGGCTGCAGCCTCTGACTCAAAACTGCTGTCCCTGTTCCAAGCACGCAGCTGCCTTCCCGAAACCACACAATTCACTCAATTTCCCTGCTGTTCACATGCAAAAGTCCTGTTTTCCCAGCCTCTCAAATTGGGAAAAGTTCCATCATTCACAAATGGAGCCTTTGCTGGTGTCGCTCAGTGGTTGGAGCGTTGGCCCAGGCACCAAAGGTCTCGGGTTCAATTCTCAGTCAAGGACACATACCTGGCTTCCAATTTCTCTCCTGGCCCCTGCTCAGGGGCATTGGGGAGGCAACCTATTAATGTGCCTCTCTCACATCATTGTTTCTCTCTCCCCCTCCCTCCCTCCCTCCCTCCCTCTCTCTGAAAAGAAATGGAAAACATATCCTTGGGCGAGAATAAAAAATAAAAAAAAGGAACATGTTGGCTTTTGGAAGCAAAACCCTGGGTAGAAGCTGAGGCACCAAGTCGTCCTTGGGGACAGGTGAGCCTCTCCCTTCTCGTTGGCAGAGGGGCCACCTGCAGGTCAGTCCTCAGCTCTTCTTCTGGGGGCAGCCCCGTCCCACAGCCTCTCCCTCTGCCCCACTCAGCACAGGCCCCGGCCAGCTCAGCTGGACTCGCTGTGGGTGAGGCCCCCACTCCCCCCACTCGCTTTGCCCCAAGAGGAGACCATGCCCACCCCAGGTCTGAGCGAGGTCACCTACCCCAAACCAGGGGTCCGAGTGCCGGTTCCTGAGAGAAACCACGGCCCTGGTGTGGGGAGGGGAGACCTGCCCTGTGGACACATCATGAGCCCATTGCTCAGCTGCACTAAGCAGGCTCATCCATGACCTGCATCAGCCGCCCACACCGAGCTGATGGATGAGGGGAGCAGGGCGGCTGCCTGGTCCCAAAGCCCTGCTCTGTGCTCAGCCTCAGACCCAGCTCGCACTCCCCCGGTGCTGGTTCAGAGACGCTGGGTCCTGGTTTAATAGAAACACAGAGATGAGGGGTTTTCAAGGCTGAGGAGGAGGGGGTGGGAGTCAGTGTGCACTGGGGGGCGGGCTTCTCCAGCTGCAATCAAAATGCTTTGGAAGTGGGCAGAGGCAGGTGATGGCCGCACAGCACAGCGAATGTGCCACATGCCACCGACTGTGCACTTTGTGGACGAAACAAGGTAGACACATGACCAGGGACTGACAGTCACCTCACAGGGTGATCTGGTCAGAATTCCCTAACTGGGCTGTCATGGGGGAGTCAGCCCCAGGCCTTAACTTTATAGTAAAAGGCTTCTCTGCCTAAAGCCAGCCCTGCCCATGGTTCTTGAGCATCAAGATCAACACTCCTTTAAAACATGCCATAACCACCCTCAAGAGAGCACTCTTGTTAAGTGTCCTGTGATCCAACCCCCACCTGCTCCCTCCCACCTCCATGCAGTCTTCTTCCCTCCCTCCTCAATCCCAAATGTGTCAGAGAAACTGTGAGGCAACTCTGACACTGGCATTCTCAGGGGCATCTGAGATCCTGCTTCCTTGCAACTGTCCTAGGTTCAGCTCAGATAAACTCTTAAAAAATTCTCCATAGGTTTGGAGGTTCGTATGTTAACTACTTCTACGTGGTTCACTTATGCTGTGGATTTTATGCCAATTTAACAACCAAGGGGAACCTGGAAATGTGTCCCGGGGGAGAGGGGCACAGCTGGGGAGGCCTTGTTCCTAAGGAAGAGAACCTTATGTCCATGACATCCTACAGCAAACTTGTTTTCCCTCCAACACACGGGAATTCTTGAGACCTCATCCTGGTGAGGTTGCAGGTTTTCAATAATTGTGTACACTTCCCTCTCCACAGGGGAAGAAACGTGTATGAACGGATGTTGTAAATGAGGAAAAGACAATTTGTTGATGTAAGAAATGTCCAAACATGGAGAGAATGTGTTATAAGATTCTATTGGAGCCAAACTGACAACAACTGTTGGGGAGCAAGACCTCAAATGCACGGGGAATAACCGTTTGCAGCTGCGTTTGTACATTTGAAGTTCAGGGGAAGGTGAGGAAGATGACAGGGAGGAGGGAGAGAGCAAGGCGGGGACTGGGTGCCAGGACAGTTACCAGGAGGTGCTCTTCTGAGGGTGGTCATGCTGATGTCACAGGTGTGTCAACCCAGATGCACATGGACAATGGACGGGGGTGCTCAAGGGAAAGATGAACCTTTTAGTAAAGAAGTTATAGCCCTGACCAGTTTGCCTCAGTGGATAGAGCGTCAGCCTGTGGACTGAAGGGTCCCAGGTTCGATTCCAGTCAAGGGCATGTACCTTGGTTGCGGGCACATCCCCAGTTGGGGGTGTGCAGGAGGCAGCTGATTGATGTTTCTCTCTCATCGATGTTTCTGACTCTCCATCCCTCTCCCTTCTTCTCTGTAAAAAATCAATAAAATATATTTTAAAAAAAAAAGAAGTTATCAGCCTGGGGCCTGCCCACCCACCTGGGCTACCCAGGTAGGAATGTGTGATCAGAGCCTCCTGTGAGGTTCCTTTCAGTCACTGAGCTTTGTCAGAATAAAGACAGAGTCCCTTATATGATCATAAATACGATCCCTAAACCTAGACATAGTAAAGGGCTTTCTGTGAGCTCTGTGGCTGAGCCTTGGAGCAAAACTAATTTAAGGCAGAGCAGGAAATACTATCTTTGCTGACCTCTCCACCTGCTCCTGGTCCTGGCCCAGAGCTGGTCCTGAGGCAGCCCAGCCCTGCTGTCTCCCTCAGGAAGGTTTGTGTCTGGGCTCACACTGACTTCCCCTCACTGTGTCTCTTGAACAGCAATACATGGCAGTGTCCTCAGTGGTCACGGAGCTCAGCTGCAGGGAGAACTGGTTCTTGGATGTGTCTCTGGAGATGGAGGTTCAGCTCTTGAGGGAGGGGCTGTAGTTAGTGTTCCCACTGCTACATATGTACCCCATCCACTCCAGCCCCTTCCCTAGGGGCTGGCGGATCCAGCTCCAGCAGTAATCACTGGTGATGGAGTAACCAGAGACAGTGCAGGCGAGGGAGAGGGTCTGCGAGGGCTTCACCAGTCCCGGGCCCAACTCCTGCAGCTGCACTTGGGACAGCACACCTGGGACAGAGAGAACGCAGTGAGTCCTGGGCTCAGAGGCAGGATCCCTATCTCTTCATGTCTCAGCCCTTGAGACACTCACATCTGGGAGCTGACAGCAGGAAAAGGAAGAGCCACATGGGAGGCATGTCTTACAGGTGAGGTCCTCGTCCCCCAGAAAGTATTCTCCAGGGTGAGGAGGCCCTGAATTTAAGTGGACGCCAACTCTGTGTGTGTCTGGTTCCATGTGGCCATTTGCATATGGGAGGTGTCTGCACATACAAAGGGCAAGGGGTGAGGGGAGGTCCTGGTCTCTGGGGCTTCTCCTGGAAGGAGGTGCTGACTGTGCCCTCAGAGAACCAGGCCCTCCTTGGGGTCCTGGTCACCATGCCCAGGGACCTCTTCTTCCACACCAGGGGCTGTGCTGCAGGAAATGGTCAGGAAATAGGATGTGGGAACAATCAGTGACTCCTTAGGGATATAATTAAATACCTCTGATCCCTTTGATAAAGGTAGATAGATGATATAGACCAGGGGTGGGCAAACTTTTTGACTCGAGGGCCACAATGGGTTCTTAAACTGGACCGGAGGGCCGAAACAAAAGCATGGATGGAGTGTTTGTGTGAACTAATACAAATTCAAAGTAAACATCATTACATAAAAGGGTACGGTCTTTTTTTTTTATTTCAATAGTTTTATTCATTTCAAACATTTTAACAAGAAGAATGTAAACACTAATTATTATAATTTGAAACTTCAAGAAATGGAGGAATCATAGCACAATAACATACCTTATATTGAAGATGGCAAAGGCAAAATAAAATTGCCTAACAAAGGAAAGGTACAAAAGCCTTTCAAATTAAACTTAAATATAAAGTAATTTAAAACTAAAACAAATATAAAAGAACAAAATGTGTAAACAGTAAATTAAACATTTTCTTTAGTGCAACTTCCAAATTATGCCCGGGACGTAGATGTAGATGGCAATGTAGACTGGGTTGAAAGGTTTTTGGTCTTTAAAACATCAACTTCAGTGGGAACAGTGTTGTTGGTCTCCTTTTTAGCTAATGCTCTGATACTGTGCTCTCCAGGGGCGTGTCTCCCTACATCACCACGATAACGTGTCTACGCATTCCCAGGGTGATGTCGGAGGACGCGTCCGCGGGCATTACAAGGAGCCTCTGGAAGACTGAGAGGTTGTTCCGTCTACTGAATGGGCGGATATAAATATGTTTCTTTAGAAGAAGTAGCTGCCGCGGTGTTTCCCGACGTTGCCATGTTAACACTGCTGCTGGTGAAGGAGCAGAGGGGAGAGCAAGAGAACCCTCCGCTCTTTTGGCTCCGCGGGCCAGATAGAACAGCTGAACGGGCCGGATCCGGCCCACGGGCCGTTGTTTGCCTACGGCTGGGCCAGAGAGAGACAGAAAGTTACCTACAAAGGAACCCCCATCAGACTAGCAACTGATTTCTCAACAGAAACACATCAGGCAAGAAGGGAATGAAATATACAAAGTCATGCAAAGAAAAGGTCTGAATCCAAGAATACTGTACCCAGAAAGGCTATCAATCAAATTTGAAGGTGAAATCAGGAGCTTCACAGACAAAAAAGGACTAAGGGAATTTATTACCACCAAACTAGTAATATAAGAAATGCTAAAGGGTCTGCTGTAAAAAAAAAAAAGAAAGAAAGAAAGAAATAGGAAGCGAAGAAGGAACACAGGGGTAAAGAATAAAAATGGTGACAAATAAGTACCTATCAATAATAACTTTAAATGTAAATGGATTAAATGCCCCAATCAAAAGACATAGGGTAATGGATTGGATAAGAAAACACGACCCATATATCTGCTGTCTACAAGAAACCCGCCTCAGAAAAAAGGACGCACACAGACTTAGGGTGAAAGTATGAAAAAAGGTTTTTCAGGCGAATGAAAATGAAAAAAAGGCTGAGGTAGCAATACTTATATCCAAATAATTAGATCTCAAAGTGAAGGACATAACCAGAGATAAGGAAGGCCACTTCATAATACTAAAGGGAGCAATCCAACAAGAAGGAATAACTCTGGTAAACATATACACACCTAATACAGGAGCACCCAGATACATAAAAAAACTCCTGGAGGATATCAATGGAGAGATTGACAGCAATACAATCATAGTAGCAGACTTTCATACACCACTATCACCATTGGACAAATTCTCTAAACAAAAAATATGCAAAGAAACATCAATCCTAAATGACTCACTAGACCAGATGGGATTAATTGATATCTTCAGAACATTTCACCCCAAAGCCACAGAATATACATTCTTCTCAAGTGCACATGGGTCATTTTCAAAGATAGACCATATGTTGGGTCATAGGCAAAGAAATAATTATGGCTTTGAATGGAGAAAAGACAAGAAAATAAAAGCAGAGAGGATCCAAGATGGCGGCAGACAGGATGGCAGTGAGAAAGAGAGTGTGAGTGAGTGAGAGAGCAAAAGGGGAGTGTGTGGACCTGTGGGCTATGTGTGTATGTGTGAGTGAGAGACAGGTATATTCTGCAGTACTGTTGGGGACTGGTGGACCAGGCTCCCCTTAGCTGGTTGGTCTTCACTACTGCTGAAATCTCTCCCAGGGTGGCTGGCTCTGCCACAGAGATTGTGCCATTTTGAAGGGTAGAGTGGCTGTGACTGGGGGCCACCCTCACCTTCACCTGGGGAGACCTCGGACACCACCTAGGACCCTACAGCCACACCAGCCAGGGACCAGCTGCCCTGGCTGAGAACCCACAAACACTGAGACTTCAGCCTTCCCAGCAACAGGCTCCTAAAAAGTTTGTCTCAGGGGAGAGAAAATGCTGGCCGAATAGGCAGATGGGCCGGCACCTTCTGATGGAGCAGATAGAAGAAACAGCTGAATCGAATACCATCCTCCCAGAATTGGCAAATTAAACACAGCTGGAGAGACAATTAATAGAAAGAAAGGTCAGAGCTAGCCTGGAAACCAGTGGAACTGGGGATCTGGGCTGGAGGAAGAAATGCACACAGCCTGAATTGAGCTGATCCAATTCTACATCCCTTTGGGACAAGTGTACCACTCGACTGTGGAAGGGTGTCCACAGGGCTGCTGGCAGCAGGGGGCTCTAGATCTAAGTCCACAGCCATGGGAGGCTGTGCCCAGAAAGGTAGTCTGAAGTTCTGCCCCGGCTGCACAGTGATGGGGGGCAGGGGGAGAGGGGAGATGCACAGCAGTGTGTTTGCGCTGTCTTTATAATGTCCTTGCTTTTACTCGCTACAGGGGAGTTCTACCAAGCATTCAAAGATGAACTAAAACCTATCCTCCTCAGGCTATTCCAAAAAATTGAAAAGAAAGGCACACTTCCAAGCTCTTTCTATGAAGTCATATTACCTTAATTTCAAAACCAGATAAAGACACCACAAAGAAAGAGAACTACAGGCCAATGTCCTTGATGAACATAGATGCTAAAATCCTCAACAAAATTCTAGCAAATCAGATCCAGTATTACATTAGAAAGATCATATACCATGACCAAATGGGATTTATTCCTGGGATGCAAGGATGCTACAATATCCACAAATCAATAAATGTGATACATCACATAAACAAATAGAGAGACAAAAATCACATAATCATGTCAATTGATGCAGAAAAATCTTTGAACAAAATCCAACACCCTTTCTTGATAAAACAAAAACAAAAACAAAAACAAGTCTCAGCAAAGTGGGAATAGATGGATCATACCTCAACATAATAAAAGCCTTATATGACAAACCTACAGCCATTATCATACTCAATGGGCAAAAACTAAATTCATTTCCTCTAAGAACAGGTACTTTCCCCTAAGATGAGCACTTTCACCACTCCTGCCTTATATATTACTGGAAGTGCTAGCCATAGCGATCAGAAGAGATGAAGAAATAAAAGGCATCCAAATTGAAAAAGAAGTAAAACTCTCATTACTTGCATATGACATGAGACTGTACATAGAAAGCCTCAAAAATTTCATCAAATGTTACCAGACTTAATAAGTGAATTTGGCAATGTAACAGGATAAAAAATTAACACCCAGAAATCTATGGCTTTTTTATACACCAACAATGAACCTACAGAAAGATAAATGAAAAAAAATTCCATTTACCATTGCCCTCCCCCCCCCCAAATTAAGATACCTAAGAATAAACAACTAAGGAGGTAAAAGACCTGTACTCAGAAGACTATAGGACATTGAAAAAATCAATAGAGGAATAATAAACAAATGGAATAACATAACTTGTTCATGGATTGGTAGAATTAATATCATTAAAATGTCCATACTATCCAAAGCAATCTATAGATTTAATGCAATCCCCATTAAAATAGCAATGGCATATTTCATTGGCAAAACTCTCAAAAAATTCATCTGGAATTAAAAAGACTCAGAAGAGCCACAGCATTCCTGAGACAGAAGACCAAAGTTGGAGGGATCTAAATACCAGATATCAAGCTATATTACAAAGCCACATTTCTCAAAACTGCCTGGTACTGACACAAGGACAGACATATAGACCAATGGAACAGAACAGAGAACCCAGAGATAAACCCAAGCCATTATGCTCAATTAATATTTGACAGAGGAGGCAAGAGCATACAATGGAGTCAAGACACTCTCTTTAATAAATGGTGTTGGGAAAATTAGACAGATACATGCAATAAAAGGAAACTATATCACCAACTTACAACATACACAAAAACAAACTCAAAATGGATAAAGGACTTTAATGTAAGATGAGAAACCATAAAAATCTTAGAAGACTCCATAGGCAGCAAAATATTAGACATATGTCATAGCAATTTCTTTACAGATACAGCTCCTAGGGCAATGGAAACTAAGGAGAAAATAATGGGACTACATCAAAATAAAAAGCTTCTGCACAGCAAAAGAAACCATCAACAAAACAAGAAAGCCCACTGCATGGGAGAACATTTTGCCAATGCTATTTCAGGTAAGTGTTTAATATCCAACATTGATAGGGATTTATAAAACTTAACAAAAGTAAGATAAACAATCCAATGAAAATATGGGCAAAGGACCTACATAGCCACTTTTCGAAAGAGGACATACAGAAGGCCAAAAGACATATGAAAACATGCTCAAAGTCACTAATCATTCGAGAGATACAAATCAAAACAACAATGAGATACCATCTCACACCTGTCAGAATGGTATCATCAACAAATCAACAAATGACAAGTGCTGGAGAGGATGTGGAGAAAAAGGAACCCTTGTGCTCTGCTGGTGGGAATGCAGACTGGTACATACACTGTGGAGAACAGTATGGAATTTCCTCTAAAAGTTAAAAATGAAACTCCCATTCAACCTCATAATCCCACTTCTAGGACAATATCCCAAGAAACCAGAAACACTAATCAGAAAGGATATATGCGTCTCTATGTTCATAGCAGCAGAATTTACAATAGCTAAGATTTAGAAATAGCATAAGTACCCATCAGCAGATGAATGGATTAAAAACCGATGGTGCATCTACACAATGGACTACTACGCTGTGGTAAAAAAGAAGGAACTCTTACCATTTGTAATAGCATGGATGAAACTGGAGAGCATTATGCTAAGTTGGGGGGAACCAGGCCATCAGGGGAGGGCAGTTAGGGGCAACTAGGCTGGCAGGGGAGGGCAGTTAGGGGCAACTGGGCTGGCAGGGGAGGGCAGTTGGGAATGTTTAAAGTAAAGTTCTTACTTTAAAAAAAATATTATTTATTTTTGACAGTGTAATAGAGATCTCCTACAACCCCCAAGGTCTTTATTATCCCTGTAAGATTTTTATGGTTTCACTAGAGGCCGGGTGCATGAATTTCAAGCATGGGTGGGGGTTGCCTCAGCCTGGCCTGTGCCCTTTAGCAATCTGGGACCCCTTTGGAGATGTCTGACTGTCAGTTTAGGGATCAGGTCTAAACCAGCAGTCACACATCCCTCTCATAATCTGGGACCTCTGGTTCCTAACCACTGGCCTGCCTGTCCACCTGATCGCCCCTAATCACTTGCCTGCCTGCCTGCCTGATCGTTCCTCATCACTCGCCTGCCTCCCTGCCTGATTGCCCTTAACCTCTCGCTTGCCTGCCTTCCAGATGGCCCCTAACAGGTTTTCTATATCTAAGATCATGTCATATCTATAGAGATAAAGAGAGACAATTTATTGGCTCCTTTCTGATTTACCGATATTAAAAATTTTTTTCTTGCCACATTACTCTGACATGAACTTCCAGTTTTGTTAAATAGAAGTAGTCACTGGGGCCTTGGTCTTGGTCCTGATGTTTGAAGAACTGTGTTGAAATTTTTTCTATGTAGCATAATGTTACTAGTTTTCTATTGAAATGCAGCATGTATTATGTTGAGGTATACCACTTCTATACCAAATTTATTAAGAATTTTTATCATAAAGCTATTTTAACATTTTCAATGGCCTTTTTATATCTTTTTATATGACAATATAGTTTTCTCCTTTATTCTGTGGATGGGTGTATCCAGTTTACTGATTTATAAAGGTTGAACCATCCTTGCATTCTATGACAATATCCCACTTGATGATGGTAAATGATGGTTTCAAGATGTTAAGTTTTATCTTATACTACAGGTCCAGTGCACGGCATTGCTGCACTGTGTGTGTGGGGGGTCCCTCATACCCGCCTGCACCCTCTTGCAGTCTGGGACCCCTTGAGGAATGTCCAACTGCTGGCTTAGGGAGGCTGCCGGGTTAGGCTCCTGTCACCGCTAGCTGTGAACCAGGCTCCTGGCTGAGCGGAGCTTACCCTGTGGGAGTGCACTGACTATGTGGAGTCAGCTCCTGCATTAAGCGTCTGCCCCCTGGTAGTCATTGTGTGTCATAGTGACCGGTTGTCCACTGTTTGGTCAATTTACATATAAGGATATTATTATATAGAACTAGAAGCCCTGCACACGAATTTGTGCACCAGTAGGTCGCTGCCGCCCTCCTGTAGCTCTCCACTGCCCACTTGTAGTTTGCTGCCCCACCCTCCTGTAGATCCATGATCTGGTTGTTAAGCGGTTGGTCATTACGCCTTACCATGTAACAGATAATTAACATATTCCTCTCTTATTATATAGGACTAGAGGCCCAGTGTATGAAATTCGTGCACGGTGTGTGTGTGTGTGTGTGTGTGTGTGTCCCTCAGCCCAGCCTGCACCCTCTCCATTCTGGGACCCCTTGAGAGATGTCTGACTGCCCGTTTAGGCCCAATCCTGGGGCAGTTGGACATCTCTCTCACAATTCAGGACTGCTGGCTTCCAACTGCTCACCTGCCTGCCTGCCTGATTGCCCCTAACTGCTTCTGCCTTCCAGCCTGATCACCACCTAACCCAGTCGTGGGCAAACTACGGCCCGTGGGCCGGATCCGGCCCCTTCAGCTGTTCTATCCGGCCCGCGGAGCCAAAATAGCGGCGGGTTCTCTTGCTCTCCCCTCCGCTCCTTCACCAGCAGCAGTGTTAACATGGCAATGTTGGGAAACACAGCCGCAGCTCCTTCTTCTGAGTGGGCGGATTTATATCCGCCCATTCAGTAGAAGGAACAACCTCTCAATCTTCCAGAGGCTCCTTGTAATGCCCGCAGACGCGTCTCCCGACATCACCCTGGGAATGCGTAGCCACGTTATCATGGTGATGTAGGGAGACACGCCCCTGGAGAGCACAGTATCAGAGCCTTTCTGAGGTAAGATTAAGAGCTCTACTCAAACACAATTTTTTCCTGTTCCCACATTCTGTACATCACAATGACTTGTTAATAAAACAACAAAGACTTTCAGCTTTTAGGACTTGTATCCGCTGCAGTTTTTTTTCCCCACTGTGGACGTGCGCAGCAGGGAAAAAGACACACAGAGGACATGTCACACTAGCCATGCTGCGGCTGCATTTTTTTGCTGATACGGATGCGGTATCAGTAATGCTACCATGGCCACTAACCGCATTTACTGTTTACACATTTTGTTCTTTTCTATTTGTTTTAGTTTTAAATTATTTTATTATATTTAAGTTTAATTTGAAAGGCTTTTGTACCTTTCCTTTGTTAGGCAATTTTATTTTGCCTTTGCCATCTTCAATATAAGGTATGTTATTGTGCTATGATTCCTTCATTTTTTGAAGTTTCAAATTATAATAATTAGTGTTTACATTCTTCTTGTTAAAATGTTTGAAATGAATAAAACTATTGAAAAAAAATAAAAAAGACCGTACCCTTTTATGTAATGATGTTTACTTTGAATTTATATTAGTTCACACAAACACTCCATCCATGCGTTTGTTCCGGCCCTCCGGTCCAGTTTAAGAACCCATTGTGGCCCTCAAGTCAAAAAGTTTGCCCACCCCTGACCTAACCACTCCTCTGCCAGCATGATCCAGGCCTAACTGCTCCCCTGCCAGCCTGATTGCCCCCAAATGCCCTCCCCTGAAGGCCTGGTCGCTCCCAACTGCCCTCCCCTGCAGGCCTGGTTGCCCCTAAACGCTCTCCCCTGCAGCTGGGTCCTCCTTGCTGGCCATCTTGTGTCCACATGGGGGCGGCCATCTTTGACCACATGGGGGCGTCCATCTTGTGTGTTGGAGTGATAGTCAATTTGCATATTACCTCTTTATTATAAAGGACTAGTGGCCCGGTGCACAAAATTTGTGCACAGGGGCGTTCCTCAGCCCGGCCTGCACCCTCTCCAATCTGGGACCCCTCGGGGATGTCCGACTGCCAGTAAGTACAACACAGATGAGTAAGAGCCTATAATCTGATAAATAAAATTATTCGGAGGTACTGTTTTGAGGTATTATTACATATTCCCACACATTCTATTTTGTTTTCTCTTTTTCCTCTCTCCAAGATAAGTAGCTGGTTCTGCCTTTATTGCTAATGGAGAAAGATTGAACATAACATTCTGGATGGTGGCTACCTGGGTGTAGACATAGGTAAACATTTATTGAGCTGTACAATTGAGATTTCTGTATTTTACCTGGACATTTGGCTCTTGTGTTTGCATAAACATAAGCAGTGGCTTCTAACACGCAGGTTAGAATCATTCAGGGACATTTAAAATTTACTGTTGGCTGGATATTCTCCAAATCAGCAAAATCAGAATCTATGGAAATTGAACAGAATTGGAACACTAATTTCTGAAGGCGTAGACTTGTTGTTTGGAATATTTTATATACACACACAGACACACATTCCTCAAGTAATTCCCATGAACAGCTATCATTGAAAATCATCCCCCAAGGGAATTTAGAATACTTGTAAGGGGTCAGAAGACTTCAGGCACAATAAATAGACAATTGTGTAGCTAGAAACAGCAGGAAATGTAGGCCTTCCCTCATACCCTACAGCAGCCTAAAAATCCTTGAGCTGCCCACCCCACCTCCCCGGGCCCCCGATGGAACGGGACTTTGAGGGTGGGGCCTGGCACTGCACACCCCACCTCCCTGGGCAACTGATGGACCCAGACCCATGGGCAGGGCCTGGCTGCCTGCCCCACCTCCACCGGGCCCCCGATGGAACAGGGCTTTGTGGGTGGGGACTGGCGCTGCTCGCCCCGCCTGCATATGCAAATTTACCTGCCATCTTTTTGGGGTTAATTTGCATATCACTCCTGATTGGCTGGTAGGCATAGTGGAGGTACAGTGAATTAGCATCTTTCTCTTTTATTACTGTAGATTGTTTAAGATTTTAGCATTTATGTTCATCAGGGATATGACCTTGTCATTTTTGTGTACTTATTTTTCTTTGGAAGCAGTTGTGTCCAATTGGGGTGAGCAGTGACCCAGTTACTAGGGCTAATGCTCATCAGCCATTCCTCAAACCTCAATAAATGAGTTTGGAGGTTTACCCTTTTTTGCAATTCTTGTAAGTGTTTGAGAAGAACTGATTCAGAAGATACTGTTTTTTCTTTGAAATAGGGGTAGAATTCACCCTTGAATCCATGTGTCATCGACTTTCCTTTGCTGAGAGGCTTTGGTTATTACTTCAATTATTTTTTAAATTTATACCCATCTGCAAAGTCAGGGGCAAATTTCTAATTGAAGCAACAAATAAGAGGACTGATAAACACAACTGTTGATCTTCACAGGGAGTGGGCAGCACTTGCACATATGTGGAGTTGAGCAGTCACAGCCTAACCGGCATCCTAATTCTGCATCCCACATGTAGATCTGAGCAACATGAACTGGCAGGGGAGCACCTTGAAGTCCCCACCCAGGGAAAGACCTGCCTCTATAAACTGCAGTCCTGGGCTGCTCTCTGCCGGCTCTGTGGTGGGCAGGACCAGCTCCTACCTGAGAATCAGCAGTCAAACACATGTCTGCTTTCAACTTTGAAGAAAGAAGGGATTTTTTTTTTGAAGAATCATACAAAGTTATTGCACTGAAGTTTTCTGTGCATGGAGAGAAACCAATGGAAACGGGAACAAGTCTTCTCACCACATTTAACAATTCCTCCTGTGAGAGGCTACACTCAGCCAGCAGGACACCTCACAGTACTAAGGGGCAGTGAATTTGGGTCAGTGTGGACATTACAGCTGTTTGCAGACCACATATTTATTTCATGTGCCATCCAAGAAATGAAATAAAACCATGTTATCTTGTGTAGAATTCATAGAGTGTGTTGTCCTGAGAATGCACCCTCCTTCCCTCCAACACCAAGAGCACAAGGAACAGGTCCCAGCTGATGCTCCCTGCAATCCACCATGGTTTTGGCTGAAGACACAGCTGTGAAGGACTCCCAGACCATGGCTGAGCTCAGCGGTGTCACTAAAGCAGGGCCATTGCTGGGAGACTCGGGCGTCACCTGAAGGAAAGTTCTGGCTGAAAACATCGCCCACAGACTTGCTGGGCCTTCCTGGAATGCAGGGAGGCTCATGCAAGTCCCACATTTCATGGACAGAGTTTGATGTGTGCTGACGGTTCCCCCAGGCTCACCAACTGTGGAAACCCCTTTCACGTCCCGCGTGGTTCAGGATTCCAGTTCAGGGTTCAGGTTCTGGAGAAGGCCACACACAAAAATGAAGAGAGAGACTAGAAAAGAGTTAATTTGGGAAAATGGGGGGCCAGGCTGGAGCCCACCTCTAGTGGGAGGACTACCCTTTGCTTTGGCCTTGCCATCCCTTTTATTCAGGTTTGGGATACACCCATTGCTCTTAGGCAGGTAATTCCAGTAACAGGCAGATTATCTGATTATTTGGTGGGGAAGTTGCTTCAGCTACCATTGTCTCAATTAGATAGGGAGTGGTTGGCTTGACCTTTCAGAGCTTCAAGGTTGACCAGCCTTCCAAGGTTCCTTGTCCACACCTTTCTAATTTGTGAGACAATGATTGGTTTCTGGCATCTCCCCCGTTTCTTGCCTTAAAAGAAAATCTTGCATCTGCAGACTAGAAATAAATGTATGAAAACAAAAAATGTTTGAGTCCCAATTTCAATGTCCAACAGTTCTGAGTCCCAGTTTCAATGTCATACAGTTCCTTATGTGTACATGTCAGCAATGATATTTCAGTTCTGGATGGTGGACAAATGGTGGTAATGCAGGTTCAACCCTCTCTGGTTTGGTCCTGGTCAACCTGCAGTGACGCACAGCTTCTGACTGCTAGCATGGCAAGGCGTCATCAAGGTCTTCCATCTCTGGACTGTTTCTCCTCTTGTCTTCGTGGTTGGAGCAGACCTGTCAATTCCTCTGTTGCAGGAGTCCACATGGTCTTGGAGTTGTTTTCGTACAGCTGATTTCTGCTAGCATGGCAAGAAAGACGTTCTCAGGCGTCTGTATTGTCCTCTTTACCATGCTCCAGGTGGTCTCTGGGCTGTTTGTTGTCCGGCTCGTCCTCCTCCTGCTCCTCATCTTCAGTGGATTGCTTAGAGTCGCTGCTCTCTGTGGCTGAGGTAGTTGATTGTCTGCAGCTGCATGGTGTGGCTCCAGGCGCAAGGTCCTCAGTCTGGCTAGTTTCTCTCTTGGATCCCTGATGCAGTTTAATATTTCTAGCAGGAATCCACACGGTTTGGAATAATTCTCTGGAAATATACAAGCATACCCTCTGCCAAAGGTTAATAATGGATCAGGTCCCTTCCATAAACCAGATTCGGGATCCTTCCATTTAACTAGACCATTTTCTTTTGTTTTGTTCTGACACCAATGCAGCTCCATAGGTGTCTTTCCATCAGCATCACAAGTGAAAAAATGTAAAGTAATTAAGGCTTGGTGCAGCCTACCTGCAGGTGATTTCTCCATCATCTCACCTTTTTGTTTTTCAAGTTGGGATTTTAGCCACTGATGCTGTCGTTCAATAATGGCCTGTCCTTGGGAATTATATGATATTCCTATAATGTGCTGAATTTTCCACCTTTTACAAAATTCCTGGAATTGATAGCTCGTGTAAGCAGGCCCATTATCAGTTTTAATAATTTTTGGAACTCCCATGATGGCAAAAGCAGCTAGGCAATGATTAATAACCTGTTTTGCTGTTTCTCCTGTAGATGCAGTAGCCCATAGGACTTTTGAAAAGGTATCTACAGAGACATGTAATGCCCCAAGGCGTCCAAAGGAATTATAATGCGTTACATTCATTTGCCAGATATGGTCTCTTAGCAAACCTCTAGAGTTGACTCCTGTGTTAAGCCCTTGAGGTAGATGTAACATACAAGTGGGACATTCCTTAATAATCTGTTTTGCCTGTTATTGAGTGATTGAGAATTATTTAGACAGCATTTTGGCAGGCTGATGTAAAAGCTGATGAGATTCTAAGGCTTCTTTTAATAAAGTAACCAATTGATCAGCATGTGCATTTCCTTTTGTTAAAGGACCAGGTAAGACACTATGAGCCCTGATGTGAGTGATATAAAAAGGATATTGTCTCTGTTGTACAATCTGCTGAACTTGTTTAAGTAGTAAAAATAAACTGGTCACTGAGCCATTTCAACCGGGCAGTTTCAATTCTATTCACTAAGTTTGCAGCGTAAAAGGAATCAGAGACGATATTAAGAGGCTCTTGGAAATCCTGCAATGCAGCCTTAATAGCTTCTAATTCAATTCTTTGTACAGAAGTATGACTGGTCAGTATGACTCGGTCTGAATTTATTGTATGATAGGCAGCTTTCCCATTAGATGATCCATCAGTAAAAACAGTTAAAGCTCCAGGAATAGGTTCCTGCCTAGTATTTTTTGGTATAATGATGGAGGTATTGTATAAAAATTATAGTAATTTATCTTTTAATAGATGACAGCTAAGTTCCCCTGAATATCCACTTAGCCCAATTTGCCAATTTATATCAGTCTGAAATAACATTTCTAATTGCTTTCCAGTGAGGGGGAGGTAGATACACTGGGGCTCTTCCCCTCTAAGCTATTTACAACGTTTTCTAATTTGAAATAATAATTGGGCCAGTAGTTCTACATATGTAACTGCAGTTTTAGAGGATTGATGTCCTAGGTGGACCCATTCAATAATGGCAGGAGAATTTTTATTTTGAAAGATGACTCCAGTGGGACTATTTGCAGTAGGGTTAATTTGTCCCAATAAAGGTAATTCGGGCTGTACCCGTGCTACTTGGGCTGAGGAAATTGCCTGCTCAACCCTTAGCAACTCATTTCTAGCTTCATCTGTTAAAGTTCGAGGAGAAGAAAGATTAGTGTCACCTCTAAGTAAATTAAATAAGTTTGTCATTTCTCCTGTAGAGATCTTCAGATAAGGTCTTAACCAGTTAATGTCCCCTAATAATTTCTGAAAGTCATTTAAAGTTTTAAGACAATCTTTTCTTATCTCCACCTTCTGAGGCCTAATGCATTGGTTATCAATTACAATCCTTATGATATTTGAAGGAAACCTCTTTATTTCCTTCCAAAATAATTTTCAGGCTACAGAGAGTTTCATTAAAAAATCTTTGTCACATGAAACAATTTCTCTTAAGGTTATGGTGACCACTAGTACAGATTAAATTTAATATTTTAATAACAATCCTCAGTTTATAAATAACAGTGAAAGAGATTTCAAAATTTTCAAATTTCTCCTTTTTTGTTAAGCTGGAATATTTTTTTTTAAGAGTATCCCCATTAGCTAATTTGCATATACAGAGGGATCATGGGAAGCCTTCAGTAACTTTCTTAGAATACTTAATCAAATTGCTTACAAAGACATTGGCTTATTCCAAAGGAAAGGGTTGGCCTTTACGGCTTCCAAGATGGCGGCCCCAGGGGGAGCGGCAAGACATGTGGCCATCATGGTGGCTGTCTAATCCGTTCTTTTAAAAGACAGTCAAATTTATATTGCAGACAAACAAAAATCTCACTAGCTGTTTCTGGTCTTTATTAGAATTGTTTATAAAAATATTGGCTTTTCATTTAGCTGAAAACCTTGATTATAATTTAAAAAGCTAATTTATTTAAGTAATTAAAGTAGGTATCTTCATTTAAAAAGCAAAGCAAATTTAGTAAATGTTTAGGTCTGATTCACAAGCAGCAAATGTTGCCCCGCCTCTTAGCTTAATTAAGAATGCAGGCGGCTATGGGCTTTTTGTCATTTTAAATTCTGCTGTTGGATTATAAGAAATATTTAGTTACTTCATTTTGCCCTTCTTAGAGGACAAAACCTTCATAACATTTAAAATATATTTATTAATTTTTATTTGATAAGGCTTTCCATGCAATTTCAAGTATATTAGATCTGTTAAATTTAAAAAGATTTCCTTTAAGAAGAGAGAATAAATTTCTTGTATTACTCCGGGCCCTTGGAGTTTTCCAAGAATCATCTCTGTTAAAGCCTTGAAATTTTTGTAACGGAGCGCGTCCCCCGGAGATAGACCACCGAGACCAATTGGATCAAATAGGGAAAAAGTTTATTGCAGATTCGAATCTGGGCCCCGCCATAGCTGATGCAGCAGCAGGCAAGTGCCTGGCGAGAGCCGTTGAAAGGGGCAGTCCCTTCCTTTATACCCCTTCCCTCTACAACTGTTGGTCTGGCATTCCCTGATTGGCCCCTTTAAATGACCCGCGAATTTGGGACCCCTTTGTCTTGGGCTCTTCCTAATGTGGGTTGCTGGTGCAGTGAGGAAGCTCTACACCGGACCCTTCCCTATATGGGTTGGTCGTCGCAGGGACAGCTCTGTAATGCCTCTGGCATGCAGGGGAGCAGTGGTCAGGTAGAAACTATTTCCTTTGTTGAAGGGACTCAGTGCCTGTGAGGGGTGACCTTTCCAAATAGCTGTTTAAAAAATTTTTCTACTCTGACTTCAGACCCCAGGGCTTAGTCCCTTCCTGCCCTCCACAATTTTAACATGGAAAAAAACCATCAAATATATATATATCCATATATGATTTAAAGATTATAATACTTTTTATAATTATCTTAAGATATCAATTAGATTTTAAACTAGTTTTTGCATAGAAAAATTTGAATTAGTCCTCTTTTTTAATTAGATCAATAATAAGCAACTTATTTTGAATTCCTAATTATTAGAGAAAACACAACATTTTATCTTCTCAAAAATAAGTTCTTATACTTTAGACATTTAATTACCACAACTATATAATTTCTCCCAATTTAATTTGCACTTTGAACTTTTAAAGCTGGCAAGTCAAATATATTTAGTATTTCCTAGATTAATAACACTTTACATTTTTAAGAAAAATACAAGACATAATCAATTAATAGATTCAATTCTGTCCTCTAGGTTTTTTATGAGGCAAATTTAAACTTTACTTTTTATTTGCCAGTAGCTCTGTAAAACTAGGTTTGGTTTATTCTAATGTAAATTACCACATTTTTCAAAGATGGTTCCTGGCAGGAAACTAGATTACCTGTCTGCTGGGGGAAGGGCGTCTACCCCTTCCTCCATTAACAAAGGGCGTAGCCAGTTACCTGGGCTACTTAGCTTTTTATAATTAATACATTATTTATCTATATTTCTTTGAGATTCTAGAGTCAATTATAATTATTTTCAAGCATTCACTTTGGATAAATTCTATAACAGAGACAAATTTACTTATTTTCTCGTAGGCCTTAAAAGTTAACTTTTTTAACAAGGTTCATTAGCATTGTAAAAACTACTGTTGCTGGAATTAGCTTGAATTTCTTTTGAGAAGACTTTTTCACCATTTTTCTTAGGAAAAAGAACCAGTTCTGGGTTTCTCATTTTCTATAGCTTTTGCAGAGAGATTCCACCTGAAGACAATCTAAATGTCCGAAATCGGACCATGCGCGCATTTTGTCTTACAGCTAGGTTCTCTCCCCATGAGCACAGAAATTCCAGACACATTTCTAAATTTTTAAGACTTTTTCATGGTGAGAAAGGAAACTTTAAATTAGCATACTGGGAGAGTGGGCTTCCATATTGGATCTCCACATGTCTCCCTTCCCCCACATCCTGCTTACTTCGGGGGAAGTTTCAGCAACAGATCTGGCCGAATTTCTTTTCATGTCTAAAAGATAGATCTTAAATTTTTTTCTTTCTTTTTCGCTTTCCAAAGTAATAACTAGCACCCAATTTGGCCAAGATTTGCATTTCCCTGCTAGTTCTTTTATAATTTTTAAACGAAACCTTAAGTAATCTCATTGTGGGAGAGCGGATAGCCCTGCCCTCTGCTGCCACCTTTGAATTTCTCCACTCCAGAGGCGGTTTTAGCAGTGGAGTTTCATTTCTTATCACAGATTTTAAATTCCAAATACCAATTAAGATTTTTATTTGAACAAGAAGCCACATTATTTTATAATCTAATTCTTCCCCATTAGCCTGGCTGAAAAAGACATTCCCACCCTATTTACAGATCATGACTCTGCAGCTAGTCCGTGGGCTTTGCGTGCGGTGAATTTCCCTCACCTTTTTTTGGTGAATTTCCCTCACCTTTTCTCGGTGAATTTTCCTCACCTTTTTCCGGTGAATTTCCCTCACCTTTTTCTGGTGAATTTCCAGACCTTTTCTCAGTGTAATTTTTTTCCTTCCTTCGCTCTTAGGCGAAAAATACCTTCTCCTCCAGAACTCCCGCGTTGAAGGCGCCAGATGTGGAAACCCCTTTCAGGTCCCGAGTGGTTCAGGGTTCCAGTTCAGGGTTCAGGTTCTGGAGAAGGCCGCACACAAAAATGAAGAGAGAGACTAGAAAAGAGTTAATTTGGGAAAATGGGGGGCCAGGTGGGAGCCCACCTCTAGTGGGAGGACTACCCTTTGCTTTGGCCTTGCCATCCCTTTTATTCAGGTTTGGGATACACCCATTGCTCTTAGGCAGGTAATTCCAGTAACAGGCAGATTATCTGATTATTTGGTGGGGAAGTTGCTTCAGCTACCATTGTCTCAATTAGATAGGGAGTGGTTGGCTCTGACCTTTCAGAGCTTCAAGGTTGACCAGCCTTCCAAGGTTCCTTGTCCACACCTTTCTAATTCGTGAGACAATGATCGGTTTCCGGCAACCAACCCCTCTGCATTTGTCTTCCTCCAAATGAAAAATGCCTCCTGTGGTGCATGTGAGAAAGTCCCTACTAATTTAATAAAATTGTTATAATACAAAGCCATCAGTGGTAGTCACAGGACCATAGGTCTAGGGAGAATCTTGGAGAAACAGTTATATGGAGAGGAAGCCCAAGACCCTCAGAGGAAACAGCCATAAACACCACCTGCAACTGCTCTTTGGGCTGCAACACAGAATCTGTGGGTCCTGAGCTCCCCCTAGTGCCCTGAGCGACCCCCGAAGCCCAGCCCTGCTGTCTCCTCAGGGAGGTTTGTGTATGGGTTCACACTGACTTCCCCTCACTGTGTCTCTCACACAGTAATACACCATGTCCTCAGCTCTCACGCTGTTCAGTATTAAGTAAATTTGGCTGTTGGACATGTCCCTGTTGATGCTGAGGTGGGATTTCAGTGTTGGGTTATAGTTTGTACTTCCGTCAGTCAATACAGCCCTGACCCACTCCAGTCTCATTCCTGGAGTCTGGTGGGTCCAGTGCACACCATATTCCATTAGAGAGAATCCAGAGACAGTGCAGGTGAGGGAGAGAATCTGTGAGGGCTTCACCAGTCCTGGGCCCAACTCCTGCACCTGCACTTGGGACAGGACACCTGGGGACAAGAAGCATCAGTCCTGTCAGTCACCTGCAGTCACAGCTATCCCATAACCCCTGTTTGACCCCTGAGACCCTCACCTTGGGGGGGGGGGGGCTGTCACCAGGCACAGGAGAAGACCCAGCAGTCTCATCTTCTTCTAGACCACAGCTCTGCCTTCACAGAGACCTCAGCCCTGAGTGAGGGGAGAGCTGTGAGCCTGCACAGCCCAGGAGAGGATTTACCCTGGAGCTTGAAGAGAAATTTGCATGTGGGGCAGCCCTTTTCTAAAAGTAGAGGGACTGTGGTTGGCATTCCCTGGTCATATTGGGGCCCATGGTGGGGCAACTCTTCTCTTGATCTCACTTACCAGGTTATTCATGGAATGAGGGCCACTGGGTCATGAGCCTCATTGGAATTTTGTCAAGGACCACCTCACCTGAGTAGAAGAAAAATGTTGCACTAGATGAGTAGGTTATATTGGTAAATTTTCATTCATCTTTCAAACAAATTTCATAAGGATTAGTGTTTGTTTAGCTTCTAAAATCTAACATTTACATATATCTACAATTACCAAATGTTTATCATTGTCATTTTATATGCTAATTACGTTCACCTTGGTGTATACAATTTCAAAAGCACAGCCATTCTTTTCTATCACAATGTCTTCATATATGAGGTAATTTTGATATTAGTCACGCATTCCCAACCACAGGAAAACTGGAGACCCTTGATTCTTGATGTTGGAACTTTTTAATGTGTTATAACACACTGTGCAAACTCTTCCCTTAAGCAAGGGCCTACTGCAGAGACCCCCAACTAATCACATCCGAAATCGTCGTGTTTTAACCTGGAGAAAAAGTCAGAAATAAAAACAGTGATAATCTTTCATATCTTAAAATGATATGACAGCCTGTTAAGTGATCTGATTTATCAGTCTAGTGTTATCAGTGATGTTGAGGTTCAGAGTGAGGGGAATTGGAGAATTCCTAGCATACATTTTCAGAATTCCTCCCCCTCCCCCACCACCTCCACAACATAAAAGCCCCAAACCAGTCTCCTTTCCTGTCTCCATGAAAGCAGGTCTGACTTTCCTGGCCTCCCAGAGATTTCAACTATGTACTTAGCAGGCATTCCATGTCCCTCTATGTGTGTCTGTTTGTCATCAGCCTGGTCATCTGCACCAAGCTGGTGGGGGTCCCTCTCCCTTTTCCTGGTGTCACCTACCTATGTGCATGATGACAAGTCAATGACCTTCACCACCTGCAGTCTTTCTTCTCTAACTTTGGGGACACACTCCTCTGGTGCCCACTGTCCAACATGATCCTGTCCAGCTCCTGGCTGCATGGGACCCTGAGCTGTGTGGAGTTGTGCTGGGCTGTTGAATCATCAGGTTCTCTGGCTGTACTTAGGTGGCTTGGTTCATAACATTTGACCATTAACTGGTACTTGGCACAAGAGTGTCTGAAAGAGGCTCTCTGCCTTTTGTCCATGAGAGAAAGTTGTCTCGCTTTACAACCGACTTTTCTAACTCAGAGATTTCAGAGGTAATTGTAGAGTCAGGAATCCAATAGGTTCTCTGAGGGAAACTGTGACATGAAGAGGAAACCACACAGGAAACTAGCCCAAACCTCCAACTGCACCTGCTGCTGGGATGGACCTTGTGTTTAGGGACCCTAGCACCCCCTGGTGATCGCAGCATTTCCTGCCGGGAGGTTTGTGTCTGGGCTCACACTGACTTCCCCTCACTGTGTCTGTTGTACAGTAATACAAGGCTGTATCCTCGGCTCTCAGACTGCTCATTTGCAGGTCGGCAGTGCTTTTGGAATCATCTCTGGAGATAGTGACTCTGCCTTTCACAGATGCAGCGTATTCCGTGGTGTGACCGTTGGCTTTGTTTCTTATGAAACCTACCCACTCCAATCCCTTTCCTGGGGTCTGCCGGATCCAGTTTATATAGTAGTCACTGAACGTGAATCCTGGGCCTTTGCAGGAGAGTCTCAGAGATCCCCCCGGTTGCACCAAGCCTCCCCCAGACTCTACCAGCTGCACCTCACACTGGACACCTGCAGACAAGAGAGTTGTTGTTAGGAGCATGCACACACACTGACATACTCACACTCATACACACTCTCTCACACACACATAATCACAGAGCCCCAGCTTCTCCATAAAGTTACCATGTAAGAGCATCAAATCGAGAGCCCAGCTCAGCCCACACTTCATGGTGCTTCCTCTGAGTTGATTCCTTGAGCAAATGGAGACTGCAGGTCCTGGGGGTGGGGCTGCTCTCCCAGAGGTGCAGGGACAGGGGCTGGGCTGGGCTTATCAGCACAAGGAACTCCTCATTTGCATGGGCTCCTCCTCTTAGGGACAGAGCAGTTGCATCCCTGGGGGACAGTCCCCCTTGTCCTCAGAGGGACAAGCACCTCCTGTGAGCTTGGAGATGTTCTTGAGGGGTGGCTAATCTGTGTGCTGCAGGTTGGCCGTTGTTGTTAATACCACCATCATCAGTTACACCTTAGATAATTTACAATCATGTCCCACCCACAGGACCAGGATACTCCAGCTCAGAGTAAATTCTTCCTGAGTCCTTGTCCACGTGTTGATACCCAGAGAGAGCTTCCTCCCCATTTCCAGCTCCCAGGGGTGGGGCTCTGCCAGGTTGCTCTTCTGTGGCATCCAGACATAACCACTGCCCATGCCCTTCTGTGGCCGCGGTCCATTAGAGCAGAGAGAGAGTGAGAAAGAGAGGAGAAGGAGGAGGAGGAGGAGGTGGAGGAGGAGGAGGAGGAGGAGGAGGAGGAGAAAGAAGAAGAAGAAGAAGAAGAAGAAGAAGAAGAAGAAGAAGAAGAAGAAGAAGAAGAAGCTTGCACACTTAAAGCCTTTAATCTGCCCTAGACACTCTCTGGGCTCAGCCTCTTCACACCGCCCCCAAATGGCTGACCAACTTTTACAGCAAGTGACTCATCTGTGGGCTCACATCACAGGATCATTATTCAACTCTCTAGGGAGCCACTTGGATTCATGTACCCTCTTTCATTATTACAGACAATCTCTGGAATGTTTGAGAGGATAACATCCTTAAGTTAAATGACCAAACCTAAGTGCACCCTTACATCTCCTTGGTCAAAGGTCCTGCCACGTGGCCTTGGTGGCCATGGCGTCAGGGGGACATCAGCTGCCTTCTTGTGACTTGGTGACTGGGAGGACCAGGCATTTACCGATTTCACCTCCAGTGGCCCTCTGCCTGGCTGCGTGCTGATGTGGGAGGTACTGAAAGGGCTCATGCCTTCCCCCAGCTATAACGCTGCCTTTCCACCACAGCTGTGTCAGAGCCTCCCCTGACCTTCCACCAGGAGACTCTGTCTGTTGAAGGAAACATCAGAGAAATGCTGTCCTTGCCCATCACTGGGGAGAAACGCAGGGTGTACTTTGAACAACCAATGCAGCAGTAAACTGCAGGGTCAGTCCTGATGGTCACGTGACACCACATTCTTCATTGTTTCTGAGTGGGGGGTTCACAGGTGAGGAGGCTGGTTAATCCAAGCCTTGATCCTGGCAGGTTGGGTTTCTGGTGATGACCCCCGTCTTAGGGGCTGATTTTTCTCTGTAATCTCAGAGGTGGATGGCCCAAGGGAGCTTCTCCAGCCCTCTTTTTTAAGGGCACTAATCCCACTCATGATAACTCCACCCTCAAGACCTAAGCAGGGCCACAGGCCCCACCTCCTAACACCATCTCCTTGGGCATTAGGTTTTAATGTGTGAGTATTTGAGGGACACATGCATCGTCTGTAGCAGCAACTAAAGGACCCAATCGTGGCCTCACCCAGTTGGGTGGATGCTCCAGTACAGCTCCCCCACCTGAGGATCCTCATCATCCTGAGGGAGCTCCTGGTCTGTGGAAGCAGAAAGCTGACCCAAGTCCTTTAGAACAAGGTGATGACCTTGCAGAGAAAGCAGTGTCCACCCTTGACCTTGACCTAAGGCCTCTGGGTAATCCTGTTATTGTTCCTTATCAGTGCTTACAGGTGCTCATTATTCTTATCTTTGAAGACTTAGAACTGTTTTATACCCACAATGGTTTCTAGCTTTTTGTTTTCACTCAGATTTTATATGTGTTAGTGGAATAAGTAGTTAAGGTCTATTATTAAAAAATCTTTATTGTTGAGAATATTACAGATGTCCCCCTTTTTCCTCCATTTCCCCTTTCTACCCAGTTCATGCCCCACCCCAGGCCTTCACTGCCCTACTATTTATGTCCATAGATAAGATCTTCAGTTAATCTCTTTCCACCCACTCCCCCCATCCCTCTGAGATTCTGCAGTCTGTTCCACGCTTCCATGCCTCTGATTCTATTCTATTCAGCAGTTTATTTTGTTGATTAGATTCTTACTTATTTATTTTGATTTTATTATTTAATTACTGATAGATATGTATTTGTTGCCATTTTATTGTTCATATTTTTATCTCTCCTTCATCTTCTTTTACTTTTTTTCTCCTCTTCCTCCTCCTCCTCGTTCTCCCTTCCTCCTCCTATTTCTCCTTCTTAAAAAATACTGTTCAACATTTCATATAGTACTGTTTTGCTGGTGATGAACTCCTTTAGTTTTTTTTTTCCTTTTTTTGTGAAGCTCTTTATCTGGTTCTCAAATCTAAATGAGAGTTGTGCTGAGTAGAGTAATCTAGGTTGTAGGTCCTTATCATTCATCAGTTTGAATATTTCTTGCCACTCACTTCTGGCCTGTAAAGTTCCTGTTGAGAAATCAGCTGACAGTCTGCTTTTCTCTTGTGCTTTTAAGAGTCTCTATTTGTCTTTACCTCTGATTTGATTCCTGGAATCCTCTACTCTACTATTGAATCCATGTAAATTATTCTTTATTTCAGTTAGTGTATGCTTAATTTCTGACTCTTCTCTTTTCATGTCTTTGACATTCTTACTAAGATCCTTAAAAGTCTTATGAAGATTCTTGAGTAACCTTAAAACCATGGTTTTGAACTCTGTATCCAGTAGTTTGCCTGCTTCCATTTTTTTTTTTTCATTTGTGACATGTTTCTTTGTCTCTGCATTTTGGTTGTTTCCCTGTGCTTGTTTCTATGTATTGAGTAGAGCTGCTATGTCTCCTGGAGTTGGTAGAGTGGCCTTGTGTAGTAGGTGTCCTGTAGGGCCCAGTGGTTCAGCCTTCTCAGTCACCTGTGTGCATATTGTTGTATTTGAACTTTGATTGCTGCTGGCATCACTTGGAGTAATTCACCTCCAGGCCAATTGGCCATGAAGACAAGTGGCAACTACAGTGGGAGACCTGCTGTGCAGGAGACACTCCTGAGGAACAAGATTTTGCTTCAGTGGGACTTTGGTGCTCACTAAGTCTGCCCTTTGAGTGTGTTGCTTGTGGCTGTGTAGAGTTGTAATCTGCTATGGTCTGAAACTGTCTGCTGGCTTCACTGGCTCTGGGGTCTCCAGGGAGGTACAAAGTCAGCCACTTCCAGAGGCCACCCAGCAGGAGCTATAGAGGGATCTGCAGAAGGCTGCTATTTGCTATTTGTATTGGGCCTGGAGGTGCCCAGGTGAGGCCCAGCTGTGAAGCAAGGCAAGCTGGTGCTTGTGCCAGGTCTTGGGCCTTTTATGGGTGGCTTTGGGGTATGCTGTCCCCAGCTATGGCTTGTTTGAGAGATTTTAGCAAAGTCAGGACAGGCCATTCATATGCAAAAGCTGCTGCTAACAGCTTACATGGGACTGCAAATTGGATGGGGTGGGGTCTCAGGGAATGACCAGGACAGAGCAAACTGTGTACTCTATGCTGATGGAAACTTAGATATGGCTGCCAGTCAGCCCAGGGACATGGGAGGTCCCAGTGTAGAAACAATGAGCACTACCAGCACCACAGTCTATAAGAAAGCTTCCCCAGAGTTGCTGCCCCCATTCCAGACAATCCAATTCCTCCCCATACGAGTCTGGGTCTCCTGACCCTGGGCTCAGACAAAATGGGACCCTGTGAGTTCCTGTGCAAGCCCTTTAAGAGGAACAGTTGTGATTCCAGCAGCCTCCCTGTCACTCGACCACAATCCCTGCTGGTATTTACAACCCAAAGTGACCAGGGCTTTTCCTCTCATCTCTGCAACCCTTGGATGGGAGTCTGATGTGGGGCTGGGACCCCGTGCCCATCATGGGTGTCTTCTTTAAAGATGATCTTCCTCCCAATTAAATAATTGGCACAGTTGGGTGGCAGACCATCCCATTCCCAGCATCTGCCCCTCCTACCAGTCTCAGTGTGAGTTCTTCTTTACTTCTCTAGTTGTAGGACTTCCGTTCAGCAGTGTTCAGGCTGTTCTCAATGATGATTGTTCTGTATTTTAGTCATACTTTTCAAGTGGTTATGGCAGGTGACGAGGAGTACAGGCATTTACCTACCTGCCATGTTGGTTCTTTCCCAGGCTCTATTTGTGATGTTTGACGATGACAAGTTAACGTTCATCCCCCTCTCTCTTGCTTGGCATGTGGAAAACTAAGAAAGTGGGATTATACCCTTGTGTCTTGCAGGTGGGACATTGAACCCACACAAGTCCCTCCTGTGAGCAGGACACTTCCCACCTCCAGCACTGATCCACAATAAAACCCCTAACCAGTGGCCTTACGTGGGGATCTAAACATTTTTTCTTTTTTTACATATATTTTTAATTGATTTCAGAGAAGAAAGGAGAGAGAGAGAGAGATAGAAACATGAATGGACAGAATCATTGATCTGTGCTCCCTGCAAACCCCACACTGGGTTTCAAGACTGCAAACCAAGCATGTGTACTGACCAATAATCAAACCCTAACCTCCTGGTTAATAGGTCGATGCCCAACTACTGAGCCATGCCACCTGGGAAACCATGTCTGACTTTCTGAAAAGCCTTTCCTGCTCCTAACAGACACCTCCATGAAGAGATAACCCTTTTCAAGGTGCCTCTGTCTGTGGGACATCAGCCTGGACATCCATTCCAGGCACGGTGGGTCCCTCTACCTCCTCCTCATGGTGTCACCTGAGATTGGTGCTATGAGAATGATGACAAGACAATGACCAGGGTGTTTCTTCTCAAGCTTTGTGTTCATGTGCCTGCAGTGGCCACTGTCCAGCATCCATGTGTCCTTCTGCTGGGACCCTGGGCTGTGTGGAGCCGCACTACTGAGTTAGCAGAGGCTTTGGTTAGATTTAGGGGACCTGGGTCAGAAGATTTGATTATTAATAGTAATTTGGGCACAAGATTGTCTGAAAGACACTACAATTTGTCCACATGAGAAATTTTCTCTGTTTACAACAGATTTTCTACCTCAGAGAAGTCAGAGGTAAGTGCAGAATCAGGAATCCAGAGGTTCCCTGAGGGAAACCACACAGGAAACCAGCCCAAACCTCCAAATGCACCTACTTCTGGGATGGTCCTTGTGTTCAGGGACCCTGAGTGCCCCCTGGTGGTCACAGCCTCCCCCTCAGGGAGGTTTGTGTCTGGGTTCACACTGACTTCCCCTCACTGTGTATCTAGCACAGTAATACATGGCCGAGTCCTCAGCTCTCAGGCTGCTGTGCTCCATGTAGGCTGTGCTTGTAGATGTGTCTCTGGTCATGGAGACTGCCTTGGAACTTCTGTGTATATTTTGTGTTTCCATTGTTAGGGTAAACCCACCCCATCCACTCAAGTACCTTTCCTGGGGCCTGTTGCACCCAGTGCATCCAGTAGCTGGTGAAGGTGTACTCAGAAGCCTTGCAGGAGACCTTCACGGAGGCCCCAGGCTTCCTCACCTCAGTCCCAGACTGCACCAGCTGCCCCTGGGAGTGGACACCTGTGGAGAGGAGACAGGAATGGATGGAAATCCCCCTTGACTCTCCCTGGTTCCCTCCTCAACCCAGGATGGGAGCCCCTTACCTGTATCCATGGCCACATGCTCCCTCATTTCCCATTTTGCTGAGAGATTTTTGGAAAAATGGGTGTTGGATTTTGTCAAATGCCTTTATGCATCTGTTAATCCATAGTGTGATTTTTGTCTTTTAATTTGTTTACACGATATATCACATTTATTGATGTGCAAATATTGTACCAACCTTTCATCCCAGGAATAAACTTGGTCATAGTGTATGATCACTTTAATATATTGCTGGAGACGACTGGCTAATATTTTGTTGGGTATCTTAGTATCTATGTTCATCAGGAATATTAGCCTGTAATTCTCTTTCTTTCTAGTGGCTTTCTCTGGTTTTGAAATTTGGATAATGCTGGCCTCATAAAAAGAGCTTGGGTATGTTCTTTCCACTTGCAATTTTTTGAATAGCTTGAGAAGTATAGGTGTAAGTTCTTCTTTGAATGTTTATTAATGTCTTTAGGGTTTTCTATATCCAGATCCGGGCTTTGTTTGCTGGGAGATTTTGGATTACTCCTTCTATTCCATCAGTTGTTACTGGCCTATTCAGGTTTTCTGATTCATCCTGATTCAGTTTTGGGAGACTGTTTTTCTAGGAACTTCTCCATTTCATTGTTAATAGTATTTTTTTTTTTTTTTTTTTTTTTTTTTTTTTACAATCCTTTATATTTCTGTGGTGTCAGTTGTTACTTCTCCACATTCATGTCTGATTTCATTTATTTGGGGTCTATCTCTTTGTTTCTTGATGAGTCTGGCTAACTGTTCATCAATATTGTTTATCTTTTCAAAGAACAAGAACTAGGTTTCACCAAGTCCTAATCCTTGTAGGAGGATGTGTGTTCCCTGTCAGGTCCCTGACCTCTGTGAAGACAGAGCTCCTACCACTGAGGAACCAGCCCCCACAGGACATGCTCCTCATTGTGGGCCCAACTTTGGTTGACATGGGGCCACCTGTACCAGTTCTGAGCTTTGATACTTGAATGTCTTCTTCCAAAATGCTGCCCCTAGTGAGGTAATAAATCCATCCCTGCCCCAGCCCCCTACAATTCAGATACCCCGAAGCCATAGAAACACCCACCTTGTGTGTGGTTCTCATGTCTCACTGAGTTTGGTAAATACTCTGATAGAGCAGGATAGTCACAGTCACCTCAGCAGTCGTGTCCAACTTTCAGTTTGGATTGTTTGTGTGAAGAGAGGAAGCCCCAGGCCTCAGAGGAAATCCCTGCTCAGCTCCCTCTCACCCGCTCCTGGGGCAGCAGTTTGTGCTCCTGGGCCCTGTGCGCCCCCTGCTGCTCAGCCCTGGCTCTGCAGGGGAGCATCCTCTCAGTTCACAGGACATTGACCTCTCAGCAGCTCTAGTCCAGTAGTGAAGGCTGTGCTATGACTTCAGATTGCTTCCTCAGGGATACCATGTGATTTTGACATTTCTGGACACAGTGTACTGGCCTTACTGAGCCCCAATGCCTCTTCACAGAGACTCCAAACTAGGGCTTTAGGAAGCCAGCAGGAGCCCTTCCCTGGAGTTGCCAGATGCATGAACACAACCAACTCTCCCCTCATCCAGAAGCTCCCGGGGGCTCTGTGGCCTCTTATGTCCTCAGGTTTCTCTCATTGAAAAATCTCATCTATACATACCATTGTGTGACCAAATCCCACTGAACTTTATTTAATAAATCACACACACACACACACACACACACACACACACACACACACACACACTGATGGTTTTCTTTGCTATGAAATCTACATTTGCCCCTCTTCCCTGTACATAGCACATGGGCAGGGACCACACGTGGATTCTAAGCCTGGGTGTGACTTTTTTTTGGAAGCCGATCAAATGCACCCAGAATACAAACACAGACTTTGAAGAGCAGGCACTCATGTGTCCATATTCTTGCAGGTCCTGTACACCCAGATGCAGGTGGAACAGGTCAGGCTTGCTCCAGGGAGAGTCAGAGGTGGAGCTGGGTCACCCTTTGACTGTAGGGTGCGTTGTTGGGAGTCCCCTGGAGACCCCCTTAGGAAGCAGGGAACACACCTTAGCACTGGGAGTGGAGGAGGCAGGAGCATTGTTAGCTGTCAGGTGAGGTTGCTCTCCCAGGTCACCTGGTGGGCGGGGTCACAATGGACAGGTGAGTACCTGCTCCTGGTCACAGAGACTCATTGTGGGACCTGCCCTCCAAGCATCCACCTGAGACCCTGGGAGGAAAGGAATCTGGAGGCTGACTTTCTGGGAAGGGGCCTGTGAGCTCATGATGGGCTAAGACTACAGATGGAGGGAGGATCAAAGTGCAGAGCAGTTGTGTCTTATACTAAATCACTTAACTGATATTTACCTAATAATGAGATATCAGAAGAAAGGGCTTTTGAATGCCCTGAAGAGACCTGATCATGTGTTTTAACAATAAAGGCCAAGGTGACAACTGCAATTATTCCCTGAGTTCACACCTTACAGCTCATGGAGCAATTCAGAGTCCACACCTTTGAGAACCGCTCCAGTGCAGGACGTCTAACTCAGGATGCTCAGAACCCTCTAGAAGCTGCAATTCTGGAAGCAGAAGCTGACCCCTGACCTTTTGTACAAAGGGAAGATCAGACAGTGGAAACTTCACTCAGTGTGAGAACCAGACCCCACTCTCACTCCTGCTTTGTGCTTACTGACTTGCTCATCATCGCTGGTTGCTGTCCACTCTTAATACATGAGTCCCTCCCTTTCCCTTTTCATTGCAGTTGTTAGGTGGACACAGGAGTCTCACCCTAGGTTTGGTGCTGATGCCTGGCAGCTTTCAAGCCTCTCCCTCTCTCCTCCACTTCTGCACACATCTGGACACATGGGTGAGGCCGCCTGGTGGTCTCTCCTCTGCACTGGAGGGGTTCCATCCACTACAGCACCTGCCCAGCACAGGAACCCCCATAGTCCTCACTCCCTGACACAGCTCACCCTGAGCCAGTCCCTCTCCTGGCTCCCTGAGGCCATTGCACCTACTGAAGAGGCATCCCTGCCTCCCTAGACCGAGGTTATGTCAGAGCTGCACGTCATCTCATCCCCTCGTGTGTCTGGGCATGCTCAGACATAGCCTCTGAAGCTGCTGTGGGCAGGACCCTGCTGTGCTTGCACAGGGCCCATAGCCATCATCTCGGTGTGCAGGGAGCTGGGCAATGGCCACCCCATGTCCTCTCTTCTCCATGAGGACTGACAGCTGAGCTGTCTATGCCCCGATCATGACTCTGGAGCAGGTCCAGGAGCCAATGTCACATGAAGAGGAAACCCAGCCTCCAATAGGATCCAGGCTGAGCCTCCCTCTGAGCCTGCTGCTCCTGGGGCTGCTCTCTGTGCTGTGGGTCCTGAGCACCCCCTGGTGTCCCGAGCTCCCCCTCTATCCCAGCCCTGTTGTCTTCCTCAGGGAGGTTTGTGTCTGGGCTCACACTGACTTCCCCTCACTGTGTATCTTGCACAGTAATACAGGGCCGTGTCCTTGGTGGTCACGGAACTCAGATGCAGGAAGAACTGGTTACTGGATGTGTCTCTAGAGATGGAGGCTCGGCTCTTCAGGGAGGGGCTGTAGTAAGTGCTCCTATCATAACATGTGCGCCCCATCCACTCCAGCCCCTTCACTGGGGGCTGGCAGATCCAGCTCCAGCAACAACTGGTGATGGAAGAGCCAGAGACAAAGCATGTGAGGGAGAGGGTCTGCAAGGGCTTCACCAGTCCTGGGCCCAACTCCTGCAGCTGCACCTGGGACAGGACACCTGGGAACAAGGAGCATCAGTCCCTGCCAGTCAACTTCAGTCAGCCATTCCATGACCCCTGTCTGACTCCTGAGACCCTCACCTTGGGGGATATAATCAGGCACAGGAGAAGACCCAGCAGTCTCCTCTTCTTCTAGACCACAGCTCTGCCTTCCCAGAGACCTCAGCCCTGTGTGAGGGGAGAGCTGTGAGCCTGCACATCCCAGGAGAGGATGTATCTTGGAGCATGAAATCAAATTTGCATGTGGGGCCACCTTTCCTATATGTGGGGGGACTGAGGTCAACCTGCCCTTGTCATAATAGGATCTCTGTGGGGTGTCTCTTTTCTTGACCTCAATCAACATGTAAATCAGGGACAGGGGACCAAGTGGGTCATGAGACACATTGGATTCAGGTCACAGCACAGCCTCACCTTTCTGAGCATAAGAAGAAACACGGACTAGATGAGCAGGTTACACTTTTACCTTCCCAGCCATATTTCAAACAGATGCAAAAGGGATTAGCATTTGTTCAGACCATTTCTGAATCTGAACACTCTAATATGTCTACAATTTCCAGAATTCTTTCATAATTTCATACAAATAATTTCTACTTTTGTGTAGAAAAGGAAAGAGAAAGGACAGCCATTCTCAATATCTTATATCTTAATTTATGATGTTACTTTGATCTGAAAAACTGCTTGCCAAACACAGGCAGGTGAGACATTCTTGTTTCTTGATGTTGGAAATGTTGTGATTGTGTCTACAGCTTCCTGTGCAAACTCTTCCTTTATGCAAGCCCATGGCCTAGTGCAGAGACTCTAAATTAGTGACATCAGAAATATGCACTGTAACGGGGCCATGGAGGGAGTCCTGGGGACAGGGTGTCTGCATCCTGGCTCAGGGAGGGCTGGCAGTATCTTCAAGAAGGTAATGTTCTGAATCATCAGGTTCAAGCACATGCAGGTTGAGGTCCAGAGCCTGGAATTAGCCCTTCCACTGCCTACTCATCTGTCTGCTCCCAGAAATCTGTGTGACATGGAAAACCTGAGTGACATGGGAAGACTGAGATACATGACCTTGTCCCCTTGATGCACCTCCTGCCCCTCCAAACCACGAGGTCACTGGCCCTGGAAGACCTCATGTGGGATCTCCTGTCAGGATCAGATGTCAGCATCTTGGAAATTCTCATAACAAGCCATCCAATAGCCATAGCACACCATGGCACAGGGTGAGTTCTGGTCAGGAGAGATTTCTCCCTCTCCCTGGGAGCCTGCGCCTGAATCAGCTGATTCCCTTTCAATGGCCAGAGAGGAGCCCATGAGATGGGGCCCTGGTGACAGGTGGGTGTGGTGTCAGTTCCCTACTAGCTCAGCTCCTCAGAGGGAGGAGCTGAGGCAGCCTCCATGGCCCAAGCTGGGGAAGCCCTGATATGAGTGGAGAGGGCACTAGGAACACTGGAGCAGTATTGGAAGAACAAGTCAGACCACTGAACTCTGACTTTCCTGACCTCTGTCCCCACAAATCAGCCTTCCCTTGCTGGGGCTGGGACTCACTATAAATACTAATGCATTAAATTGGAGTTTATAATGGAACTAGAGACCTGGTGCATGAAGTCATGCACTGGGGGAGGTGTCCTTCAGCCCAGCCTGCACCCTCTCTAATCTGGGACTGCTGGCTCCAAACCACTCGCCTGCCTGCCAGCCTGATCACCCCCTAACCACTCCCCTGCCAGCCTGATCTAAGCCTAACTGCTCCCCTGCCAGCTCGATTGCCCCCAACTGCCCTCCCCTGCTTGCCTGGTTGCCCCTAACTGCCCTTCCTTGCATGCCCAGTTGCTCACAACTGCCCTTCCCTGCTGGCTGTCTTGTGGTAGCCATCTTGTGACCACATGGGGGTGGCCATCTTTGACCACATGGGGCAGCTATCTTGTGTGAGGTCTTGGCACTCAATTTGCATATTACCTCTTTATTATATTGGATTACTTAAGAATATTGCCAGCATGTTTAATTTGATTACACTCCTAGGAAAGTCAGCATTAAATATAGTCAAATATAATGGCACCATGAGAAGGACATGATAAAGATAGAAAGTGGAGATTCCTCAGAAAGTGAATGGGAGAAATTAATTGCAAAAGCTGAAAGTGGTCAATGAGGGTGAAATCTGTGAGGAGGCTGTGCAGAACAAGACACTAAGCCACAGTGGGACTGTCTCCCATTGAATTGAGGTTTGCCTGTTTATGGAAGGTCTTTAATGGGACCAGACTAGGACTGACAATTCTAGTCTCAGTGGATTTGCCAAGACACAGAATCATCCTTTCAAATGGGAGAACCAAGAGTTTTGCTCATTTGAAACACAGTCCTCATCTTCCTCCAGTGACATTGGCTATTTATTACCTTTTTCATAAACCTGTTTCCATCCTGGACTCATCTCTCCATCCTCCTTTAGGACTATTCTGTAATAGTGGCCTCGCAGATATTGACTGAATATCTAGGCTGTGGACACTGCGGACAGTGTGGCATTGAGAGTGACCAGACCCCGGCCTATTCTGGGACTGTCACCTACTCCAGCACCCATGGGCCTGTCCATCGCAGTGTTCCAGCTGGTGGGGCTGCCCGGATGACTGTGACCCTAGGTGTGTGACTGTAAGAGGGGCCCTGGGGTCAGCATCCCACAGGACTCACACACGAACCAGCTTGACCTGAAGCAGGGCCCACGGGACCTAAACTCACAACTGATAACATACAGACCCTGATGGGGGGATTAGAGATAGGACATGGGATGGGAGAGTATACATACCTAGGTATGCACCCTGGTGGCAAATTGAACCCACAACCCTTCCATGTATGGGACAAAGCTCCATCCAATGGAGCCACCTGGCCAGGGAAACAGGCATGTATTTTTGTATGAACATAAAGATTCATTCTTCTGCCCTAGCTGGTTTGGCTCAGTGGATAGAGTGTCGGCTGGGTTCCATTCTGGTCTAAGGCACATACCTCGGTTGCAGGCTCCTCCCCGGCCCTAGCCCTGGTCAGGGCATTTGCAGGAGGCAACCAATCAATGTGTTTCTCTCACATCTATGTTTCTCTCTGTCTTTCCCTCTCTTCCAGTCTCTCTAAATGAACAAACAAACAAACAAACAAACAAAAAAAGATTCATTCTTCTGGAGCAAACACTCCTAGTAGGGCCACTGAGACACAGGTGAAGTATATATTTAATTTTTAAAAAAAAATTGATTCACTTTGTAAAGGAATCCCTCACTCCAGCCTCCCTCTGCCCTTCCTCTGGGAGGTCACTGTGGTCACAGGTGCTTGGCTCTCCCACAAACATATAACGTCCTTAATGTGTAATTTATATGTTCTCAGATTAGACATATGATTTAGAAATATATTCATTATATTTATGTTTTCATTTGCTTAATGGAATCTTGGCGGGACAAAAAGTTTTAGTTTTAACTAAATATAATTTAACAACATTTTCTGCAATAGATTTTATTTTGGGTGAATTTACAAAGAACTCCCAGAAAATGCTGAGCATCCACTGTCCATGTGGATGGGCTACAGTAGCCACAGGAACTAGAGCAGGTTCTGGAGCAGAGGGGAGCGCTGCTGGGAAACTACCCATAAATCTGGACATGACTGTGGAACTGGGTAAGTGGAGGAAGCTGAACTTGTTTTGAGTCGCATGATAGAAATATGCCTGGTGTCGCATGGACAGAGAGTTACTGGACATGTGGGTTTAAAGCCTCCTCCAATGAAGGCCCAGACGGAAGTGCAGGGCACTATACAGACAGCTTGTATCATCATAGGAAATATCTATTTAGCAACAAGAGATTTTTAGAAATAGGAACCTTAAAGATCATGCAGGTAGGGATCAAGAGAAATAAAGAATGTTTTACTGCAACCTGGTGGGAAGGTGATTCCTATTTTCTACATTCACATTCTCATGTTTTCTCTGTTCTAAAAAGTAACAGCTTCACAGATCCAGGGGGTACTCACTTGGACATCTTTGGGGTCATTACTAACCTTGTCTCACCTGAGTCACCAAAGCTGCATAATTTGTTGGGGTACCATTTATGAAATCTCAGAACAATTAGAGAGAAGAGTGGACACCCCTCATGCAGGAGCTATGGTGATGGTGTGTCTGTATGAGGAGACACCATTTAATTGGATCAAGATCCTTTCTCAGTCCACTGTCATTGTGTTAATCATCATCATCATCATCGTCATCATCATAATCATCATCACCATTTGCTTACTTATAATATTTTTCTTATTTTCTGTAGACATGGGGGTTGTCTACACACAGTGACTTTTTATCAGAAAAGATATCAGGCTTCTCCTCTTCCAATGTCATTGAAAAATGGAAAACCCAAAGATTCAACTCTATGTTGACACAAGGCCTTCTAAACTACAGATTCCAACCACGACATCGGGCCATGACTTCTGTCCAATTCTTTCATCACCATCACCACCTACATCACCATCACCAATATCGTAATCATCATTTGCTTACTTATAATTGTTCCTCTCATTTTCTGTTGATCTGGTTTTTGAACACACATAATAACACTTTATCTATTTTATGCTCATATTGTATTGTTGTTGAGTAAAATAGGTTGCCATAGTCTATTTTATTTTTCGTTCGACTGCTGAAAACTGATGGCTTATTTTTGCCTCTTCTCCATCTGCCACACACAAGAAATATTGTAAGAAATCATGGTTCTGTCATTAGATGTCATTGTGAGATTGAAACCACACAAGACCCTTGAAGCAGAATCCATCCCCTCCCCCACCTACTAAACAAATAAAATACCAGAGTTAGTCTCTTTCCTGGCACCATCAAAGGAGCTCTGACTTCCTGAAGTGCTTCCCTGTGATTCCCAGAGATTTTAACTATGAACACAGTAAACATTCTATGTCCACAGATGTGTGCTTGTCATCAGCCTTGACATCTGCACCAAGCTGTTGTGGTCCCTCTGCCTCTGCCTGGTCATCTACTCTTGGTGCTGTGAACATGTTAAGTCAATGACCTTCACCACCTACACCTTTCTTCTCTAGCTTTGGGGTCACATGACTCTGGTGCCTGCTATCCAATCCGCTCATATCCTGCTGGCTGGCCAGGACCCTGAGCTATGTGGGGCTGAGCTGCACTGTTGAATCAGAAGAGCTTCTGGTTGGATTTAGGTGACAAATTCAGGAGATTACATGATTATTATTTGGGCACAACTATTAGAAAGAAACTCTGTAGTTTGTCCACATGAGAAAGTTGTCTCTGTTTACAGCAGACTTTTCTAACTCAGAGATGTCAGAGGTAAGAGCAGAATCAGGAATCCAGAGGTTCCCTGAGGGAAACTGTGATATGAAGAGGAAATACGCAGGAAACCAGCCCAGACATCCAACTGCACCTGCTGCAGGGATGGTCCTTGTTTCAGGGGTCCTGAGCACCCCCTGGTGGTCGCTGCCTCTGCTGCAGGGAGGTTTGTGTCTGGGCTCACACTGACTTCCCCTCACTGTGTGTCTCTTGCACAGTAATATACGGCTGTGTCCTCAGTTCTCAGACTGCTGAGCTCCAGGTAGGCTGTGCTCATGGAGGTGTCTCTGGTCATGGAGACTGTCTTGGAACTTTTGTGCGTATTTTCTGTCTCCATTGTTAGGGTAAACCCTCCCCATCCACTCAAGCCCCTGTCCTGGGGCCTGTCACACCCAGTGCATCCAGTAGCTGGTGAAGGTGTATCCAGAAGCCTTGCAGGAGACCTTCACGGAGGCCCCAGACTTCCTCACCTCAGTCCCAGACTGCACCAGCTGCACCTGGGAGTGGACACCTGTGGAGAGGAGACAGGAGTGGGTGGAAATCCCCCTTGACTCTCCCTGGTCCCCTCTTCAACCCAGGATGGGAGCCTCTTACCTGTAGCCACAGCCACCAGGAGGAGCGTTCTCCAGCTCCAGTCCATGGTGAGGGCTGTGCTGTGAGCACTTCTGTAGGGGAGGGTGTGGCTGTGGGTGATGCCCTCAGGGCACAGACTTATCCATATTTAACCTAGTCTACCTCCTCTCTTTTGCTTATTCATGAGGCAGAGTATTTCAAAGCTGAGGGCTTGTCGCCACATGAGAGAAGATGAACACAGGGACCATTCTCAATGGGAGTCTGAGTCTCCAATTCCTCATTATTATTATTATTATTATTATTAGTAGTAGTAATTATATCTTTACTAGAGGCCCAGTGCATGAAATTCGCACAGGTATAGTGTCCCTAGGCCTGGCCAGCAATCAGGGTCAATCTATGGGGCAACTGGCGGGGTGTTTAGGCACCCCTGCTGGCACTTGCCTTAGCCAGCCTGGCACTGCCTGCTCACCCTCCCCACCCCCTGCTGCCACCGCCAGTCATCTTCCTCTGTGGGGTGACCAGTGGGGCAATTGGGGGCCCCTGCTGGTGCCCACCTTGGCTGGCTTATGGCTTGTGATCTGGGGGCAGCTCCTGCATTGTGCGTCTGCACCGCGGTGGTCAGTGCAAGTCATAGCGAATGTACGTTCCACTGATTGTTCAATTTGCATATTAGGCTTTTATTAGTCCCAGTGCATGAAAATCCATGCACTAGAGGGGGGTTACCTCAGCCCCGCCTGCCCCTCTCACAGTCTGGGAGCCCTCAGGGGTGGGAGGCGACCTGGTGATCAGGGGAGGGTGACGCCCCCATCACACCTCTGCTGCTGCCACTGCCGGCAGCAGAAGCCTTGGCCAGCCCTGGTTACCTGAGCCTCGGGTGGCCCTAGGCAGCTGGGCAGCCACCATCTGAGGTTTGCCTGTGCCTCAGGCCAGCCCTGGGTGGCTGGGGGGCTGAGAGGACTGGGGGACTCTGAAGGCAGGTGCGTGGAGCCAGGGGGTGGGCCCAGCCTTACCACTCACCTGCCGCCCTGGTGGGGCTGAGGGGACTGGGCACCGCCATCTTATGGCTGTGGGTGCCACCATCTTTGAGGGCCTGGCTGTCAATTAGCATATTCCCTCCTTATTGTCTGTGGGTGCTGCCATCTTTGAGGGCGTGACAGTCAATTAGCATATTCCCTCCTTATTGGCTGTGTGCACCACCATCTTTGCAATGGCGTGAGGGTCAATTAGCATATTCCCTCTTTATTAGATAGGATTGTTGAAAGTATTACACATGTCTCCTTTATTCCCTATTGACCCCTTCTCACATTCCCCAACCCCATGCCCCAGACTTTCACCATCCTATTGTTTGTGTCCATGATTTATGCATATATGCATACACATTCTTTGGTTGACCTCTTTGCACCAACCCACTCCCCCTTGCCTTCCCTTTGAGATTCTGAAGTCTGTTCATCCTTCTAAGTGTACAGATCCATTTTGTTCATCAATTTATTTTGTTCCTTATTCCACATACTAGAGGCCCGGGCACCAAATTCATGCACAGGGGGTGGTGTTCCTCAGCCTGGCCTGCACCCTCTTCCAATCCGGGACCCCTTGGGTAAGTTTCCTAGACCTAGCTGGTGATCAGGGCCTATTGGGGCTTTCCTTCCCCCTGCTGCAGGCAGCTGGCCCCACCACTGCCGCTGCCACTGCTTGCCATCTGTGTGGTGCTGTCTCCCCTCCCCTGCCACAGGTCACGTCCCTCTGCAGGGCGATCATGGGGCCCCCCTGACCAATTGCATCACACCCGCCTTGACTGGCCTGGCACCATGCGTGTCATACCTTGGTCCTCCGGAAGGTCGTCCAGACAGTCATTCTGCTATTTGACCGTTCAGTCTATTTGCATATTATGCTTTTATTATTATAGATGAGTGAGATCATGTGGTATTTATTTTTATCTGACTGGCTTATTTTCCTTAGCATAATACTCTCCAGACCCCCCCCCCCCCCACACACACAGCTACTGTCTCACATGTTTTTTACTGCTGCATAATATTCCACAGTATAAATGTGGTGTTCTTTTTTTATCCACTCATTTACTGAAGGGGATTTGGGCTGTTTCCAGATCTTAGCTATTGTAAATTGTACTCCTTTGAACATAGGGCTGCATACATTCTTTCTAATTGGTGTGTTGGGTCCCATAGGATATATTTCTAGAAGTGGGATCACTGGGTCAAATGGCAGTTCATATTTTGTTTTTAGAGGAAAAGTCATACTGTTTTCCATAATGGCTGCATCAGTCTGCATTCACACTAGCAGTGTACTAGGGTTCCCTTTTCCACATCTTTGCTAGCACTTGTCATTTGTTGATTAGTTTATGGTCACCATTCTGACAGGTGTGAGGTGATACTCATTGTCTTATAATTTGCATTTCTCTCTTATGATTAGTGGATTTGAATTTTTTTTATATGTCCCTTGGATATCTGTATCTCCCATTTGGAGAAGTGTTTATTTAGGATCTTTGCCCATTTTTTAACTGGATGGTTAAGTTGTATGTGTTCCTTATATATTTTGGATCTTAACCCTTTATCAGATGTACCATTTGCCAAATACGTTCTCCAATACTGTGAGCTCCCTTTGAATTCTTTTGATGGTTTCTTTTGCTGAGAAGCTTTCTATTTTGGTGCAGTTCCATTTGTTTATCTTTTCTTTAGTTTCCTTTGTCCTAAGACATGTATCTGCAAACATATTGCTATGAAAGATTTCTGAGATTTTTGCTACCTAGAGTTTTTTTCTAGGATGTTTATAGTTTCATGACTTACATTTAAGTCTTTTATCTATTTTGAGTTTTTTCTTGTTTATGTTGTAAGTCCATGGTCTAGTTTTCTTTTCTTTTTCTTTTTTTGCACATATCTGCCCAATTTCCCCTACACCATTTATTGAAGAGACAGTCTTGACTCCATTGTATGCTCTTGCCTCATTTGTCAAATATTAATTGAGCATAATGGCTTGTGTCTATTTTTACAGTATTCTCTGTTCTATTGATCTATATGCCTGTTCTTGTGCCAGTGCCAGGCTGTTTTGAATTTGGTAGCTTTGTAGTATAACTTGATATCTGGTATTGTGATTCCTCACAGTTTCTTCTTCTTTTTCAAGTGTTTTTTTTTTTTTTTATTCCATACAAATTTTTGGAGTATTTATTCTAGACCTATGAAGTATTTTGTTGGTATTTAAATAGGAATTTTATTGAATCTATAGATTGGTTTGGGTAGTATGGACATTTTAATGAAGGTGTTTTGACCAATCCATGAATATGGTGTATTCTTCAACTTGTTTATATCGTCATCTATCCCCATTTTATTTTTATTTTATTTTTTTGGCATTTTATTTTATTTTTTTATTTTTTTTTATTAAGGTATTATTTGTTTACATATCTTACCATTGCCCCCCCCACCCCACTCCCATACATGCCCTCACCCCCCAATGTTTTGCATCCGTTGGTTACTCTTATATGCATGTATATAAGTCCTTCAGTTGATCTCTTATTTCCCCCACCTCTCCCTAACCTTACCGCTGTGATTTGACAGTCTGTTTGATGCTTTACTGCCTCTGTATCTATCTTTTTGTTCATCAGTTTATAATGTTTTTCATTATCCCCAAATGAGTGAGATCATGTGGTATTTTTCTTTCATTGACTGGCTTATTTCACTTAGCATAATGTTCTCTAATTCCATCCAGGTGCCTACAAATGGTAGTAATTCCTTCTTTTTTATGGAAGCATAGTATTCCATTGTGTAGATGTACCATAGTTTTCTGATCCAGTCATCTGCTGACGGGCACCTAGGCTGTTTCCAAATCTTAGCTATTGTAAATTGTGCTGCTATGAACATAGGGGTGCATATATCCTTTCTGATTGGTGTTTCTAGTTTCTTAGGATATATTCCTAGGAGTGGGATTACTGGGTCAAATGGGAGTTCCATTTTCAGTTTTTTGAGGAAACTCCATACTGTTCTCCACAGTGGCTGCACCAGTCTGCATTCCCACCAGCAGTGCAGGAGGGTTCCTTTTTCTCCGCATCCTCGCCAACACTTGTCGTTTGTTGATTTGTTGATGATAGCCATTCTGACAGGTGTGAGATGGTATCGCATTGTCATTTTGATTTGCATCTCTCGGATAATTAGTGACTTTGAGCATGTTTTCATGTGTCTCTTGGCCTTCCTTCTGTCTTCTTTCGAAAAGATTCTATTTAGGTCCATTGCCCATTTTTTTATTGGATCATTTATCTTCCTTTTATTAAGTTGTATAAGCTGCCTGTAGATGTTGGAGATTAAACCTTTATCAGTGATAACATTTGCAAATATGTTCTCCCATACAGTGGGGTTTCTTGTTGTTTTGTTGATGGTTTCTTTTGCTGTGCAAAAGCTTTTTATTTTGATGTAGTCCCATTTGTTTATTTTCTCTTTGGCTTCCATTGCCCTAGGGGCAGTATCAGTGAAAAAGTTCTTTTGGCATATGTCTGAGATTTTGCTGCCTGTGGATTCCTCTAGTATTTTTATGGTTTCCCGTCTTATATTTAAGTCCTGTATCCATTTTGAGTTTATTTTTGTGTATGGCGTAAGTTGGTGATCTAGTTTCATTTTTTTGCATGTATCTGTCCAATTTTCCCAACACCATTTATTGAAGAGACTGTCTTGACTTCATTGTATGCTCGTACCTCCCTTGTCAAATATTAATTGCGCATATTGGTTTGGGTCGATATCTGGATTCTCTATTCTATTCCATTGATCTATATGTCTGTTCTTGTGACAGTACCAGGCTGTTTTGAGGACAGTGGCTTTGTAATACAGCTTGAAATCTGGTATTGAGATCCCTCCTACTTTATTCTTCTTTCTCAGGATTGCTGTGGCTATTCGGGGTCTTTTTTTTATTCCAGATGAATTTTTGGAGAGTTCTTTCTAGGTCTGTGAAATACGCCGTTGGTATTTTAGTGGGGAGTGCATTGAATCTATAGATTGCTTTGGGTAGTATGGACATTTTAATGATGTTGATTCTACCAATCCATGAACATGGTATGTTCTTCCATCTGTTTACATCTTCCACTATCTCTTTTTTCAGTGTCCTGTAGTTTTCCGCGTATAGGTCTTTTACCTCCTTGGTTAGGTTTATTCCTAAGTATCTTAATTTTTTTGGTGCGATGAAAAATGGGATTGCTTTTTTAGTCTCTCTTTCTGTAAGTTCACTGTTGGTGTATAGAAATGCCATAGATTTCTTGGCATTAATTTTGTATCCTGCTACATTGTCGAATTCATTTATTAAGTCTGTTAGTTTTTTGATGGAGTCTTTCGGGTTTTTTACATACAATATCATGTCATCTGCAAATAAGGACAGCTTTACTTCTTCTTTTCCAATTTGGATGCCTTTTATTTCTTCTTCTTGTCTAACTGCAATGGCTAATACTTCCAGTACTATGTCAAACAGGAGTGGTGAGAGTGGGCATCCCTGTCATGTTCTTGTTCTTAGGGGAAATGGTTTTAGTTTTTGCCCATTGAGTATGATGTTAGCTGTGGGTTTATCATATATAGCTTTTATTATGTTGAGGTATGATCCTTTTATTCCCACCTTGTTGAGAGTTTTTATCAAGAAATGGTGTTGGATTTTGTCAGATGCTTTTTCTGCATCAATTGATATGACTATGTGATTTTTATCTCTCAGTTTGTTTATGTGATGTATCACATTTATTGATTTGCGGATATTGTACCATCCTTGCATTCCTGGGATAAACCCTATTTGGTCATGGTGTATGATCTTTCTGATGTACTGCTGGATCCGATTTGCTAGAATTTTGTTGAGGATTTTGGCATCTACATTCATGAGGGACATTGGCCTGTAATTCTCCTTCACTGTGTTGTCTTTATCTGGTTTTGGTATTAGGGTGATGCTGGCTTCATAGAAGGAGCTTGGAAGTGTTCCTTCCTCTTGAATTTTTTGGAATAGTCTGAGGAGGATAGGTTTTAGTTCTTCCTTGAATGTTTGGTAAAACTCTCCTGTGAAGCCGTCTGGCCCCGGGCTTTTGTTTGCCAGAAGCTCTTTGATGACTGCTTCAATTTCTTCCATAGTTACTGGCATATTGAGCTGTTTAGATCCTTCCTGGTTGAGTTTTGGAAGGTTATATTTTTCTAGGAATATGTCCATTTCCTCCAGGTTGTCCAGTTTGTTGGAATAGAGTTGTTCGTAGTATTTTTTTAACAATCCTTTGTATTTCGGCGGGATCTGTTGTTATTTCACCTCTTTCATTTCTGATTTTGTTTATTTGGGTCTTCTCTCTTTGCTTCTTGGTGAGCCTGGCTAGAGGTTCATCAATCTTGTTTATCTTTTCAAAGAACCAGCTCTTGGTTTTGTTGATCTTTTGTATTGTTTCTTTGGTCTCTATGTCGTTTATCTCCACTCTGATCTTTATGATTTCCTTCCTTCTGCTTGCACTGGGCTTTTCTTGTTGCTCTTTTTCTAACTCTTTGAGTTGTTGGGTTAGGTAATTTATTACCATTGTTTCTTGTTTTTTGCAGTAGGCTTGTAGAGCTATGAAATTCCCTCTCGAGACTGCTTTCGCTGTGTCTCATAGATTTTGGATTGTAGTGTTTTCATTGTCATTTGTTGCCGTGATGTTTTGTATTTCTTCTTTGATCTTTCATTGTAACCCAGTCATGGTTTAAGAGCATGCTGTTTAGTCTCCATGTGTTTGATTTCTTTGGATTGTTTTTATTGTAGTTGATTTCCAGTTTTATGCCACTGTGGTCTGAGAAGATGCTTGATATGATTTCTATCTTCTTGAATTTGAAGAGACTTTGCCTATGTCCCAACATATGGTCTATCTTTGAAAATGACCCATGTGCACTTGATAAGAATGTATATTCTGTGGCTTGGGGTGAAATGTTCTGAAGATGTCAATTAGTTCCATCTGGTCTAGTGAGTCATTTAGGATTTATGTTTCTTTGCTGATTTTTTGTTTAGAGGATTTGTCCAATGTTGATAGTGGGGTATTAAAGTCTCCTACTATGATTGTATTGCTGTCAATCTCTCCCTTGATATCCTCCAGGAGTTTTTTTTATGTATTTGTGTGCTCCTGTATTGGGTGCATATATGTTTACCAGAGTTATTTCTTCTTGTTGGATTGCTCCCTTTAGTATTATGAAGTGGCCTTCCTTATCTCTTGTTATGTCCTTCACTTTGAGATCTAATTTGTCAGATATAAGTATTGCTACCCCAGCTTTTTTTTCATTTCCATTTGCCTGGAAAACCTTTTTCCATCCCTTCACCCTCAGTCTGTGTGCATCTTTTTTTCTGAGGTGGGTTTCTTGTAGACAGCCGATATATGGGTCGTGTTTTCTTATCCAATCCGTTACCCTATGTCTTTTGATTGGGGCATTTAATCCATTTACATTTAAAGTTATTATTGATAGGTACTTATTTGTCCCCATTCCTATTACCCCTGTGTTCCTTCTTCGCTTCCTATTTTTTTTTTTTTTTACAGCAGACCCTTTAGCATTTCTTGCATTGCTGGTTTGGTGGTAATAAATTCCCTTAGTCCTTTTTTGTCTGTGAAGCTCCTGATTTCACCTTCAATTTTGATTGACAGCCTTGTTGGGTACAGTATTCTTAGATTCAGGCCCTTCCTTTGCATGACTTTGTATATTTCATTCCATTCCCTTCTGGCCTGATGAGTTTCTGTTGAGAAATCAGTTGCTAGTCTGATGGGGGTTCCTTTGTATGTAACTTTCTGTCTCTCTCTTGCCACTTTTAAGATTCTTACTTTGTTGTTGGTGTTTGCCAATTTAATTATAATGTGCCTTGGCGTCGTTCTTTTGGGGTTCATTTTGCTTGGGACTCTGTGAGCTTCTTGGATTTGTGTGGGTTTTTTCTTCCCTATATCAGGGAAATTTTCTGTCATTATTTCTTCAAAGAGGTTTTTTATTTCTTGCTCAGCTTCCTTTCCTTCTGGAACCCCTATTATGTGGATGTTGTTTTGTTTCGTGTTGTCCCAAAGTTCCCTTAGGCTCTCCTCCTGCCTTTTAATTTTTTTTTTCTAGAAGTTGCTCTACTTGGGTATTTTTTTCCCATCTTGTCTTCTAGCTCACTGATGAGATCCTCTGCTTCTTCTAGTCTACTCTTGATGTTTTCTATTGAGTTCTTTACAGCAGCGATGTCATTTTTCATTTCTTCTTGGTTCTTCTTCATTTCCTCTTGGTTCTTGCTCATATTGTCGAATTTGTCTTCCATTCTTTTCAGCCACCTTATGATCATTTCTCTGAATTCTTTTTCTGGAAGGTTGCTTGCCTCCATTTCGTTTACTTCCTTTTCTGGTGATGCCTGCTTTTCTTTCATATGCGGGCTGTTTCTTTGTCTCCCCATGGTCTCTCTTCTCTGGGTGTCTGGTTATGTAGTTCTCTCTCTCCTTATCCCAGGCGAAATCTGACCTTTCCGTGGTGGAGTGTAGAGCTCCTCTGAACCCGTCTGTTTGCGCCAATTGGGGAGCTTTTTCTGGGGCTCCCAGCTGTTCCGTGAGTGCTGTAGTTGTCATCTATCCCCATTTTAAACATCCTGTAGGTTTCTGAGTGTAACACTTCTACATCCTAGGTTAAATTTATTCTTATGTATCTTAATGTTTTTGTTGCAATGATAAGTGGGGTTGTGTGTTTAGTTTCTATTTCTGATAATTCATTATTAGTGTATAAATATACCATTGATTTCTGGGTGCTAATTTTGTTTCCTGTTACATTACTGAATTTGTTTATTAAATCTATTAGTTTTTTGGTGGATTCTTTTGTGTTTTCTTTGTACAGTATCATGTTAGTGAAGGAGAGTCACCAGTCACTGCCCATATGCCATCTGCCAACAGCAATGTGACCTCTTCCTGTGGTGTCTGCATTGAGAAAGTGGGAAATTAGAGACATAGAGAAAAAAGAAAAGTCTGGGTCTATTTTTAGTCTGCTCTGTTCTATTGATCTATATGCCTGTTCTTGTGCCAGTGCCAGGCTCTTTTGAATTTGGTGGCATTTTCTTTGGGAATCACAGGAAAACTGCACTCGGAAAACTACAGGACGTTGAAAAAAAGAGATAGAGGAAGACACAAACAAATAGAAGAAAATACTGTGTTCATGGGTTGGTAGAATGAACATCATTAAAATGCCCATACTACCCAAAGCAATCTATAGATTCAGTGAAAAATCAGTGATCATGCACGAGTACAAATCAGAATCATTCATATGTTGAAATAATGATGGAAGGAGGTTGACTTGTTTTATCTGCCTAGTGTCATCAGTGATTTTGGGGCTCAGAGGCAGGAAGTGAAGAGAATTCCTACCATAGAATTTCTCACAGGAAAGAAAACTTCAACCCTGACATGAATTCCCTCACTCTCAACTCCCTCTGCCCTGTCCCTGGGGATGCTCACTGTTATCAGAGTGTGCTGGGCTCTCCTCCACAATATACAACATCCTTAATGTATAATGCACACATTCTCCCATCAGGCACATGATTGGGAAATATAATCTCTTGATAAACTTGTTATTTAATTTACTTGATGGAATATTTGGTGGGACAAATGTATTTACATTCTTAAAGTTCAATATATCAGTATTTTATTTATTGGGACCTGTCTGGGGTTATTTTACAAAGAACTCCTCAGAAAATGCTTAGCCACTGCTGTCCATGTGGATTGGCTACAGCAGCCACAGGGACTGGAGCAGGTTCTGGTACCAGAGAGGAGTACTGCTGGGAAACTACCCATAAATTTGGAGGTGACTTTGGAACTGGGTGAGGGGAAGATGTTGGGTTTGTTTTGAATCACATGACATAAATATGACTGAATTTCATGAATAGATAGTTACTGGACGTATGGATTTAAAGCCTCCTCCAGTGCAGGCCCACAAGGAAGTGCAGGACATGATAGAGACAGCTTGTGTCATCTTAGAAAATAAAGGAATAATAATGAACAAGAGTTTCTGAGAAATAAAAACATTAAAGATCATGCAGGCAGGGATCAAGAGAAATAAGGAACATGTCACTGTAAATTGGTAGGAAGAGGATCCCTGTTTCCTACATGCACATTCTCACTGTGTCTCTGATCTAGAAGGTAACACCTTCCCAGGTCCAGGGGATCCACATTGGACACCATTGGGGTCATTACTCACATGATCTCACCCTGGATCACCCAAGCTGCAATCCACTGGGGGCCCATTTATGAAATCTCTCAACACTTGGAGGGAAGACTGGACACCCCTCCTAGAGGAGTGATGGTGGTGGTATTTTTTGTATTTGTGCTATAATTTCATTGGACTAAGACCTCTGTGTCAGTCTATCATAGTCATCATCTTAATCATCACCATCATCATCATCATCATCTTAATCATCACTATTATTACCATTTTCTTTTTTTCCTCCCCCTCCCAGCCCCTCACATCCCATTGTCGGTGGACATGCTCCATGCATATATGCATCCAAGGTTCTTGGATGATTACTTCTCACCCACCCACCCTCCCCTGAGTTTGCTTACTTTTAATCATTCTTCTCATTTTCTGTACACATGGTGGTTGGCCAAACAATGACTTTTTATAGGAAAATAAAGCAGGCATTTCTTCTTTAGATGTCATTGGGAATTTCAAATCCCAAAAACACAACTCTAACTTGACACTAGGCCTTCTAAAAACTGATGACCTTGGATAAAGTAAAGATTCCCACCAAGACTTTGGACCATGATTTCTGTCCAATTCTATCATCACCATCACCATCACCACCACCACCATCAACACCAACACCACCACCATCATCATCATTTACTTACTTGTAATTATTCTTCTCATTTTCTGTAGACCTAGTTTTTGAACACCCATAATGACACTTTATCTAAACTCTTTGCTCATTTTGTATAGTTTTTAAATAAAATAGGTAGCCATATTCTTATTTTTTGTTTGACTGCTGACAACTGATGGCTTATTCTTGCCTCTTCTCCATTTGTCACACATGAGAAATCTGATAAGAAATCATGGTTTTGTCTTTAGATGTCATTGTGAGATTGAAACCACGCAAGCCCCTGGAAGGAGAATTCCTCCCCCTCTGCCATCACCTGGACAAATAAAACCCGAAGCCAGTCTCCTTTCCTGGCTCCATCAATACAGATCTGACTTCCTGAAGGACCTTTCCTGTGCTTCTGAGAGATGTCAGGTATGTATGGAATCAACAGTCCATGTTCACTTGGTGTGTGTGTTTGTTGTCAGCCTGGATATGTGTACCAAGCTATTTTGGGTCTGTCGGCCTCTGCATCATGTCACCTAATCTTGGTGCTATAAGCATGATGGTAAGACAATGTACATCACCACTAGGGTCTTTGTTCTCTAGTTTTGGGCTCACACTCCTCTGGTGCCAGCTGTCCACACACTCCTGTCCTACTGCTGGCTGGTTGGGACGATGACCCGTGAGAAGATGAGCTGTACTGTTGAGTCAGCGGAACCTCTGGTTAGATTACAGTGACCTGGGACAGAAACTAAGATGATTATTATTTGGACACAAGAGTGTCTAAGGTTTTTCCACCTGAGAAAGTTGTCTCCACTTACAACAAATATGTCTAACTCAGAGACTTCAGAGGTAAGTGCAGAATCAGGAATCCAGAGGTTCCCTGAGGGAAACTGTGACATGAAGAGGAAACCACACAGGAAACCAGCCCAAACCTCTAACTGCACCTGCTTCTGGGATGGTCCTTGTGTTCAGGGATTCTGATCCCCCCCCCCTGGTGGTCATAGCCTGTCCTGCAGGGAGATTTGTGTCAGGGCTCACACTGACTTCCCCTCACTGTGTCTCTTGCACAGTAATACACAGCTGTGTCCTCAGCTCTCAGGCTGTTCATTTGGAGATACAGCGTGTTCTTGGCATTGTCTCTGGAGATGGTTGTCATAGTATGTGGTACTTCCATCAGGATCAATGAGTGAGACCCACTTTAGCCCCTTTCCTTGAGCCTAGCAGACCTAGGTCTTCCAGGAGCTACTGAAGGTGAACCCAGAGGCTGCACAGTCTCAAAGACCCCCAAGGCTGTGCCAAGCTTCCCCCAGACTCCACCAGCTGCAGCTCACAGTGGGCACCTGCAAACACAGCGATGACCTGATCAGGAAATGCTCATACATCCACTGTTTCTCTCATTCATGTCCACTCTCATACTAAGTGTCTTTTATTCTCCATAAGTTACCTCTTAAAATAGTCACAAGGAAAATCCAGCTGAGACCATATCCCATGGTAGGTGGTCTGTGTTCAGTCCTGATCAGGGATTGGGAACACCTGGGGATCCTGGGGCTGGGATCCTGTTCCAGAACCTTAGTGTAAAGGCTGAGCTGGTTTTTATGAGCAGAGGGGGCCCTACTTGCATGTTCTACTATATAGGGAACCCTGGGGTTATACTCTGAGATTAAGGACATGGTCACAGAGTGTGAAATGTCCAAGGGTGCATGTCTGTTAAATTCGGTTGTCCAGGTCCCTGCCCTCCCCATGGAACCCAACTGCTACAGGTCACCTGTACAAAAAAGAGAAGGATTGAAAATAAAGGATTCCTTTAACTGTCACCAGTAATGACAATCAAGATAATTTAATTTTAAAATCTGAGAAAGAATTAAGTGAAGAAAGTTTATGTTCATGAGATGGAAGTTCCATCTGACACTGTTTTCCCTACAAAGTGATCAGAGCATAAACTAAGACTAGAGTGTTAACCTAGAGCCAGTGGACCAAGATTTTGGGGAGAGAGGAGCTTCTGAGTAGGTCACTGGGAGCCAGAAGCATGAACTATAGAGACACAGACAGAGCTCCTGGGCCCTATTCCTTCAGGAGACTTTGGTGCTGGACATGTAGCATCTTCATGGTCTCCTTTGTGGTATTTATTCTCTGGACTCTGTTGTAAATCCAGTTTCATACTTTGGGATGTAGAATAATCTCCATCATGACTAGGTGTGTTTAGGGGAAGAGGTCAGAAATTATCTAGGAATAATTTAGTTTAGATTATGAAAATCTTGTTATTGGAACCCTGATGCTTGCATGTGATCCTTTGGACCACTCCCACCATGTATCCACATGATGGGGCCAACTGGACAATGCACCTGACCGAGTGCCACATTGGGGAGAATGTTATCTGGGAACATGATGGGGGATTAACCAAGACCTAAAACACAAGTGTCCAGGTTTCTTGTTTCATTAGGTTTTCATCTCCTTGTTGTTTAGCCAGTTCAAGTTTTCTTCCTTCACTTTCCCCTGAAACAGCCCCATATGTTTCCTAGAGCCATGAAGACACTTCGTTGAGAGTGTGCAGGGGCACAAGCCATTTGTGTGTTGGTTTTGTATCTTACATCTTTCCTGAATTCTAGTTCTATTAGCTTCTCATACAGTATTTAGGGTTTTCTATGTACAAGATCATGTCATTTTCATACAGATAAGGGGAAACATTTTTAAAATATATTTTTATTGATTTCAAAGATGGAGGAAGAGAGATAGAAACATCAATGATGAGAGAGAATCATTGATTAGCTTCCTCCTGCACGCCCCACACTCTGGATCGAGCCCGCAACCCAGGCATGTGCCCTGACTTGGAATCGAACCATGACCTCCTGGTTCATAGGTTGATGCTCAACCACTGAGCCATGCCTGCCGGGCAAGGGGAAACATTTTAACTTGTTTCTTTCTGATTTAGACAGTTTAAATTTCTTTTTCTTGCCTAATTATTCTGACTAGGACTTCTAGTTTTGACGAATAGAAATAGTCACAGGGGAGCCCTTTTCTTGGTCCTGATGTAAGAAGAAAAGCTTTGAAATTTTCTCTGTGTAGCATGATGTCACTTGTTGGTTTCTCAAATGTGGCCTTTAGTATATTGAGGTCCATCACTTCTACACCTAATCTGCTAAGAATTTTAATTCTGAAGCGATTTTCAATTTTAAAGGCTTTATTGTATATCTATTTATATGATGGTATATATTATCCTTCATTCTGTGGCTGAGACATACCACATTTTCTGGTTTATGTACATTGAACCAACCTTGCTTGCAAGGATGGTATCCCACTTGATTGAGGCAAATGATCCATTCCGTGTGCTGTTAAGTTTCCTAACATACTGTTGGGGGTTTTTGCATGTATCTTCATCAGGGATATTGACCTGTCATTTTTATAAGTTTTTACTTGGCTTTGGTATGCATGTAAGGGTGACCTTAATAAATCTGTTTGGAAGGTAATTCTTGGAAGAGTTAAAGAAGAGTTGATTCAAAAGTTAACAATTCTTATTTGAAATTCTGGTAGAACTCACCCTTGAGTCCATTTGGTCCTTAGCTTTTAACTTGGTGAAAGGTTTTCACTATTCAATTATTTTTTTAAATTTGTTCAAATCTAGCAAATTTGGGATCAAATTCCTACTTTGAGATCCTACAAAGTGGACTGAGAAATACAACTGTTGATCTTTACAGGGTGTGGTCAGTGTTAAAATAATAGTTGCTTGCAAACCAAATATTCATTTCATATGGCATCCAAGAGAATGAAATATAACCATGTTTTCTTATATTGGATTCATAAATTACAGTGTGTAATGACATGAACAGTTTTGTATCACTACTCATGTGTGAATGCACTTCTTTTCCAAAAATGAGTGAGGGAAGTCATGACTGTGTATTTGTGACTATGTATGTGATGGTATTTGTAACTGTGTATCTGACTATTTGTCTGTGTGACTTTGTGTTTCCTGGGCAAGTAGTAAGAGGATGGTATGGACTCAGGGAGTCCCAATGGATGCTCTTAGGCTTCCAACATACTCCCAATACACATCTCACCCACAGTGAAGCTAGAAAACCTTGGATCCAGGAGGAAAGCTGAAGGGAGGAGTTCGATGATGCACATCCCAGCCCTCAGGGTCACCTGTCCCCACTGTGGGGCTAGCACTGCTTCCTGCAGGACAGTAGGGGCCCCTCGTGTGGACATATGTGGGGTTCCCTGTGTTAGGTGCACTGAGCTGACAGCTCTTCCAGGGATCAATGTGGACCCAGAGAGGACGAGTGAGGTCCCTGAGCCCTGAGTATGCTCAGGCCTTTCAGCAGCGGGAGGGCACCTGTGATATCCCTGGATCCAGGACGGGGAGGGCACACGGAGAGTCAGACATTGAGCATAGCTGTGACCCAGTAGAAATGGATGCAGAGCTGTGCACACAGCCCTATCCCAGCAACCCACCTGCAGAGTTCACACTCAGGGAAATATTAAAAAGGCTGTGAAAAAAGTCACTTTTAGAATTTGTGAAGGAGACTTCATGAAAGAGTCCCTGTCACTGCCAACATTTCACCTGCAAACAGACAATGTCTCTTCTTCCTTGTTGTCTGCAATGAGAATATGAGAAGGAAGAATCTTTCCTGGAGGCAGCTGAGAGCTTGAGAGGAAATCCCTGCACCCATCAGGAAGGCCCTTCCCTCCCCAACTCCCTTGGTCCCTATTCCTGGGGCTGCTCACTGTGCTGGTGGGCTCTGAGCGCCCCCTGGTGTTCGGAGCGCCTCCTGCTATAGGCTTAGGGAGGTTTGTGTCTGGGTTCACACTGACTGTCCCTCAGTGTGTCTCTTGCACAATAATACACAGCTGTGTCGTCCGTGGTCACAGAACTTAGTTGCAGGGAGACCTGGTTCTTGGATGTGTCTCTGGAGATGGAGGTTCGGCTCTTGAGGTCGGGGCTGTAGTAAGTGTTTCCATTATGATTTATGCACCCCATCCACTCCAGCCCCTTCCCCGGGGCCTGGCGGATCCAATTCCAGCAGTAACCACTGGTTGTGATGGGTAATCCATGGTCTGCGCAGGTGAGGGAGAGGGTCTGTGAGGACTTCACCTGTCCTGGGCCCCACTCCAGCAGCTGCACCTGGGACAGGACACCTGGGGACAAAGAGCATCATTCCTGTCAGTCATCTGCAGTCACAGCCATACCATGACCCCTGTCTGACCCCTGAGACCCTCACCTTGGGGGGCTGTCACCAGGCACAGGAGAAGACCCAGCAGACTCATCTTCTTCTAGACCACAGCTCTGCCTTCCCAGAGACCTCAGCCCTGGGTGAGGAGAGAGCTGTGAGCCTGAACAGCCCAGGAGAGGATTTACCCTGGAGCTTGAACAGAAATTTGCATGTGGGGCAGCCTTTCCTATAAGTGTGGGGTCTGAGGCTAAACTGCCCTGGCCTTTCTGGGGCCCATGTGGGGGCATATCTTCCCTTGACCTCACTCACCATGTAAGTCAGGGACAGGGGGTCATTAAGCTAATTGGAATTCAGTCAAGGGCAACCTCACCTGAGCATAAGAAGAAATGTTGGACTAGATGAATAGGTTACATTCGTAAGTTCTCATTAATCTTTCAAACAAATTTAATAGGCTTTAGCATTCGTTTAGCTTCTGAAATCCAACACTTACATATATCTACAATGACCAAAGGATTATCATTGTCATTTTATACTCTAATTATGTTTACTTCAGTGTAAAAATATTAAAAAGAACAGCCATCTTTAATGCCATGTTTTCCTCATTTCTCCACTTTGATATGAGTAACTGCTTCACAAGCATCAGAAAGGGAGACCCTTGATCCTTGATGTTGGAACTTTTTATTGTGTTATATCACACTGTGCAAACTCTTTCCTTATGGAAGCACAGGGCATATTGCAAAGATCCCAAACTAATCACATCAGAAGGAATCATGTTTTAACCTGGAGAAAAGATAATAAATGAAAGCAGTGATTATGCATGTGCACATTTGAGAATCTTTTATATGTTGAAATGATATGGCAGCCTGTTAAGTGACCTGATTTCTCAGTCTAGTCTTATCAGTGATGTTGGGGTTTAAATAAGGGAAACTGGAGAATTCCTAGCATACATTTTCTCACAGGAAAGGAAACTTCAATCTTGTCAGGAAACCCTCATTCCCAGCCTCCCTGTGTCCCATCTCTGGAGATGCTCACTGTGGTCAGAGGGTGCCGGGCTTTCCCCCATAACATACAACAACATCCTTGATGTATAATGAACACATTCTCCCATCAGGCACATTATTCAGAAAGATATTCTCCTGCTAAGCTAGTTATTTAATTTCCATGATGGAGTATTTGGTGGCACAAATGTTTTTACTTATATTAACGTTCAATTCATCATTATTGTCTTTAATGGGACCTGTTTTGGATGATTTTACAAAGAACTCCCCAACAACTGCTGAGCCTCCACTGTCCCTGTCACATGATGATGAATTGGCATTTGGGCACAAAAGTCTCTGAAAGACACTCTCTGCAGTTTGGCGACATGAGAAAGTTGTCTCTGTTTACAACTCAGAGATATCAGAGGTAAGCTCAGAATCAGGAATCCAGAGGCTCCCTGAGGGAAACTGTGACAGGAAAAGGAAACCACACAGGACAGCAGCCCAAACCTCCAACTGCACCTGCTGCTGGGATGGTCCTTGTTTCAGGGGCCCTGAGCGCCCCCTGGTGGTCGCTGTCTCTGCTGCAGGGAGGTTTGTGTCGGCTCACACTGACTTCCCCTCACTGTGTGTCCCTTGCTTAGTAATACAAGGCTGTGTCCTCGGCTCTCAGGCTGCTGAGCTCCAAGTAGGCTGTGCTCCTGGAGGTGTCTCTGGTCATGGAGACTCTGCCTTGGAACTTCTGTGCCTAATTTGTGTTTCCATTGTCAGGGTGAACCCTCCCCATCCACTCAAGCCCCTGTCCTGGGGCCTGTCGCACCCAGTGCATCCAGTAGCTGGTGAAGGTGTATCCAGAAGCCTTGCAGGAGACCTTCACGGAGGCACCAGGCTTCCTCACCTCAGCCCCAGACTGCACCAGCTGCACCTGAGAGTGTACACCTGTGGAGAGGAGAGAGGAGTGGGTAGAAATCCCGCTTGACTCTCACTGATCCCCTCCTCAACCCAGGCACTGGGGAGCCCCTTACCTGCAGCCATGGCCACCAGGAGGAGGGTTCTCCAGCTCCAGTCCATGGTGAGGGCTGTGCTGGGAGCACTTCTGTAGGGGAGGGTGTGGTTGTGGGTGATGCCCTCAGGGCACAGACTTATCCATATTTAACCTAGTCTACCTCCTCCCTTTTGCATATTCATGAGGCAGAGTATTTCATAGCTGAGGTCTTTACCCTGCCTGAGGGAAGATGGATGACACAAGGCCATGCTCAGTGGGAGTCTGAGTGTCTAAGTCCTCATACTTTTTTTTTAAAAAAAATTATCTTTATTCTTGAAATGATTACATATGTCCCTTTTTATTCCCCATTGACCCCTTCCAGCCAGCTCCAACCCCTGACCCAGGCCTTCACCATCTTATTGTCTGTGTGCATGGGTTGTGCATATATGCATACAAGTTCTTGGTTGATCTCTTTGACCCACCCACCATCTCCTGCCTTCCCTCTGAGATTCTGAAGTCTGTTCCATGCTTCTCGGTTTATGTAACCATTTTGAGTTTTTTCTTCTGTATGGTGTAAGTTGGTGGTCTAGTTTCACTTTTTTCGCATGTATCTGTTCAATTTTTCCCAACACCATTTATTGAGAACACAGTCTTGACTCTATTGTATGCTCTCACCTCATTTGTCAAATAGCAGTTGAGCATAATAGATTTGGTTTATTTTTGGAGTCTCTGTTCTGTTCCATTGATGTATATGCCCATTCCTGTGCCAGTACCAGACTGTTTTGCATACTGTGGCTTTGTAGTATAACTTGATATCTGGTATTGTGATTCCCTCAACTTTATTCTTCTTTCTCAACATTGCTGTGACTATTCAGGGTCTTTTTTGGTTCCATATACATTTTGGAGTATTTGTTCTAAAATCATTCATATATTGAAATGAGGATAGCCAAAACCGGTTTGGCTCAGTGGATAGAGCGTCGGCCTGCGGACTCAAGGGTCCCAGGTTCGATTCCGGTCAAGGGCATGTGCCTTGGTTGCGGGCACATCCCCAGTGGGGGGCGTGCAGGAGGCAGCTAATCGATGTTTCTCTCTCGTCGATGTTTCTAACTCTCTATCCCCCTCCCTTCCTCTCTTCCTCTCTGTGAAAAATCAATAAAATATATTTAAAAAAAAAAAAAAAAAAAAAAGAAATGAGGATGGGTGGAGATTGACCTGTTTTCTCAGTCTGGTGTTACCGGTGATGTCTGGGTCCAGAGGGAGGTGAGTGAAGACATATCACCTGCAAACAGACAATATCCCTTCTCATAGGAAAGGAAACTTAAACCCTGAGAGGAATCCCTCACTCACAGCCCTTTCCCTGGGCAGGGGTGGGGGGTGAGGTGTCAATGTGGTCAGAGGGTGCTGGGCTCTCCCATGAACATATAACATCTTTAATGTATAACTTACACATTCTGATATCAGACATATGATTCAGGAATATATTATAGATCTGTGAAATATTCCTTATAGATCTTTAGATTGCTTTGCATAATATGCATGTTTTCATGAAGTTTATTCAACCAATCCATGAATTTGGTATATTCTTCAACTTGTTTATATCTTCCTCTATCTCAATTTTTAACATCCTGTAGGTTTCCAAGAACAGGTCTTTTGACTCCTTGATTCAATTTATTTCTAAGAATCTTAATGTTTTTGTTCCAATCATAAATGGGTTTGTTTAGTTTCTCTTCCTGACAATTCATTATTGGTTTATAAAAATACCATCATTTTCTGGGTATTAATTTTGCATCCTGTTACATTGCTGAATTCATTTATTAAATCTAGTAAGTTTTTTGGTTGAGTCTTTAGGGTTTTCTATGAATAGTATCATGTTGGTGAGGAGAGTCCCCGGTCATTGCCTGTATGTCATCTGCCAACAGCAATGTGACCCCTCCTCAGGTGTCTGCAGTGAGAATATGGGAAATTAGAGCCACAGAGAAAAAGCAAGAATCCTTCCTGGATGCAGCTGAGAGCTTGAGGGAAATCCCTGCTCCAACAGGACGGCCCTTTCTCTCTCCACCTCCCTCTGCCCCTGCTCCTGGGGTTGCTCTCTGTGCTGTGTGTTCTGAGCACCCCCTGCAACCCAGCCTGCAGTCTCCCTCAGGGAGGTTTGTGTCTGGGCTCACACTGACTTCCCCTAACTGTCTCTCACACAGTAATACACAGCTCTGTCCTAAGCTCTCCAGCTGTTCAGTGTTAAGTAAACTTGGCTCTTGGATGTGTCCCTGGTGATGCTGAGGGAGGATTTCAATGTTGGGTTATAGTTTGTACTTCCATCAGCCCATATAACCCTGACCACTCCTGTCCCTTTCATGGAGCATGGCGGGTCCAGTGCACACCATAGCTCCTTAAAGAGAATCCAAAGACAGTGCAGGTGAAGGAGAGGGTCTGTGAGGGCTTCACCAGTCCTGGGCCTGACTCCTGCAGCTGCACCTGGGACAGGAGACCTGGGGACAAGGAGCATCAGTCCTGTCAGTCACCTGCAGTCACAGCCATCCCATGACCCCTGTCTGACCCCTGAGACCCTCACCTTGGGGGACTGTCACCAGGCACAGGAGAAGACCCAACAGCCTCATCTTCTTCTAGACCACAGCTCTGCCTTCCCAGAGACCTCAGCCCTGGGTGAGGAGAGAGCTTTGAGCCTGCACACCCAGGAGAGGATTTACCCAAACCTTGAACAGAAATTTGCATGGGGACAGCCTTTCCTATAAGTGTAGGGAGTGAGGTCAGATTTCCCAGGTCATTCTGGGATCTCTGTGAGGCCATCTGGTCCCTCGACCTCACTCAGCATGTAAGTCAGGGAAAGGGGACCACCTGGGTTGAAGCACATTGGAATTAGGTCAAAAGATGGCCTAAACTTTCTGAGCATAAGAAGAAATGGTGGACTAGATGAGTAGGTTACACTTTTAACTTTTCATGCATTGTTCAAACTGGTGTAAAAGGGCTTAGCATTTGTTTAGACCTTTTCTGAATCTCAAATATTATTGTATCCACAACTTTCAAATTTTTAAATCTAATTTTATATAAATATTTTCTACAGTTATGCAAAATATAAACATAAAGATATCTTACATATTATTTTATGATCTTACTTTAATCTGAAAAATTGCCTCCCAAGCACAGGCAGGTGAGGTGAGATATTTGTAATTCTTGATGTTTTAAATTTTGTAATTTTGTCTACAGCTTCTTGTGCAAAGTATTTGACATGCATGGCCATGGCCTATGACAGAGTCTCCAAACCAGTTATATCAGAAACAATAATGGCTTTAGGTAGAGAAAAGACACAACACAAAAGCAGTGGTCATGCAGGTGTACAACTCAGAACCATTCCTATGTTGGAATGAGGATGGATGGAGATTGACCTGTTTTCTCAGCCTGGTCTTACTGGTGATGTCTGAGTCCAGAGGGAGGTGAATGAAGACATGTCACCTGCAAACAGACAATATCCCTTCTCATAGGAAAGGAAACTTAAATTCTGAGAGGAATCCTTCACTCCCAGCCCTTCCCCAGGGGGTGTGTGTGTTCACTGTGGTCAGAGGGTGCTGGGCTCTCCCACAAACATATAACATCTTTAACGTATAACTTATACATTCTGATATCAGACATTTGATTTAGGAATATATTCCTTATAAATATGTTTGTGTTTTCATTTGCTGAATTGACTCTTCAGTGGGTAAAAAGCCTTTAATTTTAACCAAATCTAATTTAATGATATTTTCTTTAATGGGTTTTATTTTAGGTGATTTTACAAAGATGTCCCTAGAAAAATGCTGAGCCTCCACTGTCCATGTGGATTGACTACAGTAGCCACAGGAATTAGAGCAGGTTCTGGTACCAGAGGGGAGCGCTGTTGGGAAACTACACATAAATCTGGACGTGACTATGGGACTGGGTGAGGGGAGGAAGCTGGACCTGTTTTGAGTCACATGACACAAATGTGCCTGATGCTCAGGACAGAGAGTTACTGGACATATGGGTTTAAAGCCTCCTCCAGTGAAGTCCCAGAAGAAAGTGCAGGGTATGATAGAGACAGATTGTATCATCATAGGAAATACTTGAATAATTATGAACAGGAGTTTGTTAGAAATAGAAACGTTAAAGATCATGCAGGTAGGGATCAAGAGAAATACGGAACATGTCATTGCAAACTGATGGTAAGGGGATCCCAGTTTCCTACCTTCATATTCTCAGTGACTCTGTTCTAGAAGGTAACACCTTCCCAGGTCCAGGGGATCCACATTGGACACCTTTGGAGTCATTAATCACATGGTTTTGACATGAAACACCCAAGCTGTATAATTCATTTGGGTCCCATTTACAAAATTTGTGATCAAAGTTTCCTGTGAGGTTCCTTTCAGTCACTGAATTTGGTCAGATTTATGACAGAGCCTCCTTTTTTATTCACAAATGCAATCTCTAAACCTAGAGATTTAGAAAAGGGCTTTCTGTGAGCTCTGTGGCTGAGCCTGGGAGCAAAACTAATTTAAGGCAGAGCAGGAAATTGTGTCTTTGCTTAACTCTCCACCAGCTGGTTTAGGGGCTATGTTGGTCCCCAGCGCCCCCTGGTGTTCTTGATGCTCCCTGCAGCCCAGCCCTGCTGCCACCCTCAGGGAGGTCTGTGTCTGGCTCACACTGACTTCCCCTCACTGTGTGTCTTGCACAGTAAGTAATACACGGCTGTGTCCTTGGCTCTCAGGCTGCTCATTTATAGATACAGTGTGTTCTTGGCGTTGTCTCTGGAGATGGTGAAGCAGCCCTTCACAGAGTTGGCATACTTTGTGGTACTTCCATCAGGATTAATTTCACCAAGCCACTCCAGCCCCTTCTCTGGAACCTGGGGGACCAGCCCTTCAGGTTGGGGAGACACCCAGAACCCACGTGCCTGATACAGGACCCCAGCGGCTCCACCATGGACTTGGTGCCAAGCTGCGTTTTACTCTTGATCATTTTCCAAGGTCATTCTCAGGAGAGGGGAGCGCTGAGACCTGTGCCTGTGCCTGTTTTTGCTTCCATGTGATTCTAAGTCCAGCTGTGTCTCTGTGTTTGCAGGTGTCCAATGTGAGGTGCAGCTGGTGGAGTCTGGGGGAGGCCTGGTGCAGCCTGGGGGGTCTCTGAGACTCTCCTGTGCAGCCTCTGGATTCACTTTCAGTAGCTCCTGGATGAGCTGGTGGGCGTGGGCTGGAGGGAGTCAACGGGGGAAAATGGGGACATATGTGATACCTTCAACAATAAAAAATATTAAATATTAATTAATTAATTAATTTAAAAAATGGAGTTCTGGCCCTGGCCGGTTTGGCTCAGTGGACGGAGCGTTGGCCTGCGAACCAAAGAGTCTCGGGTTCCATTCGGTCAAGGGCACATACCTGGGTTGCAGGCTCCTCCCTGGCCCTTGCCCTGGTCAGGGCACAAGCAGGAGGCACCCAGTTGATGTGTTTCTCTCACATCAATGGTTCTCTCTTTCCCCTCCCTTCCTTCTACTCTCTCTGAAAAGCAATGGAAAAGATATGCTTGGGTGAGGATATATATATATGGAATATCCTGTGTAGCAAAATCCTGGGTAGAAAGCTGAGGCACCAAGTCATCCTTGGGGGCAGGTGAGCACCTCCCTCCCTTCTCAGAGGAGAGTGGCCACCTGTGTCATTCTCCCACAGCCCCAGGCAGGTGAGGACAGATGGACACAGGAATCTGGGACTGTGGTCACTTGTTCCTTCTGGGAAGGTGGCCACCACCACTTGGAAAGTGCAATCACGCTGAGGAGGGGTGGGGCATGGGCAGGTCAAACACCACGAAGCCTTACTTCTCTCTTCCTTTTAATTTTTTATTATTATTTTAAAATACATTTTTATTTTTTTCAGAGAGGAAAGGAGGAGAGAGAGATAGAAACATCAGTGATGAGATGGGATCCAGGCAGTAGCCCAGGCATGTGCCCTGACCTGGAATCCAACCGTGACCTCTTGGTTAATAGGGAGATGCTCAACCAATGAGCAATACCAACCGCGAACTAGGGTTACCTCTTGTGCTTTCTTTCTTTCTTTCTTTCTTTCTTTCTTTCTTTCTTTCTTCCTTCCTTCCTTCCTTCCTTCCTTCCTTCCTTCCTTCCTTCCTTCCTTCCTCCTTCCTTCCTTCCTCCTTCCTTCCTTCCTCCTTCCTTCCTTCCTTCCTTCCTTCCTTCCTTCCTTCCTTCCTTCCTTCCTTCCTTCCTCTCTCTCTCTCTCTCTCTCTCTCTCTCTCTCTCTCTTTATTAAAAAAATAAATAAGATTCCTTTACTTAGTTAGTTTTGCTAATCCTCACCGATGATATTTTCCCACTTATTTTTAGAGATCATGGAAGGGAGAAGGAGAAGGAGAGAGCTGATAGAGACACATTGATTAGTTGCCTCTTGCAGGAGGAATCGAGCTTGTAGGTGAGGTTTGTTCCATTGATGGGAATTGAACCTGGGACCCCTCAGTCCACAGGCTGATGCTCTATCCACTGAACCCCATGGGCTAGGGCCCCTCCTACCATGTCTAGTTAACACTGTGAAGGACCCCACACAGCATGCAGGCAGCCAGGGTCCTGCCAGGTGGACCAACAGGCATGGGGGTTGTCTGTGTTGCTGGCACAAGGGGAACTAGGATGGAGAGGCCCCCAGAAGAGCAGCCCCAGGTGCCAGGGTACAGGGTGCATGGGGAGCTTGGCTGGAACCTCTCTCTCCAGAGACTTAAAGAGGAAGAACCACCCAGACCCCCTCTCCTGCAGGCTGATGCTGGGCCTGGCTGTGGGGGACCCGCCAAAAGCCAGGTGGTCAGGGCCCCATGATGGCTGAGGGAAACACAAACCTAAATTGGGGAAAAGTCCGTTTTCCCAGGTGCCAGGAAGAGACAGGGACTTCCTCCCTCCCTTCCCTCTAAAATGCATGTAAGGTTCAATGTCAGTTTAAAAGCTCACTGAGCACCTCCCCATCTTTACACCCCAGCATGTTTTCTGGGGACATTGGAACCTTCTCTGAAGTGTGACCACCAGGGGACCCTGCTTCTGTAAGAGGAAGGGGGCAGCCAGACTTCACAGGGGCTCCTGGCTCCCAGGTGCAAACCTACTTCCTGTCCTAAAGAGGTGGGAGGTTTCATGTTCCCTGGGACCAGGTCAATGAGCAAACACATGAGGCCCCTCCAGTCACCAGGGGATTTAGGGTGAACTCTGGGTGACCATTGGTGCTGCCCAGTTCCTCCTTGAAGCTGCACCTCTGTGAAAGCTGTGTTTCTGTGGATGGTTTTCCACAAGAACTCAGTTCCGTCCCCTTATCTGCTGCTTTGCCAGCCCCACAGGGGCTACACCACTGCAGTTAGGATAAGTCTTAACATCGAGCAGGTGATCCCTACAACTATTTTCCTTTTTCCAGCATTGCTTGGATGTTTCTGTTCCTTTGTCCTTCGTCCATATCAATTTAAAAATCAGTTTGTCCACGTCTATAAAATCCATGCTGAAATTTTGACTGATATTCTGCTATAGCTGCAAGTCAGTTTGTGGAGAAATCTTTACTGTGATGCTTCTTCCAAGCCATGTCTCCATTTGTTTAGTGCTTGTTTGGTTTATTTTGTTAGAATTTGATGAATTTCAGGTTTTGTTAGATTTAAACCTAAATATTTAATCTCCTGGGAGGTCATCACAATTTATATTTTGGGTTCCACTTATACATTCCTAATGTATAGAAATAGATCCAGTTTTGTGTATTGACTGGTGATTTTGAAGTCGAGTCGTTTGATTTTTCTTCATATGCTAGTGGCCTGGTGCATGAAATTCGTGCACATTAAAAGGGAATTAATTTGAGAAAATACTTTAATATTGCTAGTTGCCCTTTCTCTATAACAGAAGTGTCAGAGGGCATTGAAGGGACATCAATGCTCCCTTCAATGCTGCCTGTTCATATTTTCTTGTTTTTGTTTTTATGTCAGAGTCTGGGGCATGCTCTATCCACTGAGCCACAGCATGCCCCAGACTCAAGTCCCCGCCCACCTGCGTGTACCTCAAAATTGTGAGAGACCCATATCCAGCCAGCCCCAACCCCATTGGGCGAGATCCAGATCCAGCTGGCCTCTCCCCCCAATCAAGCCCCTTTGGGCAGAGGGTGCAGACTCAGGTTCTCCATCTAGACCCACTGGGTTGGGGGTGCAGCTTCAGTTCCCCGGGCCTGGTGTCGGGTGGGGGGTGCAGCCTTAGTTTCCTCAGTTCACCTTCAGGTCGCCCAGCTCAGCACAGGGGCAGGATCGGGGCCTGAGGTCCCTCGGCCTGGCGCCAGTGTGGGGGGCACAGCCTGAGGTCCTCCTTCAAGCCCCACTGGGTGGGGGGTGCAGACTGAGGTCCCTCGTCAAGCCCAGCTGTGCCAGGGGTGGGGCCTGAGGTCCCCCAGCCCGGTGCCGGGGTGGGGGGAGGCGCAGCCTCAGGTCCCCCAGCTTGGGGTGGGGGGAATGGCCTGACGTCCCCTGGCCCAGCACCAGCAAGAGGGGCATGGCCTGAGGTTCCCCATCAAGCCCTGCCAAGCAGAGTGTGCAGCCTGAAGTCCCCTGTCAAGCCTTGCAGGGCAGGGGGACACAGCCTGAGGTCCCCCGCCCTGGCCCGGCACCATGCAGCCTCTGGTCCCTGCTGATCGCTTATTATGGCTCGTTACGTGAATTCTGCCTCCACTGTGGGTGCAACCATCTTGTTACAGTGTGACAGAGTGAGGATCAATTATTATCCTATTTAATGAAGAGGGAATATGCTAATTGACTGTCACACCCTCACAAAGATGGTAGCGCCCACAGCCAATAATGAGGGAATATGCTAATTGATGGCGGCACCCACAGACACAAGATTGTGGCTCCCAGTCCCCTGGCCCCCGCCGGGGCAGTAGGTGCGCAGCATGGCTGGGCCTGTCCCCAGGCAGGACCATCACTCCTTGCACCTGCCTCCTGAGCCCCAGTTGCCTCAGCCCCCGAGCCACCCAGGGCCGGCAACAGGGATGACCAAACAACTGAACAGAAGGCTGTGTGGGGCAACCAGGCTGGCAAGGGGGTTAGTGAGGGTCAAACAAATGACTGAACAGCAGGCTGGGTGAGGCAACCAGTTCAGCACGGGTGCCGTGAGGGGTAACCAAGCTGGCAGGGGGGGGGCAGTGAGGGGTGACTAGGCTGACATGGGGTAGTTGGGGGCGACCAGGCTGGTGGGGGGGCAGTTAGGGGTGACCTGTCTGGCAGTGGGGGCCAGTTAGGGGTGACTGGGCTGGCGGTGGTGGGGGCAGTTATGGGTGATCAGGCCAGCATGCAGAGACAGTGAGGGGTGATCGGGCAGGCGGGCAGGTGAGCGATTAGGAGCCAGCGGTCCAGGCTTGTGAGAGGGATCCTGGATTGGAGAGGGTTCAGGCTGGGCTGAGGGGACCCCCCCGCCCCCATGGACGAATTTTGTGTCCCGGGCCTCTAGTATAGTATAACTATGTCACGTGCAAGTAGGGACACCTTGTGTCTTCCATTCACATATGAATGTCTCTATGCATCTTTCTTGCATCTTATTTCACTTGTTAAAACATCAAGTACAATGTTGAATAGAAGTGGTAAGAGTGGACCTTTTTTACTTTGTCCCCATCTGAGGGGGAATCATTTAACTTCCCACAATCGAGTATGACAGTAGCTACAGGAGTCCCAGGATCAGATTGAGGAAGTGACCCTTTACCCCAAGTTCCCTAAGCGTGTTTATCATGAATGAATGCTGTGCTTTGTCACACACTTTTCTGTATCAATTTTTATGACCATGTGAATTTTGTTACACAGTTGACCTGTTGGGTTACATTGGTTGATTAAAAAATATTGAATCAACTTGGAATTGTTGGAATAATTCCTGCTTTGTCATGGTGTAGTATGATTTTCTTATATTGCTGGTAGGATTGGCTAATCTTCTGTTGAGGATTTTAGTAAATATGTTAACAAGAGATTTTGTTCAGTAGTTTACTCTTTCTTTGTACTGACTGCACAAAGAATGCCGGTCTCATAAGAATGCATTGGGGAATGTGTTTAAATCTCCCAACTAATTTCTGATATTGGTCATTTGTCTCTTTTCCAGTCTTGTTAGCACTTAGTTCGTTTTATTGATCTTTTCAAAGATTTAGCTGTTGCCATCACTCATTTTCCTCTATCATTTTTCTGTTTTGATTTCAATCTCTGCTCATATTTATTTTTCCTTCCTTCTGCTTGATTTTAGGTGATTTTGATCTTTCTTTTCTAATTTTTTTTTAATCTTTGTTGTTGAGAGTATTACTGACGTCTCTCCCCCCACCCACATGCCCCATATCCACCCTCCATCCCATTCCTGCCCCACCCCGGCCTTCACCACCCTCCTATCTGTGTCCACAGGTAGTGCATATGCATATAAGTTCTTTGGTACATCTCTTTCCACTCTCCCCTCCCTCTTCCCTCTGAGATTCATCAGTCTGTTCCATGTTTCTGTGCCTCAATTTCTATTTTATTCATCAATTTATTTTGTTCTTTAGATACTATGTTTGTTTATGTTTTTAGATTCAATTGTTGATAGATATGTATTTATTACCATTATTTTGTTCATATTTTCTTTTTCTTTTTTGTTTTTGTTTTTATTGATTTCAGAGAGGAAGGGAGAGGGAGAGAGAGATAGAAACATCAGTGGTGACAGAGAATCACTGATCAACCACCTTCTGCATGTTCCCCATTGGGGACTGAACCCACAACCCTGGCATATACCCACAACTGGGATTGAACCTGGAACCCTTCAGTCAGCAGGCCAATGCTCTATCCACTGAGTCAAACTGGTTAGGGATTTCTTCATATTTTTTCCTCCTCCTCTTCCTCCTCCTCCTCCTCCTCCTCCTCCTCCTCATTCTCCTCCTTCTTTTCCTCCTGGATGTGTGGAGTTGTAATCTGGTCTGGTATGAAGCTGTCCACCAGGTGCACTGGCTCTAGGGCCTCCTGGCAGGTGCAAAGTCAGCCACTGCCTGGGACCACCAAGCAGGAGCTACAGGGGGATCTGCAGATGGCTGCTACTTGTATTGAGCTTGGAAGTGCCCAGGCAAGTACAAGTTGTGAAGCATGGCAGACTGGCTCTAGTGCTGGGTCTTGGGCCTCTTATTGATAGGTTTGGGGCACACTGATGCCAGCTGCTGCTTGTTTGAGAGATTTTAGGAGAGTCTGAAACCTGAGCCAGGACAAGACATTCAAATGGAAAGGCTGCTGGAATCATTTTGGGTGGGGCTGCAATTTGGATAGGGTGTGTTCTCAGGGAATCACCGGGGCAGAGCAAACTGTGTGAGGCACACTGATGTAACCTCAGATATGGTTTTTAGGTAGCTATGTGATGGGGAGTTCCCAGCACAGAAACAATGACTCCTGTGATGGGGAGTTCCCAGCACAGAAACAATGACTCCTGTGTCCCTACTTGCACGTGACATAGTTATACTATACTAGCTCTACAGTGAAAAAAGCCACCTCAAGTTCCTGCTCTAATGTCAGAGAAATCATTTCTTCACTGTATGTCTCAGGATCCCCCAACTGCACCACCAATGGCTGGACCTCAGAGGAAGCAAGACCCTGTAAATTCCTATGCCAGCCCTTTAAGAGAAACAGCCTGGGTCTCCAGCGGCCTCCATGTCACTCAAAGACAATTATTTCTGGTTTTTACAACCTAAAGTTCTGAGGACTTCTGTTTCCAGCTCTGGAAACCTTGGTTTTGGGTCTGGTGTGGGGCTGGGACCCTTTGTTTCTCACAGGGGCCTCCACAGCTGAGATATCACTCCTGATTAAGCACACACCACATGTGAGTGTCGGACTAGCCAGTGGTGGGCAAACTTTTTGACTCGAGGGCCACAATGGGTTCTTAAACTGGACCGGAGGGCCGGAACAAAAGCATGGATGGAGTGTTTGTGTGAACTAATATAAATTCAAAGTAAAGGAGCGGAGGGGAGAGCAAGAGAACCCTCCGCTCTTTCGGCTCTGCGGGCTGGATAGAACAGCCGAACAGGCTGGATCCCGCCCGCGGGCCGTAGTTTGCCCACGGCTGGACTAGCCTGTTCCCCGCCTCCGTCCTTCCTACTAGTCTCAGTGTGCTTTCTTCTTTACCTCCCTATGGTTGTATATTTTAGTTGTACATTCCATGTGGTTGTGGAAGGCAGCGAGAACATGCATTTATTTATGCCTCCAAATTGGTTCTCACATTTTCCAAATTTTTTAAGTGGAGGCTTATGTTATTGATTTAAAGATCTTTATTCTTTTCTAATATGTAAGCATTTAATGCTAAACATTTCCCTCTAAGCACTGCTCTAGTTGCATCTCAGAAAATTTGAAATTTTGTAATTTCATTTTCTTCCAGTTTTGAAATACATTTTCTGTTAGTCTAGAATTTTACATTGATGTCCCTTCAATGCTCCTTCAGCTCTTTAGAGTTGTCACTCCATTTTCTTCTGGTTTTGGTAGTTTATCATGTGACCTTTGATGTTTCTATTAATCTTGTTCCTTGACTCATGTGTGGTTTTTTCCTTGCTGCCTGTAGGCATTTTATCTTTTTCACGAGTTTGACTTTATTGTGCCTTGATTTAATGTTGTTTATTTTCATTCTTCTTGGGGTACTTTGGTGTCCTTAGATCTCTTTATCGTTTACATCAAATTCTGAAAAACTATTTGCCATAATTTCTTCAAATATTTTACTTGGTGCCCCTCTCTCCTCTTTCTGGGATTCCCAATACATTTATATATATTTGACTGGTTTATTGTCTCTTACATTCCTGACAATTGACTATTTTTGGGAAAATTTGTTCTGTGTTCCATTTTGGGGAGTTTCCATTACACTTCTTTAAGTTCACTTATGTTTAATGGGCAGTGTTAGTCTTACTCCGTGTATTATTCATTTTAGATGTTGTTATCTTCTTAACCTCTAGAAATTCAGAATACAGACCAGTTCTGCCAACTCCTTTCAGTGAGATTAAAGCCCTTCTGTGTTTCATCCACCAGAAGCTCCTGACAGAAGACTGTCCCTTTGCTAGCACAGCTGAGGTTATTGGTTGCTGGGGCAGCAATAACGTTTCTCTGGTCACTGCCCAATGACTTTCCCAATGGCCTCCTTAAAATTGCAATGTCTCCTGGAGAGACCAAAGGGAATATTAAGGCCTCCTTCTGACTGATCAATGGGGCAGAGTAAGTAAGTGACTTCCCCTAAGGGGTGGTGTGAAAGGAAATGTAAGGCATAGAGGGGAGAGGCAGTGAGTCTTTGAGGAGAGTGTTTACTCCTGGAGAATAAAGCCACTGACCAGATCTTCAGAGAATATACCCCCCAGGTCCCAGCTCCTGAGCTGGTCCTCATGCTCTGTGTTCCTGAGCGCCTCCTGAGCGACCCCTGCAGCCCAACTCTGCTGCCTCCCTCAGGGAGGTTTGTGTCTGGGCTCACACTGACTTCCCCTCACTGTGTCTCTCACACAGTAATACACAGCCGTGTCCTCGGTGGTCACGGAGCTCAGCTGCAGGGAGAACTGGTTCTTGGACATGTCTCTGGAGATGGAGGTTCGGCTCTTGAGGGAGGGGCTGTAGTTAGTGCTCCCATCATAACATATGCACCCCATCCACTCCAGCCCCTTCCCAGGGGGCTGGCAGATCCAGCTCCAGCAGGAACCACTGGTGATAGAGTAACCAGAGACAGCGCAGGTGAGGGAGAGGGTCTGTGAGGGCTTCACCAGTCCTGGGCCCGACTCCTGCAGCTGCACCTGGGACAGGACACCTGGGACAGAGAGAACACAGTGAGTCCTGGGCTCAGAGGCAGGATCCCATCTCCTCACATCTAAGCCCTGAGTCACTCACATCTGGGAGCTGACAGCAGGAAGAGGAAGAGCCACATGGGAGTCATGTCTTGCAGGTGAGGTCCTCGTCCCCCAGAAAGTATTCTCCTGGTGAGGAGGCCCTGAATTTAAGTGGACGCCAACTGTGTGTGTGTCTGGTTCCATGTGGCCATTTGTATATGGGAGGTGTCTGCACATACAAAGGGTAAGGGGTGAGGGGAGGTCCTGGTCTCTGGGGCTTCTCCTGGAAGGAGGTACTTACTGTGCTCTCAGAGAACCAGCCCCTCCTTGGGGTCCTGGTCACCATTCCCAGGGACCTCTTCTTCCACAGCAGGAGATGCGCTGCAGGAGGTGGTCAGGAAGTAGGATGTGGGAACAATCAGTGACTCCTTAGGGATAAAATCAATGTGCCTCTTCTTCCAGGGATATTGATAGATATAGATATAGATATAGATATAGATATAGATATAGATATAGGTATAGGTATAGGTATAGGTATAGGTATAGATGTAATTTTAGATATAGATCTTTTTAAAAAAATATAATTTCTTAATTTTTGGAAAGAGAGAAGGGAGAGGCATAGAGAAATAAAAACATCTATTACAATCATGGGTTGGCTGCCTCCAGCATGGCCCCCACTGGAGATGTAGACAGCAACCCCATCATGAGCCCTCACTGGGAATTGAGCCAGTGACTTCTTGGGTCCTGGGTCGACACTCAACCGCTGAGCGACATGAGCCAAGCTGGATCTTCTTTTCTTTATCCTCACCTGAGGATATGTTCATTGATATTTAGAGGGAAAGGAAAGGAGAGAGAGAGAGAGAAGGAGAGAGACAAACATTGATGTGAGAGAGAAATATTGATCAGTTACCTCCCATTTATGCCCATACTGCGAATCAAACCTGCAATATTTCCATTTATTTATTTATTTATTTATTTATTTATTTATTTATTTATTTCTTAATTGATATCAGAGAGGAAGGGTGAGAGAGAGAGAGAGACCCAAACATCAATGATGAGAGAGAATGCTGCCCACAACCTGGGCATGTGCTCTGACTGGGAATGGAACAGTGACCTCCTGGTTCATAAGTCGACGCTCAACCAACAAGCCACACTTGCCAGGCTGTTGCTGCACTTTTAGGATTCACAGAGCTCCCTGTGTACCTGGGCTCTGATCAGCGGGACGTTGGCAACATTATAGGTGACCAGGCACCAGCCCTTCCCTGACTGCCCTCTGACCCCAGTGGCCACTGGCTTGTTCACCACGATGCTCTGCAGCTCATGGCCCCCAGGAAGTTCCCTCAGCTCAGGTGTGAGCTGTTGGAGGTGCTCTGAGTTCAGTGGTCTCAGTGGGGCTGGACTCTGCGTTCCCCACTCAGCACTGTGTGGGAGGCTGGGGGACATCGCTCTCAGTGAGGGGACAGGCATCTCTACAATATTTTCCTTGTCAACCCAGAGAGCAACCATCAGGGACTGGGTGACAAGAAGGGCACAGATGAGAAGTGACCAGAGCGTCCCCTGGTGTCTTGAGCGTCACCTGCAGCCCAGCCCTGCTGCCTCCCTCAGGGAGGTTTGTGCCTGGGCTCACACTGATTTCCCCTCATTGTGACCCCGGCCGTGTCCTCAGTTCTCAGGCTGTTTATTTGCAGATACAGCGTGTTCTTGGCGTTGTCCCTGGAGATGCTGAATCGGCCCTTCACAGAGTCTGCATAGTATGTGCTACCACCTGTATTAGTAATGCGTGAGACCCACTCCAGCTCCATCCCTGGAGCCTGGTGGACCCAGTCCATGTAGTAGCTACTGAAGGTGAATCCAGAGGCTGCACAGGAGAGTCTCAGAGACACCCCAGGCTGCACCAAGCCTCCCCCAGACTCCACCAGCTGCACCTCACACTGGACACCTGCAAACACAGAGACACAAGCTGGACTTAGAATCACATGGAAGCAAAAACAGGGACAAGCAAAGGTCTCAGTGCTCCCCTCTCCTGAGAATGACCTTGAAAAATGATCAGGAGTAAAACGCAGCTTGGCACCAAGTCCATGGTGGAGCTGCTGGGGTCCTGTCTCAGGCACGTGGGTTCTGGGTGTCTCCCCAACATGAAGGGCTTGGCCCTCCTTTATGAGCAGGAGGAGAGCCCCATTTGCATGGGGTCTGGATATAAGGGTGCAGCTGTGACCCTGGGCTGCATGCCTGACTTTGTCATCCTAGGGGCGACCCCAGATGTATGCTGGCAACAAAGGGTACCATCCTGACCCTCCCTCCTTCCTTTCTTTCCTGAGACCAATCACCCTGGCCCCATTCCTTTGGGGGCAGCTGCCATGATTGAGAGTTCTCCATCCTTGGGGTTTTGATGAGGACCCAGGGGTGCTGCCCTCAGAGGTGCATGGATGGGGCTTCCTCTTGCTCTCCTTTACCTGCTGTGAGCCATGTTGCCTTTCCTGGATTTGGGAATAAGAATTTGCTTTGAAATGATACTTTCATTTTGATAACTAGTGGCTGGTGCACGAAATTCATGCAGAATAAAAGGGAATTAATTAGAGGAAATATTTTAATATTGCTATTTGCCCTTTCTTTATAATAGAAGTGTCAGAGATGAAAGAAAATTAGTAAAATATATATGAAAATATCCCTCCTGTCAGAGTCTGGGGCATGCTGTGGGACTGAGTCAAGTCTCCACCCACCCGCATGCGCCTTAAAATCTTGTGAGACCCAGACCAGGCTAGCCCCACCCCCTTCAAGCCCTGCAGGGACGGGGGAGAAACCTCAGGTCCCCGGTCAATCCCCACCGGGTGGGGAGCACAGCCTCAGGTCACCTGGCCTGGTGCTGGGCGGGGGACGCAGCCTCATGTTCCGCGGCCCAACCTCATTTCCCCCGGTCCTGCTGCCACATTCTATTTCTCCCGTATCAATAACTCAAAAGTATACACGTGACGAGGGAGGAGAGGCTGGGCTGGACCCTGTGGCCACAGCCTCCATCTCAAACCTGCTGTCCCTGTCACAAGCACACAGCTGCCTGCCCAAAACCACAGATTTCACTCGACTTCCCTGCTGTTGGTGCACAAAAGGCCTGTGTTCCCAGCCTCTCCTCGTGGGAGATTTTCAATCATTTAAAAATGGAGCCCTGGCTGGTGTGGCTCAGTGGTTGGAGCGTCAGCTGCACACCAAAGGGTGCGAATTCTTTAGACCTCATCCTGTCGAGGTGGCAGGTTTTTAATAATTGTGTGCACATTCCTCTCCACATGGGGAAGAAACATGTACGAACGTATATTGTAAATGAAGAAAAGACAACATATTGATGTAAGAAATGTGCAAACATGGAGAGAATGTTTTATAATATTTTTTGGAGCCAAACTGATGACAACTGTTGGAGAGCAAGACCTCAAATGCTCTGGAGAAAAACCGTTTGCAGCTGTGTTTGTGCATTTGAAATTAAGGAGGGAAGGTGAGGAAGGTGACATGGAGGTGGGAGAAATTAAGTTTGGGATTGGATGACAGGATCCTTAACAAGATTTGCTTTCTGTGTCTTTTTTTAAAACATTTATTATTGAAAGTATTACACTAACCTCTTCTAGCACTCTCCCGCCCACCCCCAGCTCCAGGCCCTCACCACCCCATTGGTTGTGTCCGCGGGTTAGGCATATATGCATACAAGTTCATTGGTTGATCTCTTTCCACCACTGCCTCCCCTACCTTCCCTCTGAGGTTCAATAGTCTGTTCATGGGTCTATGTCTTTGGATCTGTTTTTGTTCATCAGTTTATTTGGATATTAGAAATGCAGACTGTGGCAGCTATTATGGAAAACATTATGGAGAATCCTCAAAAAATTAGAAATGGAACTCCCATGTGACCAGTGATCCCACTTCTAGGAATACATCCTAAGAAACCTGAAACTCTCATCAGAAAGAATATATGCACCCCTATGTTCATAACAGTGCAACTTAGAATAGTTCAGATTTGGAAATAGCCTAAGTGCCCATCAGCATATGAGTGGATAAAAAAAAAACAAAAAACTATACTATGCAGCAGTAAAAAAAGTGAGAACTCTTACCATTTGCAACAGCATGGATACATCCGATAAGGGGACAATCTCCAAAATATATAGGGAACTCATACAACTTAACAAAAGGAAGACACAAAATCCAATTTAAAAAAAATGGTCAAAGGGCCTAAATAGACATGTCTCCAAAGTGGACATACAAAGGCCAATTTTTGCTCTCTTAAGGGTGGTCATACGTACCTCAAAGGTGTGTTAACCCAGGTGCACAGAATAATGGATGGGGTTGCTTAAGGCAAAGAGAAGTCCTTCAGTAAAGAGGTTATAGGCTTGGGACATGCCCACCCCCAGGACAGCCCAGGTAGAAATGTGTGATCAGAGCCTCCTGTGAGCTTCCTTTCAGTCACTGTGTTTTGTCAGATTTACAACAGAGCCCCCTTCTTTGCTCACAAACACAATTCCTAAAACTAGATCTAGGAAAAGGCTTTCTGTGAGCTCTGTTGCTGAGCATTGGAGCAAAACTTCTAGTATTTTAAGACAAAGCAAGAAATTGTGTCTTTGCTGAACTCTTCACCTGCTCCAGGTCCTGGTCTTGTGCTGGTGGGTTCTTAGCACCCCCTGGTGTCCTGAGCGCCCCCTGCAGCCCAGCCCTGCTGCCTCCCTCAGGGAGGTTTGTGTCTGGGCTCACACTGACTTCCCCTCACTGTGTCTCCTGCACAGAAATACATGGCCCTGTCCTCGGTGGTCACGGAGCTCAGCTGCAGGGAGAACTGGTTCTTGGACGTGTCTCTGGAGATGGAGGTTCGGCTCTTGAGGGAGGGGCTGTAGTTAGTGTTCCCACTGCTACATATGTACCCCATCCACTCCAGCCCCTTCCCCGGGGGCTGGCGAATCCAGCTCCAGCAGGAACCACTGGTGATGGAGTAACCAGAGACAGCGCAGGTGAGGGTGAGGGTCTGCGAGGGCATCACCATTCCTGGGCCCGACTCCTGCAGCTGCACCTGGGACAGGACACCTGGGACAGAGAGAACACAGTGAGTCCTGGGCTCAGATGCAGGATCCCCATCTCTTCACCTCTAAGTCCTGAGTCACTCACATCTGGGAGCTGACAGCAGGAAGAGGAAGAGCCACATGGGAGTCATGTCTTGCAGGTGAGGTCCTCGTCCCCCAGAAAGTATTCTCCTGGTGAGGAGGCCCTGAATTTAAGTGGACGCCAACTGTGTGTGTGTCTGGTTCCATGTGGCCATTTGCATATGGGAGGTGTCTGCACATACAAAGGGTAAGGGGTGAGGGGAGGTCCTGGTCTCTGGAGCTTCTCCTGGAAGGAGGTGCTTACTGTGCCCTCAGAGAACCAGGCCCTCCTTGGGGTCCTGGTCACCATTCCCATGGACCTCTTCTTCCACAGCAGGAGATGTGCTGTAAGAGGTGGTCGGGAAGTAGGATGTGGGAACAATCAGTGACTCCTTAGGGATAAAAATCAATGTGCCTCTTCTTTCATGGATATGGATATAGGTATAGGTATAGATATAGATATAGATATTAGATATAGATATAGATATAGATATAGATATAGATCTTCTTTTCTTTATCCTCACCTGAGAATATGTTACTTGATTTTTAGAGTGAAAAAAAGGGGAGAGGAAGTGAGAGAGAAACATTGACGTGTGAGAGAAATATTGATCAGTTGCTTCCCATATGTGTGGGGACTGAGAATCAAACCAGCAACCATTTTATTTATTTATTTATTTATTTATTTATTTATTTATTTATATTTTTATTGAGAGAAAGAGAGAGAGAGAGGGAGACAGAAACATCAACAATGAGAGAAAATCATTTATGGGCTGCCTCCTGCACTCCCCCTACTGGGGATCAAGACTGAAGTCTGGGCATGTGCCCTGGCCAGGAATGGGATCATAGTTCAATGCTCAACCGCTGAGCCACACCAGCTGGCCTCCTTCCATTTTGTTTTGTTTGTTTTTAATCCTCACCTGAGGATATTTTTCCTTTGATTTTTAGAGAGTGAAATACGGTAGAGAGGCAAAGGCAGAGAGAAATATCAATGTCAGAGAAACACATGGATTGGTTGCCTCATTTACGTGCCCCAACCAGGGCCCTGGCCAGGAAGGAGCCTGCAACCGAGGGACATGTCCTTGACCAAAATCGAACCCGGGACCCTTCAGCTGCAGACCAATGCTCTATCCACTGAGCCAAAAAGCTAGGGTTGGTTTGAAATATATTTCAGTTAGTTTAGAATTCTACCTTGATGGCGTTTCAATTTTCCTTAAGCATTTTAAAGTCCTCATTCCTTTGTCCTCTGGTTATGGTAGTTTTTTATGAGACATTTAATGTTTTTTATTGATCTTTAAAAAATTTTTATTTTTATTGATTTCAGAGAGGAATGGAGAGGGAGAGAGAGAGAGAAAAAAAACATCAACAATGAGAGAGAATCATTGATCAGCTGCCTCCTGCATGCCCCCTACTAGGGATGGAGCCCACAACTAGGTTATGTGCCCACACCAGGAATTGAACAGTGACCTCCTCGTTCATAGGTCGATGCTTAACCACTGAGCCAGCCGGGCTGTTCCTGCACTTTTAGGATTCACAGAGCTGCCTGTATACCTGGGCTCTGGTCAGGGCATGTTGGCAACATTATAGGTGATGTGGCACCAGCCCTTCCCTGACTGCCCTCTGACCCCAGTGGCCACTGACTTGGCCACCATGATGCTTTGCAGCTCATAGACCCCTGGAGGTTCCCTCAGCACAGGTGTGAGCTGTTGGAGGTGCTCTGAGCTCAGTGGTTAGCTGTGTCTCCACCTGACACAGGTGGGCCCCCACACCCTGACATCACAAGTGGGCACTGCACGTGGGCTCAGCAGGGCAGCTGAGGCCGGCCTCAGGCCACCTGAGTGGCCCTGGTCCTGGCTTGGCTTCTCAGGGAGGGACTGGCACAGGAGATGGGCATGAGGGAATGGCGTGAGGGTGCATTTAAGGCAAAACCTACCAGGGCAGGAAGGAGAGGGCAGAGCGCAGCCACACAGGAACATCCTGTGCAGGCCCGATGGGGGGAGAATGTGGGTGGCAGAGGACAGAGGGTGAGGATGGGGTGGTGTCTGCGGAGCCTGGAGGCACAGCAGAGGTGGGTGGGGACCATATCTCCATCAGGTTCTCAGGATCCAGGTAGATTCTCCAGGGGAAGCAGGACAGCTGTTGGGACGTGTCCTCTGGGACCAGGTTCTGAGACCCACAGGGAACAGGGCCCAGCAGGGCTGTGACCGGCCCCATCACTGGGCCTCCTTCGTACCTCCCTCCAGGACACCCTGAGACCTGGGTCTGCCTCCCAGGCTCATGGAGGGACAGCACCCGCAGGGTCAGACCTTAAATCTGTGTGCAGCCATGTCAGTGAGAGGCAAGTGGCTAACTGCCCCCAAAGGGCATCTTCCAAGGCAGAGCAAGGGGCTGATCACCCTCAGGTGAAGTTTGGGCCTGGGCTCCATGTTCCCTGTTCAGTACTGCGCGGGAGATGGAGGAAGACTCTCTCAGTGAGGGGTATGTGCATCCCTACAATGTTTTCCTTGTCAACAAGATAGCAGACCATCAGGGACATAGTGACAGGAGGGTGCTGATGAGAAGTCGACCAGATCTGAAAACACAGCCACTTCCTGCTTTTTTGCCTGCAGGGAATCTAATTAAAGACACAAAGAAGGAAGCAGGAGCTGCCCCGGGGACACTAGGAGGGAAGAAAGCATTGACCCCAATAGGAAGCCCTCACAACCCTCCAGGGACAGCTTCTGAGCTGGGACCCTGGGTTTGCTGGTCCTGAGCGCCCCCTGTTGTCATGAGCGTCCCCTACAGCCCAGCCCTGCTGGCTCCCTCAGGGAGGGTTGTGTCTGGGCTCACACTGACTTCCCCTCACTGTGTCCCCACACAGTAATACACAGCCATGTCCTCCATGGTCATGGATCTCTGCTGCAGGTGTTGTATAGTCAGTCAGCGAGCTAGATACAAGACGCATTAACAACCCAATTAATTAGGAGTCGTTTATTGCACACGGGTTCAGAGCAGAATATCTGTCAAATTCTGAATAAACACAGGAAGGAGTCTTCTCTTTTTATATCCTTCTAGGTCTTTGTGTAAGTTATTTTTGTAGATAGCTTGTAACCTTGAGTATACATCATATCTAACAAACATCTGTCATATCTATACAGACAACTTGTAACCTTGAGTACATATATCTATGCAGACACCTATAACCTTGGAAACATAATGAACAAACACTTGGCATGAGAATATGGGAATTATTATCAGTATCAGCATATCAACCCCTTTAGATGGCTAGCTTGAATGATCAGACAGGTAAGTTTATCCTTTCTATTATTCAACCTAAGAAACAAAGTTATTTTTACAGAATAAGAAACCGTCTAAAAATAACATAGTTGACATACAGAGCAAAGGACTATCTAAAAATAGCAGAGAATTTTAAAGAGCAGTTTCAAACAGGAGTTTTTCCAAAGGAGGGATCATTACTATGCTTCACAGGGAGAACTGGTTCTTGGACGTGTCGGGGTCAATGACTAACGGACTCTGGAGAGATGGCGCGTACTCTCTGTACCACTTGGACCTGAAGTAGGTCCTTCCCAGCCACTGGAGCCCTTTCCCTGGGGGCTGCCTGACCCAGTCCCAAGTGGCACTGTTGCTGGAGACACTGTCCCCAGAGATGGCACAGGTGAGGGACAGGGTCTGCGAGGGCTGCACCACCATGGAGCCCGACTCCTGCAGCTGCACCTGGGACAGGACACCTGGGACAGAAGGAAGCAAAAAGGTTAATCAGTCCAGGTCTCTGTGAACACGGCTGTGATTCCCAGGTCCCCAGACACTGACCCCAGGGGAGCCCCAGCACGGGAAGGAAGACGAGGAAGGAGACAGCCATGTCCCTGGGTCAGCCAGACTCAGCAGGCTCTGCGGCCCCAGTGGAGGCTGTATTTACACAGGAAGCCACGCCTGGCATTTGCCTGAGCATCGCTCACTGATATAAGGCCCCTGCTGCCCACAGCCCACTGAGGCATGGACCCCAGTTCTGCAGCCAGATTTCTCCAGAACCGTGTTCTTGGGCAAGTGGGACTGAAGGCAGGGGCACAGACAAAGGTGCTCAGAGGCAGGCTCCTGGGTGTGGGCATTGTGGACCTTAAACCAATTCCAGAGCCTGTTTACCCACATTACTTGATTGAACTTCATTCATTCATTCATTCATTCATTCATTCCACCAACACTGAGGGTCAGTGACACAGCAGCATCCCTCTAGTCAACAAGGACAAATCAGTGAAGAAGACAGAGGCCTGACCCCGTGTTCTAGGGTCACAGGCCAGGTGCCTGTGTGTCAGACACACACCATGTGGCCCCCAGTGTTGGGCAGCTGGGGAGCCTGGGAGCAGAGAGCACAGATGAGGATCTTCAGCCCCAGGGACGCACAGGGGAAGGATGTAGGCCTGGGCTTGTGTTTTGCCTCCTGATGAGGTGCTCTCACCCTGAGCACAAGGAGCTGGGGATGGGGAGTCTCTGCAGGGAGCAGGGGCAGGAGCAGCTGAAACACCAAATGGCCCAGGTGGGTGGATAGAAGCTCTTCTTTCTAAAGTGACCCCTGTGGTTAGTCAGCAAAGTGTGAGGAATCCTGCCCTGGTAGGTGTGGCTCAGTGGATAGAGCATCTGCCCGGGGACTGAAGGGTCCTGTGTAAGATTCAGGTCAAGGGAAGGTACCTGGGTTGCAAGTTCCCCATGGCCAGGGTGTGTAGGAGGCAGCCAATCGGTGTGTCTCTCTCTCACTGATGTTTCTCTCTCTCTCTCTCTCTCTCTCTCTCTCTCTCTCTCTCTTTCTTTCTCTCTCTCTCTCTCTCTCCCTCAACTGTCTCTAAAAATCAATAGAAAAATATCCTTGGCTGAGAATTAACAACAACAACAACTATAAAATCTATAATAATAAAAGGGTAATATGCTAATTAGACCAGATGTCATTCCGGACATCCATCCTGACATAGCTGGGGCTGGGGGGAAGCCAGCTCGGGTCCTGGTTGTCGAAGGGAAGCTGGTGCTGGCAGCTAGGGGAAGGAAGACCTATTCTTGCATGAATTTTCATGCACCATGTCTCTAGTAAATAAATAAATAAAATATTAAAGAAAATATAATATAAAATAATCTATATAAATAAAAATGTAAATGTTCGTTTGTTCAAAATCTTAAATCTCTGAAAGTTCTTCACTGATTGCTTTGAAAGTTTGAAACAACGTTGCATTCAAATACGCATGTGTTTTTATGTATCTTATACCTACTATTATATAGATATCATACCTGTAACAGGTAAAAACATGCTTTTTTGAAAAACAGAGCCATCTGTTGGACCTAAAAGCAACACATGCTATACTAAATATTTTATGATTCCATTTCAATGTTTCCGATTGCATTGTAAAATTGAATTTTCATAGATTTTGATTTATTTTCATTTTGATTTAATTATTTCGTGTGACATTGCGTTGGAATTGAGCTGTGTCATTTACCATAGTGTTCATTTCATGAGTATAGTTCGATCTGCTTTAGTTCATCCAAATAATGCCTCACAGAAGATCAAACCTAGGTCGTTGTACTCGCGGAGCGGAAGCAGTGTGACGAGTAATTGCAAATCAAACTGAGGAAGAACTGGCATCAGCGAACGAGCGAAACAGACAAAGAATGGCTCAAATATGTGCCAAGGAAGCAGCAGAGCGACGTGCAGCCAGACTTGAGGATGCATGGTTGCGAGCACGGCGATCGCGTTCTGCAGCTTCAGATCTGCTTAGTTCTCAACAGAATGAACGCGACAGGCTGGGAGTGGCTGAAAGACCTCAATGAGAAACAGCAGATCAGTGTCAAACACGACTCCGTGCTCAGCAATCACGTGATTACAATTGCCTTGCATTCTGGTACAACCCAGCTGATGATTATAGTTTGAGCCAGCATGTTCTCATGGGCAGTATGACTGAAGTGTGTCCTTATTGCAAGGCTCTGAAATTTAATGGATAAACTAAAGGAATGTGTTACACCGCTGGAAAAATTAAACTGCTTCAACTTGGAGAACCACCAGAGCCATTAAAAACTTTGCTTGCCAGATATACCGCTGAATCAAAGCCTTTCCTATCTAACATCAGGAAATACAACTCATGCTTCCAAATGACGTCATTTGGCGCAGAAATCGTAACAACTCAATTCATGCCAACTTTCAAAGTGAAAGCAGATGAAGCGATTAATTATCCAACAGAATTTTTGAATTCACTCGATCAGCCAGGGATGCCACCGCAGTACTGCAATTGAAAATCGGCGTGCCAATTATCATGTTGCGAAATATCAACCAGCCAAAGCTTTGCAATGGAACGTGGCTTGCAGTAAAAAAATTATTGAGCAATGTCGTAGAAGCAACAATCTTGACAGGACCTTTCAAAGGTGAAGACGTCCTCATTCCTCGCATTCCTATGATTCCAACCGATATGCCATTTCAATTTAAGAGATTGCAATTCCCAGTTCGATTGGCGTTTGCAATCACCATCAACAAAGCTCAGGGCCAATCTTTAGAATTGTGCAGTTTAGATCTAGACACGGATTGTTTCTCACATGGACAATTATATGTTGTGTGTTCTAGAGTCGGCAAACCAGACAATCTCTATATCTGCACAGACAATGGAACAACAAAAAATATTGTATACCCACAAGCTTTGTGAAATTAAACATATTAGAAATGTGCGCTTTCTCTTTTCTTTCTTTTCCATTTAACCAGACTGAGCCACAGCACCCAAAGAAGCACTTTTACTCATTCAGGAAACATGTATCTGGTATCTATGATAATGATTGTGCTAGGCATGAGGGATAAAAAAAAGGCACAGAGAAAGGAGTTTACACACATAAACCAGCAAGACTCATGGATTGTGATGCTATAATTAGGTGAACACAGAGTGACATGGAGCAAGGAAGTCTGTTCATCCTAGTCTCCAGGGGGCACCAAAGGCTCCTCAAGGTGGTGGTTTTAAGTGGAGTTCTGAAGGATGAAAAGTTAGTCAGGCAAAGGGAATGGAAGGGCAACTGAGGGAGAAGGAACAGTGAGTGTAAATGCTGGGAGAGAAGCAGTACAGGAGCGATTCTGAAACCACAGGAGTGGTCACCATAGCAGGAGGATAAATCTTAGAGTGGAGACTGGAGGAAGAGGAAGTTGGAGGCATTAGCAGGGGCTCCAGGAGATGGGTTAGGAGTTTGGATTTCTACATCAAAGTGACAAGAAACCTGCAAGGGTTTTAGGTAGGGGTGTGCCATGCACAGATTTATAATTTGAAATGTTCACTCTGCTTGCAGTGTAGAGAAGGATGGGAAAGGGCCAAGGTCAAGGGTTGAGTGTCCGGTTAGGAGTTAATGCATTGATCACCAGAGAAACTGCGGAGGCTGAGCCAGGATAGAGGCAGTGAGGATGAAGCAATGTAGCCAGATTTGAGGTATATTTAAAAAATACAATAAATAGATGCAACTGATTAAATATAACAGACGAGTGGCAGGGGTCTGTTAAGGGTGACACTCAGAAATCTCAAATCTTTCAAAACAGAAATGGTGAAGGTCAGAAAGAGACATTTCAGAAAAAAAACACACATAATGGGAGCATAAAAATAGACACGTGAGAAATATTTAATATTAGGTATTAAACAAATGCAAATTAAAAAGGAATATACTCTACCATCTATCAAATTGCATATATTAAATTTATGTTAAGAAAAATATGTTATTTTTAAGGCTCACTTATAGTGCACATGTTATCTGGAGGTACTGGTAAAAGAGTGGTCATTTTTTCCACTTGGGTTCACCTAATAATTCTTAATTGATGACCAACTACGTACAGGCACCATAGTAGGTGGCTGGGTTGTAAAGTCAGATAAGACCTTCTCCGTCCCCTCAGAACAGTGCAGAACATCACAGGCTGCAAGTCCTCTGTGAATAATTATAAATCTATAATAATAAAAGGGTAATATGCTAATTAGACCAGATGTCATTCTGGACGTCCGTCCTGACATAGCTGGGGCTGGGGGGAAGCCAGCTCGGGTCCTGGGTGCCTGCGGTGGCCCGGGGGAAGCCAGCCGGTGTCCCGGGTGCTGAAGGGAAGCTGGTGCTAGCAGCCAGGGGAAGGAAGATCTACTCTTGCATGAATTTTCATGCACCGTGTCTCTAGTAAATAAATAAATAAAATATTAAAGAAAATATAATATAAAATAATTTAAGTAAACTAATATAATAAAATGGCAATGGCTCCTGACAGGTAGTCACAGAAAGGAGGTTGTGCTTAGAGACACTTTCCTGGCTGCCCCTGCTCAGGGCCTCCTCCACCCACCCTCTGGGCTTGACCACACACACGGGCTGTCTGTCCCACCATTGGCTGCATCCCTGGGGTGGGCCAGGGATGTCACCCCTTCTCAGCACATCCGAGAGTCCTGCAGGTGGGCTCAGTGCTGTGGGGAATCTGTCCCCTGCTGGTCCCTGGGCACAGCTGGGAACCCGAGATGAGGACAGCAGGGTGGAGTCTCTGGTCTGCTCACTCAGTGGGTGGAGTGAGGGCACCTGGAGGTCAGAGCAGCCCCTAGTAGTGCCCTCTGCAGAGGGATCCTCAAGGGTGGGGGGGACATGGGGAGGGAGGGTGGAAGTGAAGTATGGTAGTTTTAATCTTAACTTAACCTGCTATTTGGCTTCTGTACTCATTTGCTTGCTAAAATAATAGAAGAGTTATTTTAATTGTCTGAACTTATGTATGATTGAATACTCCCTTGATGGCAGTTTGAATATCCCATTGATTGTGATCTCACTGGTCATCGAAGCACATTCCTCTGGGACCCAGGACAGATAGTGATACTAAATTGTCTCAGCAGCTACAGATAACTGAGTTTCGGTTGACTCAGTGATCTCAGAATCTAGACAGCATAATTATTCTAAATTGCCCAGGTGGTCCCAAATAATGTGTTAGATAACTAAGTTGCTCAATTTCACTTCTAAAATAAAAATGCTTTTTCACAAATCAGGTTCCTCATTCCAGACCCAAAGATGTAATCAATACTTTTGTGATTTTTGTGATATTCTGCCAGAAATGGCAAGCTGTTTGGGGCTGCGAGGTCTGGAGCACTTTTGATCCTCTTCAGTCTCCGGCTTTTTAATAAATGACTCCATAATTTGACCTTTTTTTGAAGCATCCTTTGTGAGATTTGGGGTACATCACAAAAGAGGCGGCTCCGCAAAACTGCCCCCTCCTCCGCAGAGGCGTAGCCCTACAGCCCACGGGGGACAAGAGGCTCAGATGGTAGGCAGGAGGTGCCCCTTTGGACTCCTGGTGCGGAGGACAGACAGAGGGCCAGTGGGCGGGGAGCCCAGTATCCCCCAAAAGGCAAGTGCAGTGCCCTCCCCATCGTCTGGGGTGTGGGGATGTTCCTGATTCAATTTGCAGGTGACAGGCCTCTGTGGTCCACCCTCAGCTCAGTCACCTTTTAGAAAAGAGACAGCCTGTGACCAGTGGGTTCCTGAAGTTCCCCAGGGCAGACGGGGTCGGGAGGAGGGATGAGAGCTGTGCACATGACCAGCAGCACATTTCCCAGGAATGTTCCCTGGACAAAGGGAAGGGGGCGGAACCATATCTGCAAGACAAGGACCCCAGAAGGTTATAAAAAGTGAAGCCCTCTGCGTGTTTCTTGACTCTGATTTGGAAATTATTCCCGGAGTCCACTAGTGTTAATAAACGGGGTCCCTCCCTTTCTCTAGGAAGTGTGCTTGGTATTTCTTTGGTCTTCTGCAACATTTGGTTCCCTGACCGGGAAGCTAACCGTGTTTGGCTCTTGCCTCTGGTGAGTGGATGGGGTTTGGGGCCCAGAGGTGTGGGACAGGCCTCTGGAAGGCATGTGCTGCTGATTTTAGCAGAATTGAACTGGGAGAGGGGGCTCCAGGCGCTCCCGGACCTCAGCCCAGGACCCGGCCTGCATCTGGAGAAAGTGGACGGACACCTCTGGACCTGTCGACAGAATCTGTAAAGTAGGGGCCCCAGTCAGTCAGGCCCACTCCAAGTCAGTGGAAGGGGGAGCTTGATCACTTACCTCCCTGGAAGTCATAGGACTTCATCAGGTAAATCAGGAATCAGGACTCCGGAGGTGAGTGAATTCAGATTCGATTAAGGAATTATGGGTTCACTCTTCTGTTTGTTTGTGTGTGGGACTAGCCAATTTGCTACCGAGAAGGGGGGCTGGACGCAGTCTTAACTCCTCCAGTAGGTTCTCACTGAGAAGTCGGTCGAGAATTCTATTCTGGGGCATGGGTGTTGGTAGTGCCCCCATGCCCATGTGGGGAGTTCGGCATTATCTGCTCAGCTCCAGTCTGGGCTAGTCTACTGAGAGAGTATGAGTATGTATGTTTGTCTGTCTTGGCATAATTATCTGCTGATTAACTGGTCTGTGTAAAAGCGAAAGCTACTTTGATTTTCTGTTTCTCATCTGGTTAAAACGTTTGATATACTGAAGGCTGAACCCATGATGGTCTGCAAAAGTCTCAAGCAGTGCTGTTGAGTTAGTTTTCTCAGAGATGTTTGCTCTCTATCAAGGAGGGATAATTGATAAAAATTTCTGTCTATGTTTGTGTACTAGGGGCTTTGGTTTGCTCTGTGATTTTGCTGTGTTAGGTTGAAATTTTGGAATTCTGGGGTAGATTTAAAGGTATTTGTGGATTTTCTTGTCTCTTTTGGCTGGCTGGGACTTTCAGGGGTGGAGCTCACAGTTCCACAGGGCGGAGATATTTTACCCGCCCTGCCCCTGCCTGTGCTGATTAAGGATCTTTTCTTTAAGGAGACCCTTCAGGCTTTTAGTAAATTTCCCTGCACCCTTGTCTGTCTTTCACCACTGATCATCATGGGGTTGGGACAAAGTAAACCCACTGTTCTCAATTGCATGTTGGAAAATTTTGAAAAGAGTTTTATTGAGGACTATGGTATTAAAATGAACCCCAAAACACTGAGGAAATTTTTTGAATTAGAATGGCCACCCTTTGTGGTTGGCTGGCCCCCGAAGGCTCTTTAGATGTAGGAATGGTCAGGGCAGTCTGGAATGTAGTCACAACAGACCCTGGACACCCAGATCAGTTCCCTTACATAGACAGCTGGTTAGGAATTGTTCAAACCTTGCTGCTTTGGGTCCGATTCTGTAAGGTTTTAGTAGTAGGAGAAAAGAAACAGGTGTCTTAGAAGGGAACCCAACCCCTTGTTCTGCCAGGATCCCCTGAGGAAGTCCTGCTAGTTTTACCATCTCCATATGTGCCACAGGCAGCATCAAGTGCTTCCCCAGCTGATCTGAAAGGTCCAGAAACACCGCCCCCTTCTGTTTCTCCTCAACCAAGCTTTCCAGAGCCAGTTGGGTGGCACTTGCATTCAGCTGATCAAGGGCCCAGACCACAACCAGCATGTCAGATGCCTCTAAGGGAGATTCGGGTTGCCAAAGTAGTTGGCGAAGATGGGACCTTGCAGGAGGGAGGGCCAGTCTATCATATCAGCCATTTACCACCAATGACATCTTGAATTGGAAACATCACACCCCAGCTTATTCTGAAAAACCTCAGGCCATGATAGACCTCCTAGAAATGATCTTCCAGACCCAGAAGCCCACCTGGGTTGACTGCAAGCAGCTCCTTTTCATGTTCTTTAACACTGAGGAGCACATGAGAATAGTAACAGAGGCTCAGAAGTGGCTCCAGACCCAGGCCCCAGCGGGAATATTAGATACAGATAGATGGGCCAGGAAGGCCTTCCCAGTGAGGAACCCGATTGGAACCTGAACTCAGAAGATGGAAGGACCGGGCTAGAAAGATATTGGCTGGCCTTTCTCCAGGGGGTCAGGGCCGGAGCCAAAAAGCCCACCAACATGACTAAAATCTCTGAGGTTTTCCAGAAGCCTGATGAAGTCCAGCAGCTTTCTATGAGAGACTGTGTGAGGCATACCGGATCTATACCCCCTTTAGACCTGAGGCCCCAGAAATTCAAACCATGGTAAATGCTGTTTTTGTAGGCCATGTCCAGCCTGACATCAGGAGAAAATTACAGAAACTGGAAGGGTTTGCAGGAAAGAATGCTACTGAACTGCTAGAGATAGCTAACAAGGTTTTCATCAATTGAGACAGTGCAGCAAGGAAGGTGGAAGAAAAGAAAATACAAAGAAGGGCCAATATAATAGCAGCGGCTTTTAGAGGCTCAGGATCCCAAACAGATCAGCAAGGATACAGACCAGGGGGAAAAGGAAGAGTGAGCCTGAGATGAGACCAGTGTGCCTATTATAAGGAAACAGGAGACTGGAAAAATGAATGTCCCAAAGGGCAAAGTAAAAAGACTGGGCCCCCTTTTCTGCCCAGTTACTATCAACCAGAGCCAACTGAAGCAGATCTCAATGGCTGATTCCTACTAGGACAGACAGGGCTCACTTCAGCTAGGCGCCCATGAGCCCATATGGTCAGAATGAAAATTGGGGGCCAGATTGTGAACTTTATGGTTGATATGGGAGCTGAGCACTCAGTAGTCACTCAGAAAGTAGCGCCTCTCTCAGGAAAGGAGGTCACCATTATTGGAGATACTGGGGACCAGACCCATAGACCATTCTGCCGGCCTCGCAGATGCCAATTTGGCGGTCATCAAGTAATTCATGAATTCCTGTGTTTGCCAGACTGTCTAGTGCCTCTAATGGGTAGAGACCTTTTAGCCAAAATGGGGGCAGACCTCCCCAATGATCCTGTCTTTAGCAGTGTCGAGGGAGGAAGAATGGAGACTTTATACCCCCCAGATAAAGGCCTCACCATTAGAACCTAAATTAGAGAAGGAATTCCCGCTGGTCTGGGCAGAAGGGAATCCTCCAGGCCTGGCTAAGGACCATGCCCTGGTGCTAATAGAGTTAAAGCCTGGGGCACAGCCTGTTAAAACCCACCAATATCCAATTCTAAGGGAAGCACGCCTAGGAATCCAGGTCCACTTAGACCAGCTGCTTCAGTGGGGACTTGTTAAAGGACGCAGGTCTCCATGGAACACGCCTCTCTTGCATGTCAGAAAGTCTGGGACTAATGACTACTGCCCGGTGCAGGATCTACGGGCTGTTAATGAGGCTGTTATAACCCTGCATTCAGCACTGCCGAACCCCTACATTATTCTGGGACTCATCCCATCAGAGGTGGAATGGTTTACATGCCTAGATCTGAAAGGTGCCTTTTTCTGTCTTAGATTAGCGCCTTCCAGTCAGCCACTCTTCGCTTTCGAATGGGAAAACCCAACTACGGGGGCCAAGGAGCAGTTCACCTGGACCAGACTGCCACAAGGGTTCAAGAACTCCCCTACTCTTTTTAGTGGAGCACTAGCATCTGATCTAAGTTCGCAGGACAGGACTTGGGGTGTGTTCTACTCTAGTATGTAGATGACCTCCTACTGGCCAGCTCCACATGAGCTCAGTGCTGGGAGGGAATATGAGCCCTTCTGAGACTACTAACTGAAACAGGTTATTTGGTGTCTAAGAAAAAGGCACAGATTTGTCAGAAAGAAGTCAAGTATCTAGGCTTGCAGATCACCCAAGGGAAATGAAGGTTAGGGACTGAAAGGAAGCAGGCAGTATGTGCCATCCCAGTCCCTAGCACCCGGCGGCAGGTTTGGGAATTCCTGGGAGTGGCAGGGTTCTGTAGAATTTAGATCCCAGGGTTTTCAGACCTGGCCAAGCCTCTCTATGAAGCTTTAAGAGGAGAAGAGAAGGCACCCATCGACTGGGGTCCCGAACAGGAGAAAGCCTTCGTCACCATAAAGGCAAAGCTCACTGAGGCCCCGGCATTAGGGCTACCAGATGTGATGCGAGACTTTAATCTTTTTGTTCACGAGAACAGCGTGGTAACCCTAATAGTTCTACCCAGGAGTTTGGACCCTGGCAAAGACCAGTAGCCTATCTCTCCAAGTGGATTGACCCAGTTGCCTCTGAGTGGCCCCCGTGCCTCAGGGCCCTTGCAGCCATGGCATTATTAGTCAAGGAAGCAGATAAGCTTACCTTAGGACAAAACTTAAATGTAAAAGTACTTCATGTTGTTGTCACCCTGATGGAAGCAAGGGGGCAGCACTGGCTGACTCATGCTCGAATGACTCAGTATCAAGGGCTGTATGTGAGAATCCACGGGTACGATTAGAAGCAGTGAGAACACTTAATCCTGCCACCTTTCTACCCATTGCTGAGGGGGCCCTGAGCATGATTGCCTGGAAGTCCTAGAGGAGTTTTATTCCAGCCAGCCAGACCTCAGGGATAGGCCCCTGCAAAACGCGGACTTGGTATTGTTCACAGACAGCAGCAGCTTCTTAGATGAAGGAAAAAGATGAGTCAGATATGCAGTGGTATCAAACTTTGAGACAATTGAAGCACAAGCCCTGCCTGAAGGATGGTCAGCACAGAGGGCAGAACTTTGGTGCCAACATCTACACTGACTCGTGCTATGCCTTTGCTACCCTGCATGTCCATGGGGCCATATATAAGGAAAGGGAGCTCTTGACAGCAGGAGGAAAAGGAATAAAACATCAGAATGAGATTTTAAAGTTAATAGAAACAGTCTGGGAGCCTAAGGAAATAGCCGTCATCCAATGCAAAGGTCACCAGAAAGGGAAAGACTCAGTGTCAGAAGGAAACCAGTGTGCTGACGCCGCAGCCAAGCTGGCTGCTAAAGAACAAGCAGCACCAGCACGGATCATGTTGGCCCCCGAATTACCTGAACCTCCAAAGTACACTCCGCAGGAGGAGGAATGGGCTCAGAGAGAAGGGGGCAAGAGAACAATGGAAGGCTGGTAGATATTCCCAGATCATAGGGTCTATGTCCCAGAACAGTTAGCCCATAAGGTAGTCCTCCAGCAGCATGAACTTACTCATTTAGGAAAGGCTGCCCTAGAAGCTTTGTTAGGCAAGTACTACCTAATTGCCTGTCTACCCTCCTTGTGTGCCTCAGTCTCTCAGCGTTGCCTCCTTTGTGCTCAGAACAATGCCAAACAGGGTCCTGTGGGACCGATAAGAGTTCAGCGTTGTGGGCAAGCTCCTTTTAAGGAGTTAGAAGTAGATTTTACAGAAATAGGGCCTAACAGAGGAAATAAATACTTGCTAGTCTTTGTTTGCACCTTTTCAGGTTGGGTCGAGGCATATCCCACTCGCACTGAAAAGGTGGGAGAAGTCACTAAGGCATTGCTGAAGGATATAATTCCACGGTATGGAATGCCTCTGACCATAGGGTCTGATAATAGCCCAGCCTTTATAGCAGAAATAGTACAACAGGTAGCCAAGGCTTTAGGAATTAAATGGAATCTATGTACAGCTTACAGGCCTCAGTTACCCTCAGAGGGAAAGTGGAGCGCATGAACTGGACTCTAAAGCAGACTATGGCTAAGCTATGCCAAGAGACAACATTACCCTGGACAGATATCTTGCCTCTTGTACTCCTCTGGGTATGCTGTGCTCCAAGGACAAGGGTAGGTTTCTCTCCCTTTGAAATTCTATATGATAGACCCCCTTCCTTAATTCGGCCAAAGGGAGATTCGGGAGAAATAGGGAACTTAGAAATCCAGAAACAACTAAAAGGACTTGGAAAAACTGTCTTTGAGGTCCACAGGTGGGTTATTGACCTACTACGCATCTCTCTAGGAACAGCTGTACATCCTTATAAACCTAGAGACCAGGTTTGGCTAAAGGATTAGAAAAAGGAGTCCTTCAACCCTACCTGGGAGGGACCCTATCCAGTCATATTAACCACCCCCACAGCTCTCAAGGTTGCAGGACTAAACACCTGGATCCACCACTTTTGGGTGAAGGCAGTCCACCAGCCAAGTGACATCCAGTCTGAGTGGAAGGTGACCTCTGACCAGAAACACCCCCTGTGGCTCACCCTCAGGAAGACCGCAGACCTGGCCGAGCAACCTGCTCCACGGAATTCAGATAACACCCTGCTGAATTCTCCCTAACACTAATCTTTCTTTCTTATCTCCTCCTAATGTAACATGCTCTAGTATTTCTGGATAATCACTGGTTTTATCTAATAATTCTTATTTTGTCTTTTTATGAGTGCCAGTGGAATCTGAGACTAGAACCAGGAGGAGAACTCATCTGCTCTTGCTGGGACACAGAAGTACCATAAAATTACTGCTCCCCACACTGCAAGGAAACAAAGGACTTATCATAAATTGTTGGTTTACACCTTGTCATGCCATCCTTTGCTCCTTGCTTAGAAACTCACTACCCAAATATGCTAGACCGGGTAGTCCATGAGAAATCCCAATCAAGCCAGATTTCTGTTAGCTATACAAATCAGCCTTCGGCATGTTACAACTCTACTACCAAATGCACGTGTGTGTGTGTGTGTGGGGAATTGTATTGGACAGAAAAAAAATAATAATAAGTCCTGTCACAGCCAATGTGCAGCTAACTAATGTTGCTCCTATTTGTTTCAGCAGTACGCAGGGCCAACATCCAACAGATCACCTCCCAGATGAACTATGCAACTCTACACACAAGGCTGAAAATACCACCTACTTCTGGTGCTCCCTGCAGGAACATTCTACATGTGTGGGACCACTGCTTACCTCTGCCTGCCTGCAAACTGGATGGGAATGCCTTTAAACTTCAGATGGTCCTACAAACCATAAGAACTCCCTACAAACCCCTCTGAGAGGAAGAAGCAGGATGCTAACCCCTTGGTCGTCATCCCTTTCCAGCAGGAAGTAGCTAAGAGCGGTCATCACCCCTGTTCACCATAACATCCCATGGTCGTTGCTCCACAAGGCTAAAAGAAGCTTGTGGGACAAGGGTGAGGGGGGGTGAGGAGGAAACTGGTCTTGCAAGACGTGTCAGGCCATAAAAACTGTGAACAATGCACTGCCATGGGGGGGGTTGTTATCGCTAGCCCCAGGACAGATAATCAGATATGGCCTGGGGAACCCCAACACCTGGGGGCCTTCCTGTAAGCCCACGAAAGGGGGCAGAACCATATCTGCAAGACAAAGACCCCAGAAGGTTATAAAAAGTGAAGCCCTCTGCGTGTTTCTTCACTCTGATTTGGAAATTATTCTCGAAGTCCACTAGTGTTAATAAACGGGGTCCCTCCCTTTCTCTAGGAAGCGTGCTTGGGATTTCTTTGGTCTTCTGCAACATTATCACAGAGTCCCCTTTTTTTGTTCACAAATGCAATCCCTTAAACTAGACATAGAAAGGGCTTTCCATGAGCTCTGTGGCTGAGCCTGGGAGCAAAACTATTTTAAGACAGAGCAGAAAATTGTGTCTTTGCTTAACTCTCCACCTGCTCCTGCTCCTGGTCCTGTGCTGGTCCTGAACACCCCCTGGTGTCCTGAGCCCATCCCTGCAGCCCAGCCCTGCTGCCTCCCTCAGGGAGGGTTGTGTCTGGGCCCACCCTGACTTCCCCTCACTGTGTCTCCAGCACAGTAATACATGGCCATGTCCTCGGTGGTCACGGACCTCAGCTGCAGGGAGAACTGGTTTTTGGACGTGTCGGGGTCGATGACTAACCAACTTTGGAGAGATGGCGCGTACTCTCTGTACCACTTGGACCCGAAATAGGTCCTTCCCAATCACTGGAGCCCTTTCCCTGGGGGCTGCCTGACCCAGTCCCAAGTGGCACTGTTGCTGGAAACACTGTCCCCAGAGATGGCACAGGTGAGGGACAGGGTCTGCGAGGGCTGCACCACCATGGAGCCCGACTCCTGCAGCTGCACCTGGGACAGGACACCTGGGACAGAAGGAAGCAAAAAGGTTAATCAGTCCAGGTCTCTGTGAACACGGCTGTGATCCCCAGGTCCCCAGACACTGACCCCAGGGGAGCCCCAGCACGGGAAGGAAGACGAGGAAGGAGACAGCCATGTCCCTGAGTCAGCCAGACTCAGCAGGCTCTGCGGCCCCAGTGGAGGCTGTATTTACACAGGAAGCCACGCCTGGCATTTGCCTGAGCATCGCTCACTGATATAAGGCCCCTGCTGCCCACAGCCCGCTGAGGCACGGACCCCAATTCTGCAACCAGATTTCTCCAGAGCCCGGTCCTTGGTCAAGTGGGACCCAAGGCAGGGGCCACAGACAAGGGTGCTCAGAGGCAGGTCCCTGGGTGTGGGCGTTGTGAACCTTACACCAGTTCCAGAGCCTGTTCAACCACATTAATTGATTGGATTTAATTAATTAATTAATTAATTAATTAATTCATCCATCCATTCCACCCATACTGAGAGCAAGTGACACAGCAGCGTCCCTCTAGGCAACAAGGACCAATCAGTGAGGAAGACAGAGGCCCCATCTCCGTGTTCTGGGGTCACACGCCAGGTGTTTGTAGGTCAGACACACACCATGTGGCCTCCAGGGCTGGGCAGCTGGCGAGCCTGGGAGCAGAGGGCGCAGGTGACCAACCTCAGACCAGGGGACCCACAGGGGAAGGACATAGGCCTGGGCTTGCGTTTTGCCTCCTGATGAGGTGCCTCACCCTGAGCACAGGGAGTGTGGCATGAAGACCTGCCCTAGGGGTTCCCAGGGCCCAGGGGCAGCTTTGGGAACTGGATGGGGACCCTGGAGGGTGGGGGGCCAGGATGTGACCCGTAGAGGCCCCCCCGCCCAGTGCCTCCGGGATTCTGCCCAAGGTGCAGGGGCCTCACAGAGAGGAGCACCTTTTCTATTCAGAGATGAGGTCATTATTCACATGGAAAATCCTAAAGGATCTGCAAAGATAGACCTGGACATGAATTGCTGTACAAGCCCCGACCAGTGGGAAATGCATTTGGAGAGAAAAACAACAGCAACAACCCCTGCGAGGCATAAACACAGAGAAACCCCTAAGGATCAACCTAAAGCCTGACGCCCAGGCTCTGCCCACGGAAAGTGATAACACGGGTCAGGGGTCCTGATGCAGGTGAGACCCAGAGAAGCCAACGCACTTTTTCAGCAAAAGGCTTCACACCATGGCCACACCCACTGAGTGAGGCCACTGCAAATTCTTTATTCAAAAACTGAGCTGTGTCTGAGCTCCATCATCATTCCAGGTGGAACTTGCACACGGTCCTCCCTGGGCATGGTACTAAGAGGGGGTTTTCTCTTATCATTTCTTACTTTTTTTAAAAAAATAAGATTCCTTTATTTATGTACTTAGTTTTGTTCATCCTCACCCAAGGATATTTTCCCACTTATTTTTAGAGAAAGTGGAAGGGAGCAGGTGAGACAGAGAGTTATTGGGACACATTGAGTATTTTCCTCCTGTAGACACGGATCCAGGTTGCAACTGAGGTACGTGCCCTTGATGGGAATTGAACCCAGGACCCCTCAGTCTGCAGGCTAATGCTCTATCCACTGAGCCCCATGGGCTAGGGAACTTCCCCCCATGTCCAGTTAACACTGTGGAGGCCCCTCACAGCATGCAGGCAGCCAGGGTCCTTCCAGGTGGACCAACAGACCTGGGGGTTGTCTGTATTGCTGGGACGAGGGGAACTAGGATGGAGAAGCCCCCAGAAGAGCAGCCCCAGGTGCCAGGGTACAGGGGTGCATGGGGAGCTGGGCTGGAACCTCTCTCCAGAGACTTAATGAAGAAGAACCACCCAGACTCCCTCTCCTGCAGGCTGATGCTGGGCCTCGCTGTGGGGTACCCACCTGAAGCCAGTTGGTCAGGCCCCCATGAGGGCTGAAGGAAATACAAACCTAAATTAGGGAAAAGTCCATTTTCCCAGGTGCCAGGATAGAGCACCTTAAGCATGCATGTAGGTTTCAATGTCAGTTTAAAAGCTCACTGAGCACCTTCCCACCTTAACACTCCAATGTGTTTTCTGGGGACTTTGGAACCTTCTCTGAAGTGTAACCACTAGGGGGCAGCCTCTCCCCACTTCTATGGGAGGAAGAGGGCAACCAGACTTCAGGGGGCTCCTGGCTCCCAGGTGCAAACCTACTTTCTGTCCTAAAGAGGCAGGAGGTTTCATGTTCCTTGGGATCAAGTCAATGAGCAAACACATGAGGCCCCTCCAGTCACCAGGGGATTTAGGGTGAACTCTGGGTGACCAGTGGTGTTGCCCAGTTCCTCCTTGAGGCTGCACCTCTGTGAAAGCTGTGTTTCTGTGGATGGTTTCCCACAAGAGCTCAGTTCCGTCCCCTTACCTGCTGCTTTGCCAGCCCCACAAGGGCAACACCACCTTAGTTATAAGTCTCAAATAGATCCATTTCTGCGTATTGACCTGTGATTTTGAAGTCGATTTGTTTGATTTTTTTCATAGATAACTATGCCACCTGCAACTAGGGACACCTGGTATCTCCATTCACATTTCAGTGTCTCTATGCATCTTTCTTGTTTTATTTCACTTGTTAAAACGTCAAGGACAATGTTGAATAGAAGTGGTAAGAGTGGACCTTTGTCCCCATCTGAGGGGGAATCATTTCCCTTCCCACAATCAAGTATGATAGTAGCTACAGGAGTCCCAGGATCAGATTGAGGAAGTGCCCTTTACCCCAAGTTCCCTAAGCATGTTTATCATGAATGAATGCTGTGCTTTGTCACACACTTTTCTGTATCAATTTTTATGACCTTGTGAATTTGCTTCTTTACACAGTTGACCTGTTGGATTACATTGGTTGATTAAAAAATATTGAATCAGCTTTGAGTTGTTGGGATAATTCCTGCTTTGTCATGGTGTAGTATGATTTTCTTATATTGCTGGTAGGATTGGCTAATATTCTGTTGAGGATTTTAGTAAACATGTTAACAAGAGATATTGGTCAGTAGTTTACTCTTTCTTTGTACTGACCGCACAAAGAATGCCGGTCTCATAAGAATGCATTGTGGAATGTGTTTATATCACTTAATTAATTTCTGATATTGGTCATTTGTCTCTTTGCCAGTCTTGTGAGCATTTGATTATTCTTATTGATCTTTTCAAATATCCAGCTGTTGGCACCATTCATTTTTCTCTATTATTTTTTTGTTTGATTTCATTAATCTCTGTCCATCTTTATTTTTTCCTTCCTTCTTGATTTTAGGTGATTTTGATCTTCTTTTTCTTATTTCTTTTAAAAAATCTTTGCTGTTGAGAGTATTACTAATGTTTACCCTTTTACCCCCCCTATCACCCTTCTACTCGTTCCAGTCCCACCCCAGGGATTCATCAACCCCCTATCTGTGTCCACAGGTAATGCATATGCATATGAGTTCTTTGGTTCATCTCTTTCCACCCTCCCCTCTCTCTTCCCTCTGCGATTCATCAGTCTGTTCCATGTTTCCATTCCTCAGGTTTTATTTAATTCATCAGTTTATTTTGTTCATTAGATACTTTGTTCATTTATTTTATTATTTTTTTTTTGCTGTCATCAGTGTGTTTATTTTTATTTTTTATTAATAAATCTTTATTCAGATTACAATTATTTCTCCTTTTTCCCCCCATAGCTCCCCTCCCAGTTCCCACCCCACCTTCTGCCCTTACCTCCCCCCCCCACTGTCCTCATCCATAGGTGTATGATTTTTGTCCAGTCACTTCATGAACCCCCCATACCCTTTTCCCCCTGAGAATTATCAGTCCACTCCCTTTCTATGCCCCTGATTCTATTATATTCACCAGATTATTCTGTTCCTTGGGTTTTTAATTCACTTGATTTTTAGGTTCACTTGTTGATAGATATGTATTTGTTGTTCATAATTTTTCTCTTTACTTTTTTCTTCTTCCTCTTCTTTAAGAATACCTTTCAGCATTTCATATAATACTGGTTTGGTGGTGATGAACTCCTTTAGCTTTTTCTTATCTGTGAAGCTCTTTATCTTCCCTTCAATTCTGAATGATAGCTTTGCTGGGTAGAGTAATCTTGGTTGTAGGTTCTTGCTATTCATCACATTGAAAATTTCTTGCCACTCCCATCTGGCCTGCACAGTTTCTGTTGAGAAATCAGCTGACAGTCGTATGGGTGCTCCCTTGTAGGTAATTAACTGTTTTTCTCTTGCTGCTTTTAATATTCTCTCTTTGTCTTTTGCTCTTGGCATTTTAATTATAATGTGTCTTGGTGTGGTCCTCTTTGGATTCCTTTTGTTTGGGGTTCTGTGCGCTTCCTGGACTTGTAAGTCTATTTCTTTCACCAGGTGGGGGAAGTTTTCGGTCATTATTTCTTCAAATAGGTTTTCAGTATCTTGCTCTCTCTCTTCTTCTGGCACCCCCATAATTCTGATGTTGGTACGCTTGAAGTTGTCCCAGAGTCTTCTTACACTATCTTCAACTTTTTGGATTTTTTTTTTTTTGCTTTTTGCTTTTTCGGTTGAGTGTTTTTTGCTTCTTTGTGTTTCAATTCTTTGACTTGATTTTTGTGTTCCTCTTGTCTGTTTTTGGGTCTCTGTATAATATTTTTTATTTCAGTCAGTGTATGTTTAATTTCTAGTTGGTCCTTTTTCATATCTTCGAGGGTCTCGTTATATTTATTGGCCTTTTCTAGGATATTCTTAAAAAGCCTTATAACCGTGGTTTTGAATTCTATATCCAGTCATTTGTTTTCCTCCATTTCTTTCGTTTGTGATCTGATTCTTGGACGCCGCATTTTCACTGCTTCCCTGAGTTGGTAAGGTAGCTTTGTGTGCTAGGTTTCCTATATGGCCCCGTGGGTCTGCCTCCCCAGTTAACCTGAGGTGGACACTCTTGGTGCACCCCTTTGTGGACTGTGTGTACAGCCTTGTTGTAATTAAGTCTTGATTGTTGTTGGTATCACTGGGAAGAATTGACCTCCAGGCCAGTTGGCTGTAAGGATCAGCTGTGTCTATGCTGGGAGAAGTTCGGTGCTGAAGACAGCCTTATAGGATTAGACTTGCCAAATTGCAATAGCCTCTGTGCTCAGCTTGGATGGGGTGGAGTCTCAGTCTTGGCTTCCTGTCAGCCTTACCCTTGCACGCACGTGCGCGCCTTCAGACCTCCACCTTCCCTGGCTCCTGAGTCTCTGCCCGAGAGTCCAGACTCCCCCCACAAGAGCATGGGTTCCCAGGGGCTCGCCTGGAACCGGGGTTCAGTGCAGTCAGAACTGGGGCCCAGTGCATTCAGGAGCCTCTGACTCCCTTCCACTAGGGAAAGCCTGTGGCAACCTCTGCAGCCTTTGTGCACACTGGCGCGTGCGCGCTTTCAGTCCTCCGCCTTCCCCGGCTCCGGAGTCTCCGCCCGAGAGTCCAGACTCCCCCCGTAAGAGCGTGGGTCCCCAGGGGCTCGCCTGGAACTGGGGTTCAGTGCAGTCAGAACTGGGGTTCAGTGTGGTAGGGGGCTTCCTTCCCCCTTCCGCCAGAGAAAGTCAGCCAGGCTCTCAGCCGCCCTTCCTCTCTGCGCACACAAAGACCCTTTGCCGTACCTCCAATTCTCTGTGAGCTTTTTTCTTTCCTTCTAGTTGTAGAATTTTCACTCAGCCAGCTTTCCTGTGGTTCTGGATGGTGTCTGTTCTGTCTTTTAGTTGTAGTTTTGAAATTGTTGTGCGAGGCAGCAGTTTAGGAGCTTACCTATGCCGCCATCTTGGTTTTCTCTCTTGTTCATTTATTTTGGTTTTTATATTCAATTGTTGATAGATATGTACCGTGTTTCCCCGAAAATAAGACAGTGTCTTATATTAATTTTTGCCCCCAAAGACACGCTTGGTCTTATTTTCAGGAGATGTCTTATTTTTCCATGAAGAAGAATACGGTACACATTTATTGTTAAATGAAAATAAAGGAAATTTTTTACCTGTATACGGTACGGTAGTACGGTAGTTGTCAACACAAACCAGACAAACTGTGAATCCTACAGTATCAAGAATTTACTCATTTATTCAATGACAATCATGTCACCATCTTCTGGAACATCGTCATAACAATCCAATTCCTGAATTTCCTGGTGAATTTCTTGTGACTCCATTTCTTTCAGAATCAGTGGACCAAATCTCTCATGTTTAGCAATAGCACTGTCTTTAAATGAGTACTTCTTGTCAAGGTAGCCTGCTCGCAGTGCATTTGCAATGCAACTGTCAGTGATTTTTTCCCATGAATTCTTCACCCAAGTCACAACTTCTTGCAGTTTAGGTTTCACAAAGTTTCCATGCTGATTTCTCTCCATTCTCTTTTCAATGTAGTCATTAATTTCCATGTGCAAATTGTCTTTGAATGGCTTGTTTATTGCAATATCAAGAGTCTGGAGATAGGCCGTCATTCCTGCGGGAATCATTATCTGATCTATTTTTTTTTCGTAAAAAAATGTCTTCATGTCTTTAGCGCGGTGAGTGCTGGCTGCATCCCAGACTAGCAGACCTCTTTGGTTCCCTCGCATAACAAGCGGCAGCATTAAATCGACCCACTTCCTTATAACTGCTTGTGTGGCCCAGGCTTTTTCAGTTTCAAGAATGAAAATGCCCAAAACACATTCAATCTTTTCCTTCTTGCCCTTAGAAATGATTAAAGGTGGGATTTTAGTGCCATCCAGATGAATTGCCAAAATACAGGAAACACGTGCACTTTTGTAAGCAGTGGAGGGAATGTACACTAAGGAGGCACCCCGCTGTTCAATTATTGTTTGAGATGATTGGCCCATAAACACTGCAGTTTCATCCATAGCAATCATGTTGGAAAGATTGTATTTAGAGAAGTCAGCATCATCAATAAAGGACTTGAATGCAAGTGCTCGCTTAATAACTTGAGTATCTTCCAACCTAAACAATGTTGTAGATCTTCTTAAAGACAGTTCACTTCGCTGAAGGAAATTATCCAACCAGTGTTGTGATGCTTTGAAGTCTTAGGGGGCTATGTCAAACTGTGGTGCCATTGCAAGGGCAAATTCTTGAATCTGAGCCCTATTCACAACCAAAGCCTTTGCTCTCCTGTCAACAACCCATTCACAGATCAGGTCTTCCAGCTCGGAAAATAATGGTTGCTGACCTGATCCACACTTGCGCTTTTTAGCATTTCCCTTGTCCACTTGTTCAATGAGGTTACCATACTCTGCTCGCCATTTTCGGACCAATTGGATACTCAACATCTTCTCTTTGCAGAAAGCAGTAAGATTTTGGCCCCAAGAGTCTTCCACGATTCCTTTCTTGTACTCCACGGAGTAGCTTTTTCTTTTTGCGCTCATTTCTAGGGGTAAAAAAAAAAGGAATTGGGGTATCAAGGTGGGGGGAGGGGGATCACTCAAAATGACACAGGGGGGATCAGAGGGGGGAATCAAAATGGCACAGGATAATCAGAGGGGGGATTACCATTTTAGTAACCCCTTTTGATCCTCCTGTGTCATTTTGATTGCCCCCTCTGATCCTCCTGTGTCATTTTAAGTGATCCCCCTCCCCCCACCCCTGTGCCACTGAACACCTTCACCAGACATCCCCCCTTTATCAGACATTTACCCCCTGGGTCCTGACTGGGGACTGTCACTGGGCTTGTTGGGGCCTGGATCTGGGCTCGAGCAGGGTCTGCCACTGACTGAGAACCTTCAGTCATCATGAAGGCGGCCTCAAGCATCAGGTAGTGTCACCAGAGACAGACCAGCACTCACCACCTTCGCCGCGTCCTGTCCGCTCTAAGCCTCCTGTTCTTCTACACGCATCTGCTAAAGTCTCCTCCTCTCTCCCGTCCCACGCTCACTGCTCACTCCGACCTCTGCTCCGCCTCCACACAGCAGTGATGTCAGGACTCTGCGTAACATCACTGGTTGCTAGACACCAGTTGGGGCGGCCCTAGCAACCAGTTTATGGTAAATTAATTTTCATTCTGAGACAGAGCCCGGGGCCTTATTTTCAGGGGATGCCTTATATTTCACTCAGAAGGAAACCTTTAAGTAGGTCTTATTTTCGGAGGATGTCTTATTTTCGGCGAAACACGGTATGTATTGCCATTATTTTGTTCATATTTTTATTTTTTTTATTGATTTCAGAGAGGAAGGGAGAGAGAGAGAGAAACATTAATGATAACAGAAAATCACTGATCAGCCACATTCTGCATTGTTAGAGAGTAAAAATTTTTGAGCATGCTTCCTCCTAGTCGACTTAGCCTTGAATCCCAGCTGCACCTCACAAAATAGCCTTGCAAGATAGAACACTGTCAGTTTTCTGAAGAACAAGATGACCCTGTATATAACATGGTCATCAATAACATGACCCTGACATTACTTAAGAAAAATTGTTTTGTCTTAAATTGCTTGCTCTGCAAAAACTAGATATGGTAAATGTGCTTAAAGGCAGTCCCACACAAAGGGTCGGGGCTGCTCTCTGAACTCCCTGCGTGGAGAAGGCAGAGCAGTCACTGGCTGGCTAATAAAGGCTCCCTAAATTTTAATTTGGTCTTGACTCCAGTGGTCATTCACTCACATTCGTTCCACTACATTCTGCATGTCCCCCACCAGGGATAGTACCAGCAACCCGGGCATGTGCCCCTGACTGTCATCGAACCTGGAACCCTTCAGTCAGCAGCCCTATGCACTATCCACTGAACCAAACTGGCTAAGGCTTTCTTCATGTTTTCTTCTTCTTCTTCCTCTTCTTCTTCTTCTTCTTCTTCTTCTTCTTCTTCTTCTTCTTCTTCTTCTTCTTCTTCTTCTTCTTCTTTTTCTTCTTCTTCTTCTCCTCCTTCTTCCCCTCCTTCTCCTTCTTCCCCTCCTTCTCCCTCTCCCTCTCCCTCTCCCTCTCCCTCTCCCTCTCCCTCTCCCTCTCCCTCTCCCTCTCCCTCTCCCTCTCCCTCTCCCCCTTCTCCTTCTCCTTCTCCTTCTCCTTCTCCTTCTCCTTCTCCTTCTCCTTCTCCTTCTCCTTCTCCTTCTCCTTCTCCTTCTCCTTCTCCTCCTCCTCCTCCTCCTCCTCCTCCTCCTCCTCCTCCTCCTCCTCCTCCTCCTCCTCCTTCTTCTTCTTCTTCTTCTTCTTCTTCTTCTTCTTCTTCTTCTTCTTCTTCTTCTTCTTCTTCTTTCTTCTTCCTTTGCCTCCTCTCCATCTCCTTGTACTCTTCTTCCTCCTCCTGGATGTGTAACATTGTAATCTGGTCTGGTCTGAACCAGGTGCTCTAGGGCCTTCTTGCAGGTGAAAAGTTAGCCACTACATGGAGGCACCAAGCAGGAGCTACAGGGGGATCTGCAGATGGCTGCTACTTGTATTGGGCTTGGAAGTACCCAGGCAAGTACAGTGGTGAAGCATGGCAGACTGGTGCTAGTGCTGGGTCTTGGGCTGCTTATTGATAGTTTTGGGGCATGCTGATGTTACCTGCTGCTTGTTTAAGAGATTTTAGGACAGTCTAAAACCTGAACCAGTACAAGCCATTCAAATGGAAAGGCAACTGGAAAGAGTTTGAATGGGGCTGCAATTTGGATGAGGCGGGTTCTCAGGGAATCACCTGGGTAGAGCAAACTGTGTGAGCCACACTGATTGAACCTCAGATATGGCTTCTAAGCAGCTATGCAATGGGGGAGGTCCCAGCACAGAAACAATGACTCCTGTGAGCAGCTCTGTCTGGAAGAAAGCCACCTCAAATTCCTGTCCTAATGCCAGACAATCCAGTTCTTCACTGTATGTCCCAGGATCCCTTAATTCTACCACCTACAGCTGGAGCTCAGTGGAAGTGGGACCCTGCAAATTCCTGTTCCAGCCCTTTAAGAGGAACAGCCTGGGTGTCCAGCTGCCTCCACTGTCACTCAAAAACAATTGTTTCCTTTTTTTACAATCTGAAGTTGTGAGTACTTCTCTTCCCAGCTCTGGAAACCTTAGTTGGGGGTCTGGTGTGGGGCTGGGACTCTTTGCTTCTCACAGAAGGCCTGAGATATCCACAGCTGAGATATTTCTCCTGATTAAGCACATATACATGTAGGTGTCAGACTAGTCTGTTCCCCACCTCCTCCCTTCCTACTAGTCTCGGTGTGATTTCTTTACCTCCCTCGACCAGAATGATGGTTGTTCTCTATTGTAGTTGTACATTCCATGTGATTGTGGGAGGCAGCAAGAAAATGCATTTACCTATGCCTCCAAATTGGTTTTCACCATTTCCAATGATTTATTTATTTATTTTTATTTATTTATATTTTTTATTGTTTAAAGTATTAGATGTAGTAGTACATATATCTCCTTTTCCCCCCATTGACCTACCCAAGCCTCCCCTACCCCCTGTCGCATGCCCTCATCCCACTCCCCCAGTGTCTTGTGTCCATTTGTTATGCTTATATGCATGCATGCAAGTCCTTTGGTTGATCTCTTTCCCCCACTCCCCAACACTTCCCTGCTTTCCCACTGTAAATTGACAGTCTGTTCAGTGCTTTACTGCCTCCGTATCTATCTTTTTGTTCATCAGGTTATAATGTTCTTTATTTTTCATAAATGAGTGAGATCATGTGGTATTTTTCTTTCATTGCCTGGCTTATTTCCTTTAACATAATGCTCTCCAGGTCCATCCATGCTGCTGCAAATGGTAAGAATTCCTTCTTTTTTTATAGCAGTGTAGCATTCCATTGTGTAGATGTATCACAGTTTTCTAATCCACTCATCTGCTGATGGGCATTTTGGCTGTTTCCAAGTCTTAGCTATGGTGAATTGTACTGATATGAACATAGGGGTGCATATATCCTTTCTGATTGGTGTTTCTAGTTTCTTGGGATATATTCCTACAAGTGGGATTACTGGGTCAAACGGGAGTTCCATTTTTAGTTTTTTGAGGAAACTCCATACTGTTCTCCGCAGTGGCTGCACCAGTCTGCATTCCCACCAGCAGTGCAGGAGGGTTCCCTTTTCTCTCCGCATCCTCGCCAGCACTTGTTGTTTGTTGATTTGTTGATGATTGCCATTCTGACAGGTGTGAGATGGTACTGCATGGTTGTTTTGATTCACATCTTTCAGATAATTAGTGACTTTGAGCATGTTTTCATATGTCTCTTAGCCTTCCTTCTGTCTTCTTTCGAAAATATTCTATTTAGGTCCATTGCCCATTATTTTATTGGATCACTTATCTTCCTTTTATTAAGTTGTATAACTTCCCTGTAGATGTTGGAGATTAAACCTTTATCAGTGATAACAATTGCAAATATATTCTCCCATACAGTGGGCTTTCTTGTTGTTTTGTTGATGGTTTCTTTTGCTGTGCAAAAGCTTTTTATTTTGATGTAGTCCCATTTGTTTATTTTCTCTTTAGTTTCTATTGCCCTAGGAGCAGTATCAGTGGATAAATTGCTTTGACATATATCTGAGATTTTTCTGCCTATGGATTACTCTAGTATTTTTTATGGTTTCCCATCTTATGTTTAAGTCCTGAATCCATTTTGAGTTTATTTTTGTGTATGGTGTAAGTTGGTGGTCTAGTTTCATTTTTTTGCATGTATCTGTCCAATTTTCTCAACACCGTTTATTAAAGAGACTGTCTTGACTCCATTGTATGTTCTTGCCTCCTTTGTCAAATACTAATTGAACATAGTGGTTTCTGTCGATATATGGGTTCTCTATTCTATTCCATTGGTCTATATATCTGTTCTTGTGCTAGTACCAGGCTGTTTTGAGAACAGTGGCTTTGTAATACAGCTTGAAATCTGGTATTGAGATCCCACCTACTTTGTTCTTCTTTCTCAGGATTGCTGTGGTTATTCGGGCCCTTTTTTTTTTATTCCAAAAGGATTTTTGGAGAGTTCTTTCTAGGTCTGTGAAATATGCCATTGGTATTTTAATGGGGGAGTGCATTGAATCTATAGATTGCTTTGGGTAGTATGGACATTTTAATGATGTTGATTCTACCAATCCATGAACATGGTATGTTCTTCCATCTGTTTATGTCTTCCTCTATCTCTTTTTTCAGTGTCCTGTAGTTTTCCCCATATAGGTCTTTTACCTCCTTAGTTAAGTTTATTCCTAGGTATGTTAATTTTTTTGGTGCGATGGGAAATGGGATTGCTTTTTAAGTCTCTCTTTCTATAAGTTCACTATTGGTGTATAGAAATGTATAGATTTCTTGGCGTTAATTTTGTATACTGCTACATTCCCAAATTCATTTATTAAGTCTAATAGTTTTGATGGATTCTTTCGGGTATTTTTATGTACAGTATCATGTCATCTGCAAATAAGGACAGCTTTACTTCTTCTTTTCCAATTTGGATGCCTTTTACTTCTTCTTCTTGTCTAATAGCAATGGCTAATACTTCCAGTACTATGTCGAACAGGAGTGGTGAGAGTGGGCAGCCCTGTCTTGTTCCTGTTCTTCGGGGAAATGGTTTTAGATTTGCCCATTGAGTATTACGTTAGCTGTGGGTTTATCATATATGGCTTTTATTATGTTGAGTATGATCCTTCTATTCCCACTTTGTTGAGAGTTTTTATCAAGAAAGGGTGTTGGATTTTGTCAAATGCTTTTTCTGCATCAATTGATAAGACTATGTGATTTTTATCTCTCAGTTTGTTTATGTGATGTATCACGTTTATCGATATGCAGGTATTGTACCATCCTTTCATTCCTGGGATAAATACTAGTTGGTCATGGTGTATGATCTTTCTTATGTAGTGCTGGATCCAATTTGCTAGAATTTGGTTGAGGATTTTGGCATCTATGTTCACGAGGGATATTGGCCTGTAATTCTCTTTCATTGTGTTGTCTTTACCTGGTTTTGGTATTAGGGTGATGCTGGCTTCATAGAATGAACTTGGAAGTGTTCCTTTCTCTTGAATTTTTTGGAATAGTCTGAGGAGGATAGGTTTTATTTCTTCCTTGAATGTTTGGTAAAACTCCCCTGTGAAGCCCTCTTGCCCCGGGCTTTTTTTTGCTGGAAGCTTTTTGATGACTGCTTCAATTTCTTCCAAAGTTATTGGCCTATTGAGTAGTTTAGATTCTTCTTGATTGAGTTTTGGAAGGTTGTATTTTTCTAGGAATATGTCCATTTCCTCCAGGTTGTCCAGTTTGTTGGAACAGAGATGTTCATAGTATTTTTTAAAAAATCCTCTGCATTTCTTTGGAGTCTGTTGTTATTTCTCCTTATTCATTTACGACTTTGTTTATTTGGGTACTCTCTCTTTGCTTCTTGGTGAGCCTTGCCAGGGGTTCATCATTCTTGTTTATCCTTTCAAAGAACCAGCTCTTGGTTTTGTTGATCTTTTGTATTTTTTTTTTTTGATTCTCTATATCGTTTATCTCTGTTCTGATATTATTTCCTTCTTTCTGCTTACACTGGGCTTTTCTTGTTGTTCTCTTTCTAACACTTTGAGTTGTAGGGTTAGGTAGTTTATTACCATTGTTTCTTGTTTGTTGAAGTAGGCTTGTAGAGCTATGAACTTCCCTCTCAAGACTCCTGTCGCTGTGTCCAATAGATTTTGGATTGTTGTGTTTTCATTGTCGTTTGTTGCCATGATGTTTTTTATTTCTTCTTTGATCTCTCTGGTAATCCAGTAATTATTTAATAGCATGCTATTTAGTATACATGTGTTTGATTTTTTTAGATTGTTTTTATTGTAGTTGATTTCCAGTTTTATGCCATTGTGATCTGAGAAGATGCTTGGTTTGATTTCTATCTTCTTGAATTTGAAGAGACTTTGCCTGTGACCCAATATATGGTCTATCTTTGAAAATGACCCATGTGCACTTGAGAAGAATGTATATTCTGTGGCTTTGGGATGAAATGTTCTGAAGATGTCAATTAATTCCATCTGATCAAGTGAGTCATTTAGGATTGATATTTCTTTGCCGATTTTTTGCTTAGAGGATTTGTCCAATGGTGATAATGGGGTATAAAAGTCCTCTACTATGATTGTATTGCTGTCATTCTCTCCCTTGATATCATCCAGAGTTTTTTTTATGTATTTGGGTGCTCCTGTATTGGGTGCATATATGTTTACCAGAGTTATTTCTTCTTGTTGGATTGCTCCCTTTAGTGTTATGAAGTGGCCTTCCTTATTTCTTTTATGTCCTTCCCTTTGAGATAAAACTTGTCAGATATAAGTATTGCTACCCCAGCTTTTTTTTTTTCATTTCCATTCGTCTGAAAAACCTATTTCTATCTCTTCACCCTCAGTCTGTGTGCGTCTTTTTTTCTGAGGTGGCTTTCCTGTAGACAGCAGATATATGGGTCATGTTTTTGTATCCACTTAGCTACCGTATGTTTTTTGATTGGGGCATTTAATCCATTTACATTTAAAGTTATTATTGATAGTTACTTGTTTGTCACCATTTTTATTCTTTACCCCTGTGTTCCTTCTTTGCTTCCTTTTTCTTCTTTTTTACAGCAGACCCTTTAGCACTTCTTGCATTGCTGGTTTGGTGGTAATAAACTCCCTTAGTCCATTTTTGTCTGTGAAGCTCCTGATTTCACCCTTAATTTTGATTGATAGCCTTGCTGGTTACAGTATTCTTGGATTCAGACCCTTCCTTTGCATGACTTTGTATATTTCATTCCATTCCTTCTGGCCTGATGTGTTTCTGTTGAGAAATCATTTGCTAATCTGTTGGGGGATCCTTTGTAGGTAACTTTCTGTCTCTCTCTGGCCGCTTTTAAGATTCTTACTTTGTCACTGGTGTTTGCCAATTTAATTATAATGTGCCTTGGCATCCGTCTTTTGGAGTTCATTTTGTTTGGGACTCTGTGAGCTTCTTGGATTTGTGTGGGTTTTTTTCTTCCCTATATCAGGGAAGTTTTCTGTCATTATTTCTTCAAACAGGTTTTCTATTCCTTGCTCAGTTTCTTCCCCTTTTGGAACCCCTAATATGGAGATGCTTTTTAGTTTCATGTTGTCCCTAAGTTCCCTTAGGCTCTCCTGCTGCTTTTTTTTTTTTTCTAGAAGCTGCTCTTCTTGTGTATTTTTTTCTACCTTGTCTTCTAGCTCACTGATGCGGACCTCTCCTTCTTCTAGTCTACTATTGATGCTTTCTATTGAGTTCTTTATATCAGCTATGTCATTTTTCATTTCTTCTTGGTTCTTCTTCATTTCCTCTTGGTTCTTACACATATTGTCGAATTTGTCTTCCATTCTTTTCATCCACCTTATGACCATTTCTCTGAATTCTTTCTCTGACAGGTTGCTTGCCTCCATTTCATTTACTTCCTTTTCTGGTGATGCCTGCTTTTCTTTCATAAGCGGGCTGATTCTTTTTCTCCCCAGGATCTCTTTTCTCTGGGTGTCTGGTTATATAGTTCTCTCTCTCCTGAGTTGATTTAAAGGCACAAAATACAACACAACAAGGCACAATGCACAAGGCACTGAACACAAATGTATTCATGATATTACTAACCCAAATAAAGGTGACCACAAGAGAAAGATGAATTAGAGGATAAGAAAGAAAGAAGAAGAGAAAAAAAAGGGGTGCCAAAAGAAATTGGGAAAGGAAAAAAAATGTAATAGGGAAAAGAAAGAGAATAAGAAAGAAGAGGGGAAGAAAACTATTTATATAGGGAGAAAACTTCAATAGAATAGCCACTACTCCCAACAAATGCAAGCAACAAATACCTAGAGTTGAATGAAAACTACAAACAACAACTAATGTCAAGTGAAGCAAGGGAATAGAGAAGCAAAAAACAAACAAAAACAAAACAAAAAAAGAAAAAGCGAAACAATCTCACAAACAAGCATAAAAATGATATAATCAACAATCAAGAAAACAACAATAAAAGGACAGAGAGTAAAAAAAATGTGGATAGTGAAGAAAGAGAAGATAGACGTGTGTATGGACTTGGAGCGGGTGATTGGAAATTAGATATATAAGTAGGGTGAAATTTTAACAGGGGGTAAAAAGAAGGAAAATCTAAAGCTGGAATAGGGTAAGAGAAACAGGACAACAAAAGGGGAAAAGTGAGGAAGAAAGTGTTGACATAAAGGTAAAGTTGAGATAGAGTAAAATGGAGCTAAAGGAAAGATGAAAATAGAATGTGGAACACTAATCCCAAAGTAAAATAAACAAAATAAAATGACACTTTTTTAAAAAAAGGTAAAATAGTAATAGTAATAATACTGATTGAAAATAAAAGTGTAATAATTAAAAAGGTAAAATCAAGTGAGGCATAAAAAAATTAGTGTCTTAAGTAAAAAATGAAAATAAAAATGTGCAGTAGTGAAGGTCATTCACGTCCTCTACTGTTCTGTGTGGCACGCCTGTTTCCTAGTCAGGACAGTATTGAAGTTCCCTGCATTCCACTGCTCCTCAGTGTTGTAGGTCACAGTCCTGTTTTTCAAGCAGGCCATATGTTTTTATTTCTTATACTCCTTTATTTGTGTTTACACAAGAGTCAATTTGTGATTCAATCCCTGGGTGCTAGTGTTTCTGGATTGACCTCCAGGTCTATAGGTCCTCTATAGCTACTGTTTAGATTTTGTTTTCCCTGTGGCACTTAATATCGGTTTTGGGGAAAGGGCCCCCCAGAGCTGGTTCTCTGATTGCCACTCCCCGCTCTGATCCCCAGGTTCCACAAAAACAACTTTCCACTGCAGTCTCCTAGAGTGTCCCCAATTGGGTGATCCTATGCACTGGGCTCAGCAATCAGAAGCAAGGATCCAAAGAGAAAGAGAGAGAGAGAGAGAGAGAGAGAGAGAGAGAGAGAGAGAGAGAGAGAGAGAAGAGCCAGAGAAAGCACACAAACCCCGGTGCTGCAAGCAAATCTGAGCAGTCTCCTTTCCCCTTGGGTCCAAGCAGCCAGCACACCCCCAAAATCTCTAGGCTCTCCTTCTGTGCCCAGTTCAGCTATGGTTTGCTTTTTAGAGTTCCCTTCTGTTAGCAGCTCTGCGGACCCCCTTCCACATTCGCAGGTTACGCCATCCCCAATAGCCGCAGATTTTTCTGGTCGCAGACTTCCCCAGGCCCTCCAGCTCCCGCAGTGAGCATTTCTCTCTCCTGCCTGGACCACAGACCTCACCTTATCCCACGCAAAATCTGACCTATCATGAGGGGGTGCAGAGCTCCTCTGAATTCGCGTGTTCATGCCATTTGGGATCTGGTGTTCTCAGGTTCGCAGCTGTTCGCTGGGTGCTGTAGTTGTAGATTTTCAGGCTTCCAATAACATTCACTTTCCCCTTCAAGATGGCATGGTCTCCGTGTCAGAGCTGGTGGCTCCGGGAGGGAACCCATCAGCAGTGGGGGCTACCCGGTCAGGGGAACCCCGTCTGGCCATCCCCCACAGTCTCCTGGAGTATAGCTGTTCTTCAACTCACTAACAAACACTCCCCATGCAACCACACACTCTCCCTTTGTTCTCTCACTCACACCATATCTTGCAGTCTGCCTTCCCATTGGCAGCCATCTTCTAAACTCTTTTAAAAAAATATTTTTATTAATTTCAGATAGGAAGGAAGAGGGAGAGAGAGAGAAACATCAGTGATGAGAGAGAACTGTTGATTGGCTGTTCTTGCCTAGTTTTTTTACAAGCACTTCTAGTTTTATAGACTAGAAGTAGTCACAATGGGCACCCTTGTCTTGGTGGTGATCTTAGAAGAATAACTTTCATTTTCCTCTGTTTAGTATATGTCACTTATTGGTTTCTTAAATGTGGCCTTTGTTATGTTTAGGTGCATACTTTGTATAAGTAATTTATTAACAACTTATTCAAGAAAGGATTATGCATTTATAAATGTTGTTTTTCTTTTTTTATCTATTCATGTGATGAAGCATTTTTGTCCTACATTCTGTGGTTTACATACATTGAACCTTCCTTGCATTATGGAAGATATTCCATTTGTTCATGATAAAAGATCCTTTCAATATGCTATTAAATTTTATAGTATATTGTTGACTTTGGAACTGGTCAAGGGAAAGATGCTAGACTTATTTGGAATCACTCATCAGAAATATGTCTGATTTTCATGAACAGTTTGTTACTGTGCATATGGGTTTAGAGCATCTTCCACTAATGACACAGCAGGAAATGTAGGGCATGATAGACACAGCTTGAATCATCATAGGAAATACCTCAATTATTATGATCAGGAATTTTTTAGAAATATAAATGTTAAAGATCATGCAGATAGGGAAGAAAAGAAATGAGGAACAGGTCACTGCAAACTGGTGGAAAGGGGATTCTCACAGTGTCTTTGTTCTGGAAGGTGACACCTTGCCAGGTCTATGGGATCTGCACTTGGACACCTTGGTTGTCATTACTCACATGACCATGTATCACCAAAGGTGCATAATTCACTGGATTCCCAGTATACAATCTGTCAACATTTACAGAGAACAGTGGACACACCTCACTGGAGGAGACATGGCGATGCTGTGTTTTTATGAGGAGCCATCATTTCATTGGACCGTGACCCTTACCTCAGTCGGTCATCATATTCATCGTCATTTTCATCCTCATCATCCTCGTCATCCTCATCATTTGCTTACTAATAATTGTTCTTCTTATTTTCTATAGACATGTTGGATGTCCAAACATAATGATTTTTACTTGGAAAAGAAAGCAGGCATCTCCTCTTCAGATGTCATTGGGAGACTGAAACACCAATAACTTAACTGTATGTAGACACAGCCCTTCAAAAAAGCCAATGACCTTGGATAACATACAGATTTCCACCAAGACATTGGACCAAGATTACTTTACCATTCTATCATCACTATTACCATCACCACCATCACCACCAACATCACCATCATCATCATCATTGATATCACCATCATCATCCTCATTTGTGTATATATAATTATTCTCATTTTTTGTAGACCTGGTTTTGTACACACATAAGGACCCTTTATCTCAATTATTGCTCTTTTTATAGTTGTAAGTAAAATGGGGAGCCATACTATATATTTTTTCCTTTGACTTCTGAGAACTAATGGCTCATTACTGCCTCTTCTCCATCTGCCCCCCATAGGAAATAGGATAAAAAATCATGTTTTTCTCTTTAGATGTCAGTGTGAGATTGACAAGCCCCAGGAAGCGGAATTCCTCTCCCTTCCCCACCCACCTGGACAAAATAAAAGCCCTGAGTCAGACTCCTTTCCTGCCTCTATTAAAGGACATCTTACCTCTGAGGGGCTTTTCCTATGATTCCAAATATTTCAACTATGTGGATAATAAACATTTCATGTCCCCTGAGTGTGTGTGTTGTCATCAGCCTGGACATCTGTACCAAGCTTACATGGGTCCCCCTGCCTCTGTCTGGTGTTAGCTAATCCCTCTGCTTTGAGAATGATGACAAATCAAATACCGTCACCACCAGGGGTTCCTAAAATCTAACATTGGATTCACCTACCTGCGTTGGCTGCTGTGCAGCATTCAGGTGAGCTTCACTGTTAAGGCAGCAGAGCCTCTTGTGAGGTTCAGTGGATGTGGGTCAGAAAATTAGGTGATTAATTGTCATTTGGGCACAAAGGTGTCTGAAAGAGACTCTCTATCACTTGTCCACGTGAGAAAGTTGTTTCTGTTTACAACACAGTTTTCTAACTCAGAGCCTTTAGAGGTAAGTGCAGAATCGGTAATCCAGAGGTTCCCTGAGGGAAACTGTGACATGAAGAGGAAACCAGACCAAACCTCCAATTGCATCTGCTGCTGGGATGGTCTTTGTGTTCAGTGACCTTGAGTGCCCCCTGATGGTCATAGCTTCAGCTGCAGGGAAGTTTGTGTCTGAGCTCACACTGATTTCCCCTCTCTATGTTTGTGGTACTGTTTCTTATACAATACAAGGCAATATCTTCAGCTCTCATGCTGTTCATTTGCAGATATAGCATGTTCTTGGCATTGTCTCTGGCAAATTGGCTCTTCACAGAGCTGGCACAGTTTGTGGTACTTCCAGCAGGAATAACCACAGCAACCCACTCCAGCCCCTTCCCTGGAGCCTGGATGACCCAGTGCATCCCATATCTACTGAGTGAATTCAGAGGCTGCACAGGAGAGCCTCAGAGACCCCCCCCAGGCTGCACCAAGCCTCCTTCAGAGTCCACCAGCTGCACCTCACACTGGATACCTGCAAACACAAAGACATCCTGATCAGGAAAAACTCATCCAGGTGTATCGGTTAATAATGCAGATTTCACAATAAAAGAAAACACGATAATTTCAAGAGAAATATCAAAAGTGCTTTATTCAAAGTAATGTCAATCGCTAGGTACACATTTCCCCCATCTTTAAGGTAATTTGTGGATACCGTCCCAAAAGAACTTTTCTTGTTTTGAGACAAACCAGAGACCCAATTTTCCACTCCTTCATATGTTTTGAAGTGCTGCTCAGAAAGTGTGTGTGCCATCGATAAGAACATGTGGTAATTTGAAGGAGCAAGGTCTGGTGAATAAGGCGGATGGGTTAATACTTCCCAGGCAAGATCTTTTAGCGTGTCCTTAACTGATTTTGAAGTGTGTGATGGTGCGTTATCATGAAGCAAAATTACTTTGCCGTGTCTTCTGGCTCATTCTGGTTGTTTCACAATCAAAACGTGGTTCACACTGATTATTTGCTGTCGGTAGCGATCAGTATTAAAGGTTTCACCTGGTTTTAGAAGCTCATAATACACCACACCTTCCTGATCCCACCAAACACAGAGCGTTGTCTTTTTTTCCGAAGTGATTTGGCCTTGCAGTCGATGTTGATGGTTGACCTGGATCAACCCACGATTTTGTGCATTTGGGATTCTCAAAATAAATCCACTTTTCATCGCCAGTCACAATTCGATGCAAAAAAAGACTTTCTTTCGTGCCATTGAAGCAACATTTTACTGATGACTTTTCGGTTTTCAATTTGTCTTTTGTTCAGTTGATGTGGCACCCATTTCCCCCCCTTTAAAATCTTTACCATTTCTTGTAAATGATCGGAAATTGTTTGCTAAGCAATGTTTAATCTTTTTGCAAGTTGTTTTTGAGTTTGACATGCATCTTTATCCAATAATGCTTGTAATTGTTGGTCTTCAAACTTTTTCGGTTGACCTGGATGTTCTTTGTCTTTCACATCGAAATCATCACTTTTAAAGTGTTTAAACCAGCGTTCACAAGTATCTTGAGATGGAACATGTGCACCATAAGCTTCCTGAAGTATACGATAACTTTCAGCAGCACTTTTCTTCAAAATAAAGTAATGAATTAAAACTTCCCTCAAATGCTCTCTCTCTCTCTCTCTCTCTCTTTTTTTTTTTTTTTGGCATGAAATTTGACATTTTTAAGCGTAAAAATATCTATGATGTTAACACCTTCAGAAAATTTGACATATGGAGTTTTTTTCTTCTTTATTTCGCCCCCCCCCCATCCCCTATTCATGCCCTCACCCCCCTGTTGTCTGTGTCCATTGATTAGGCTTATAGGCATGCATACAAGTCCTTTGGTTGATCTCTCCCCCTTCCCCCACCCTCCCCTACCTTCCCTCTGAGGTTTGATGGTCTGATCAATCTTCTCTGTCTTTGGATCTGTTTTTGCTCATCAGTTTATGTTGTTCATTATATTCCATAAATGAGTGAGATCATATGACATGCATCTTTCTCTGACTGACATTTCGCTTAGCATAATGCTCTCCAGTTTCATCCATGCTGTTGCAAATGGTAAGAATTCCTTCTTTTTTATTGTTTAAAAGCATTACAAATAGTACTACATATGTTTCCTTCCCCCCCCCCCCATTGACCTTCCCCTCGTCTCAGCTACCCCCTGGCACATGCCCTCACCCCCCACCCAGTGTCTTGTGTCCATTGGTTATGCTTATATGCATGCATACAAGTCCTTTGATTGAACTCTTACCCCCCCCCCAACACTCCCTAGCCTTCCTGCTGTAATTTGACAGTCTGTTCGATGCTTCTCTGCCTCTGTATCTATATTTTTGTTCATCAGGTTATAAAGTTCTTTATTTTCCATAAATGGGTGAGATCATGTGGTATTTTTCTTTCACTGCCTGGCTTATTTCACTTAGCATAATGCTCTCCAGGTCCATCCATGCTGCTGCAAATGGTAAGAATTCTTTCTTTTTTATAGCAGCATAGTATTCTATTGTGTAGATGTACCATAGTTTTCTAATCCACTCATCTGCTGATGAGCATTTAGGCTGTTTCCAAATATTAGCTATGGTGAATTGTGCTGCTATGAACATAGGGGTGCATATATCCTTTCGGATTTGTGTTTCTATTTTCTTGGGATATATTCCTAGAAGTGGTATTACTGGGTCAAATGGCAGTTCCATTTTTAAATTTTTGAGGAAACACCATACTGTTTTCCCTAGTGGCTGCACCAGTCTGCATTCCCACCATCAGGGAAAAAGGGTTCCTTTTTCTCCACATCCTCTCCAGCACTTGTCATTTGTGATTTGTTGATGATAGCCATTCTGACAGGTGTGACTTGGTACCTCATTGTTGTTTTGATTTGCATCTCTCTGATGATTAGTGACTTTGAGCATGTTTTCTTGTGTCTCTTGTCTTTCTAAATGTCCTCTTTCGAAAAGTGTCTATTTAGGTCCTTTGCCCATTTTTTGATTGGGTTTTTTATTTTTCTTTTATTAAGTTGTATGAGTTCCCTGTAAATTTTGGAGATTAAACCCTTATAGGAGATAACATTGGCTAATATGTTCTCCCATTAAGTGGGCTTTCTTGTTGTTTTGGTGATGGTTTCTCTTGTTGTGCAGCAGCTTTTAATTTTGACGTAGTCCCATTTGTTTATTTTCTCTTTTGTCTCTCTTGCCCTAGGATCTGTCTGTAAAGATATTGCTATGACATATATCTTCAATTTTGCTGCCTATGGAGTCTTGTAGGATTTTTATGGTTTCCAGTCTTAGGTTCAAGTCTTTTTAGCCATTTTTAGTTTGTTTTTGTCTATGGTGTAAGTTGGCAATCTAGTTTCATTATTTTGCATGTATCTGACCAGATTTCCCAGCACCATTTATTAAATAGGTTATTTTGACTCCATTGTATGTTCTTGCCTCCTTTGTCAAATATTGATTGAGCATAATGGCTTGGGTCCATTTCTGAGTCGTCTATTCTGTTCCATTGGACTGTTTGTCTGTTCTTGTGCCAGTACCAGGCAGTTTTGAGAACTGTGGCTTGGTAATATAGTTTGATGTCTGGTATTGTGATCCCTCCTACTTTGGTCTTCTTTCTCAGGATAGCTGTGGCTCTTCGAGGTGTTTTTTATTTCAGATGAATTTCTGGAGAGTTCTTTCTAGGTCTGTGAAATATGCCGTTGGTATTTTAATGGAGAGTGCATTGAATCTATAGGTTGCTTTGGGTAGTATGGACATTTTAATGATGTTGATTCTACCAATCCATGAACATGATATGTTCTTCCATTTGTTTATGTCTTTCTCTATCTCTTTTTTCAATGTCCTGTAGTTTTTGAGTACAGGTCTTTTAAGTCCGTGGCTAAGTTTATTCCTAAGTACCTTAATTTTTGGTGCAATTGTAAATGGGATTGTTTTCTTCACTTCTCATTATTGGTGTATAAAAGGCCATAGATTTCTGGGCATTTATTTTGTATCCTGCTACATTGCCAAATTATTTATTATATCTAGTAGTTTTTTGATGGAGTCTTTGGGGTTTTCTATGTATAGTATCATGTCATCTGCGAATAAGGACAGTTTTACTTCTTCTTTTCCAATTTGGATGCTTTTTATTTCTTCTTGTCTGATCGCTATTGCTAGTACTTCTAAAACTATGTTGAACAGGAGTTGTGAAAGTGGGCATCCTTGTCTTGTTCCTGTTTTTAGTGGAAATGAGTTTAGTTTTTGCCCATTGAGTATGATGTTGGCTATAGGTCTGTCATATAAGGCTTTTATTATATTGAGGTATGATCCCTCTATTCCCACTTTGCTGAGAGTTTTTATCACAAAAGGGTGTTGGATTTTGTCAAATGCCTTTTTTGCATAAATTGATATGATTATGTGATTTTTGCCTCTCTGTTTATGTGATGTATCACATTTATTGATTTGGGGATATTGTACCATCCTTGCATCTCTAGTATAAATCCCATTTGGTCATAGTGTATGAGCTTTCTATTGTATTGCTGAATCTGATTTGTTAGAATTTTGTTGAGGATTTTAGCATCTATGTTCATCAAAAATATTGGCCTGTAGTTCTCTTTTTTTGTGGTAGCTTTATCTGGTTTTGGGATTAGGGTAATGCTGGATTCATAGAAAGAGCTTGGAAGTGCTCCTCCCTCTTGAATTTTTTGGAATAGTCTGAGGAGGCTAGGTTTTAGTTCTTCTTTGAATGCTTGCTAGAACTCCCCTTTAAAGCTGTCTGGGCCAGGGCTTTTGTTTGCTGGGAGATTTTTGATTGCTGTGTCAATTTCTTCTGTAGTTATAGGCCTATTCAGGTTTTTTTTTTTTTTTTGATTCTTCTTGGTTGAGTTTTGGTAGCTTGTATTTTTCTAGGAATATGTCCATTTCATCTACGTTGTCCATTTTGTTGAAATAGAGTTATTCATAGTATTTTTGCGTAATCACTTGTATTTGTGTGGGATCAGTTGTTATTTCACCTCTTTCATTTCTGATTTTGTGTATTTGGGTCCTCTCTCTTTGCTTCTTGGTGAGCCTGACTAGAGGTTCATCAATCTTGTTTATCCTTACAAAGAACCAACTCTTGGTTTTGTTGATCTTATGTATTTTTTTTTGCTCTCTATTTCATTTATCTCTGCTCTGATCTTTATTATTTCCTTCCTTCTGCTTATGCTGGGCTTTTCTTGTTGCTCTCTTTCTAACTCTCTGAGTTGTAGGGTAAGGTAATTTTTTACCATTTTTCTTGTTTTTTTTTTTTCTTTCTTTTTTTTTTTTTCTGTAGGCTTGTAGAGCTATGAACTTCCCTCTCAAGACTGCTTTTGCTGTGTAACATAGGTTTTTGGATTGTTGTATTTTCATTGTCGTTTGTTGCCATGATGCTTTTTATTTCTTCTTTGATCTCTCTGGTACCCCAGTCATTGTTTAATAGCATGCTATTTAGTATCCAGGTGTTTGATTTCTTTTGACTGTTTTTATTGCAGTTGATTTCTAGTTTTATGCCATTGTGATCTGAGAAGATGCTTGATATGATTTCTATCTTCTTGAATTTGAAGAAACTTTGCCTGTGACCCAATATATGGTCTATCTTTGAAAATCACCCATGTGCACTTGAAAAGAATGTATATTCTTTGGCTTTGGGTTGAAATGTTATGAAGACGTCAATTAATTCCATCTGATCTGGAGAATCATTTAGGATTGATGTTTCTTTGATGATTTTTTGTTTAGAGGATTTGTCCAATGGTGATAGTGGGGCACTAAAGTCCCTTAATATGACTGTATTGCTGTCAATCTCTCCCTTGATATCCTCCAGAAGTTTTTAATGTATTTGAGTGCTCCTGTATTATGTTTACCAGTGTTATTTCTTCTTGTTGGATTTCTCACTTTGGTATTATGAAGTGGCCTTCCTTATCTCTTGTTATGTCCTTCACTTTGAGATCTAATTTGTCAGATATAAGTATTGCTACCCTGGCTATTTTTTTTCATTTCTATTCGACTGCAAAACCCTTTTCCATGCCTTCACCATCAGTCTGTGTGAGTCCTTTTTTTCTGAGGTGAGTTTCCTGTAGACAGCAGATGTATGGGTCATGTTTTCGTATCCACTCAGCTACTGTATGTCTTTTAATTGGGGCATTTAATCCATTTACATTTAAAGTTATTATTGATAGGTACTTGTTTGTCGCCATTATTATTCTTTATGCCTGTGTTCATTCTTTGCTTCCTATTTCTTCTTTTTACAGCAGAGCCTTTAACATTTCTTGCATTGTTGGTTTGGTGGTAATAAACTTCCTTAGTCCTTTTTGTCTGTGAAACTCCTGATTTCACCCTCAATTTTGATTGATAGCCTTGCTTGGTACAGTATTCTTGGATTCAGACCCTTCCTTTGCATGACTTTGCATATTTCATTCCATTCCCTTCTGGCCTGATGTGTTTCTGTTGAGAAATCATTCGCTAGTCTGATGGGGGATCCTTTGTAGGTAACTTTCTGCCTCTCTCTGGCTGCTTTTAATATTCTTACTTTGTCGTTGGTGTTTGCCAATTTAATTATAATGTGCTTGGCGTCAGTCTTTTGGGGTTCATTTTGTTTGGGACTCTGTGAGCTTCTCGGATTGTGTGAGTTTTTTCTTCCCTATATCAGGGAAGTTTTCTGTTATTATTTCTTCAAACAGGTTTTCTATTCCTTGCTCAGTTTCCTCTCCTTCTGGCACCCTTATTATGTGGATGTTGTTTCGTTTCGTGTTGTTCCAAAGTTCCCTTAGGATCTCCTCCTTTTTTTTTAATTTTTTATTTTTTTAGTTTTTTTACTAGATGCTGCTCTGATTGAGTATTTTTTTTCTACCTTGTCTTCTAGTTCACTGATGTGAATCTCTGCTTCTTCTAGTCTACTGTTGATGCATTCTATTGAGTTCTTTATAGCAGCGATGTCATTTTTCATTTCTTCTTGGTTCTTCTTCATTTCCTCTTGGTTCTTACACATATTGTTGAATTTGTCTTCCATTCTTTTCAGCCGACTTATGACCATTTCTCTGAATTCTCTCTTTGACATATAGCTTGCCTCCGTTTCATTTACTTCTTTTTCTGGTGTTGCCTCCTTTTCTTTCATATGCGGGCTGTTTCTTTGTCTCCCCATGATCTCTCTTCTCTGGTTATCTGGTTATGTAGTTCTCTCTCCTTTTCCTAGGTGAAATCTGACCTTTTCGTGAGAAGGTGCAGAGCTCCTCCGAGTCTTCATATTCGCACTGCTTGAGGGCTTGTGTTCCTGGGTTTGCTGCTGTTCCCTGGGTATTGTTGTTGTAGATTCCTGGGATTTTCAGGCTTCCTATAACAGCCTCTCTCCCCTTCAAGATGGAGCGGTCTCTGCATCAGAGGCGTTTGGTCCAGGAGAGATTTCAGCAGCAGTGGAGGCTGCCCTGTCAGGGGAACCTGATCTGGCAATCCCCAACAGTCCTTTGAGTATAGGTGTCCCTCAACTCACAAATATACACTCCCCGTGCAACCACACACTCTCCTTTCATTCGCTCACTCATGCACTACCTTGCAGTCTGCCTTCCTCTCAGCAGCCATCTTCCCCTTCTTTTTTACCTCAGCGTAGTATTCCATTGTGTAGATGTACCACAGTTTTTTATGCACTCATTTGTTGATGGGCACTTAGGCGGTTTCCAAATCTTAGCTATGGTGAATTGTGCCACTATGAGCATATATCCTTTCTGATTGGTGTTTCTAGTTTCTTGGGATATATTCCTGGAAGTAGGATCACTAGGTCAAATGGGAGTTCCATTTTTAATTTTTTGAGGAAATTCGATACTGTTCTCCACAGTGGTTGCACCAGTCTGCATTCCCACCAGCAGTGCAGGAGGGTTCCTTTTTCTCCGCATCCTCACCAGTACTTGTTGTTTGTTGATTTGTTGATGATAGCCATTCTGACAGGTGTGAGATGGTACTGCATTGTTGTTTGATTTGCATCTCTCAGATGATTAGTGACTTTGAGCATGTTTTCATGTCTGGCCCTTCCTTATGTCTTCTTTGAAAAAGTATCTATTAAGGTCCATTGCCCATTTTTTTATTGGATCATTTATCTTCCTTTTATTAAGTTGTATGAGTTCCCTGTAAATGTTAGAAATTAAACGTTTATCGGTGATAACATTGGCAAATATGTTCTCCCATGCAGTGGGCTTTCTTGTTGTTTTGTTGGTGGTTTCTTTTGCAGTGTAAAATCCTTTTATTTTGATGTAGTCCCATTTGTTTATTTTCTCTTTAGCTTCCATTGCCCTAGGAGCTGTATCAGTGAAGAAAATGCTTTGGCATATATCTGAGATTTTTCTGCCTATGGATTACTCTCTTATTTTTATGGTTTCCCATATTATGTTTAAGTCCTTTATCCATATTTAGTTTATTTTTGTGTATTGTGTAAGTTGGTGGTCTAGTTTCATTTTTTTGCATGTATCTGTACAATTTTTCCAACACCATTTATTGAAGAGACTGTCTTTACTCCATTGTATGTTCTTGCCTGTTTTGTCAAATATTAATTGAACATAGTGGTTTAGGTCGATTTCTGGGTTCTCTATTCTATTCCATTGATCTATATGTCTGTTCTTGTGCCAGTACCAGGCAGTTTTGGTAACAGTGGCTTTGTAATACAGCTTGATATCTGGTATTGAGATTCCATCTACTTTGTTCTTCTTTCTCAAGATTGCTGCAGCTATGCTGAGTCTTTTTTTATTCCAGATGAATTTTTGGAGTGTTTGTTCTAGGTCTGTGAAATATGCTTTTGGTATTTTAATGGGAAATACATTGAATCTATACATTGCTTTGGGTAGTATAGACATTTTAATGATGTTGATTCTACCAGTCCATGAACATGGTATGTTCTTCCATCTGTTTATGTCTTCATCTATCTCTTTTTTCAGTGTCCTGTAGTTTTCCTAGTATAGGTCTTTTAGCTCCTTAGTTAAGTTTATTCCTAAGTATCTTAATGTTTTTGAAATATGAAGTTTTGAAGCTTGCTGTCAATACAACAAAATAGCATACATATCAAATTGCATATACATCAACATATGTGTAACTCCATCTATTGAAAAAAAATTGGCATTATTATCTGGTACACCTTGTATGTCCACTGTTTCTCTCACTCATGTCTGCTCACATACTCAGTGTCTCTTGTTCTCCATAAATTACCATTTAAAGAGCCACAAATAAAAAACAGCTGAGCCCTAACTCCATGGTGAGTGGTCTGTGTTTAGTCCTCATCAGGGAATGGAAACACCTGGGGATCCCGGTTCTGGGCTTCTGTGCCAGAGCTGCAGGGTCAGGGCTAGGCTGGTATTTTGAGCAAAGAATGCCCTATTTGCAAGTTATCCTACTATATAGGGAGCTTTGGGGTTTGACTGTGACCTAAAGAACATTGTCGCAGTGTGTGACATGTCCATGTGTGGTGTCAGATAAGAATTATTCCCCACATCTAGGCCTGTGCCCTCCCCACTGGATCCACTTGCTGCAGGAGTCCTGTACCAAGACCCATAAGAGAAAACCATCATAAAAAGAAAAAGAGAAGGCTTAAATGAAAGATTCCTTTGATAGTCACCAGTAATGACAACCAAGAGAAATCAACCCTCACAACCTGAGAAAGTAGTAAAAGTGCAGGAGGTTCATGTTCAGGAGATGGAAAGTTCCCTCTGACACTGTTTCCCCTACAAAGTGACCAGAGGATAAACTAAGACCGGAGTGTGAGCCTAGAGCCAGTGGACCAAGTGTTGGGGGAGAGAGGAGTATCTGTGTTGGTCCCTGGGAACCAGAAGCATGAACTATAGTGACACAGACAGAGCTCCCAGGTACTCTTCCTTCAGGAGAGTTTGGTGCTGGATGTGTAGCACCTACATGGTCTCCTTTTTGGTTTTTATTCTCTAGACTCTGTTGTAGATCCTTTTTCTTTCATTGATATATATAGAAGAAAATAATCATGACCAGGTTTTTTTTTTTTAGGTGAAATTGTTGGTAAATATTAGGGTGGAATTGAATTTAAATTTTGAAAATTTAATTATGGAAAGTTTTTGTTTTTTTTTAATTTTAATTTAAATTCTTTATTGTTGAAAGTATTATATATGTCTCCTCCCCGCCCCCCCCCCCCCACCATTGACCTCTCCTGGCTGCTCCCACCTCACAGCACATGCCCTACCCCCTACTGTCTGTGTCCATTGGTTAAGTTTTTATGCGTGCATACAAGACCTTTACTTGATCTCTTACCCCCCGCCACGCTCCCCTGTCTTCCCTCTGAGGTCTGACAGTATGTTCAATGTTTCTATGTCACTGGAACAACTTTTATGTTGTTCATTATATTCCACAAATGAGTGACATCATGTGATACTTATCCTTCTCTGACTGGCTTATTTCGCTTAGCATAATGGTCTGCCGATTGATCCATATCATTGCAAATAATAAGAGTTCTTTCTTTTTTACAGCAGTGTAGTATTTCATTGTGTAGATGTACCATAGATTTTTAATACACTCATCTGCTGATGGGCACATAGACTATTGCTAAATCTTATTTATTGTATATTGTGCTGCTATGAACATAGGGATGCATATATCCTTTCTGATTGGTGTTTCTGAATTCTTGGGATATAGTCCTAAAAGTAGTTTTACTGGGTCATATGGGAGTTCCATTTTTACTTTTTTGAGGAAACTCCATACTGTTTTCTACAGTGGCTGCACCAGTCTGCATTCCCACCAGCAGATTATGAGGGTTCTTTTTTCTCTGCATCCTCTCCAGCACTTGTCATTTGTTGATATGTTGATGATAGCCATTCTGACAGGTGTGAGATGGAACCTCATTGCCTCTCTCAGATGATTAGTGACTCTGAGCATTTTTTCATATTCTCTTGGCCTTCTGTATGTCCACTTTCAAGAAGTGTCTATTTAGGTCCTTTGCCCTTTCTTGATTGCATTGTTTATCTTCCTTTTGTTAAGTTGTATGAGTTCCCTGTAAATTTTGAGATTAAACCCTACGGGATATCACATTGGCAAATATGTTCTCCCATGCAGTGGGCTTTCTTGTTATATTGTTGCTGGTGTGTTTTGCTGTGCAGAAGCTTTTTATTTTGATGCACTCACATTTGTTTGTTTTCTCCTAGTTTCCATTGTCCTAGGAGATGTGTTGGTAAGCATATTGCTACAAGATGTGTCTGATATTTTGCTGACTATGGATTCTTCTAAGATTTTTGTGATCTCTCCTCTTACATTTAAATCTTTTATCTATTTTTAATTTATTTTTGTGTATGGTGTAAGTTGTTGGTCTAGTTTCATTTTTTTTTTTTTGCATGTGCCTATCCAAGTTTCACAACACAATTTATTGAAAAGCCTGTCTTGACTCCATTGTATGCTCTTGCCTCCTTTGTCAAATATTAAATGAGCATAATGGTTTGGGTCGATTTCTGGGTTCTCTGTTCTCACCCATTGGTGTATAGCCTGTTCTTGTGCCAATACCAGGCCATTTTGAGAACAGTGGCTTTGTAATATAACTTGACATCTGGTTTTGTGATCCCTCCAACTTTGTTCTTTCTCAGCATTTCTGTGGCTGTTCAGCGTTTTTTATTTTTTTTATTATTCCATATAAATTTTTGGAGAGTTTGTTCTAGTTCTGTGAAATATGTCATTGGTATTTTTATGTGAATTGCATTGAATCTATAGGTTGCTTTGGGTAATATGGACATTTTAAGAAATGTTGGTTCTACCAATTCATGAACATCATATATTCTTCCATATGTTTATATCTTCCTCTATCTCTTTTTTTCATTGTCCTGTAGTTTTTTGAGTACAGGTCTTTTACCTCCTTAGTTAAGTATATTCATAAGTATTTTAATTTTTTTGTTGCAATGGTAAGTGGATTGTTCTTTTTACTTTCTTTTTCTGTGAGTTTATTATTTGTGTATAAAAAAGCCATAGATTTCTGGGTGTTAATTTTGTATCCTGCTACATTGCCAAATTAATTTATTAAATCTGTTTTTTTTATGGAATCTTGTTTTTTATTTTTTTGTAAAATATCATGTAGTCTGCAAATAATGGTAGTTTTACTTCTTTTCCAGTTTGGATGCATTTTGTTTCTTCTTCTTGTCTGATCGCTATGGCTAGCACTTCCAAAACCATGTATAACAGGAGTGGTGAAAGTGGGCAGCCCTGTCTTGTTCCTGTTCTTAGGGGAAATGGTTTTAGTATTTGCTCATTGAGTATGATGTAGGTTTGTCGTATAGGGCTTTTATTATGTTGAGGTATGATCCCTTTATTCCCACATTTCTTAGAGTTTCTATCATAAAAATGGTGCTGTATTTTGTCAAATGCTTTTTCTGCATTAGTTGATATGATCATGTGGTTTTTGTCTTTCAATTTGTTTATGTGATGCATCACATTTATTGATTTGTGGATATTGTACCATTTTGAATCCCTGGAATAAATTCCACTTGGTCATAGTGTGTGATTTTTTTGGATGTATTGATGGATGTGATTTGCTTATATTTTGTTGAGGATTTTAGCATCTATGTTTATCAGGAATATTGACCTGTAATTCTTTTTCTTTGTAGCGTCTTTATCTGGTAGGGTAATGCTGGCTTCATAGAGGAGCTTAGAAGTGTTTCTTCATCTTGAATTTTTTTGGAATAGTCGGAGAAGGGTAGGTTTTAGTTCTTCTTTGAATGTTTGGTACTCCCACCCCCCCACCCCACCCCCTTGAAGCTGTCCAGATCAGGGCTTTTGTTTGCTGTAAGTTTTTTGATTACTGATTCAGTGTCCTCAGTAGTTATTGGCCTATTCATATCTTTTTTATTCTTAGTGATTGAGTTTTGGAAGGTCATATTTTTCTAGGAAGATGTCCATTTCATCTAGGTTGTCAAGTTTGTTGGAATGGAGTTGTTCATAGTATTTTTTCTATAATCCTTTGTATTTCTGTGAGGTTGGTTGTTACTTTACCTCTTTCATTTCTGATTTTGTTTATTTGGGTCCTCTCTCTTTGCTTCTTGTTGAGCCTGGCTAGAGTTTCATCAATCTTTTTTTATCTTTTCAAAGAACCAGCTCTCTGTTCTACTGATCTATTGTATTGTTTTCTTTTTCTTTTTCTTTTTTTTTTTGTCTCTATGTCATTTATTTCACCTCTGATTTTTACTGTTTCCTTCCTTCTACTTATGCTGGGCTTTTCTTGTTGCTATCTTTCTAATTATTTAAGTTATAGGGTGAGATAATTTATTACCAGCTTTATTTTTTTATTTTTATTTTTTGAGGTAGTCATGTAGAGCTATGAACTTCCCTCTCAGGACTTCTTTCACTGTATCCCATGGATTTTGGATTGTTGTGTTTTCATTTTCATTTGTTTTGAGCATGCTTTTTATTTCTTCTTTGATCTCTTTGGTAACCCAGTCATTGTTCAATAGCATGCTATTTAGCTTCCAAGTGTTTGATTTTTTTATTGTTTTTATTGTAGTTGATTTTTAATATTATGCCATTGTGATCTGAGAATATGCTTGATATGATTTTTAACTTCTTAAATTTGAAGATAAAGCCTGTGTCCTAATATGTGGTCTATCTTTGAAAATGTTTCATATGCACTCGAGAAGAATGTATATTCCATTGATTTGGGGTGAAATGTTCTGCACATGTCAATAAGTTTCATCTGATCTAGTGAATCGTATAGGATTGTGGTTTTTTTATTGATTTTTTGTCTAGAAGATTTATCTAGTGATGTCAATGGGGTATTAAAGTCCCCTACTATAATTGTATTGCTGTTGATTTCTCCCTTCATATATTCACAAGTTTGTGTGTTTTTTTTTTAATATATATTTGGGTGTTCCTGTATTGGGTACCTATATGTTTACCAGAGATTATCCTCTTGTTGTATCAATCCCTTTAGTGTTATGAAGTGGCCTTCTTTATTTCTTGTAATGGCCTTCACTTTGAGGTCTACTTTATCACATGTAAGTATTGCTACCCCAGCATAATTTTCATTTTTGTTTGCCTGTAATTTTTTTTTTTGATCCCTTCACTTTCAGTCTGTGTGAATCCTTTGTTCTGAGATGGGTCTCTTGTAGACAGCTTATATATGGGTCATGTTTTCCTATTCATTCATCCACCTTGTGTCTTTTTCTTTGAGCATTTAATTCATTTACATTTAAGTTTATCACTGATGGGTACTTGTTTGTTGTCATTTTTATATTTTATACCTGTGCTCCTTCTTCCCCTTCTATTACTTCTTTTTACAATAGAACCTTTAGTATTTCTTAAATTGCTGGCTTGGTGGTAATAAACTCCCTTCATCTTTTTTAGTCTGTGAAGCTCAGAATCATAGCCTTTCTGGGTAGAGTATTCTTGGATTCAGTCCCTTGCTTTGCATCACTTTGTATACTAGTACTTCATTCCATTCCATTCTGGCCTGAAGTGTTTCTGTTGAGAAATCAGTTAATAGTCCAATGGGAGATTCCTTATTCACTAATTTCTGTCTTTCTCCTGAAGCCCTTAAGATTCTTTCTTTGTCATTAAAGTTTGCCATCGTAATTACGATTGTCTTGGTGTGGGTGTTTTGGGGTTATCTTTTTTTGGACTCTCTGTGCTTGTGTGACTTTTTTCTTCCCCAAGTCAGGAATGTTTTCTGTCATTATTTCTTCAAATAAGTTTTCTATGCCTTGCTCCACTTCTTGACATTTTTAAACCTTATTATGCAGATGTTGCTTCATTTCATGTTGTCCCAAAGCTCCCTTAAACTCTCTTCCTGCTTTATATTTTTTAATTGCTGTTCATATTGGGTGTTTTTCTACACTGTCTTCTAACTCGCTGATTTCATCATCCACTTATTCTAGTCTACTGTTACAACCCTCCACTGTGTTTTTTATTGCATCTATATCATTATTCATTTCCACTTGATTCTTACATATGTTGTTGATTTCCACATCCAGCTGGTTTAGGAATGGTATGACTATTAATCTGAATTCTTTCTCTGACATATTGCTCGCCTCCATTTCATTTAGTTTTTTTTCCTGGCAATTTCTCCTTTTCTTTCCTTTGGTGGTTTTTTCTTTCCTTTGGTGGTTGTTTCACTGTCTCCCCATTTTTGCTGTCTCTTTCTGACTCTGGACACCCTGCTTGGGGTTTGAGAGGTTAAAGACCCTATCAGGCCAATGGTCCAGACATCGTTAGCTCAGATGCTGGGTCTGCCTTGACTCTCAAGCCTTCATTGTCTCTGCTCTTAATTATATATCCTTATCCCACGGATTTGGTCTCTCAGTTGTCCACTTCACATGCTTATGGCTGTGGGAGTGCATGCACAGTTCCTATGCTGTGGGACTGACTGTCAGGACCAAGAGCCCTCTGGCATGCAATTTGCTGTGTGGCCCTGGCACTCATGGCAGGGTGGCGCCCTATGTCGCTCTGCCAGCACACTTGCAGTGTGGTCCTGTGGCCCCTGGCTGGGCACACCTGGTTGCTCTTGTTTGGCCCAGCAGGGCTGTCCCAGGGGCTGGGGTTGAGTGGGTATGGTTTGCTCTGGGTCACACAGTCAGAGCTCTGTGAGGCCTTGAATGGGATACATGCTGGGTTACTCAAGGTCATTCTGGCAGCAAGGCCCTGGGCCCACAGTGAAGTAAACATGAGTTGCTCTGGGTTACACAGTCCTCACTTTCCAGTGGCCTTGAGTGAGGCACCAGCTGGGTGGCTCCAGCTTACCCATCTCTGGTGTGGAGCAGGGTAGGTTGCTAAGGGTCACACAGTACTTGCTCTCCTATGGCCTGGTGTCTAATTATGGAAAGTCTTGATACAAATAGATGTTATGAAAAAACAGATGTAAATAAAATCAAATTCTTAGACTGACTTGTAAGGCCCATTTATATCATTGGTGGTGTAGATGAAACACTCACAACTAGGATGTTGTGGTGAAGATGTAGGCAAAAATGAGACAGTAAGTTTAAGTTACGAAAATGTGATTAGAAACCTGATGTCTGCATGTGACCATTGGGAGCACTGTCTCATGTCCCCACATGATGGGAATAAACTAGAACCTGCACCTGACTCAGTGCTGCATTGGAGGGAAACTGGGAACATGAATGGGGAGATTAACAAGACTGAGGACACACACATCCAGGGGTCTTGTTTCATTAGGTTGTCATCTCCTTGTTGTTTAGCCCATTCAAGTTTTCTTTCATCACTTTCCTCTGAAACAGCCACATATTTCCTAGAGTCTTGAAACACTTTGTTGAGAGTGTGCACAAGCCATTTGTGTGTTGATGTACCTTATATCATTCCTGAGTTCCCTTTCTAGTTCTTTCAGTTTTCTGGTGCAGGTTTTAGCATTTTCTGTATACAAGATCATATATGTATAGAGCTAAAGAGACATTTTTAACACGTTTCTTTCTGATTTATACATTTTGTATATATTTACTTGGCTAAGTATTCTGACAAGGACCTCTAGTTTTGTTCAATAGATGTACTCACAGGGGTGCCCTTGTCTTGGGCCTGATGTAAGAAAAATAGCTTTGAAATTTTCTCTGTGTAGTATGATGTCACTTGCTGGCTTCTCAAATATGGCCTTTAATATATTGAGGTTCATCACTTCTACACCTATTCTGTTAAGAATTGTAATTCTGAAGCAGTTTTCAATTTTAAAGGATTTTTCTATATCCATTTATATGATGGTATACTTTACCCTTCATTCTGTGGATGAGATTTATCACATTTTCTGGTTAACATACGTCGAACCATCCTTGCATGCTAGGACGCTATCCCACTTGATCATGGTAAATGATCCTTTCAATGTGCTGATAAGTATGCTAGCATATTGTTGAGGGTTTTTGCATTTATGTTCATCAGGGATATTGACCTGTCGTTTTTGTGTGTCCTTACTTGGCTTTGGTATCAGTGTAATGGTCATCTCAATAAATCTGCTTGGAAGTGTTGCCTCTTCTATGAATTCTTGGAAGGTTTCAGGAAGGATTGATTGAAAAGTTATCCATTCTTTTTTTTCTTAATTTTGTGAGTTTATTTGAGCCAAACTGTTGACAATTGCTGGGAAGCAGAATCTCAACGGATTGGGATAATGCTCCTGAGAATGGTGAGTTCATACCTTGTTTTATAAATTACCATCAAAAGGAAAAGACAAAAGTGGGTTACATGAAATCCATTGGTGACAGAATAGGGAGGTAGGAGAAAGCAAAGCAGGGAAACCTCTGAAATTGGATAAAAAGTGAAATGATGGACATATACTTCCTTTAAACAGGTGGCAACAGGTTAGTTTTGTTTTGTTTCTGATTTTTTTGCCTTAAAATTCAAGTATAATTTCAAAAATATAATTTAAAATGAGAATATATATATATGATACAAGTATTTGAACCCAAATATTCTAATACTTTAGGCCATAAAAAGTCTAATTTTATTCTTCAGGTTGTTTAAAATATATTTTATTGATTTCCAAGAGGACAAGAGAGGGAGAGATAGAGACATCAATGATGAGAGAGAATCATTGATTAGATGCCTCCTATATACCCCACACTGGGGATTGAGCCTGTAATCCTGGCATGTGCCCTGACCAGGAATCAAACCGTGACCTCTTGGTTCATAGGTCAACGCTCAACAACTGAGCCACACCAGCCAGGATCTTCTTCAGTTTTCATGTACATTATTTAGGTCATTAAAAACTTGTGAGTTGCTATTCTTTGGAAAGCACTATACTTCTTTTTTTATTTCAAGAAAAAATGATTTTTAATATAATAATGTTACATGCAATAAACACCAATTATTCAAGAAAAATGATCTTACATATAATAATATTACATCCGCCCTAGCTGGTTTGGCTCGGTGGATAGAGTGTCGGCCTGCAGACTGAAGGGTCACAGGTTCAATTCTGGTCAAGGGCATGTACCTTGGTTGCTGGCACATCTCCAGTAGGGGGTGTGCAGGAGGCAGCTGATCGATGTTTCTCTCTCATCAATGTTTCCAACTCTCTATCCCTCTCCCTTCTTCTCTGTAAAAAATCAATAAAATATATTTAAAAAATAATAATATTACATCCAATAAACATTAATATTTCAAGAATAAAAAGATTTTAAGTATAATAATATTGCCAAAACTGTGATAAGATAGTATGATATCCCAAAAGTTGTAGGAAATATTAAAAATCTGAAAATAGCAGGATTATTTCTATTATTGGCTCTGTTTTTGTTCATCAGTTATATGATGAATAAATATATTTGTTCATTATATTCCACAAATGAGTGAGGCTATATGATATTTATCTTTCTCCAACTGGGATATTTTGCTTAGCATGGTGCTTTTAAAGACTATTTTGTCGGATATGAGTATTGCTACTCCAGCTTTTTATTTTTTTATTTTCTACTATCGTGGAAAAATTTTTCCTCAGCCCTTCACTTTCATCCTGTGTGTGTCTTTGTTTTGAGGTGGGCCTTTTGTAGACACCATATAGTTGGGTCATCTTTTTGTATCCTTTCAGCTACCCTACACTTTTGATTGGAGCATTTAATCCATTTACATTTAGGCTTATTATTGAGAGGTACTTATTTATAGCCGTTTTAGTTATGTATGGCTAGGTTTCTCTCTCTGTTACTTCTCAGCAATCCCTTACAGCCATCCCTTTAGCATTTCTTGTAATGCTGGCTTGGATGTGATGAACTTCTTTAGCCTTTTTTTTGGTCTGGGAAGCTCTTTATTTGCCTGTCTATTTTGAATGATAGCATTGCTGGATATAGTAATCTTGGTCTCAGATCCTTGCTTTCCATTACCTTGAGTACTTCATGATATTCCTTTCTGGCCTGTAGAGTTTCTGATGAGAAATCAGGCATCAGCCTTCTGGGAACAACTTCGTAGGTAACAGTTTTCTTTTCTCTTGTTGCCTTTAAGATTCTCTCTTAGTCTTTAATTTTTGGCATGTTAATTATGATATGTCTGGGCATGGGTCTGTTTGGGTTTTTCTTGTTTGGGGTTCTCTTTGCTCCCGAATTTGTGTGACTTTTTCCTTTACCAGGTTAGGGAAGTTTTCTACCATTATTTCTTCAAACACCTTCTCTATTCCTTTCTCCCTTTCTGGAACACCTACTATTCTAATATTGTTATGTTTCACATTGTCCCACAACTCCCTTAAGCTGTCGTCCTGTTGTGTTTTTTTTAATTGCTTCTTTTTTTTCTTTTTGGTTCTCTAATTGAGTGATATTTTCAACTCTGTCTTCTAATTCACTGATTCAATCCTCAGCTCCCCCTAATCTGCTGTGTATTCCTTGCAATGTGTTCTTTATTTGTGTTATGTCATTCTTTATCTCAGACTTTTCTTGTTTCATAGTTACTATATCTTTTTTCATACTGTTGAGCATCTTTAAATATCATTACTCTTAACTCTGTGTCAGACAAATTTCTTATCTCTGCTTCTTTATCTCTTTTGGAGAATTCACTAGTTCTTTCATTTTGGGGTTGTTACTTTGTTTCCTCATTTTGGTTGTCTGTTTGGGTTTGTGACTATGTATTAGGTAGATCCTCTACACCTCTCAATCTCTAGTGCAGGACAGTGTTAAAGGCTGTTTCTGAATAATAGGATCAGGCAAAGACTCAAAGGCTCCAGAGACAACCTCTGTCTACAGACTGATAGGATTCTGACTTGAATTGCCCCCAGGCAATTGTCCTCAGGTGTGGCAAATGTTTTTTGGACAGCATGGAGCAGTTGCTTCTGTCTGGAGGCTAATTGTTTCTTTTAATCTCTTAGGTGGCCACAGGGCAAGGTGTTTTCCAATAGCGTGTGTCAACTGTCTTCCCCCCAGGCAAGGCGGATGTCTACATGGGAAAGATGTCCTCTGTTGTGTGAGGGAAAGACTCAGCCAAGGAAACTTGGGGTGTCTGCCTTATGAGCCCTATTCCCTGAGTTCCCAGTCCTGGGTTCTGCTCTCACAGCTCCAGTCCACTTCACCCTCCCTCTGCTAGAGCACAAGGTGGGTGGCTCCACAGGGAATTTTTGTGCATTGGCCCTTTAAGAACTTTTGGCTGCCACTCCCTGACAGAGAGTACCCCACTGCTTTTCACATCTAGATGTTATATGGGTACCTTCCTCAGTTTGGTACTCTCTGCTGGGGAGCCCAGCTTTGGAATTAGATCGCAGAGTACTCAGTGGTGCCACCCCCCCCCCCCCAAGCTGAGATCTCTTTCTGGGACTTCATTTGCCATCTGTGGGTGCTCAGCCAGCCCTTTCATGCCTTTGCCCCTCCTACCAGTCTCTATGCAGTCTCCACCTTCAGTCCTTGGGTATCAGGGTTCTCTCCTGTGAGTTTTCCATTGATTATTCAGGAAGCCTTTCCATATTTCAGTGTAATCCAGCTTGTTCCTGGGAGCATGTCCATGCAGCATCCGCCTACTCTGCTGCCATTTGTCATCTCTCATCAATTCTTCTTTGAAGTTTTGCTGGACTTAACCCTTCCATTCATTTGGTCATTGGCTTTTATTTGTTGGTAGGTTTTCACTACTACCTCAATATTTTTAAAAATTCATAGAAATCTAGCCAATTTGGGATCCATTTCCTAATTTTAGCTCCTTCCAAGAGGACTGAGAAATACAACTGTTGATCTTCACAGGGTGTGGTCAGTGTTGAAATAATAGTTGGTTTCAGAGCATATGTTTATTTCATGTGCCATCCAAGAGAATGACATATAACCACATTTTCTTATATGGGATTCATAAAGTACAGTGTGTAATTCATGAATGGTTTTGTATCCCTGCTCATGTGTGAATGCATGTCTTTTTCAAAAACGAGTGTGCAACTGTGCATATGTATGACTGTGTATCTGTTACTATGTTTGTGACTGTGTTTGTAACTGTGTGTCTCTGTGTCTGTGACTCTGTGTGTGTGACTATATGTCCATATGACTGTGTTTCCTGTGCAAGTAGTAAGGGGATGATATGGATGCAGGGGGGGGGGTGGTCCCATGGATGGCTCTTCAGCTTCCAATATACTCCCAATGCACATCGCATTCACAGTGAAACTAGATAACCTTGGATCCAGGAGGAATTCTATGATGCACATCCCAGCCATCAGGGTCACCTGTCCCCACCATGGGGTTAGCACTGCTTCCTTCAGGAGAGCAGGGGGCTCAAGAGTGGATGGATGCAGAGCTGTGCACACACCCCAATCCCAGCAACCCACCTTTGGAGTTCACACTCATCAGTGAAACGTTGAAAAGACAGTGAAAAAAGTCACTTTTAGAATTTGTGAAGGAGAGGCCCCATCACTGCTAACATGTCACCTGCAAACAGACAACATCGCTCCTTAATTGTGTCTGCAATGAGAATATGATAAGGAAGAATCCTCCCTGGAGGGAGTTTAGAGCTTGAGAGGAAACCCCTGTGACCAAAGGAGGGCCCTACACTCCCCACCTCCCTCTGCTCCTGCTCCTGGGGCTGCTCTCTCTGCTGTGGGTTCTGAGCTCCCCCAGGTGTCCTGAGCACTCTCTGCAGCTAAGCCCTGATGTCTCCCTCAGGGAGGTTAGTGTCTGGGCTCACACTGACTTCCCCTCACAGTGTGTCTCTTACACAATAATACAAGGCAGTGTCCTCCATTGTCACAGAGCTCAGCTGCATGGAGAACTGGTTCTTGGACATGTCTTTGGAGATGGAGGTTCAGCTCTTGAGGGAGGGGCTGTAGTATGTGTTTCCATCAAAATTTATGCATCCCATCCACTCCAGTCCCTTCCCCAGGGGCTGACAAGTCCAGTTTTAGTCATAATCACTGGTTGTAATGGAGAATCCACAGACCACAAGGGTGAGAGACAAGGTTTGTGAGGGCTTCACCAGTCCTGGACCCGACTCCTGCAGCTGCACCTGGGACAGGACACCTGGGCACAAGGAGCATCAGTCCTGTCAGTCAAGTGCGGTCACAGCCATGCAATGACCCCGTCTGACCCCTGAGACCCTCACCTTGAGGGGCTGTCACCAGGCACAGGAGAAGACCCAGCAGTCTCAACCTCTTCTAGACCACAGCTCTGCCTTTTCAGAGACCTCAGCTCTGTATGAGAAGAGAGCTGTGAGCCTGCACAGCTCAGGGAAGAATTTACCTTGGAGCTTGGACACAAATTTGCTGTGGGGCAGCGTTTGCTGTAAGTGCAGTGCCTGAGGTCCAGCTGCCCTGGTCATTCTGGGATCTCTATAAGGCCATCTCTTCCCTTGACCTCACTCAGCATGTAAGTCAGGGACAGGGGACCAGCTGGATCATGAAACACATTTGAATTAGGTCAAAGTGTGGCCTAAACTTTCTGAGCATAAGAAGAAATGGTGGATTAGATGAGTATGTTACTCATTTAACTTTCATGCATCTTTCAAACAGGTGTAAATTTATCTCTGCCCTGATCTTATTATTTCCTACCTCTGCTTACACTGGGCTTTTCTTGTTGCTTTTTTTCTAACTCTTTAAGTTGTAGGGTTAGGTAATTTATTACCATTGTTTCTTGTTTTTTGCAGTATGCTTGTAGAGCTATGAACTTCCCTCTCAAGATTGCTTTCGCTGTGTCCCATAGATTTTGGATTGTTGTGTTTTCATTGTCATTTTTTGCCATGATGTTTTTTATTTCTTCCTTGATCTCTCTGGTAACCCAGTCGTTGTTTAATAGCATGCTGTTTAGTCTCCATGTGTTTGATTTCTTTGGATTGTTTTTATTGTAGTTGATTTCCAATTTTATGACACTGTGGTCTGAGAAGATGCTTGATATTATTTCTATCATCTTGAATTTGAAAAGACTTTGCCTTTGTCCCAACATATGGTCTATCTTTGAAAATGACCCATGTGCACTTGATAAGAATGTATATTCTGTGGCTTTGGGGTGAAATGTTCTGAAGATGTCAATTAATTCCATCTGGTCTATTGATTCATTTAGGATTTATGTTTCTTTGCTGATTTTTTAGAGGATTTGTCCAATGGTGATAGTGGGGTATTAAAGTCTCCTACTATGATTGTATTGTTGTCAATCACTCCCTTGATATCCTCCAGGAGATTTTTTATGTATTTGGGTGCTCCTGTATTGGGTGCATATATGTTTACCAGAGTTATTTCTTCTTGTTGAATCGCTCCCTTTAGTATTATGAAGTGGCCTTCCTTATCTCTTGTTATGTCCTTCACTTTGAGATCTAATTTGTCAGATGTAAGTATTGCTACTCCAGCTTTTTTTTTTTCATTTCCATTCGCCTGGAAAACCTTTTTCCATCCCTTCACCCTCAGCCTGTGTGCGTCTTTTTTTCTGAGGTGGGTTTCTTGCAGACAGCCGATATATGGGTCTTGTTTTCTTATCCAATCCATTACCCTATGTCTTTTGATTGGGGCATTTAATCCATTTACATTTAAAGTTATTATTGATAGGTACTTGTTTGTCACCATTTTTATTCTTTACCCCTGTGTTCCTCCTTCGCTTCCTATTTCTTTTTTTTACAGCAGGCCCTTTAGCATTTCTTGCATTGCTGGTTTGGTGGTAATAAATTCCCTTAGTCCTTTTTTGTCTGTGAAGCTCCTGATTTCACCCTCAATTTTGATTTATAGCCTTGCTGGGTACAGTATTCTTGGATTCAGAACCTTCCTTTGCATGACTTTGTATATTTCATTCCATTCCCTTCTGGCCTGATGAGTTTCTGTTGAGAAATCAGTTGCTAGTCTGATGATGGAGGTTCCTTTGTATGTAACTTTCTGTCTCTCTCTTGCCACTTTTAAGATTCTTACTTTGTTGTTGGTGTTTGCCAATTTAATTATAATGTGCTTGGCATCAGCCTTTTGGGGTTCATTTTGCTTGGGACTCTGTGAGCTTCCTGGATTTGTGTGGGTTTTTTCTTCACTATATCAGGGAAGTTTTCTGTCATTATTTCTTCAAACAGGTTTTCTATTCCTTGCTCAGTTTCCTCTCCTTCTGGAACCCCTATTATGTGGATTTTGTTTTGTTTCGTGTTGCCCCAAAGTTCCCTTAGGCTCTCCTCCTGCTTTTTAATTTTTTTTCTAGAAGCTGCTCTACTTGAATATTTTTCCCATCTTGTCTTCTAGCTCGCTGATGCAGTCCTCTCTTGATGCTTTCTATTGAGTTCTTTACAGCAGCATTGTCATTTTTCATTTCTTCTTGGTTCTTCTTTATTTCCACTTGGTTCTTACACATATTGTCAAATTTGTCTTCCATTCTTTTCAGCCACCTTATGACCATTTCTCTGAATTCTTTCTTTGACAGGTTGCTTGCCTTCATTTCGTTTACTTCCTTTTCTGGTGATGCCTGATTTTATTTTATATGCGGGCTGTTTCTTTGTCTCCCCATGGTCTCTCTTCTCTGGCTGTCTGGTTATGTAGTTCTCTCTCTCCTGAGTTGATTTAAAGGCACAAAACACAACACAACCAGGTACAATGAACAAGTCACTGAACAGAAATGTATTCATGATATTAGTAACCTCCAATAAAGGTGACCACCAGAGAAAGGCAAATTAGGGGATAGGAGAGAAAGAAGAAGAGGAAAAAGAAAGAAAGAAAGAAAAAGGAGTGTCAAAATGAAATTGGGAAAAGGAAAAAAATAAGTAAGAGAGACAAGAAATAGACTAAGAGAGAAAGGGGAACAGACTATATATATGGGGAGAAAACTCCAATAGAACAACCACTAATCCCAGCAAATGCCAGCAACAAGTATCTGGGGATTAATATAAACTACAACACCAACTAATATCAAGCGAGGCAAGGGAAAACAGAATAAAAAAAACAAAGCAAACAAAAAAACAAACAAAAAAAAGAATAAGCAAAACAATCTCACAAAAAAGCATGAAAATTCGATATAATCAACTTTCAAGCCAACAACAACAAAAGGTCAGAGAGAAAAACAATTTTTTGGATAGTTAAGACAGCGAAGAGGGAGGTGTGTATGGACTTGGAGCAGTGGATTGTAGATTAGATATATAAGTAGGGTGAAATTTTATCAGTGGGTAAACAGAAAGAATAGGGAAAATGTAAAGCAGGAAAGGGATAAGATAAAGAGGACACCAAAAGGGGGAAGGTTAGGAAGAGAGTGATGGCATAAAGGTAGAGTTGAGATAGAGTAAAACAATGCTAAAGGAAAGATGAAAATAGAATGTAGAACACTAATCCCAAAGTAAAATAAAGGGAAAAATGAAATGATACTTTAAAAAAATGGTAAAATAGTAGTAGTAATGATACTGATTGAAAATAAAATGTAATAATTAAAAATTTAAAGTCAAGTGAGCAAAAAAGAAAAAATAGTTTCTTGAGTAAAAGATGCAAAAAATGAAAATTAAAAAAAAAATAAAATGTGCAGTAGTGAAGGTCTTTCACTTTTTCTACTGTTCTGTTTGGCACACCTGTTTCTCAGTCCAGACAGTATTGCAGTTCCCTGCGTTCCACTGCTCCTCAGTGTTGTAAGCCAGTCCTGATTTTTAAGCAGGCAGTGTTTCTTAATTTCTCTTATTCCTTTATTTTTGATTACACAAGAGTCAATTTGTGATTCAGCCCCTGGGTGGCAGTGTTTCTGGATTGACCTCAGGATTTCTTTGGCCTCTCTAGAATGTATTTAGATCCTTCTTTCCCTGTGGCACTCAATACAGGTTTGTGGAAGTGGGCTGCCTCAGAGTTGCCTCTCTGATGGTCACTCCCCGCTCCAATGCCCCAGTTCCAGAAAAACAACTTTCCCCTGCAGTCTCCCAGGATGTCCCCAACTGGGTGATCCTATGTATTGGGCTTAGTAATCAGAAGCAAGGATTTGAAGAAGAAAAAGCCCAAGTGTGTGAACAATGGGTTTGCACACAAGTCTAAGCAGCTGGCACACCTTTGAAATTCTTAGGCTGTCTCTGCACGTCACATCAAAATGGGTTGCTTTTTAGAGATCTCTTCTGTTAGCAGCTCTGAGGACTCCCTTCCACATTCATGGATCCCACCAGCCCTAACAGCCATGGATTTTTCTAGGCACAGACTTCCCTGGTCCTCCAGCTCCTGCAAAATGCGCATTTGGACCAGAGACCTCACCTTATCCCAGGCTAAATCTGACCTTTCCATGGTGGAGTGTAGAGCTCCTCTGAATCCGCGTGTTTGTGCCAATTGGGGACTGGTGTTCTGGGGCTCACAGCTGTTCAGTGGGTGCTGCAGTTGTGGATTTTCAGGCTTCCGATAAGCTCCACTTTCCTTTTCAAGATGGCACAGTCTCCGCGTCTGAGCCCTTAGCTCCGGGAGGGGACCCAGCTGCAGTGTGGGCTGCCCAGTCAGGGAACCCCATCTAGCAGTCCCCCACCTTCTCCTGGAGTTTAACTGTCCCTTAACTTGCCAAGAAACACTCCTCATGCAACCCTCAGCTGTCCTTTCTTTCTGCTCCGGGACAAGGCTTGGAACACATCTGTCTATTCCGCTGCCATTTTTCTCCCCCTTTATGATCTTTAATCCATGGCCTTCACTTTGAAGTCTAATTTGTCAGTTATAGGTATTGTTACCCCAGCTTTATTTATTTTTTCATTTTTATTCGCCTGAGTAAAATTTTTCCATCTCTTAACTATCAGTCTCTGCGAGTCCTTTGTTCTGAGGTGGGTCTCCTGTAGACAACATATATATGGGTCATGTTTTCTTATCCATTCAGCTACCCTACATCTTTCCATTGGGGCATTTAATCCATTTACGTTTAAAGTTATCGATAGGTACTTGTTTGTCGCCATTTTTATTCTTTACCCCTGTGTTCCTTCTTTGCTTCCTATTTCTTCTTTTTACAACAGTCCCTTTAGCATTTATTGCATTGCTGGTTTAGTCTTTTTTGTCTGTGAACCTTGCCAGGGTTCTTTTCTCAGCCTTACAAAAGGTTCAGCATTCTGAAGAAAGGGGCTGCATGCAGATGATTAAATAGTCTGGAGATGAAAGATAATTTTGAAAGGCACTGGGGGTTAGAGGATCTTCAGCTAAAGGAGCTAAAGACTCTTCCCTTGTCTAGGACCCTGTGCTTTTATTATAACACAATTTGTCCCAAGGCAAGGTGGAAATATACACTTCAAAGAGTAAGGTATCAAAAGGTACAGAATCTTTGTCAGTTTGGGGAATAACCTACAGCTGTTCAGGTGTTTGGACAACAGGATGCTATAAAATGCCCTGAGCTGTCTGGCAGCAGATGATTATCCTATTCAGGTTTTAGGAAAGTGCCGTTTAGCTGTTTCCACCAGTTAAACTACATGTGTGGCTCACCTTTGTTGAGCCCCCCAATTCCCATCAACCTTTTGACGGAACTCTTGTAATTATTACATGCTGAAATTGGTTTCCAGCATCTCACCCTTTTTGATTTTTTAAATTTAACAAGAATGTATGTTTTAAGATTTTTAAATTCAATGGAAAAGACAGAGTTCTATCAAGTCCCTTTAAATTGCTATCAGGCATTAAAGGAATCAGCCTGCAGTTAGTTTCTTTCTGGGACAACAGTTTTTTGAGTCCCAATTTCAATGTCCAACAGTTCCTATGTGTACATGTCAGCAATGATATTTCAGTTCTGGATGGTAGACAAATGGTGGCAATGCAGGTCCAACCCTCTCTGGTTTGGTCCTGAGTAACCTGCAGTGATGCACAGCTGCTGACTGCTAGCATAGCAAGCAAGGCGTCTTCACCACCTTCATTTCTGGACTGTTTCTCCTCTGTTCTTGGGGGCCACTGCTTATTCTGTGGCTGGAGCAGTCCTGTCAGTTCCTCTCTGGGATCTGTTGTTGCAGGAATCCATATGGTCTTGGAGTTTTCTGGAAATATACAAACATATTCTCAACCAAAGGTTAAAAAAGGAATCTTTTCTATAAATTTAACTTGGAATACTTTTTCATTTTTTTGCCCAAACAATTTTCCTTTGGCTTATTTTGACACCATGTGTGTTTTCATGGGGGTCCTGCTATCAGTATTGCTAATAAAAATTAATATTCAAAGTAAAAAAAATTTCTTGATGTAATTTACTTACAGGGTATTATTTCTTACAGGATATTATTCTACTATCCCCCCTTTTTTGATTTAAATATTAGGAGGCTTTTGGAAATTTTATAATGCAGTCTTGATAACTTTTTAATTTTAATTTTTTGCATATAAATATGACTGCTTGGGGTTCATAGCATATTAAGCAATATTACTACAAGTTAAACCATCAATGCAAATTTTAGTTAATACTTCAGGAACAGTGTTTTGTCCAGTACAATTAAGTTTACTTGAATATTCCTCTATTTCAATTAGCCAATTTAAATAATTTGAAATAAAGTTAATTTTTTAACTTCACTTGTCCCAGGTTATGGACAATAAATGACATTAAATAAATTTCTGAAAATAGTCTTAAATAACTTTATATAAGGTTTGTTAGAGAGGCAAAAACACAAATTATTTACTTCAGTTTATGAGACTAAATATATTAACTTTTAACTACAGTTCTTCAGATGTTTGAAGAAAACCTCTCTTTATTTTCTTCCAGAATAATTTTTAGGCTACAGAGAGTTTCATTTAAAAATCTTTGTCTTTCTTTACACCAAGAAACTAACAGGGCTTTTGTTTGATCCTGGCAGATATTGCCAGGCCATGTCACATGAAACAACTTCTCTTAAGATTATGGTGACCACTAGTACAGATCAGATTTAATATTTTAATAATGGTCTTTAGTTTATCCTGTAAACATTAGTGGAAGAGAATTCAAAATTTTAAAATTTCTCCTTTTTATTAAATTTAGAATATTATTTTTAAAGAGTATCCCCTTTGGCTTATTTGCATATACAGAGGGTTCATGGGAGGTCTCAGTAACTTTCTTAGAAGACATAATAAAATTGGTTACAAAGACATTGGATTATTCAAAGGGAGGAGTTGGCCTTTGCTGTTTTAAGATGGCAGCGCCCATGGAAGTAGCAAGCCATGTGGCCAACATGGTGGCTGCCAAGTCAGGCAGTCCAAAATGGTGGCTGTCTAAGCTGTTCTTTGACAGAAAAGATGGTTTGTTTATTCTCACAATAAACAGGGAAGAGCAAACCAAAATCCCTAAAAGATACAGTCAAAATTAAATTGCAGACAAACAGAAATCACTAGCTGTTTCTGGTGGCTTTATTAGAATTTAAATTGTTTATAAAAATATTTGCTTTTCATTTAGCTTAATTTAAGATATCAATTAAATTTAAACTGGCCTTTTCATTAAAAATTTTGGTTGGGATCACAGAATTAATCCTTCTTATTTAATTAGACCAATAAACATATTTTGAATTCCTAATTATTTTCAGAGAAACACAACATCTTATTTTCTTCAAAAATAAGTTTTTATGCTTTAGGCATTTAATTACCACAACTATATAATTTCTCCCAATTTGATTTGAATCTTGAACTTTTAGAGCTGGCATGTCAAATATTTAGCATTTCTAGATTAGTATTATCTTATATTTTTAAGAATAAATTTAAAAATACAAGACATGATCAATTAATAGATTCAATTCTGTCTTTAGGTTTTTCATGGGGCAAATTTAGATTAATATTTTAGTATTTTTTCATTTCAAAATATCTAGATATTTAATAAATTTTATTATTTATATAATTAGGCAAACTTCAAAAATTTTTAAGCCACCTTTCTGAATGGCAAAATAGTTTTGGTCTTTTCAAATGTAAATTACCACATTCTTTGTCCTGGAAGTTTCAGCAGGAAACTGATTTACCTGTCTGCTGGGGGAAGGTGACCACCCCTTCCTCCATTAACAAAGGGTGTAGCTGGTCTTTACCTGGGCTACTTGGTCTTTATAATTAATACATTATTTATCTATATTTTAACAATTTCTTTGAGATTCTAGAGTCAATTAGAATTATTTTAAAGCATTTTCTTTGGCAAATTTTTGTAACACAGACAATTTACTGATTTTCTTGAAGGCCTTAAAGTTGTTTTAGCACACTTCATTAGCAATTTAAAAACTACTCTTTATTATGGAAATGCAAATCTCACTGCTAGCCTGTGTCTTCTCCTGGGTCAAATTTGCCATTTTTCTTTTTGCATGAAAAAACCAATTCTGGGGTTTTTCATTTCTGTGGCTTTTGCAGAGAGTCAAGTTCAGCTTAAAACCTATCTAATATGTCCCAAAATTGGACAGTTGTGCACATTTGTTTCAAGCTGGCTTCTCTCCTCATGAGCACAGAAATCCCAGACACATTTCTAAATTTTGTATAACTTTTTGTGGCGAGAAAGAGACTTTAAATTAGCATACTTGGAGAGTGGGCTTCTATATTGGCTTGCCATGTGTCTCCCTTTTCCCACATCTTGCTTGCTTTGTGGGAAGTTTTTAGTAACAGATCTGGTCACGTATCTTTTCATGCTTAATAGATAAAGACAGATCTTAAATTTTTTCCTTTTTCACTTTCCAAAGTAATTACTAGCACCCAAGGTTATCTTTGCCAAAATTTGGTTATCATAAGATATTCTTCAGTAATTTTTTAAAGAAAACTTTAAGTAATCTCATTGCAGGAGAGATTATAGCTCTACCCTCTCCTACCACCTTTGAATTTCTCTGCAACAAAGGCGGTTTCAGAAGCAGGGTTTCATTTCTTATTACAGATTTTAGATTCCAAATACAAATTAAGATTTTAATTTGAACAAGAAACCACATTAAAGATGACCACAGCACTCTTTTTTCAGCCTGATTTTAAAATGTACCTTTAGATATCCCAATTTCTTTATAACTTTGCTTTTTGAGCAAATTTCCCCCCATAATAATTTGACTTAAACACAAAGAATCACTCACACACTTACGGATCCACAGGCTTCCAAAGCTGACATGGGCTCTAAGCACAGTGAACTTTACCATCCGCTCAGGTGAATCCTTCTTTCTCCAGAAGCTTTCCATTAGTGTTGCCAGGGTTAGGTCCCTCATTCAGGTGCCATAATGCCAGCATTCTTGTCCCAGCCTTACAAAGGGTTCAGCATTCTGGAGAAAGGGGCTGTGTGTAGATGATTAGAGAGTCCGGAGATGAAAGATAATTTTGAAAGGCATTGGGGGGTCAGAGGATCTTCAGCTAAAGGAGCTAAAGACTCTTCCCTTGTCTAGGACCCTGTGCTTTTATTATAACACAATTTGTCCCAAGGCAAGGTGGAAATATACACTTCAAAGAGTAAGGTATCAAAGGGTACAGAATCTTTGTCAGTTTGGGGAATAACCTACAGCTGTTCAGGTGTTTGGCCAACAGTAGGCAATAAAATGCCCTGAGCTGTCTGGCAGCAGATGATTATCCTATTCAGGTTTTGGGAAAGTGCCATTTAGCTGTTTCCACCAGTTAAACTACATGTGTGGCTCACCCTTGTTGAGCCCTCCAATTCCCATCAACCTTTTGACGGAACTCTTGTAATTATTACATGCTGGAATTGGTTTCTGGCAGAACCTCCTGATTTCACCTTCAATTTTGAATTATAGCCTAGCTGGATATAGTATTCTTGGATTCACACCTTTGCTTTGCATGACTTTGTATATTTCATTTCATTCCATTCTGACCTGATGTGTTTCTGTTGAGAAATCAGTTGATAGACTGATGGGAGATCCCTTGTGGGTAACTTTCTGTCTCTCTCTGGCAGCCTTTAAGAGTATTACTTTTTTATTGGTGTTTGCCAATTTAATTATGATGTGTCTTGGTGTCAGTCTTTTTGGGTTCATCTTTTTTGGGACTCTGTGAGCTTTTTGGACTAGTGTGAGTTTTTTTCTTCCTTATATCAGGAAAGTTTTATGTCATTATTTCTTCAAACAGGTTTTCTATTCCTTGCTCAGTTTTCTCTCCTAACACCTGTATTATGTGGATGTTGTTTCATTTCTTTTTGTTCCAAAGCTCCCTTAGGTTCTCCTCCTTTTTTTAAAAATTTTTCCCCAGTTGCTGCTCATCTTGGGTATCTTTTCCTACCTTGTCTTCTAGCTCACTGATGCGGTCTTCTGCTTCTTTTAGTCTACTGTTCATGCTTCCTATTGTGTTCTTCATTGCAGTTATATCATTCTTCATTTCCTCGTGGTTTTTACACATGTAGTTGAATTTGTCTTTCATTCTTTTCAGTGTCCTTATGACCATTGCTCTGAATTATTTCTCTGATCAATTGTTTGCCTCCATTTTCTTTAATTTCTTTTCCTGTGGTTCCTCCTTTTCTTTTGTGTGGGGGTTGTTTCTTTGTCTCCCCATTTTTGCTCCTTTCAAGGTGTCTCGTTATGTGGCTCACTCTCTACCACATTTACTTAAAGGCACAAAATACAACTCAATAAGACACAGCACAGAGGGCACAAGACGCCAATGTATTCATGATACCAATAACCCCAAATAAAGGTGACCACCAGAGAAAATATACTTAGGGAAGAGAAAAGAGAGCAAAAATTATATTGAGAAAAGGAAAAAAAAAGTTAACAGAGAGAAGAAAAAAGAAGGGGAAAATATATGTATATGGGGCCAAAACTCAAACAAAACGAACCACTAATCTAAAAAAATGCAAACAAATCACACCCAGAAAAGAAGGAAGGAAGCTGAATCTGAAGAGTCAGGGCTTATTCCAGAAGGTAAGGTCAAGGAATTGAATGAATGGGGAAATGGCCATGATTCAGTATAGAGGAGTTAGAAAGAGAATGAATGTATAAGAAGAAAAGTAAAAAACAAAATACAAAAAAAGTAGAAAATAATAATTGGAAATATTAATAATTGAAAAAAATATATACATGGAGAATAGAAAGCAGATAGGTCTGAGTTGGTGATTGAAACTAATTAAGCTATTAGTAGAAGAAGAGAACAAGTGAGGAGTGGAAAAACAAAAACATAATTAAAAAAAAAAACAAAAACAAAATAAGAAACTAACAAACAATCACATAAACAACAAGAAGAAAGAAAGAAAGAAAAAGGAAAAAAATGGCTAGTGAAGAAAGAGAAAAGAGAAGTGTGCATGGGCTAGTAGCACGGGAGAGGAAATTAAATATATGAGTAGGCCAACAGAGATTACTTTAATCGCAATGCATCAATAAAGCAGATAAAGTAGGTCAATTTTAACAGGGAGTAAAAAGAAAGGATAGAGAAAAACTAAAGCAGTAACAGAAGAAGAAAATAGGATGAAAAAGGGAAAATGTGGAAGAAAGTTTTGGCATAAATTGAGATAGAGTAAAAAAATAAAAATAGAATGTAGAACACTAATACAAAAATAAATAAAAAGTAAAAAATGGTAAAAATAATAAAAATATAATAAAAAATCAATAAAGTGACAATATTAGTTTCTTAAGTAAAAGATAAAAAATAAAAAAAAAAGTGAAGTAGTGAAGTTCATTCACTTCAGCGGAGCTTCAATGACACAAGGGGCTGGTTTAAGACCCCTCTCTACTGTTCTGCCTGCCACGTCTCAGTTTCCTGTCAGGTAGTCAGCACGCTGTTGAAGTTCCTTTCCAGCGATCCACCGCTCCTTTCTGTCATATGCCACAACCTTGGTTTCAAGCAGGCTGGATCAATCTGCCCACTTTGTTTTTCTACCTGCTTTCAGTTGTATTTACACAAGCATCTATTTCTGACATGGCCCCTAGGTGGTGGTGTTTCTGTATCATGATTCTGTATTGGTTTGCTCATTTTTTTAATTGGATTTTTTTTCTTCCTCTTTTTAAGTTGTGTGAATTCCTTATATATTTTGGATATTAACCCTTTTTCTGATGTATCATTGCCAAATATCTTCTTCCATACTGTGGGCTCCCTTTATGTTTTGTTGATGGTTTCTTTTGCTCTGTGGAAGCTTTTTTATTTTGATGTAGTCCCATTTGTTTATTTTCCCCTTAGTTTCCTTTGTCCTAGGAGATGTATCTGTAGACATATTGCTACTAGAAATGTTTGAGATTTTGCAGCTTATGGTTTCTTCTACGATTTTTGTGGTTTCACAAAAACATTTAAGTCTTTTATCCATTTTGAGTTTTTTCCTCTGTATAGTATAAGTTGGTGGTCTAGTTTCATTTGTTTGCATGTGCCTGTCCATTTCCCCCCACACCGTTTATTGAAAAGACAGTCTTGACTCTATTGTATGCTCTTGCCACCTTTGTCAAATATTAATTGAGCATAATGGTTTGGGTCAATTTCTGGGGTCTCTATTCTGTTCCATTGATCTATATGCCTGTTCTTGTGCCAGTACTAGGCTGTTTTGATTACTGTGGGTTTGGTGTAGAACTTGATATTTGGTATTGTCATCCCTCCAACTTTGTTCTTCAATCTTTCTCAAGATTGCTTTGGCTAATTGGGGTATATTTTGGTTCCATATAAATTTTTGGAGTATTTGTTCTAGATCTGAGAAATATGCTGTTGGTATTTTAATAAGGATTACATTTAATCTGCAGGTTGCTTTGGGTAGTATGGACATTTTAATGATGTTAATTCTACCAATCCATGAACATGGTATATTTTCCCACTTGCTTATATCTTCCTCTCTCTCTTTATTCAATATCCTGTATTTTTCTGAGTACAAGTCTTTTAACTCCTTGGTTAAGTTTATTCCTAAGTATCTTAATTATTTTTATTGCAACGGTAAATGTGACTTGTGTTTGGTTTCCCGTTCTGAGTACATATTACTGCTGTATAAAAATACCATAATTTTCTGGGTGTAAAGTTTCTATCCTGCTACATTGCTGAATTTGTTTATTAAATCTAGTAATTTTTTGGTTGAGTCCCTAGGGTTTCCTATGTACAATATCATGCCATCTGTGAATAAAAAGATTTTTATTTCCTCCTTTTCAATTTAGATGCCTTTTATTTTTTCTTCTTGTCTGATCGCTGTGGCTAGGACCTTCAGTATTATGTTAAGAGTGGTGAAAGTGGACATTTCTGTTTTATTTCTTTTCTTAAGGGAAATGGCTTTAATTTTTATGCATTGAGTATGATTTTGGCTGTAGGTTTGTCATACATGTCTTTTATTATGTTGAGATATGAGATCTCTTTTCTTACTGTGCTGAGATTATTTATCAAAAGTGGATGTTGGAATTTGTTGAATGTTTTTTCTGAATCTATTGACATGGTCATGTGATTTATGTCTTTCCTTTTGTTTATGTGATGTATCGCATTTATTGATTTGTGAATATTGTACCAGCCTGCCATCTCTGGAATGAATCCCACTTGGTCATGGTGTATGATCTTTTTCATATATTGCTGGATCCAATTTGCTAATATATTGTTGAGGATTTTAGCATCTATGTTCATCAAAAATATTGGCCTTTAATTATCTTTCTTAGTGGTGTGATCTGGTTTTGGAATTAGAATAATACTGGACTCATAAAAAGAGCTGGGAAGTGTTCCTTCCTTTTGGATTTTTTGCAATAGTTTGGGAGTATAGTTGTTAGTTCTTCTTTGAATGTTTGGTAAAACTCCCCCGTGAAGCCATCCAGACCTGGGCTTTTGTTTGCTGGGACTTTTTTTGTTCCTGCTTCTATTTCCACAGTTCATAAAACATGGACTATTCATGTTTCATTATTCTTTTTGTTTCAGTTTTGGGATGTTGTGTTTTTCTAGGAGTTTGTCCATTTCATCCACATTGTCCAGCTTATTGGCATATAGCTTTTTATAGTATTTTCTTACAATCCTTTTTATTTCTGGGGTGTTTGTTGTTACTACTCCACTTTCATTTCATTTTTTATTTATTTGAGTCCTTTCTCTTTGTTTCCTGATGAGTCTGGTTACTGGTTCATCCATTTTTTAAAATCTTTTCAAAGAACCAGTACGTGGTTTCACCAAATCCCATTTCTTAGTGGTGAAAGGTTCTGTAGTCACCAGAGCTGTCATCCAGGAGGAGGCCAGGGAAGACACAAAGAGGTTTGAGGAGCAGTGCATGACTCGGGGAAGCTTTGTAGACATAGTGGGTTCTCATAGCTCCTGGAAACTCATCAAAGAAGTCTGATGAGGAAGTGTTGGAGCTCTCCTCCATCTTGGAGACAAAAGGTGAAGGTGAGAGAAACTACAACACCTATAACATGGAGGCTAGGAAAATGCTGTAATAAATCTGAATGTCCAACAAGCTGCCTCAAGCTGGGTTATTATCATGTCTGAGCCCTCAAATGAGTAATCTACAGAAGATACAAAGTTGTAATTATGAAATGCCAAAGTTTAGCACATGATTATTAGTAAAAAAGAATGGAAAACTTTATAGGTGTCTAATTCACCAAAATATTTGATTTCTCATGATCACTGTGTGAGTTGATTTCCAATGAAACTTTGTTAAATATCCCTATTAAACTACATTACATGGGATAGGCACTCTTGTATCATCTCAAATCGGTGCTTCTGTGAAACTTTTACAAGGACAGCTGAGGTCATTTCCTGCTCCTGTGGTACCAGAAACAGCAAAGCCTGGCACCTGTATAGGTGAGAGTTAACCAGGGATTAGCCCTCAATGGCCATTTGCACCTATTATTTGGGTTTCATCTAGCTTCCACTGTCTGTGGGCCGTACTTACTTTTTATTTATTGTGGTCCTGTCAGAAGGAAGAGCCCCGATTGAACAGGTGGGCATGTAGGGACAGGCCCTGAGCTCAGCACACAGCTGCCTGGGCTGGGCTGGGGTCTATCTTGTTGGAAAGGTTTCCCAAACTCAGGAGGATGAGAGCACTGATGATGTCCTCTTTGCAGAGAAAGAGAAAATACAAAGACTTGAAGAAGGAGAGTCTTGAGTCAATGCCAACATGTCACCTGCAAACAAACAATGTCCCTTCTTCATTGTTGTCTGCAGTGAGAACTTGAGAAGGAGGAATCATCCATGAAGGCAGCTGAGAGCTTGAGAGAAAATCCCTGGGCCCAGGAGGAAGGCCCTTTTTTTCCCACGCCTCTCTGTCCCTGCTCCTGGGGCTTCTTTCTGTACTATGGGTCTTGAGCACCCCCTGGTGTCCTGAGCACCCCCCTGCAGCCCAGCCCTGCTGTGCAAGACACAGTGAGAGTTAGTTTGTGTCCTCACCTCTCAGGTTGTTCAGTGTTAAGTAAATTTGGCTCTTGGAAGTGTCCCTGGTAATGCTGAGTTGGGATCTCAGTATTGGTTTATAGTCTGTACTTCTACTACTCCCATGTCCAGGCAATTAGGACTTGGACACCTTTGGGGTCATTAGTCACATGGCTATACCATGAATCATCCTAGCCACAAAAATTTTTGGTGTCCCATTTATGAAATATCTCAACACTTGGAGGAACCATGGTGATGGTGTGTCTGTATGAGGTGCCTTCATTTCATTGGACCAGGGCCCCTATCTCAGTCCATCATCATTACCATCATCACTTGCTTACTTATTGTTCTCATATTCTGTACACATGGTGGCTGTCCACGCACAATGACTTTTTATCAAATATTAACAGTAGGTGTCTTCTCTTCTGATGTCATTGGGAAATTTAAACCACAACAGCCTCACCTAAAAGTTGATAGAAAGCCTTCCAAACAGCTGATGATCCTGGACAGGGTAGAGATCCCAACCGAGACAATGGACTAAGCATCCTGTCCAATTCTGTGGTCATTATCTGTGGGGAAGCACATTACTTGGATGTAAAGGCTGTAAGAAGGAAACTCTGAAGGGCCGGAACCTCCTGGGGGAGTTGGCTGAAGAAACTGCCCCTGCCTTGACTTTTCCAAACAAGACTGGGTACGTGTGAGTCCCCATGTATTTACTGGAATCTTTATGCTTAGTGTTCAGACGTTCTTGCTTAAAGGACACTGCAGATGCATGTGTCTTCTCAAGGATACTTGCGCTGCTGATAATATCTAAGATTTAATTTTAGTTCAAGATGCTGTTACAATAAAAGCCCAAGGAGACAGGCAAATGGAGCTGTTTGGTTTCTCTAGCCAGGCAGTCCCTTAGCCCTCTCTTTCACAGAAACATGTCAGAGTAATCATTCATTTGTCACTCAGGGTCTGCCAGTCAGCCCCCAGCAAGTGGTGCCCCATGTGAGGAATGCAACGAGATGTGGTGGAAACCTCAGAAATGAAAAGTGACTTTGCAGTAAGTAATTGGAGCCTGCTGGGGATTTCCAAGTTTGAGGGGATTGTTTCTCATCTAAGGTTTCACAATGGGATGACAGCTGTTGACTGAGTAACAGAAATATACAAAGGTATTTAAACAGTTATTGAGAGCAAGTGAGGGTTGTTGAAAAATGGCAGCAGAGTAGGAAGATGCTGCTGCACAGACATGCTCCCAGGAACAAGCAGGAATTACAACTGAAATACAGAAAGGCTTCCTGAATAATCAACAGAAACCTCATGGGAGAGAACCCTGATAACCAAGGACCAAAAGTGGAGATGGCATAGAGACCGATAGGAGGGGCAGAGGTGCAAAAGGGCTATCAGGGTACCCACAGAAGGCAACTGAAGTCCTGGAGAGATATCTCAGCTGTGCAGGGGCACCAATGAGAACTCTGGGATCTAATCCCCAAGATGGCCTCCCCAGCAGAGAGCACCAAACTGAGGAGGGTACTCACATAACATCTAGATGTGAAAAGCAGTGGGATGCTGTCTACTAGAGGTGGTAACTGAAAGTTTGGGCACCCTCTTAAAGAACCAATGTACAAAAATCCCCTGTGGAGCCACCCACCTTGTGCTCTGGCAGAGGAAGTGTGAAGTGGACTGGAACTGTGAGAGCAGAACCCAGAACAGGGGACTTGGGGCATAGAGCTCAGAAGGCAGACACCCCAAGTTTCCTGGGTTGAAGAATTCCCACACACAGTAGAGGACATCTTTCCCACATAGACATCTGCCCTGCCTGGAGGGAAGAAAGTTGACACACCCTATAGGAAAACACCTTACTCTAAGGCCACTTAAGAGATTAAAAGTAACAATTAGCCACCAGGCAGAAGCAACTGCCCCACCATGTTGAAAAACTCTTCCCACAACCACATATGAGGATGAATGCTTGGAGGCAATTCAACTCAGAATCCTATTAGTCTGTAGACAGAGGCTATCTCTGGAGGCTTTGAGTCTTTGCCTGACCCAATTAGTCAGAAACAGCCTTTAACACTGTCCTGCACTAGATTGAAAGGTGTAGAGGATCTACCTAAAACATAGTCACAAACCCAAACAGACAACCAAAATGAGGAACCAAAGAAACAACTCCCAAATGAAGGAACTAGCAAATACTCCAGAAGAAGAAATAAATGAAGCAGAGATAAAAAAAAATTATCTGAAACAGATTTCAGAGTAATGATGTTTAAAATGCTCAACAGTATGAAAAAAGATATAGCAACTATGAAAAAAGAAACAGTCTGAGATAAAGAATGACATAACACAAATAAAGAATACATTGGAAAGAATACACAGCAGATTAGGGGATGCTGAGGATCAAATCAGTGAATTAGAAGACAGAGTTGAAAATATCACTCAATTAGAGAACCAAAAAGAAAAAAAAAAAACAATTGAAAAACAAGATGACAGCTTAAGAGAGCTGTGGGACAATGTGAAGTGTAACAATATGAGAATAGTAGGTGTGCCAGAAGAGGCAGAAAGAAAGAAAGGAATAGAGAAGGTGTTTGAAGAAATAATGGTAGAAAACTTCCCTAACCTGGTAAAGGAAAAAGTCACACAAGTTCAGGAGGTACAGAGAATCCCAAACAAGAAGAACCCAAACAGACTCATGCCCAGACATATCATAATTAAAATGCCAAAAATAAAAGACAAAGAGATAATCTGAAAGGAAGCAAGAGAAAAGAAAACTGTTACCTACAAAGGAGTTCCCAAAGGCTGTCAGCTGATTTCTCATCAGAAACTCTACAGGCCAGAAGGGAATGGCATAAAGTACTCATGGTAATGGAAAGCAAGGATTTGAGATCAAGACTACTATATCCAGCAAGACTATCATTCAAAATAGATGATCAAATAAAGAGCTTCCCAGACAAAAAAAAAAAAAAAAAAAAAAAAGGCTAAAGGAGTTCATCATCACCAAGCCAGTATTACAAGAAATGATAAAGGTATTGCTGTAAGGGATTGCTGAGAAGAAGAAACATAGAGAGAAACCTAGCCATACAGAATTAAAATGGCTATAAATAAGTACCTCTCAATAATAACCCCAAATATAAGTGCATTAAATGCTCCAATCAAAAGGTGTAGGGTAGCTGAATGGATACAAAACATGACCCAACTGTATGCTGTCTACAAGAGACCTACCTCAAAACAAAAGATACACACAGTATAAAAATGAAGGGATGGAAAACAAATTTTCTATGCAAATGGAAAGAAAAAAGCTGGAGTAGAATATTCATATCCAACAAAATAAACTTTAAAAGCATCATGCTTGGACAGACATCCGAGATGTCGGCATAGGTAAATACCTGAACTTTCTGCCTTGCACAACCACATTAAAACTACAACTAAAAGACAAAATGAATATCATCCAGAACACGGAGAGCTGGCTGAGTGGAAATTCTACAACTAGATGGAAAGAGAAAAGCACATTGAGTCCGGTAGGAGGTGTGGAGGTGAGGAAGTCTGCAGGTAAGGAGGCACATGTGCGAAAGGGGCTGGTAGCTGGGTGCGCTGTTGTTTTTTTTCAATCAGGAGGGAGACACAAGCTCCCACTTGCTCTGAACTCCAGTTCTGGGTGATACTCTGGGGACCCAGACTCATACAGAGAGAAACTGGATTCTCTGGCATTGGGCCAGAAAGCAAGGTTGGCTTTCTCTGAGGTGCTTGCAGGCATCATTGTTCCTGCATGGTGCCGCAGGACACAGAGACCCAGGGGCCATTTCAGGGCAGGGCTGATGGGCAGCCATTGATGTTTGCTCTGCCCTGGTGATTCCCTGAGACCCTGCCCCATCCAATTTACAACCCCACCCAAGCTGTGTGCAGAGGCTTTTGCATACGAATGGCCTGGACTTCTCCGCCTAAAAACCTGTCAAACTGCAGCTGGGTCAGAGAACCCCAGAGCCTCCAAAAGAAGGCCCAAGGCTGGACAGCAGCTTGCATTGCTTCACAGCTGGGCCTCATCTGGGCACCTCCAAACCCCAAACAAAGAGGAGGAATCTGTAGATCTCTCTGTAGCTCCTGCTGGGTGGCCTCAGGCAGTGGCTGACTTTGCACCTCCTTGGAAATCCAAGAGCCAGTGTACCCAGTGGTCAGAGTGAGACCATCTAGATTACAACTCTTCACATCCATAAGAGACACACTCAGGGGGCGGACTCAGTGACCACCAAAGCCCCACTGAAGCAAGTCCTACCCCATAAGGGTGTTTCCAGCATAGAAGTTCTCCCATTGTAGACACAACTGGTCCTCACAGCCAATTGGTCTGGAGGTCACTTCCTCCCAGTAATACCAATAACAATCAAGGCTTAACTACAAGAAGACTGTGCACACAGTCCACAAAGGGGTGCACCAAGAGTGTCCATCTCAGGTAATTAGGGAGACTGAGCCACTGGGCCCTATAGGACACCTAGCACACAAAGCCACTCTATCAATACAGAGAAGCAGCCAAAATGCAGAGACAAAGAAACAGGTAACAAATGACAGAAATGGAGGAAAGCAAATGACTGGATATAGAGTTCAAAACCATGGTTATAAGGTTGTTCAAGAATCTTCTAGAAACTGCAGATAAATTTAGTGAGACCCTCGAGGATATGAAAAAGGACCAAGTAGAAATTAAGAATACACTGACTGAAATAAAGAATAATATACAGAGATCCAACAGCAGACTAGAGGATCCCAAGAATCAAGTCAAAGATTTGAAATACGAAGAAGCCAAAGCACCCAACTGGAAAAGCAAAAAGAAAAAAGAATCCAAAGATATGAAGATAGTGTAAGGAGCCTCTGGGACAACTTCAAGCGTACCAACATCCGAATTATGGGGGTGCCAGAAGAAGACAGAGAGCAAGATATTGAAAACCTATTTGAGGAAATAATGACAGAAAACTTCCCCTTCCTGGTGAAAGAAATAGACTTAAAAGTCCAGGAAGCGCAGAGAACCCCAAACAAAAGGAATCCAAAGAGGACCACACCAAGACCTATCATAATTAAAATGCCAAGAACAAAAGAAAAAGAGGGAATATTAAAAGCAGCAAGAGAAAAACAGTTAGTTACCTCCAAGGGAGTACCCATATGATTGTCTGCTGATTTCTCAACAGAAACTATGCAGGCCAGAAGGGAGTGGTAAGAAATATTCAAAGTGATGAATAGCAAGAACCTACAACCAAGATTACTCTACCCAGCAAAGCTATCATTCAGAATTGAAGGTCAGATAAAGAACTTCACAGATAAGAAAAAGCTAAAGGAGTTCATCACCACCAAACCAGTATTATATGAAATGCTGAAAGGTATTCTTTAAGAAGAGGAAGAAGAAGAAAAAGGTAAAGATAAAAATTATGAACAACAAATACATATCTATCAACAAATGAATCTAAATATCAAGTGAATAAAAAATCTGATGAACAGAATAAACTGGTGAATAGAATAGAATCAGGGGTGTAGAAAGGGAGTGGACCGACAATTCTCGGGGGGAGAGGGGTGTGAGGGGTGCGGGAAGAGACTGGACAAAAATCATACACCTATGGACGAGGACAAGTGGGGGAGTGTAAGGGCAGGGTATGGGGTAGGAACCAGGTGGAGGGGAGCTATGGGGGGAAAAAGAGGAACAACTGTAATAATCTGAACAATAAAGATTTATTTAGAAAAATAAAAAAATAAAAGCATCATGCTAAGGGAAATAAGCCAATCAGGGAAAGATAAATACCATATGATCTCACTCATTTGTGAAATATAATGAACCAAATAAACTGATGAACAAAAATAGAGCCAGAGGGGAAAATATTCTAGAATATAATAGAAGTAATCCTGTTATTTGCAGATTTTTAGTATTTCCTACAACTTTTGTGATATCTGACTATGTTAGTTCCATTTTGGTAATATTATTATACTTAAAATCCTTTTATTATTGAAATATTAATGCTTAGTGCATGTAATATTATATGTAAGATAATTTTTCTTGAATAATTGGTGTTTATTGCATGTAACATTATTACATTTAAGATAATTTTTCTTGAAATGTTAAGATTTATAGCATGTAACATTAAAAACAAACCAACAAAAAAGAAACAAACAAACAAAAGAAAGAATGCAAGTGGGGCCTCTGTTACAGAAGAACAATTAAAAGGCCTGTTACAAACTGTTATACTTTATATACTTTGGTTCCCTAATACTGGAACATTTGATGTTGACCTCTGGGAACAAGTGGGCAGGAATTTAAAGAGAAAGCAGGCCCCGGGAAATCTAGCACCTTTGTCATCATTAACCATGTGGGCTCTTGTTCGAGCTGCACTATGCCCACTCCACATGGAGGATCAAAGGCCTACAGAGGCCAGGAGGATTTATCACCACCCCTCCTCCTGAGGTAGAGCCTGTAGAGCCTGTAGTACCTAAAGCCCCTCTGCTGGAGGAAATATTTCCTGATCCTCTGCCTCCTGTGTGGGAGAGTCCATCAACTAGATTCTTGGTTATGGGATCCCGTGTCAGGCAAGGCATGTCAGAATGGAGCTTTTGGTTTGCCCAGTTATGCAAGATCAACAAGGCAATAGGATTCATGAGCTGCTCTCCTTTAATACTTCTAAGGAAATAAGGAAGAGTATCAGAGAAAATGAGGTTAACAGCCTGTTTACAAAAGGGTTCCTCAATGCCTTGTCTGAGTATTATCACATGACACCTCAGTACTGGCAGATTTTAGCTAAAACGACTTTAGAGACCAGTCAGTATTTGCTATGGAGAGCAGAACATGACGAGATCTGTGAACAACAGGCTGTTTGTGGGTGTTCACTGGCAGCCCCACCTGGCAGCCCTCTGGGCTGCATTCTGGCTGTAAGTTCTGGTCACTGTGAGACATCTTCTGAGGGATCCATAGAGAAGGAGCTTATTTTGCATCCTGTATTACCTCCCAGAATATTACCTCCTTGAACATCAGCACTATCATGGTACTTAGGAGATAAGCAGAAGTCCTAATACCCGTATATCTCACCAGGGAATGACAAGGTTCATTAGCTATTGAAGACTTAGAAAAGAGCATTGGACCAATTATGGCACAAAAGGTTTTGGGGAATGCTCATTGCAGCCATCATCTCAGCTATTGTCATTCTGACTACTACCAGTGTTGCTGTGGCAGCCCTTCCTGAGTCTGTACAGATGCCACATTCATAGACATTATGGCCAAAAATGTAACTAGGGAATTCAGTATATAACAGCACATAGATCAAAAATATTAGCTACAACGCAGTCAATAGAGGCAGCCATTGAATATCTGGGGGAAAGAGGACACCATAGCATACAAGCAAGTGTTCAATTGCGATTGGGAGCATAAGCACATACATGTCACCCTTAAAATGGAACAGTTGTCACCATTAGTGGATTGTGTTAAAAAGCATCTATAGGGAATCTTTCACGATAACCTTACTGAAGAAACAAACAAGTTGCAAATACAAATTAGAGTCCTCACTTGCTATCAATGAACATGAACAACAGACCACTGCATAGAATGCAGTAAATGAGCATTTGGAGTCAATAGACCCCACCACATGGTTTCCTAGAATCAATTGGCACCTGATAAGACTAACCATTGCTGTCATTATAACTTGCTTTGGTTTTCTTATAGTCTATTGAATTGGAACTCGAGCAATGAACGCACTGCTTCAACTCGGACATTCCAGAGCAGAAAGTTTGCCGCCTCCCTCTGTCTTCTGCATCCAGTAAAAACAAAATAGGGGGAGATGTGGGAAAGCACGGGATTTGGTTGGAAAGTCTGTAAGGAGGTAACTCCAAATGGTCAGAACCTCCTGGGGGAGTTTGCTGAAGGAAACTACCCCTGCCCGGACTTTTCCAAACAAGTCAGTGTCCGTGTGAGCCCCCGGGTGTTTACTGGAATCTTTATGCTTAGTTTTCAGACATACTTCCTTAAAGACACTGCAAACACATGTTTCTTCTCAAGGATGCTTGCCTGCTGATTGTATATAAAAGTTAATTTTAGTTCAAGATGTTGTTACAATAATTGCCTAAGGAAACAAGCAAACAGTGCTGTTTGGTTACTCTGGCCAGGCTGTCCCTTAGCCCTCTCTTTCACAGAAAGGTGTCAGAGTAATGATTCATCCGTCACTCAGGGTCTGTTGGTCAGCCCCGACAATCATCACCATCACCAGCACCACAATTATTATCATCATCATTTGCCTATTTATAATTATTTTCTCATTTTCAGTTAATATTTTAATTGTGTACATACATAATGACATTTTATCTCAACGTTTGCTCAATTTACATAATTGTTCAGTATAATATGTAGCCAAGTTTATTTTCTTGTTCATTTGATTTCTGAAAACTGATGGCTTATTCCTGCCTCTTCTCACTTGGCCTCACATGGAAAGCTGAAAAGAAAGGTTGGAACTCCTCTCCATATATTAATAAGAGTTTGAAACCACACAAGTGTTGTAAGCTGAATTCCTCCTCCTCCCCCACCATCTCAACTAAATAAAATCCCTGAGTCAGTCTCCTTTCCTGGCTCCATCAGCGCAGATCTGACTTCCTGATGGGCCTTTCCTGTGCCTCCCAGAGATTGCAACAATGTGCATAATAAACATTTTATGCCTGTTGGTGTGTGTGTTTGTTGTCACCCTGGACATCTGTACGAAGCTGCTGTGGGGTCTCTCTGCATCTGCCTGGCATCACCTACACTCGGTGCTATGAGCATCATGACAAGTCAATGACCGTCACCACCTGGGGTCCCTCTTCTCTAGCTTTGGGGTCACACTCCTCTGGTGCTCACTGTCCAGCACACATGTGTCCCACTGGCTGGAAGGGACCCTGAGCTGTGTGGGGCTGAGCTGCACTGTTGAGTCAGCAGAGCCTCTGGATTTATTTAGCTGACTTGGGCAGAATTTTGGATCATTAATTGGTACTTGGCACAAGAGCGTCTGAAAAAAAAAACTCTCTGCCTTCTGTCCAGTGAGACAGTTGTCTCTGTTTACAACAGACTTTCTAACTCAGAGACTTCAGAGGTAAGTGCAGAGTCAGGAATCCAAGAGGTTCCCTGAGAGACACTGTGACATGAGGAGGAAACCACAGGACACCAGCCCAAATCTCCAACTGCACCTGCTGCTGGGATGGTCCTTGTATTCAGGGACCCTGAGCACCTTCTGGTGGACAAAGCCCCTCCTGCAGGAAGGTTTGTGTCTGGGCTCACACTGACTTCCCCTCACTGTGTCTCTCTTGCACAGTAATACATGGCCGTGTCCTCAGACTTGAGGCCATTGATCTGCAGATAGGTTGGGCTGACAGAGGTGTTCATGGAAAAGACAAATCTTTCTGAGAAGCCCTGGGCATAAGTGGGTGTCCCAGTATTTGTGTTGATCCAGCCCATATACTTCATGCGCTCCCCTGAGGCCTGTCTCACCCAGCTTATAGCGAAGCTGGTGAAGGTGTATCCAGAAGCCTTGCAGGAGACCTTCACGGAGGCTCTAGGCTTCCTTACTTCAGCCCCAGACTGCACCAGCTGCACCTGGGAGTGGACACCTGTGGAGAGGAGACAGGAGTGGGTGGAAATCCCCCTTGACTCTCCCTGGTCCCCTCCTCAACCCAGGGACTGAGGAACCCCTTACCTGTAGCCATGGCCACCAGGAGGTGGGTTCTCCAGCTCCAGTCCATGGTGAGGGCTGTGCTGTGAACACTTCTGTAGGAGAGGGTGTGGCTGTGGGTGATGCCCTCAAGGCACAGACTTATCCATATTTAACCTAGTCTACCTCCTCTCTTTTGCATATTCATGAGGCAGAGTATTTCATAGCTTAGGTCTTGACCCCATCTGAGAGAAGATGGATGACACAGGGACCAGGCTCGGTGTGAGTCTGAGGGTCAAAGTCCTAATTATTCTGGAGGATGTGTGTCCCTTGCCAGGTCCCTGAGCTCCTTCTGAGGAACCAGCCCCCACAGGAAATGCTCCTCATTGTGGGCCCACTTTTGGATGACATGGGGCCACTGGACCAGCTCTGGGCTTTTAAACCTGAATGTCTTCTTCCTGGTTCAGCTTGTCTCCAAAATGCTGCCCGTAGTGAGGTAATAAATCCATCCCTGCCTCAGCCCCTTACAATTCAGATATCCCGAAGCCATAGAAACACCCCCTTGTGTGTGGTTCTCATGTCTTATTGAGTTTGGTGAATGCTCTGAAAGTGCAGGATCTTCAAGTCATCTTAGAAGTCCTGACCAACTTTCAGTTTGGATTGTTTATATGAAGACATGAAGCCCCAGGCCTCAGAGGAAATCCCTTTTCAGCTTCCTCTCACCTGCTCCTGGGGCATCACCCTGTCCTCCTGGGCCCTGAGCATCTCCTGCTGCCCAGCCCTGGCTCTCCAGGGGAGGGTCCTGTCTGGGTTCACAGGGCATTGAACTCTCAGTGTCTCTAGTCCAGTAATGAAGACTGTGCCCTGACATCAGATTTCTCCCTCAGGGACACTGTGTGGTTTTGATCTCTGTGGAGTGAACTAGCCTTACTGAGACCCAAAGGCTCTGCAGGGAGACCCCAAACCAGGGCTTTATGAGGGAAGCCAGGAGCCCTTCCCTGGAGCTGCCAGATGCAGGGACTCAGCTGACCCGACCCTCATCCAGAAGCTCCTGGGGGCCCTGGGACCTCTTATGTTCTCAGGTTCCTCACATTGAAGGTCCCATCTGCATATCTCAGTGTGTGGCCAAATCTCACTGCACTTCTATTCAATAAATCTCACACACACACAGACACACACACACACAGACTCCGATGATTTTCTTTGCTATGAAATCCATATTTGTCCTTCCTCCCAGTACATAGCACATGGGCAGGGACCACACGTGGATTCTAGGCCTGGGAGTGACTTTCTTTGGAAGCCAATCAAATGCACCCATGATATAAACACAGACTTTGAAGAGCAGGCACTGGTGTGTCCGTGTTCTTGCAGGTCCTGTACACCCATATGCAGGTTAGAAAAGGTCAGGCTTGCTCCAGGGAGTGTCAGAGGTGGGGCTGGGTCACCCCTTTGACTGCAGGCTGCATTGCTGGGAGTCCCCTGGAGACCTCCCTCAGGAAGCAGGGAACACACCTCAGCACTGGGAGGGGAGGAGGCAGCAGCATTGTCAGCTGTCAGGTGAGGCTGCTCTCCCAGGTCACCTCGTGGGCGGGGCCACAATAGACAGGTGAGTTCCTGCTCCTGGTTCCAGAGACTCATTGTGGGACCTTCCATCCAAGCGACCACCTGAGACCCTGGGAGGAAGGGAACCTGGAGGCTGACTTTCAGGGAGGGGCCTGTGATGGGCTAAGACTACAGATGGAGGGAGGATCAAAGTGCAGAGCAGTTGTGTCTTGTACTAAATCACTTAACTGATGTTTACCTAATAATGAGAAGAAAGGGTTTTTGAACCCCACTGAAGAGACCTGACCATGTGTTTTAACAATATAGGCCAAGGTGAAACTGCAATTATTCCCTGAGTTCACACCTTATAGCTCATGGAGCAATTCAGAGTCCACACTTTTGAGAACTGCTCCAGTGCAGGACGTCTAACTCAGGAATCTCAGAACCCTCTAGAAGCTGCAATTCTGGAGGCAGAAACTGACCCCTGACCTTCTGTACAAGGGGAGGATCAGACAGTGGAAACTTCAGTCGATGTGAGAACCAGACCCCACTCTCACTCCTGCTTTGTGCCTATTGACTTGCCCATCATCCCCGGTTGCTGTCCACTCCTAATGCATGAGTCCCACCCTTTCCCTTATTATTGAAATTGTTAGGTGGACACAGGAGTCTGACCCCAGGTTTGGTGCTGACATCTGGCAGCTTTCAAGCCTCCCCCTCCCTCCTCCACTTCTGCCTACGTCTGGACACGCGGGTGAGGCAGCCTGGTGGTCCCTCCTCTACCCCTGGAGGGGATCCATCCATTCCAGCCCCTGCCTAGCACAGGAACTCCACCAGTCCTCACTCCCCAACACAGTTCACCCTGATCCAGTCCCTATTCCGGCTCCCTGAGGCCATTGCACCTGCTGGAGAGGCCTCTGTGCCTCCTGAGGTCGAGGTTATGTCAGAGCGCACATCATCTTATCCCCTGGTGTGTGGGCATCCTCAGACTCAGCCTCTGAAGCTGCTGTGGATGGGACCCCGTTGTCCTTTGCACAGAGCCCACAGCCATCATCTCTGTGTGCAGGGTGCTGGGCAATGGCCACCCCATGTCCTCTCTTCTCCATCAGGACTGACCAGCTATTTGCTGCTGAGCTGTCTGTGCCCAGATCATGATTCTGGAGAAGGTCCAGAATTATCACCAATATCACATGAAGAGGAAACCCAGCCTCCAATAGGGTCCATGCTGAGCCTCCCTCTGAGCCTGCACCTGGGCTGCCACAGCTGATTGCTGGGTTGTGAATGCCCCCTGTTGTCCCAAGTGATCCCTGCACCCCAGCCCTGCTGTCTCCCTCAGGGAGGTTTGTGTCTGGGCTCACACTGATTTCCCCTCACTGTGTCCTGCACAGTAATACAGGGCCATGTCCTTGGTGGTCACAGAGCTCAGCTGCAGGGAAAACTGGTTCTTAGTTGTGTCTCTGGAAATGGAGGTTCGGCTCTTGAGAGAGGGGCTGTAGTAAGTGTTTCCATTATAAGATATGCACTCCATCCACTCTAGCCCCTTCCCAGGGCCCTGGAGTATCCAGTTCCAGCAGTAACCACTGGTGATGGACAATCCATAGACCACACAGTTGAGGGAGAGGGTCTGCAAAGGCTTCACCAGTCCTGTGTCCCAACCCTGCAGTAGCACCTGGGACAGGACACCTGGGAACAAGGAGCATCAGTCCTGTCAGTAACCTGCAGTCACAGCCATCCCATGACCCTGTCTAACCCCTGAGACCCTCACCTTTGGGGGCTGTCACCAGGCACAGGAGAAGACCCAGCAGTCTCATCTTCTTCTAGATCACAGCTCTGCCTTCCCAGAGACCTCAGCCCTGTGTGAGGGTAGAACTGCACAGCCCAGGAGAGAATTTACCCTGGAGCTGGAAGACAAATTTGCATGTGGGGCAGCCTTTCCTATAAGTGCAGGGCCTGAGGCCAGGCTTCCCTGGTCATTCTGGGATCTCTATGGGGGCATCTCTTCTCTTGACCTCACTCACCATGTAACTCAGGGACAGGGGACCACATGTGCCATCAAACACATTGGATTTAGGTCAAAGAATGACCTAAATGTTCTGAGCATAAGAAGAAATGGTGGACTGGATGAGTAGGTTTCACTTTTATTTTTAGGCATTTTCAAACAGGTGTAAAAGGGATTAACATTTGTTCAGACCATTTCTGAATCTCAAAATCTTATTGTATCCACATTTCCAAAGGTTTTGGATCTATTTTATAGAAATAATTCCTACCATTGTGAAAAAAATAACGATAAAGGGCAGCCACTCTCAGTTTCTTACATCTTAACTTATGATGTTATTCTGATCTGAGCAACTACCTCCCAAGCACAACAGGTGGGACATATGTGATTCTTGATGTTGGAAATTTTGTGATTGTGTCTACAGCTTCTTGTGCAAACTATTTGATATGCAAGCCCATGGCTTATGGCAGAGATCCCAAACTAGTTACATCAGAAACAATAATGGCTTCAAGTGGATAAAAGACAAGAAATAAAAGCAGAGATCATGTATGTGTACAACTCAGAACCATTCATATGTTGTAATGATGATGCAAGGACATTGACCTGTTTTCTCAGTCTAGTGTTATCAGTGATGTTGGAGTCCAGAGGGAGGTGAGTGAAGAGAATTCCTACCATAGAATTTCTCACAGGAAAGGAAACTTCAACCCTGAGAGGAAGACCTCACCCCCAGCCTCCCTCTGCCCTTCCCCTGGGAAGTCACTGTGGTCACAGGGTGCTGGGCTCTCCCACAAACATATAACATCCTTAACGTGTAATTTATATGTTCTCATATCAGACATATGACTTGGAAACATGTTTGTTATGTTTATGTTTTAATTTGCTTAATGGGATCTTTGATGGTACAAAAGTCTTTAATTTTGATCAAGGCTAATTTAATAATATTTCCTTTAATGGGACCTGTTTTGGATTATTTTATGAAGAACTCCCCAGAAAATGCTGAGCCTCCACTGTCCATATGGACTGGCTACAGCAGCCACAGGGACTGGAGCAGGTTCTGGTACCAGAGGGGAGTGCTTCTGGGAAACTACCCATAAATCTGGACGTGACTGTGGAACTGGGTGAGGGTAGGAAGCTGGACTTATTTTGAGTCACATGTCAGAAATATGCCTGGTGTTCATAGACAGAGAGTTACTGGACATATAAGTTTAAAGCTTCCTTCCATCCTAGCTGGTTTGGCTCAATGGGTAGAGTGTCGGGCTGCGGCTGAATGATCCCGGCCTCGATTCCAGTCAAGGGCACATGCCTGGGGTGCAGGGTCTATCCCACATAGGGTGTGTGCAGGAGGCAACCAATCAATGATTCTCTCTCATCATAGATGTTTCTATCTCTCTCTCCCTCTACTTTTGTCTCTGAAATCAATAAAAAATATATATTAAAAAAAATCCTCCTCCAGTTAAGGCCCAGAAGGAAGTGTAAGGCATGATAGAGACAGCTTGTATCATTGTAGGAAATACCTAAATAAGTATGAACAGGAGTTTGTTAGAAATAAAAATGTGAAAGATCATGTAGGTAGGGATCAAGAGAAATTAGGAACATGTCATTGCAAACTGCGGGGGAAGGGATCCCTCTTTCCTACATGCACATTCTCACAGTGTCTCTGTTCTAGAACATCACTATAAATCTCACACCATCTGTTGTCCAGGGGTCTGTACTTGGACACCTTTGTGATCCTTACTCACATGTTCTCACCATGGATCATCCAAGCTGCATAATTCATTGGGGTCCCATTTATAAAATCTCTGAACTCTTACAGGGAAGAGTGGACACCCCTCACTGGAGGAGCCATGGTGATGGTTTGTCGGTATTAGGAGCCATAATTTCATTGGGCCAAATCCCTGTCTCAATCTGTAGCAGTCGTCCTTTTTTAGGTGTGATTATTTAAAAAAAACCCAAAAAACAAAAAGCTGTCTTGTTTGAAGTGTTACATAAGTCTCCTTTCTCCTATTGAGTCTCATTTTAACAATCATCAATATCATCATTATCGCCATCATCACCATTTCCTTACTTATAATCGTTCCTGTCATTTTCTATAGAAAAGGTGGTTGTCCACACACAATGACTTTTTATAGGGAAAGAAAAAAGGCATATTCTCCTTGGATGTCATTGGCAAATTGAAACCCCAAAAGCCCAACTCTAAGTTGACACAAGGCCTTCTAAAAACTAGTGACCTTGGATAAAGTACAGATTCCCACAAAGACTTTGGAACAGAGTTACTGTTCAATTTTATTATCACCATCACCACCTCCATCACCATCACCAACAACATCATCATGATGATCACCTTCGTCATCCTCATTCTCATTTTCTTACTTATAATTATTCTTATCATTTTCTGTTGCCCTGGATTTTGAATACACATAATGACACTTTATCTCAACTTTTGCACATTTTGTATAGTTGTTAAGTAAAATAGGTAGCCATAGTCTATTTTATTTGTTGCTTGCCTGCTGACAACTGATGGCTTCTTAATGCCTCTTCTCCATCTGCCACACAGGAGAAATCTGGTAAGAAATCATGGTTCTGTCTCTAGATGTCATTGGGAGATTGAAACCACTCAAGCCCCTGGAAGCAGAATTCTTTCCCTCCCCCATCACCTTGAAAATAATAAAGCACAAAGCCAGTCTCCTTTCCTGACTCCATCAAAGCAGGTCTGTCCTGCTGAAGGGCCTTTCCTGTACTTCCCAGAGATTTTAACCATGTGCATAATAAACATTCCATGTCCCCGTGGTGTGTGTATTTGTCATCAGCCTGGACATGTGAACCAAGCTTCTTTGGGTCCCTTTGCCTCTGCCTGGTGTCACCTACTCTTGGTACTAGGAGCAGGATGACCAGTCAATGATTGTAACCACTGTGGGTTCTTCATCTCAAGCTTTCAGTCACATGCCTCTGGTGTCTGCTTTCCAACACACTTTTGTCCTGCTGGCTGGCTGGGACCCTGAGCTGTGTGAAGCTGAGCTGCACTGTTGAGTCAGCAGAGTCTCTGGCTGGATTTAGCTGACTTGATTCAGAAGATTTGATCATTAATTGGTATTTGGCACAAGAGCATCTGAAACAGACTCTCTGACATTTGTCCATTTGAAGAGGTTGTCTCTCTTTACAACAGACTTTTCTAACTCAGAGACATCAGAGGTATGTGCAGAGTCAGGAATCCAGAAGTTCCCTGATGGAAACTGTGACATGAAGGGGAAACCACACAGGACAGCAGCCCAAACGTCCAACTGCACCTGCTGCTGGGATGGTCCTTATGTTCAGGGACCCCTGGTGGTCACAGCCTCTCCTGCATGAAGGTTTGTGTCTGGGCTCACACTGACTTCCCCTCATTGTGTGTCCCTTGCACATAATACAGGTCACTGTTCTCAGATCTCAGGCTGCTGAGCTCCATGTAGGCTGTGCTCGTGGATGTGTCTCTGGACATGGAGACTGTGCTTTGGAACTTCTGTGCATATTTTGTGTTTCCATTGTTAGTGTAAACCCACCCCACCCATTCAAGCCCCTGTCCTGGGGCCTGTTGCACCCAGTGCATCCAGTAGCTGGTAAAGGTGTATCCAGAAGCCTTGCAGGAGACCTTCACAGAGGCCCCAGGCTTCCTCATCTCAGCCCCAGACTGCACCAGCTGCAACTGGGAGTGGACACCTGTGGAGAGGAGACAGGAGTGGGTGGAAATCCCCCTTGACTCTCCCTGTTCCCCTCCTCAACCCAGGGACTGAGGAGCCCATTACCTGTAGCCATGGCCACCAGGAGGAGGATTCTCCAGTTCCAGTCCATGGTGAGGGCTGTGCTGTGAGCACTTCTGTAGGAGAGGGTGTGGCTGTGGGTGATGCCCTCAGGGCACAGACTTATCCATATTTAACCTAGTCTATGTGGAGGGCAGGAAGGGACTAAGCCCTGGGGTCTGAAGTCAGAGTAGAAAAATTTTTTAAACAGCTATTTGGAAAGGTCACCCCTCACAGGCACTGAGTCCCTTCAACAAAGGAAATAGTTTCTACCTGACCACTGCTCCCCTGCATGCCAGAGGCATTACAGAGCTGTCCCTGCGACGACCAACCCATATAGGGAAGGGTCCGGTGTAGAGCTTCCTCACTGCACCAGCAACCCATATTAGGAAGAGCCCAAGACAAAGGGGTCCCAAATTCGCGGGTCATTTAAAGGGGCCAATCAGGGAATGCCAGACCAACAGTTGTAGAGGGAAGGGGTATAAAGGAAGGGACTGCCCCTTTCAACGGCGCTCTCGCCACGGCACTTGCCTGCTGCTGCGTCAGCTATGGCGGGGCCAAGATTCGAATCTGCAATAAACTTTTCCCTGTTTGATCCAATTGGTCTCAGTGGTCTATCTCCGGGGGACGCGCTCTGTTACATTTGGAGGCCCCAGCGAGATAACACTAGGGGGGCTTCTAGTTAAGCCCCTCCAAATTTCACCCCGTCCTCCGGAGCTTCGCGACGTTCCTGTCCCTGCCTGCGCGGCACCGGTAAGTCAGGCCTGTTTCGCTTTCGTTTTCTTGGTCTGGTTCTTGGTCTGGTCTGGTTTGGTATGTGCCTCAGTAGTGAACTAGGGAGGCGGGACGCCGCAGAACTCCCTGTTCACAGCCGAAGTGGTGACGACCACGGAGGCCTGGTTACAGGTCTGTTGAGGAACCTGGTCTGGTTGGTCTGGTTGTATGAATGACTGGTGAAGTGATTGTGCGGCCGCAGTTGATTGTGAGGGAAGTGTTGTTTGTCGGCTTCTTGTTTTGCTTTGCTTCTTTGTCTCTTTATAGTGTGTGGAAAATTGGGTTGAGGGCTAAGATGGGTCAAGGAGGCAGTAAACCGGGCCCTTTGAGTCCCCTTGAGTGTATGATAAAGAATTTCACTGATTTCAGGAGGAGAGGAGAGGACTACGGGGTGTCGGTAGATGCCTTCACCCTTCGGAGATTCTGCGAGTTAGAATGGCCAAAGTTTGGGGTTAATTGGCCTTCAACAGGGACCCTAGACATGGGACCCTGTACGGGAGTCCGGCGCATAGCTTATGGCAATCCCGGACACCCGGCCCAAATTCCTTACATCGACATCTGGATTGATGTCCTGTTTGATAACCCCAAATGGCTGAAGGATTGTGGTTGCCCCCAGTCTAGAGAAAAATTGGGAAAGAGACCCACTAGGTCTATCTTAGTGGCGAAGTCACCCGGGGGGCGCAGCGGGAAACCACTGTGGGCCACCTTGGCTCCCCCGATTTTGGACGTCCCAGAGGAGGACCCGATCCCGGGACCAAGAGCTCCCCGTCCGCCTCCCTACGTGGCCGCAGCCGACTCAGCCACCACCGCTGGGTCTCGGGAGGAGCCCCGAACCAAGAGAGAGTATCCACCTTTGCCACAGGGAGGTGCGGCTGGACCGGACCTCCCGATGGCGCCCGATTCTTCCACCTTGCAGGGGGAGTCCCACCCAATGACTTCCCCCTGAGCCCTCCCCATACTAGGTCAGGAGCCCTTTTTGGTGACAACCGACCAGTGGCACAACTCCCCTTGAGAGAGGTAGGAGAGACAGACTCTCGCAGCATCCACCTAAGGACTTACGTTCCGTTCACCACCTCCGACCTTTATAATTGGAAGAATCAGACCCCCCCCCCCTCTTTTTTTTTTCCCAGAACCCACAAGAGCTGATAACTCTTCTGGAGTCTGTTTTCTATACCCACCAGCCCACATGGGACGATTGCCAACAGCTTTTAAATACCCTCTTCACGTCGGAAGAGAGAGAGAGAGGATAAAGACAGAAGGAAGGAAGCCAGAACTGGCAAAGTCACCAAGTCTGCCCAGAAAGCTCAAAAACTAAATGAATCTTATTTCTGACACCTGCCGCCACCCAGTCTTAATCAGTGGTGGAGGAATGGTCTCAGAACTGTTTGTCTCATTTGGCCATTTAAGTTTAATATGGTTAATGATTACAATGCATTGTAAAACCTTTAGAAGAAAAGGAAAATATTTTGTGGGCCACTTGGTCCTTTTGTGTGTGGCAACTCTCAAGTTATTGGTTCTAAAATCAGTACTTTTTAATGGAAACACACTCAAGCAGAGGGGCTTTTCAGAGAGGTCAGGGAGTCTGATTGCAGTGTAAGGGTCACCGGTTCCCCACACGCCACCTTCGCGGGCAGGAGGCAAGCGCTTTTCCCTTGCCTGATGAAAACGCCTCGGTGGGAGCACCTCCATTCGCCACCTGGGACCCGAGCCACGCTCCCTGCCTCCGCCCACCCAGCACCATCCCCTGCAGGGGTTGTTTTGAGTAGCTGGAGGCGGTGGTGAAGAGGGAAATTCCCTTGTGACCCCCTGCGCCCCAATGAGACCCAAGAAACCCCGGCGACTCCTTGGACACTTTCCACCGTGCTCTGTTAGGGGGCTTAAAGAGGGCAGCTAGAAATTCCCCCATTCCCCTTTTCAGGCTTATCAGAAACTGAGATCTTTTATCTTTAGGAAGAATGTGGCCGTTTGAATTTCAAGCGGCTGGAGGCCTGGGAACCGCATGCTGGGCCTGTTACCTCCTCCCTCTACCTTTTCTAAATATTTTAAAATAATAGAAGGTTTGAGGCATGGTTATGCATTTTTGAAGGACATAGAAAGAAGATTTGAAGGCTAATTTGAAATTGTGAGATCTGTGAAGGTTTGTGTATGTGGTGAGAAGGAAAAGAGGAATGTAAAAAAAAAAAAAAAAAAAAAAAAAAAGGGCCAGTAGCAAATAGGAAGGAATTAGTATGCCTATTGCAGGAAGCAGGGGCACCGAAAGAGAGAATGTCCTGGCAGGTTAGCTAGGGAAGCAAAAGGGGAGACTCAGACTCCAAGGATCTTTAACTTAGAGGAAGAGGACTGTCAGGGCCAGGGCTCCTTTCCATTAAGCCCCCAGGAGCCCAGGGTAACCTTACAAGTGGGGGGCAAAACTGTTAGTTTCCTGGTGGACACTGGGGCAGTCTATTCAGTCTTGACAGAGCCGATGGGACCCGTTACCTCTAAGAAGACATCAGTCCAGGGAGCCTGCCTGTTTTCCTTGGACATCAAAAAGGACTATGGACCTCGGAAGGAACACGGTAATGCATTCATTTCTGGTCATGCCAGAATGCCCATACCCCCTGCTTGGAAGTGACCTCCTACAGAAGCTACAAGCCACCATATCCTTTGAGGGGGACAGAGCACACCTCACCGTGGATCCAAGGAACCAAGGTCCGGTTACATCCTCCCCCGCCTGTATTCTTTTAACCTGTCCTCTGTCAGAGGAATATATCTTGCAGGAAACGGAAAAAGCGACACCAGGGGAAAAGCATAAGCCCACTACCTACCTGGAGGAGTTACAACGTCTCTATCCCATGGTCTGGGCAGAAAACAACCCCCCGGGGTTGGCAAGTCATCAAGCTCCTGTAGTAGTCCAATTGCAAGCCACCGCCACTCCAGCCCGGGTACTGGGGGAACACAGCCGCTGAACTGGACCGAAGTGGAACAACGGGCCTTTGAGGAACTAAAGAAGGCTCTCGTCTCAGCACCTGCCCTAGCCTTGCCAGACGTCACGAAGCCCTTCCACCTCTACGTGAGTGAGGTAAGGGGCATTGTCAAAGGGGTTCTCACTCAGACTCTAGGTCCCTGGAAGAGACCTGTTGCCTATCTAAGAGACTAGACCCCGTGGCAGCAGGGTGGCCAGCGTGCCTCCAGGCAGTGGCCACCACAGCATTGCTGGTAAAGGAGGCAGATAAGTTGACTCTGGGCCAGGAACTAGCCCTGGCAACACTCCATGCTGTGGAGGCCCTCCTTCGAGCTGCTCCGGAGAGATGGATGTCAAACACCAGGATCACCCAGTGCCAAGCTCTTCTCCTGGACCAGCCCTGTATCCGGTTCCATAAGACACTGGCCATCATCCCTGCCAGCCTGCTCCCAGATGATGATCCGGAGGAACCCATTCATGACTGCATAGAGGTAACAGATGCAGTACAAAGAGCTCGCCCAGACCTGACAGATGTCCCGCTATCATCACCAGACAAGGTACTGTTTACGGATGGGAGCAGTTATGTTCAGGATAGGATCTGATATGCAGGGGCAGCGGTAGTCACCCTGGACCACACCATTTGGGCACAGTCCCTGAACAGGGGGGCATCAGCACAAAAAGCTGAACTTTTGGCCTTGATCCAGGCCCTTCGATGGGGACACAGTGCCATCCACCGGGAAAGAGGGTTACCAACTTCAGCCGGAAAGGACATTAAAAATAGGGAAGAGATTTTAGCCTTATTAGAGGCCATCTGGCTCCCAAGGGCAGTTGCAATAGTGCACTGCAAAGGACATCAGAAAGGGGAGACAATTGAAGCCAGAGGAAATAGAGCTGCAGACCAAACTGCCAAGGAAGCCGCCCTAAAACCAGTGGGGCCTTTACAAGTCTTAGTAACCCTGCCGGACCTCGACCTATGACAGACCCCCTCCTACATCAAACAGGAGGAATTGGCAGAACAGAAGCAAGCCATCAAAGGACCAGATGGTTGGTGGACCTTACCAGATGACAGACCGTTGGTCCCAGAGGCTCTAGGTCAGACATTAGTTGCCCAGTTACACCAGGCTACCCACCGAGGCATCACCAAGACTTCTGCAAGGCAGGTACTACATACCAAGCTTAGATAAGATAATTAAAAGCATAGTCACTAGAAGTACTGTCTGTGCACAGGTAAATGCTAAGCAAGGTAAGAGGGGCCCCCTGGGAATTCGGGCCCCGGGGAAATTCCCTAGGAGAGCACTGGGAGGTGGATTTCACAGAGATTAAGCCACCAGCTTCAGGGTACAAGTACCTGCTAGTTCTTATAGGCACCTTCTCGGGTTGGGTTGAAGCATACCCCACTAAGACCTAGATTTTGGCTACCAGTATCAGATAATGGCCCCGCCTTTATAGCCAAGGTATCTCAAAGTATAGCTCAAGCCATAGGCATAAATTAGAAACTCCATTGTGCATACCAGCCACAAAGTTCAGGACAGGCATGAGCAGGACTCTAAAAAGGAGTTTAATTAAATTTGTCCTAGGAACCAGTGAAAACTGGACCAACCTCCTGCCCTTTGCCCTCTTATGGGCCAGGTGTACCCCCTACCGGGAAAGGTTTCCTAACCCTTTTTTGAGATCATGTATAGTAGACCTCCCCGCATCCTTCCCAGGGTCAGGGAGAAACTGAAAACTAGAATTCATAACCATTCCTTGCTCAAGTCCTTACAGGCTCTGCAGTATACCCAGAGAGCCACCCATAAGCTTGTTTGAAACGCACTGCCAGTGCCCACCGCGGACCCTGTACATCCCTTCCAGCCCAGGGACTTGGTGTGGGTAAAGAAGTTCACTGCCCAAGGACTCACCCCAACCTGAAAGGGATGCTACACTGTTATCCTGAGCATGCCCACAGCTGTTACAGTAGACGGCGTCCAGACCTGGCTACACCACTCCCAGCTCCTGCAGCAGGAAACAGCCTGGATCCTGGCAACCAGCAGCCTCACCCGTGAGATCCCTAGCCTGGGCTCCACACAGGCCAGGAGAAGACTCGACGCCTGCAGGAGGGGAACTGGACTTCAGTGAGGACAGTACTGACGGGGACCGTGGTACTAGGGGCCTTGCCCTACAGGAACGATGCTGTTTCTACGCCAACAAGTCGGGGATCGTTCGAGATAAGATCAAGACCCTTCAAGAAGACCTACTCAGGAGGAAAAAAGAACTCCAAGAAAATCCCCTCTGGAGCGGACTTAATGGTTTCCTCCCCTACCTCCTTCCCTTGCTGGGCCCCTTAGTCGGGTTACTGTTAGTACTATCAATAGGCCCATGCCTCTTCAGATCCTTAGTCAACATAATACAGGCTAGGACCCAGAATCCTAAAATTATGGTCCTCCGGTCCCACTATCAAAATCTTACAATTGAAGAAGAAGAAGCAGAGGAATCAAGGATTTGATTCCCCGATAAGACCAGTAGGGAATGTGGAGGGCAGGAAGGGACTAAGCCCTGGGGTCTGAAGTCAGAGTAGAAAAATTTTTTAAACAGCTATTTGGAAAGGTCACCCCTCACAGGCACTGAGTCCCTTCAACAAAGGAAATAGTTTCTACCTGACCACTGCTCCCCTGCATGCCAGAGGCATTACAGAGCTGTCCCTGCGACGACCAACCCATATAGGGAAGGGTCCGGTGTAGAGCTTCCTCACTGCACCAGCAACCCATATTAGGAAGAGCCCAAGACAAAGGGGTCCCAAATTCGCGGGTCATTTAAAGGGGCCAATCAAGGAATGCCAGACCAACAGTTGTAGAGGGAAGGGGTGTAAAGGAAGGGACTGCCCCTTTCAACGGCGCTCTCGCCACGGCACTTGCCTGCTGCTGCGTCAGCTATGGCGGGGCCCAGATTCGAATCTGCAATAAACTTTTCCCTGTTTGATCCAATTGGTCTCGGTGGTCTATCTCCGGGGGACGCGCTCCGTTACAGTCTACTCCTCTCTTTTGCAAATCCATGAGGCAGAGTATTTCATAGCTGAGGTCTTGACTCCACCTTAGAGAAGATGGATGACATAGAGACCATGCTCAGTGGTAGACTGAGTCTCCAGGTCATAATTCTTTTTTTAATTGTATCTTTATTGTGGAAGGTATTACATGTCCCCCTTTATCTCCCATTGACCCCTTCTAGCCCACCTAACCCCCTGCCCAAGGCCTTCACCAGCCTATTGTCTGTGTCCATGAGTTATACATATACGCATAGGAATTCTTTTGTTGATCTCTCCCCACCCACCCAACCTCCCTCACCCTCCCTCTGAGATTTCGCAGTCTGTTCCAAGCTTCTAAATCTCTGGATCCATTTTGTTCATCAGTTTATTTTGTTCATTGGATTCCATATATGAGTGAGATCCTGTGATACTTGTCTTTCTCTGACAGACTTACTTCACATAGCAAGATACTCTCCAGGTCCCTCCATGCTGTCTCAAAGAGCAAGAGATCTTTCTTTTTTATGGATGTACTATAGGCCTGGTATACAAAATTCATGTGGGGATGAGGGGTGGGCAGGGGGGATGAGGGTGTTCTAGATCTGGCTTGTGTTCAGGGCCTATTGGGGCTTTCCTTCCCCCAGCTGCTGGCAGCTCACCCAGCCCCCACTGCTGCCACTGCTTGCCATCTGTGAAGCAATCTCCCCCTCCCCCACCACCCATTCCCTCCGTCTGTGGACAACAGGCATGGGGTGCCATCGCTTGGCTGACCTGGACCTTCCTCTGTGGGGCAATCACTGGCAAGCCCCATTCACCTGCCACAGTGTTGCTGGCCAGTGGCCTGGGCCTCCCTCTGAGGGGCAATCAGTGGAGGGGGCCCCCAGATCCATTGCCCTGCAGAGGGAAGCCCCGCCCACATGCCTCAGTGCAGCCAGCAGGGTGGTCTGGGCCTCCCTCTGTGGGGCGATCTTGGGGTGATGGCGGGGCCCCCAGCCAATCACATCACACCTGCCTTGGCTGGCCTGGCACCAGTTCATGTCATAGCGTTGTCATCTGGAAGGTCATCCAGATGGTCGTTCTCTGTTAGGTGATTTGGTCGATTTACATATTACCCTTTCATTATTATAGATAACTATATAATAAAGAGGCCCAGTGCATGAAATTCAAGCACTGGGGGGGGGGGGGGGCTGTTCCTCAGCACAGCCTTCACCCTCTCCAATCTAGGACCCCTCAAGGGATGTCCGACTGCCAGATTAGGGCCCCAACTGCCCTCCCCTGCCAGCCTGGTTGCCACTAACTGCCCTCCCCTGCTGGCCATCTTGTGGTGGGATCTTGTGATTACATGGGGGCGGCCATCTTGTATAGGGGGTGATGGTCAATTTGCATATCACTTCTTTATTATATAGGATACTTTGTGGTATAAATATACCACAGAATTTTTATCCACTCGTCTACTGATCGTCTCTTGGGCTGTTTTCAGGTCTTAGCTATTAAAATTTGCTGCTATGAACATGGGGGTGCAGACATTCCTTCTGATTAATGTTTCCAGTCCTTTAGGATATATTCCTAGAAGTGGGAGCACTGGTTAAATTGCAGGTCCATAGTTAATTTTTTGAAGAAACTCTATAGTGTTTTCCATAGTGGCTGAACCAGTCTGCATTTCCACCAGCAGTGTACCTGGGTTCACTTTTCTCCACATCCAGTGCTCCACACACAATGTGTTGGTTTGTTTATGCTAATCATTCTAAGAGGTGTGGGGTGATACCTCATTTTCTTGTTAATTTGCATCTTTGGATGATTAGTGACTCATTTTCTCATATGTCTCTTGGTCATCTGTATGTCCCCTTTGGGGAAGTGTTAATTTAGGTCCTTTACCCATATTTTAATTGGATTATTTGTTTTCCTTTTGTTAAGTTGTATGTGTTCCTTATATATTTTGAATATTAACCCTTTATCAGATGTATCATTGCCAAATATGTTCTCCCATACAGTGGGCTCCCTTTTCATTTTGTTGGTTTCTTTTGCTGTGTAGAAGATTTTTATATTGATGTAGTCCCAGTTGTTTATTTTCTACTTAGTTTCCTTTGTCCTAGGAGATGTACCTGTGAACATGTTGCTACTAGAGATGTCTGAGATTTTGCTGCCTATGGTTTCTTCTACGATTTTTATAGTGTCCCAACTTACATTTCAGTTGTTATCCATTTTAAGTTATTTCTTGTGTATGGTATAAGTTGGTGGTCTATTTTCATTTGTTTTTGCATGTATCTGTCTAATTTAAGCCACAACATTTACTGAAAAGTCTGTCTTGACGCCATTGTATGTTCTTGTTTTCTTCGTCAAATATTAAATGTGTGTAATAGCTTGGGTCCATTTCTGGGTTCTCTGTTCTGTTCCATTGGTCAATATGCCTGTTCTTTTCCCAGCACCAGTCTGTTTTGATTATGGTGGCTTTGTAGTATAACTTGATATCTAGAATTATGATCCCTCCAACTTTGTTATTCTTTCTCAGAATTGCTGCAGCTATTTGGGGTGTTTTTTGGTTCCATATAAATTTTTCGGGTGTTTTTTTCTAGCTCTGTGAAACATGCTGTTGTTATTTTAATAGGGGTTGCAATAAATTTGTAGATTGCTTTTGGTAGCATGGACATTTTAATGATGTTAATTCTACCAATTCATGGACACTTTATATTCTTACATTTATTTATGTCTTCCTCTATCTCTTTTTTCAAAGTCATGTAGTTTTCTCAATACAAGTCTTTTACCTCCTGTGTTAAGTTTATTTCTAAGTATCTTAAGTTTTTTTGTTGCAATGGTAAATTAAATTGTTTATTTTCTCTTTCTCACAATTCATTATTGGTGTATAAAAATACCATTGATTTCTTGGTATTAATTTTGTATCCTGCTGTATTGTCAAATTCATTTATTAAATCTAGTAGATTTTTGGTTGAGTCTTTAGTGTTTTCTATGTACAATATCATGTCATCTGACAGTTTTACTTTCTCCTTTTCAATGTGCAGTCTTCATTCCTTCTCTTATTGTACGACTTCTATTCTGCCAGCTTTCAGGCTGTTCTGACTGATGGCTGTTCTGTATTTTAGTTGTAATTTTGATGTGGTTGTGGGAGGTGGGGAGTACCCGCATTTACCTATGCCACCATCTTGGTTCTTTCCCAGGCTCTATTTTTGATGTTTGATACTGACATGTTAAGGTTCATCCCTCTCTCTTCTCCTGTACATGTGGGAAAATGGAAGAGAAAGCAGGATGCCCCTTGTGTCCTGCAGGTGGGACATTGAAACCACACAAGCCCCTCTGTGTGCAGGACCCTTCCTGCCACCACCTTGATCCACAATAAAACCCTGAACCAGTGTCCTTACCTGGGGGATCCAAACATTTCTTTCCTTTTAAAAAAATATATTTTTCAGTGATTTCAGAGAGGGAAGGAGTGAGAAGGAGAGATAAAAACATCAATGTTGAGAGAGAATCATCAATCTGCTGCCCCCTTCATGCCCCACTGGGATTGAGACTGCAACCTGGGCACGTTCTCTGACCAGCAATGAAACTGTGACACTCAACCACTGAGCCACACCACTAGGCAGCCATTTCTCTCTCTCTCTCTCTCTCTCTCTCTCTCTCTCTCTCTCTCTCTCTCTCTCTCTCTCTCTTTTCTGAAATTGGAGTTCCCATCCTATACTTAATGGGAATTAACATTTACAGGGTGCATTACATTTACATATCCTACAATACAGGAATGATGTCCATTTGCTGGAAGATAAAATTGTACATAGTCTTGCTATTTCTTGGTTCCAACTTGATAATTACTTAAGACTGTAAATTATATAGTATTTGGCTAAAATATTTCTTCATAACTGTTACAAAACCTGCCAAAACACAAGGAGAAAGTATTTTTCTTTTTAAAATAACTGATGTTTAGCCCTGACCAGTTTAGCTCAGTGGATAGAGCATCAGCCTGCGGACTGAAGGGTCCCAGGTTTGATTCCGGTCAAGGGCATGTACCTTGGTTGCAGGCACATCCCCAGTGTGGAGTGTGCAAGAGACAGCTGATCGATGTTTCTCTCTCATCGATGTTTCTAACTCTCTGTCCCTCTCCCTTCCTCTCTGTAAAAAATCAATAAAATATATTTAAAATAAAATAAGATAAAATAAAATAAAATAAAATAACTGATGTTTGGATGTCACACAACACAAGAAACAATGCTTAGAGATGTGGTATTGTTTCCAGAAGAAAGTGGGTCAGTGAGCTACTAAGCTGAAGATAAAAGACTACCTTTCCCCAGGATCATATTGCACAAAAGCAAAATGTCAAACAACAGTACCTCAAAGCAAAATAAAGGTCTAAGGATGAAGCCAGCTCACTTGTAATCCTGTTAAAATAATGAGTCACTGTTTAGGTCCAATGTACTGGAAAACATTAGCTAGGTCAGAATACTGTATTTGTAGAATCTGCTAAGAATTCAGCCAATGACTCCGAAGGCATTTGCCAGCTGAGGCTTGTTTTTCTGGAACCATTTCTAACATCGGAATCTGGAAATCTGTAAACTGTGCAGCATCTTCATGGGGCCACCCATACTTTCCCCAAGTACATCAAGGAGGCTCCAGGGCTTCAGCTTGGTGATGTGCAGCAGTTCTCCTCTGCGATTGAAGAATTCCGAGAGTATCTTCCAGGTAGAGCAAAGTGCCTTGGGATACTGCATAGCAGCTCTATGATGTGGGCAATGTGGTCTTCCTCTCTGGAATAGTCCTCTCCAGAACGCGGTTCAAACAAATAATCTCCTGTCGCCAGCTCAAATGCCACACATGCCATGCTCCAGGTGTCAGCAGTTGTGCTGTAACTAGCTCCAATCAAAACCTTGATGGCAAACTACAGTGGGATGGCAGGGGAGGGTTGGAGGCGGGTAAGAGATCAAGGGAAGGACTTGTATGCATGCATATAAGCCTAAACAATGAACACAAGACACTGGGGTGGGGGGTGTGTGGTGAAGGCATGTGCGGGGGGGGGGTGGTAGGGGAGGCCTAGGGGAGGTCAATGGGGAAAAAAGGAGACATATGTACTACTATTTGTAATACTTTAAACAATAAAATTAAATTTAAAAAAACTAAATGATCTGTACTGATGTGTCTGGATGTCTTCTATGAAGTGTTTATGCACCCAACAAGCATTTCCCAGGTCAGCAATTTTAACTCTAACTTTATTGGCGTTCTGTGGATCCAGGGGATTCACCAGTAAGTCCGCTGCCCGTGTTTTGGTTTTTGGCAAATCCCCAGTGCTGGAGGCTGAAACCATCCTGCTCCTGTCGTGGGATGGGCTGTTTTCCTCCTGCTCAGCAAGTGGGGATCCCTCAGAAAGTGCAGATCCACAAGCCACAGGTTCTAATGACCCAAAGGACAATGATGTGGAAACTTCTGGAAACTATGACTAGGGGATTTTATGCCTTCCATTTAGCAATTTACCAATGAATCATTCATAGGAGCTGCTATACGTGTAATCACTTTCTGCATTTGGCTCATCAAGGTTATACTCCTTAGGGTTTGGGCAATCTTCTTCATCATCATCTTCATCATCCAGCTGCTGCTGCAGCAGGAGTGGCCATTCCTAATGTGGTCATTGGTTTTGGGTGATTCTATCCAGGTGGGGTCTATTTTCTCGAGCTCCTGTTCACCATCCTCTTCATCCTTCTCAATGCTTGCTTTCTCAGCATCTTTTCTCTTCCTGGTCCTCAGCTTCACCATTGTCAAGCACAGAGTCTCCCTCAGGGGTCTCCTCTAGTGCTGCTGTTTTTACTTTCACCTCTGGGCGGTATTCATTGCCTTGCTCATTGGAAGGTACGGCTAATGTGATGTTTTCTTCTATTTTCCTTTGGCTTTGTGCTCCAATTCTTCTATTTCCTGCAGGCACTTTTACAATAACTCAGCTGCCTTTTCTGCTTCTTTTTCAGTTTTTTCTTTTTGTTTTTAAAAATTTTTCCTATAAGTTTATGCTGTGGAACCATACTCACTGCAGACCCTGAAGGAGGAGGAGCACCGGTTTTCTGCCCACTGCATGGCCTCAGCTGCCATTCTTCTCACATGTGCATCATGACACAAATAAAGATGTTCTATGGCTTGATGTCAGTATGAAGGATCTTGCATTTACTGTGTAGATAATCTAACCTCTGGAGTACCTGTCGAATGATACTTCTCACACAACATAAAGGAAGGCCTTGATAGTTGGACTTGATGATCCATTTGAGGAGAGGGTGGCCAAGCACCTTCAAAGACCATGCACAGATGGATTCCATTCATGCCTTAAATCTTGAAGTCATCAATTAGTTGTACTACTATGTCTTTACTTGGGTTACTGGGGTCACTTACCTCAACACATTTGAGCAATTTTATTCAACCCAAGGCTGTCTTCGTATAATGCTGGGCACTTTTTACAACTTTCATTGCAACAATTTTATTCCCTTGCATGTCCCAGCACAACCAGACAGTAGAAAAGTGCCCCCATCCTAGCTTCCTAATAATGTGATACTTGCCATTGAAAAGGTCTCCATTTTCACAGGATGATGGCCACCTTTGCATTAGTCTGTGGGGTTCTCCTGCTCCTCATCGTCTGAACCCAGGATCTCCTCCTCTGGCTCTGGGGACGAGGGGTCTTGCAGAGGTGATGGTGGTGGCAGAGGTGGTGGTGGAGGAACTAAGAGAGCTTTCTGTTGAGGCTCTGGCCTTTCTGAAGAGGACAACTTCTCAGAGTTAACTGATATCAGCAGCTCAATCTTCTGCTTGATTTCACTTCCTTTACTCAATCTGCACAGCAGCTTATTATCCACCATAGTATTCCTAGAAGTCACTCATTTTTTATTATTTTGGATGTTTTTCTCTTTTTGGCCTCTGCTTTCAGACCTTAATGGCCAACACTTTCAGGGAGCTCATCCTAACACATTGGAAGTGGCCAGGCAGCCATTTCTGACTGGCTGAAAAGCCTGCCCTGCTCGCAATAGATGTGTAAGTGACATAAAAGCCTTTAAAAGGGCCCTCTGTGGGAGACTTGATCAGCCTGCACATCCACTCCAAGGCACAGTGTGTTCCTCTACCTCCTCCTGATGGCATCACCTGCTATTGGTGCTATGAAAATGATGGCAAGTGAGTAAACCTCACCACCGGGGTCCTTCTTCTCTAGCTTTGGGGTCACACTCCTCTGAAACCTGCTGCCCAGCCCACACGTGTCCTGTTGCTGGCTGCCTGGGACCTGAGCTGTGTGGGTCTGAGCTACACTGTTGAGTCAGCAGATCCTCTGGTTAGATTTAGGTAACCTGGGTTAGAATATCTATCTATATATATAAAAGTCATGTGACCCGAACATTGGAACGACTGGAACAAACAGAAGGACCAGTCGCTATGACGTGCACTGTGGTGGCCAACCAGCCCAGTGGGGCCCCTGATGGTACCCCCCCCCAATTGCCTACAGCCCCTCCCCCAGGCCGGCCCTGCCCCTGATTGCCCTCTGCCACCCCGACTGGGGGCGAGGCTGGCCAGCCAACCTCCTGCATCTCCTCCCCCTGCCAACCCAGCCCCCATGGCTGCCATCTGTGCTGGCTGGACCTCAACCTTGCACAATTTCATTCACCGGACCTCTAGTTAGATCATTAATTGTCATTTGGGGAAAAAAAAAAAGCTGTATTTCTTTACAACAGACTTTCAAACTCAGAGACTTCAGAGGTAAGCATGGAATCAGGAATTTAGAGGTTCCCTGAGGAAAACTGTGACATGAAGAGGAAACCACACAGGAAACCACCCAAACCTCCAATTGCACCTGCTGCTGGCATGGTCCTTGTGTTCAGGGACCCTGAGCGCCCCCTGGTGGTCACAGCCTCTGTTGCAAGGAGGTTTGTGTCTAGGCTCACACTGACTTCCCCTTACTGTGTATGGCACAATAATACACGGCCATGTCCTGGGCTCTAAGGCTGTGTAGATACAGCATGTTCTGGCATTGTCTCTGGAGTTGATGAGGTGGCCCTTTACAGAGTCTGCATAGTATTTCTGACTTCCATCATTCCATATAACTGCCACCCATTCCCGCCACTTCCCTGGAGCCTGGCGGACCCAGGGCATGCCATAGCTACTGAAGGTGAATCCAGAGGCTGCACAGGAGAGTCTCAGAGACCCCCAAGGCTGCACCAAGCCTCCCCCAGACTCCACCAGCTTCACGTCACACTGGGCACCTGCAAATAGAAACATATCCTGGTCAGGAAACTCTCTCATGTCCACTGTCTCTCTTATTCACATGCACTCACATTCTCAGTTTCTCTTGCTCTTTTTAAATTACCTCTTAAAAGAGCCACAAGGAAAACCCAGCTGAGCCCAAACCCCATGGTGAGTGGTCTGTGTTCAGGCCTGATCAGGGAATGGGAACACCTGGGGATCCTGGGGATGGGCTCCTGTCCCAGAGCTGCAGGGTTGGGCTGGGTGGTTTTTATGAATACAGGGGCCCTTATTTGCATATCCTCCTGCTCTAGAGGGAGCTCTGGGGTTGGACACCTACAACGAGGGCAGTGTCTCCATGTTGGTGAGAGTGTCCTGGGGGAAAATTTTGATAGCATTTCAATAACAAAATAGAGAATCATAAGGAGATTTAGAGCTTGTCCAAATTTCCAATCTGCCTACAGTGATCCCAGCATCTGTCCTGTGCCCTCCCTACTTGCCCCACTGCTTCCCTGAACTGACTTAAGGGCAGAGTGTGGCAGGCCCACTAAGGGTAGGCAGAACCCCTGGTATTAGATGGGAGCATGGGTGAGTATCTGTGGTCTGGGGTAACCCCCCTTCAGGGCTGGAGACAAGCACACATCTGGGAAAGCGACCACAGGCTACAGGCCCTGTAAGGGTGGACACCGGGCACTCGGTGGGTTGGTGTCCTTGGCCCTGAGGGTCTCTGGCTTCCTCACCTTCAAGCAGACAAAAACGACAGAGTGTTGAGAAGATACTTGTCTTTCCCTGGGGCTCAGAGACGCTGAGAAACTGGAGAGACTCATGGACCTGATGGAGAGGGTGTGGGTTCTCCACAATCAGAGGTCCACTTACTGAGGGCCTCTCTGTATAGGCAGGAATGGAAAACCTTAAGGATGTAACACAATAGAATACTTAGGGAGATAATATAAGTTAGGATACCTGTGGTCAGTGAGAATGCTCATATTAAGGTTCATTACTCATGTCTGAAATGTACGTCTTTGCAGTTTAAATTCAGTCAATGCCATGGCGATACGGGGTACAGTGGTCACAGGGCCTGGTTCTTGGCAAGGTTGGTTAATAAAATTCTGAGAGTTTATTGTAAAAAGAGGACAGCTCTGTGTTTGTATGGTGTTTAGATAATGGTTGGTAGTGGCTGCGTGTAACAAAAATATTTCAGAGAGTAGAAATGAAAACCTGGACAGTAAAGGAGCCCGGAGCCCACCTCCTCTTGTGGGACAGGAGCTCAGTGGATCCTGATCTCCCCCTGGTGTCCTGAGAGCACATTTTTCTTCAAAGCCCACAGAGGACTAGAGATTCCCTATCTCCCTCCCCTCATCCAGCCTGCATGTGGGGTTCCTTCCAGCAGGAGCCCCATGGACTCCCTTATTCAGAGGACGTCCCCTCTCAGTTACTTCCTTCCACTGACCCCACCCCCACAGCTTGGCTGTAAATCCCCATAGGTCTTCGCAGCATCACAGGGTGCCCTATGTTGCTTTCCTGTGCTGATATCCCTATGGCAAGAACCCTGGACAGAACCTTCCTGTCAAATGCAGCCACTGTCAGAAGAACTTGCCTTTAGGAGCTGAGAGAACACCCTGAATGAGGCCTTCGGACTCAACCATCTCCTGGCAGGAAACAGGTGAGAAACATGCTCTGTTCCAACAGGTTCCCCTTCATGGAGGAGGAGGGACTCCGAGTGCAGAACCCCAGGTGCAGGGGTGGGGTCTGAGCCTCAGGATGCTGCTCCCAGGCCTCGTGTTCCACGGAGGAGCTCAGAGGGCTTGGACAGTTCTTCAGGCTGGTGATTGTTTCCAACTTCCATTTCACCTCCTGGGAATGGAAAGGTCTGTAAAGTTATGGAACGCCTGCCCTGCAGCTCTATTTTAGGAGGAGGTGACCTGTGGCCTAGTGTCTCAGGTCCACAGATGGAGAGAATTTCTCCCAGGATGAATCCACCCAAATGGTCACCCATGTCTGATGTAGAGATGAAATCTGGGACTTTTCAGATGATGGTTTCAGGTGAAATGGGATGTGAATTGGTGCTTTAATTAGTCAGCATTTGGGAGACATTGGAATGTACTGAATGTGATCGGCCTGTGGGATGGATGTGAATATGGGGAAGGCTGAGGGGGCTGTGGTCATCTGAGTCATGGTTGGAGCCTGAGAATGTTGTATGGTAAATGGGACTTTGTCAAATTTGAATAATTTATAGTTCATGACTTTGGAGAATATCAGGAGCAAATGTCAGATGAAGAGAAAATTTCAGAGGACAACAGGGTCCAGGGCTTAACCTCCAAGTTCAACTGCTCCTGCACTGGATGCTATGATGTTTGGTTCCCTAGCCCCCCCTGGTGCCCTGAGCGCCCCCTGGTGTCCTGAGTACTCCCTGCAGCCCAGCCCTGCTGCCTCCCACAGGGAGGTGTGTGTCTGGGCTCACACTGACTTCCCCTCACTGTGTCTCTTGCACAGTAATACAGGGCAGTGTCCTTGGTGGTCACGGAGCTCAGCTGCAGAGAGAACTGGTTCTGGGACATGTCTCTGGAGGTGGAGGTTTGGCTCTGAAAGAGGGGCTGACATAAGTGTTTCCATTATGATTTATATACCCCATCCACTCCAGCCCTTTCCCCTAGAGCTGGCTGAAAAAAATTGCCAGTAATCACTGGTGATGGAGTAACCAGAGAGCACAGGCGAAGGATAGAGTCTACCAAGGCTTCACCAGTCCTGGGCCCAACTCCTGCAGCTGCACCTGGGACAGGACACCTGGGGACAAGGAGCAACAGTCCCTGTCAGTCTCCTGCAGTCACAGCCATCCCATGACCCCGTCTGACCCCTAAGACCCTCACCTTGGGGGGCTGTCACCAGGCACAGGAGAAGACCAAGCAGTCTCATCTTCTTCTAGACCACAGCTCTGCCCTCCCAGAGATGTCAGCCCTGTGTGAGGGGAGAGCTGTGAGCCTGCACAGCCCAGGAGAGGATTTACCCTGGGGTTTGAACAGAAATTTGCACGTGGGGCAGCCTTTCCTATAATTAGAGGGACTGAGATCTGGATACCTTGATTTTTGGGGGCCCTGTTTTGGGGCATCACTTGCCTTGATTTCACTCACCAATTAAGTCAGGAATAGAGGATCACCTGGTTTATGAAACTCATTTGATTCAGGTCAAAACACAGCCTCACCTTTCTGATCATAAGAAGAAACATGGACTAGATGAGCAGGTTACATATATATTTCAGAGAGGAAGGGAGAGGGAGAGAGAGAGAAACATCAATGATAAGAGAGAATCATTGATTGGTTGCCTCCTGCACACCCTCCACTGGGGATTAAGCCTGCGACTTGCGCATGTATCCTTGACCAGAATTGAACCCCGACCCTTTAGTCCACAGGCCAATGCTCTATCCACTGAGCCAAACCATCTAGGGCAGGAGGTTACACTTTTAACTTCTCGGGCATCTTTCACACAGATATAAAAGGGATTAGCTTTTGTTCAGATGCTTTCTGAATCTCAACACCCTGGTGTGTCTACAATTTCCAAATTCTTTGAATCTAATGTTATACAAATAATTCCTACACTTTGGCAAAAATAAAATATAAAGAAGAGCCATTATCAATATCTTATGTCTTAAGTTACCATGTTACTTGATTTGAGAAACAGCCTCCTAAGCACAACAGGTGAGGCATTCGTGATTCTTATTGTTGGAAATTTTGTGACCGTGTCTACAGCTTCCTGTGCAAACTCTTCCTTTGTGTAAGCCCATGGCCTATGGCAGAGTGTCCAAACTAGTTCAAACAGAAATAGTCACGGCTTTGAGTGGAGAAAAGACAAGAAACAAAACCAGTGATCATGAAGGTGTACAACTCAGAATCATTCATATATTGTAGTGATGATGGAAGGAGATTGACCTGTTTTCTCAGTCTAGTGTTATCAGTGATGTTGGGGCTCAGAGTGAGGGAAATTGGAGAGTTCCTAGCATACATTTTCTCACAGAAAACAGAACTTCAACCCTGTCAGGAATCCCTCACTCCCAGCCACCCTCTGCCTTGTCCCTGGGGGTGGTCACCAACAAGATCCTTAATATATAATGCACACATTCACCCATCAGGCACATGATTTGGAAATATATTCACTTACTAAGCTTGTCATTAAATGTACTTCATGGAATATTTGGTGGGACAAATGTTTTTACTTTTATTAAAGTTCAATTCATCAGAATTTTCTTTAATGTTTTGGGTGAATTTACAAAGAACTCCCCAGAAAATGCTGAGCCTCCACTGTCCCTGTGATTGGCTACAGCAGCCACAGGGACTACAGCAGGTTCTAGTACCAGAAGGAAGCTCTGCTGGGAAACTACCCATAAATCTGGACGTGGCTGTGGAACAGCATAAGGAGAGGAAGCTGGACTTGTTTTCAGTCACATGACAGAAATATACCTGATGTTCATGGACACAGAGTTACTGGACATATGGGTTAAAGCCTCCTCCAGTGAAGGCCCAAAGCAAGTGCAGGACATCATAGAGTCATGCAGGTAGGAATTAAGATAAACAAGGAATGTGTCATTGCAAACTGGTGGGAAGGGGATCCCTGTTTCCTACATGCACATTCTCACAGTGTCTCTGTTCTAAAAGGTAACACCTTCCCAGATGCAGGGCATTCCACTTGGACACTTTTGGGTTCATAAACCACATGGTCTGACCATGAATACCTGAATTTACATAATTCATTGGGGTCCATTTATGAAATCTCTCAACACTTTCCTCACTGGAGGTGCCGTGGTGAAGGTCTGTCTATATGGGGAGCCTTCATTCCATTAGACCAGGGCTCCTTTCTCAGTCCATCATCTTCACTGTAGTCGTCGTCGTCATCATCATCATCACAATTTGCTTATTTATAATAATTATTCTCATTTTCTATAGACATGGTGGTTGTCCACACACAATGACTTCTTATAAATAAAGAAAGCAGGATTCTCCACTTCAGATACCATTGGAGATTGAGACCACAATGGCCCTATTGTAACTTGACATAGGCCTTTGAAAAACCAATGACAGATTGGTGGGAAAATACAGATTCTCACCAAGACATTGGACCAAGATTCTACTATCACCATCACCATCAACATCACTATCACCACCATCATCATCATTGTCAACATCATCATCACCATCTTCATTACATTTGCTTAGTTATACTTATTCTTCTTATTTTCTTTAGACCTGGTTTTTGTACATAAGAACTCTTTTTCTCAATTTCTGCTCAATTTTTATAGTTCTTAAGTAAAACACATAGCCATATTCTATTTTCTTTTTTGTTTGACTTCTAACAACTGATGACTCATTGCTGCCTCTTCTCCATCTGCCCCTGACATGGGAAATCAAATAAGAAACCATAGTTTTCTCTTTAGATATCTTTGTGAGCCTGAAACCACCCACTAGAAGCAGAACTCACTCCCCTGCCCACCACCTCACCAAAATAAAAGCCCTAGGCCAGTCTCAATTCCTGCCTCTATCAAAGCAGGTTTGTCTTATGAAGGGCCTTTCTTGTGCTTCCCAGAGATTTCAACTCTGTGCATAATAAGCATTTTATGTTCCTTGTTGTGAGTGTTTGTCATCAGACTGCACATCTGTAACAAGCTATTGTGGTTCCTTCAGCCTCTGCCTGGTGTCACCTACCCTTGGTGATATGAGCACGATAACAAGTAAATGCCCGTTACCACCGGGGATCCTTCTTCTCTGTCTTTGGGTTCACATACTTGTGGTGCAACTGTCCAGTATTCAGGTGAGCTGCACTATTGAGTCATCAGACCCTCTTGTTAGGTGATGTGGGTCAACAATTTGGTGATTAATAGTCATTTTAGCACAAGTGTGTCTGAAAGATACTATCTTTTGTCCATTAGAGAAAGTGGTCTCTCTTTACAACAGGCTTTCTAACTCAGAGACTTCAGAGGTAAGTGCAGAGTTGGGAATCCAAAGAGGTTCCCTGAGGGAAACTGTGACATGAAGAAGAAACCACACAGGAAACAGCCCAAACCTCCAACTGCACCTGGTCCTGGGATGGCCTTGTGTTCAGGGACCCTGAGTGCCCCCAGACACTCACACCCACAGCTCACACCCACAGCTCTCCTGCAGGGAGGTTTGTGTCTGGACTCACACTGACTTTCCCTCACTGTGTCTCCCTGGCACAGTAATATACGGCCATGTCCTCAGCCCTCATGCTGTTCAGTGTTAAATTAGCTTGGCTCTTGGATGTGTCCCTGGTAATGCTGAGGCAGAATATGAGTGTTGGGTTATAGTTTGTATTTCCAGCAGCCCACAGAGCCCCTACCCACCCCAGCCCTTTCCCAGGGGCTGGTGGGTCCAGTGCACATGGCAGCTCATTAAAGAGAATCCAGACGCTGTGCAGATGAGGGAGATGGTCTGTGAGGGCTTCAACAGTCCTGGGCCCAACTCCTGCAGCTGCACCTGGGACAGGACACCTGGGGACAAGGAGCATCAATCCCTGTCAGTCATATGAAGTCACAGTCTTCCCATGACCCCTGTCTGAACCCTGAGACCCTCACCTTAGGGGGCTGTCAGCAGGCACAAGAGAAGATCCAGCAGTTTTATCTTCTTCTAGGACATCAGCCCTGTGCAAGGAGAGAACTGTGAGCCTGCACAGCCCAGGAGAGGATTTACCCTGGAGCTTGAGCAGAGATTTGCATGTGGAGCAGCCTTTACCTATAAGTGGAAAAACTGAGGTCAGGCTGTCCTGGTTATTCTGGAGCCCCTCTTCAGTCATCTCTTCTCTTGACCTCACTCACCATGTAAGTTAGGGACAGGAATCACCTGTTTCATGAGACACATTAGATTCAGGTGAATGAATGTGGTCATTTCTGATAGCCTTTTATTACATCGGGCTAGAAAAGTAGATTATATTTAATTTCTCATGCATGATTCAAATAGATATAAAAAGGATTAGCATTTGTTCAGACCATTTCTGAATCTAAGCCCCTAGCGTATCCACACTTTTCAAAACTTTTAATCTAATTTTATACAAATAATTTTGCCCGATATAATAAAAGGCTAATATGAAAATAGACCGAATAGGGGAACAACCAAACAACCAAACAATCAGTTGCTATGATATGTGCTGACCACCATGGGGCATTTGCAGAACATGGTGGGCATTGTCTGCGGCGGAATGGTGGAACAGGTGAGCGGGGACGCCAGACCATGTTGGGGTGTGTTTGCTGTCATCGGGGTGAGCCTGTGGTGGTTACTGAAAATTCTTTGCTCCTGTGCACTGCAGTCCCACCTACTTACCTCTGCCAGAGCTGGCCCTGCTAACACCCGCTGCCAGTGCTGGAGCCACTGCTCACACCCACTGCCAGTGCAGGCCCTGCTCACACCCGCCAGTGCCAGATCTGCTGCTCTAACCTGCTGCTGGTGCCTGGCCCCAGTCCCAATCACTCTGCGCCATCAGCAGGTGTAAGCGGTGGCTGTTGGCTCTGATAGCCCTTGAGGGCTTCAACAACCCCCCCTGCTCCTGAGGGTTGATACTGGACCCAATTGCTCTGTGACACCAGCGGGTGCGAGTGGGGCCCGTGCCATCAACATGTGGGAGCGGTGGCACCGGGAGCAGGGCTGCTGGCAGACAGGGGACCGGGGGTATTGGTAGGAGGGGCTGGGCAGGAGTGCAGAGGATGGGCCAAGACCCGCCCCTGTGCCTATCGCAGCCTCACAGCCCACAGTTCCTTTCAAGGTGCATGATTTTGTGCACTGGACTCCTACTAAAAAATAAAGAACAGACATTTATAATATCTTATGTCTTAATTGACCACGTTACCTTGATCTGAGAAATTACCTCCCAAGCACAGACACATGGGAACGTCTTTATTCTTAATGTTGGGAATTTTGTGATTGTGTCTACAGCTTCCAAGCAAACTACTTGATATGCAAGCTCATAGCCTATTGCAGAGACCCCAAACTAGTTATATCAGAAATAGCCATGGCTTTCAGTGGAGAAAACACAAGAAATGAAAATCCTGATCATGCATGTGCACAACTAAGAATCATTCATATGGGATGAGGAAGATGGTGGATGGCAGGAGAGAGGTGAGGGAGAGGGTATGAGTGAGTGAGGGGGTGAAACAGAATGTGAGGTTTGTGTGTGAATGAGTGAGGGATAATTAAATATGGCAGGAGTATCAGAGGCTGGCAGACCAGGTTCTCCTGGACAGGGAGCACCTACAACTCCCGCGGGCACTCCACAGGCACTTAGGCACAGAGTCCACGCCATCTTGAAGGGGAGAGCGGCCTCTTCTAGGAACTCATCAGCACCATCACCCAGACTGGCCTTGAACACTGCCTGCGACCCTGCAGCCACTCCAGCCAAAATTCTGCTGCCCCGCCTGCAGACCTGCAGACCCTAGGATGTCCACCTCCAAGGGTGCATGGCTCCCGCAGCAGTAATTGTGACTTTCCCCTATCTTGCTGCTGACCACCAGACGCCACAGTTGCGCTTTTCCTGTGTAGGCTTCCTGAGCCCGCTGCTCCAACAGGCAGCTCCTGGTTTGCCACTGTGAGCCCCTGCTGGGTGCGCTCGTATCCAAACAAGGACACACATCCCCACCAACAGAAACTTGGTCTTTCCCCGCCCTGCCTGCCTGCACACAGACACCATGGTCACGTGGCTTCAGCATGAGGGCCCTTCTGAGTGTGTCGCCCTGGCAAATGCCTCCTGGGTGCATCTGTGAGTGCTGCTTGGTGCGTGCGAATTCAACCAAGGGCACAATGCCCTGGCGACAACTGGGTCTTCCCCCTCCCCAGCTGCCGACCACCAGACATCTCAGTCACGCCTTTCCAATGCACAGGCCTCCTGAGCCCTGCCACCCCGACTGGTGGCTCCTGGGTGCCTCTGTGAGCCCATGCTGGGTGCATGCAAATCCAACCAAAAGTGCAAGGCAGCACAGTTTGGGACTTCCCCTTCCCTGGCTGCTGACCTTGGGACACCACAGTTGCGCCTTTCTAGCATGGAGGCCTCCTGAGCCTGCTGCCTTTACAGGGGGCTCTTGGGTGCCTCTTTGAGCCTCCATTGGTCACACTCATATCCAAACAAGGGCACATGGCCCTGGCAGTGAAATTCAGACTTCCCCCTGCCCAGTTGCCTGCTCAGAGATACCGTGGTTGCTTGGTTTCAGCATACAGGCCTCCTGAGTTTGCCACCCTGGCAGGCAACTCCTGGGTGCCTCTGTGAGCTGCCACTAGGCACACTCGTATCCAACCAAGGGTGAAAAGCCGTGGTAGTAGAAACTCGGACTTCCCACTCCTCAGCTGCCAACACCCAGTCACCGAAGTCACACTGATCCAGCGTGCAAACTCCCTGAGCCCACTGCCCTGGCAGGCAGCCCCCTGGTGCCTCTCTGAGCTGCAGCAAGGCACAAAACCAGCTGCCAGCATCCGGTCCCCATATTAGCGCCACTCCAGCACATGGGCCTCCTGGGCCCACTGCTCCAGCAGACAACTCCTGAGGCCCTCTGTAAGCAGCCACTGGGTGCACATATCAAACCAAGGACACAAATCTCCTGAAGCAGAAATTGGGGCTTCTCCCTTGACAGGGCCAATGGTGCACCATAATCATTCAGATCGAGCGTGTGGGCCTCACGAGCACATACCCTTGCCAGATGGCTCCTGGGCCCCTCTGTGAGCTGCCACTGGGTGTGTACTTCTCCAATCATAGGTGCATGGCTCCCTCAGTAGGACTCACAACTTCCCCTCCCAGCTGCCTATCTCTGGACACCTTAGTGAGTTAATGAGGACTCGCCTCCCTGGACAAGGTCACATTTTTTCACCCACAGACTCCCAGCTGCTAGCTCCTGAACCCCTTCATGATTCAGAGATGGAAATCACTTTGGCCAGAGTCCCACTGCCTTAACTACAGACTACGAGACACCCACCCCCCACTGTCACAGGCTCCGGGACCCTCAGAGTGAGTTGCAGAGTGATGCTACTCCAGCAAGAGTCACACAATACTGGCCAAAGTCATAGTACCTGAGCCTCAGTCCCCAAGACTCCTTCCTCCCAGGCCATGGACTCTTGGAACTCCCAGTGAGCACATACCAGGTAGACCTCAGGCAATCCTTTCCACAAGTGCTGGAACCATGATCACATCCAAAATAGCTTGCATAATGAAGCTGGGGGTGAGTCACATTGCAAATCTATGACAAGACATCATCCACAAATAAGAAGCTAACATTAAAGACCCAACTACATCAAAGGAACCCAAATAGCTCAAGTAGGGAGCTCAACTAGATCACCAAGCCCTGGAGATCCCTCAAAACAACCTGGATGCAAAGTAGTTGGATCTAAGACATAGAAATAAAATGTTACAGCAAATAATAATAATAATAAAAATAATGGGGAGACAAAAAAAAAATCCCAAAGGGAAAGAAAAACAGGAATCACCAGATCACCAGAAAGGGAATTAAACAAAATGGAGGCAAGGAACATGTCAGAGAAAGAATTTAGAGTGAAGGTAATAAGGATGTTCAAATGACTGGATAACAAATACACACAACTCAATGAGAATTATAAGGAGCTGGATGAGAATGTCACCAACATGAAAAGTAACCAAGAGGAAATGAAGACTGACCTAGTTGAAATAAAGAACACAATGGAAGACTTAAAGAGCAGACTAGTAGAGGCTGAGGACTACATCAGCGAATTAGAAGACAAGGTAGGAAAAAACAGCAGCATTGGAAAGAAAACTTAAGAAGCAGGAGGAGAGCGTAAGGGAGCTTTGGGACAACATGAATTGAAACAGCATCCACATAGTAGAGGGGCAGAAGGAGAGGAAATGGAGCAAGGAAGAGAAAACCTTTTTGAATAAATAATGACAGAAAACTTCCCTGATGTTGGCAAGAAAAAACAACAGCACACAAATCCAAGAAGTACATAAAGGTTAATAATGCAGATTTTGTAATCAAAGAAAACATGATGATTTCGAGAGAAACATCTAAAGTGCTTTATTCAAAGTAATGTCCATTGCTAGCTACACATTTCCCCCATCTTTCAGATAATTTGTGGATACCATCCTAATACAACTTTTCTTGTTTTGAGGTAAACCATTCAGAGACCTAATTTTCCACTTCTTCGTACATTTTGAAGTGCTGCTCAGAAAGTGCGTGTGCCATATATCAAAACAAGTGGTAATCTGAAGGAGTGAGGTCTAGTGAATATGACAGTTGGGTTAATACTTCCCAGACAAGATCTTTTAACATCTTTTTAACTGATTTTGAAGTGTGTGATGGTGCATTATCATGAAGCAAAATTACTTTGCTGTGTCTTCTGGCACATTCTGGTCATTTTATGATCAAAGTGTGGTTCAAATTGATTATTTGTTGTCGGTAGTGATCAGTATTAGTGGTTTCACTTTATTTTAGAAGCTCATAATACACCACACCTTCCTGATCCCACCAAACGCAGAGCATTGTCTTCTTTCCAAAGTGATTTGGCCTTACAGTCAATGTTGATGGCTGACCCGGATCAACCCATGATTTTCTGCATTTGGGATTTTCAAAATAAATCCACTTTTCACCACCAGTCACAATTCGATGAAAACAAAACTTTCTTTCATGCTGTTGAAGCAACATTTTACTGATGACTTTTCGGTTTTCCATTTGTCTTTCTTTCAGTTGATGTGGCACCCATTTTCCTACCTTTAAAATCTTTCCCATTGCCTATAAATGATCAGAAATTGTTTGCTGAGCAACATTTAATCTTTCTACAAGTTGTTTTTGAGTTTGACATGCATCTTAATCCAATAATGCTTGTAATTGTTGGTCTTCAAACTTTTTCAGTTGACCTGGACATTCTTTGTCTTTCACATTGAAATCATGACTTTTGAAGTGTTTAAACCAGCATTCACAAGTATCTTGAGATGAAGCATGTTCACCATAAGCTTCCTGAAGTATATGATAACTTTTGGCAGCACTTTTCTTCAAAATAACATAATGAATTAAAACTTCCTGCAAATGCTTGATTTGGCATGGAATTCAACATTTTTAAGAGTAAAAATATCTATGATGTTAATACCTTCAGAAAATTTGACATATGAAGTTTTGAAGCTTGCTGTCAATACAAAATAACATACATATCAATTTGCATATATATATATATATATATATATATATATATATATATATATATCCATCTATTGAAAAAAATCAGTATTATTAACCAGTACACCTGTAGAGTCCCAAACAAGATGAACCCAAACAGACCCACACCAAGACACATCATAATTAAATTGGCAAACATCAACGACAATGCAAGAATTTTAAAGGCTGCCAGAGAGGGGCAAAAAGTTACCTACAAGGAATCTCCCAGTAGAATATGAACTAATTTCCCAATAGAAACACACCAGACCAGAAGGGAATGAAATGAAATATACAAAGTGATGCAAAGCAAGGGACTGAACCCAAGAATACTATAACCCAGCAAGGCTATCATTCAAAATTGAAGGTGGAATCAGGAGCTTCACAGACAAAAAAGGGCTAAGAGAGTTGATTACCACCAAGCCAGCGATGCAAGAAATGCTAAAGGGACTGCTGCAAAAAAATAAAAATAAAAAAATAGAAAGGCAAGAAAGAACATGAGAATAAAGAATAAAATTGGTAACAAACAAGTACTTATCAATAATAACATTAAATGGAAATTGATCAAATGTTCCAATCAAAAGACATAAGGTAGCTGAATGGATAAGAAAAAATGACCCATATATCTGATGTCTTCAAGGGACCTACCTCAGAACAAAGGATTCACATAGCTAATAGTGAAGGGCTGGAAATTTTTTTTTCAGGCAAATGGCAATGAGAAAACAGCTGGGGTAACAATATTTATATCTGACAAAATAGACCTCAAAGTAAAGGCCATAACAAGAGATAAGGAAGGCCACTACATAATACTAAAGGGAGCAATTCAACAAGAGGATATGACTCTTGTAAACATATATGCACCTATTACAGGAGCACACAAATACATTAAAAACAAACAAACTTCTGGAAGACTTCAAGGGAGAGAATGGCAGCAATACAATCATCATAGGGGAATTTAATACATCACTGACACCACTGGATAAATCCTCTAAACAAAAAAATCAACAAAGAAACAACAATCCTAAATGACTCACCAGATCAGATGGACTTAATTGACACCTTCAGAACATTTCACCCCAATGCTACAGAATATGCATTCTTCTCAAGTGCATATGGGACATTTTCAAAGATAGATCTCATATTAGGACACAGGCAAAGTCTCTTCAAATTCAAGAATATAGAAATCATACAAAACATCTTCTCAGATCACAGTGGCATAAAATTAGAAATCAACTACAATAAAAACAATGAAAAAATCAAACACCTGGAGGCTAAGTAGCAATGTATTAAACAATGATTGGGTTACCAAAGAGATCAAAGAAGAAATAAAAGGCATCCTGTAAACAAATGACAATGAAAACACAACAATCCAAAATCTATGGGACACAATGAAACCATTCCTGAGAGGGAAGTTCATAGCTCTACAGACCTACCTCAAGAAAACAAAGAAAAATGGTAATAAATTATCTAACTTTGCAACTTAAAGAATTGGAAAGCCCTAACCTGTTTGGCTCAGTGGATAGAGTGTCGGCCTGCAGACTGAAAGGTCCCTGGTTACGTTCCAGGCAAGGGCATGTACCTTGGTTATGGGCACATCACCAGTACGAGGTGTGCAGGAGGCAGCTGATTGATGCTTCTTTCTCATCGATGTTTCTAACTATTCCTCTCTCTTCCTCTCTGTAAAAAAAAAAAAAAAAAAAAAAAAAAAAAAAAAAATATATATATATATATATATATATATATATATATATGTATATATATATATATATATATATATATATATATATATATATAAAGAATTATAAAGAAAGAAACAAGAAAAGCCCAGAGTAACCAGAAGGAAGGAAATAATAATGATCAGAGCAGAAATAAATGACATAGAGATAAAAAAAAATACAAAAGATGAATGAAACCAAGCAGTGGTTCTTTGAAAGGATAAACAAGATTGATGAACTTCTAGAATCACCAAGAAACAAAGAGAAAGGAGACAAATAAACAAAATCAGAAATGAAAGAGGTAAAGTAACAACCGACCTCATAGACATACAAAGGATTATAAAAAAAAAATTACGAACAGCTCTACTCCAACAAACTACAATCTTGATGAAATGGACATATTCCTAGAAAAATATAACTTTCCAAAACTCAATCAGAGAGAATAAAAAACCTGAATAGGCCAATGATTACTGATGAAATTAAAACAGTAATGAAAACGCTTCCAGCAAACAAAAAAGCCTTGGACCGGATGACTTCACAAAGGAGTTCTACGAAACATTTAAAGAAGAACTAAAACCAATCCTTTTCAGATTATTCAAAAAAAATTCAAGAGGAAGGCACAATTCCAAGCTCTTTCTATGAAGCCAGCATTACCCTAATTCCAAAACCAGATAAAGACACCACAAAGAACGAGAATTACAGGCCAATATCCCTGATGAACATAGATGCTAAAATTCTCAACAAAATTCTAGAAAATCAGATCCAGCATTACATTAGAAAGATCATACACCATGACCGAGTGTGTTTTATTTCAAGGATGCAAGGCTGGTATAATATGTGCAAGTCAATAAACAAGATACATCACATAAACAAACTGAGAGAAAAAAACCACATAATCATATCAATTGATACAGAAAAGGCATTTGACAAAGTCAAACAACCTATCCTGATAAAAACTCTCAGCAAAGTGGGAATAGAGGGATCATACCTCAACATAATAAAAGCCTTATATGAAAAACCTACAGTCAACATCGTACTCAATGGGCAAAAACTAACACCATTTTCTATAATAACAGTAGCAAGACAGGGATGCTCACTCTCACCATTCCTGTTCAACATAGTACTGAATGTGCTAGCCATAGTGATCTGAGAAGAATAAGAAATAAAAGGCATCCACATTGGAAAAGAAGAAGTAAAATTGTCATTATTCACAGATGACAAGATATTGTACATCAAAAACCCTAAAGACTCCATCAAAATTCTACTAGACTTAATAACTGAATTTGTCAGTGTAGCAGGATACAAAATAAACACCGAGAAATCTATAGCTTTTTTATACACCATTAATGAACTCACAGAAAGAGAAACTGAAAAAAAAAATCCCATTTACCATTGCAACAACAACAAAAAATTAAGATACCTAGGAATAAATTTAACCCAGGAGGTAAAGGACTTGCACTCAGCAAATTACAGGATGGAGTAAAAAGTGATAGAGGAAGACATAAATAAATGGAAGAATATACCGTGTTCATGGATTGGTAGAATTAACATCAGTAAAATGTTCATACTACCTAAAGCAATCTGTAGATTCAATGCAATCCCCATTAAAATACCAACAGCATATTTCAAAAACCTAGAAGAAACTCTCCAAAAATTCATCTGGAGAAGAAAAAAAAGACCCCAATTAGCTGCAGTAATATTGAGAAAGAAGAAAAATGTTGGAGGGATCACAATACCAGCTATCAAGCTTTATTACAAAGCCACTATTCTCAAAACTGCCTGATACTGGCTTCAGAACAGACATATAGACCAATGGAACAGAACAGTGAACCCAGAAGTTGACCCAAGCCCTTATGCTCAATTAATATTTGACAAAGGAGGCAAGAGCATACAATGGAGTCAAGATAGTTTCTTCAATAAATGGTGTTGGGAAAATTGGACAGATACTTGCAAAAAAAAAAAAAAAGAAAGAAACTAGGACACCAACTTACACCACACACAAAAATAAATTCAAAATGGATAAAGGACTTAAATGTAAGATGGGAAACCATATAAATCTTAGAAGACTCCATAGGCAGCAAAATAGCAGACATATGTAGTAACAATATCTTTACCAATACAGCTTCTAGGGAATTGGAAACTAAGGAGAAAATAAATAATGGGACTATATCAAAATAAAAAGCTTTTGCACAGCCAAAGAAACCATGAACAAAACAACAAGAAAGCCCACTGCGTGGGAGAACATATTAGCCAATGTTATCTCTGATAACGGTTTAATCTCCAACATTTATAGGGAACTCATACAACTTAACAAAAGGAACATAAATAATCCAATACAAAATGGGCAGCCAAAACCGGTTTGGCTCAGTGGAAGAGTGTCAGCCTGCGGACTGAAAGGTCCCAGGTTCGATTCCGGTCAAGGGCATGTAACTTGGTTGCGGGCACATCCCCAGTGGGAGGTGTGCAAGAGGCAGCTGATCGATGTTTCTCTCTCATCGATGTTTCTGACTATCTATCACTCTTCCTTCCTCTCTGTAAAAAATCAATAAAATATATTTAAAAAAAAAATGGGCAAAGGACCTAACTAGACACTTTTTGAAAGAGAACATAGAGAAGGCCAAGAGACATATGAAAACATGCTCGAAGTCACTAATCATCTGAGACATGCAAATCAAAACAACAATGAGGTACCAAGTCACACCTGTCAGAATGCCTATCATCAACAAATCAACAAACAACAAGTTCTGGCTAGGATGCAGAGAAAAAGGAACCCTCGTGCACTGCTGGTGGGAATGCAGAATGGTGCAGCCACTGTGGAGAACAGTATGGTGTTTCCTCAAAAAATTAAAAATGGAACTTCCATTTGACCCAGTAATCCCACTTCTAGGAATGTATCCCAAGAAAATAGAAATACCAATCAGAAAGGATATATGCACCCCTATGTTCATAGCAGCACAATTTATAATAGCTAAGATTTGGAAACAGCCTTCGTGCCCATCAGCAGAGGAGTGGATTAGAAAACTGTGGTACATCTACGCAATGGAATTCTATGCTTCTGTAAAAAAGAAGAATTCTTACCATTTGCAACAGCATGGATGGAACTGGTGAGCATTATTCTAAGCGAAATAAGCCAGCTGGAGAAAGATAAATATCATATGATCTCACTCATTTGTGGAATATAATGAACAACATAAACTGATGAACAGAAATAGAACTGGAGACATAGAAACATCAAACAGATTGTATAACCTATGAGGGAAAACGGGGCGGGGGGGGGTGAAGGGGTTAGTGATCACCTAAAGAACTTGTATGCATGCATGTGAGCAAAACCAATGGACACAGACAGTAGGGGGGTGAGGGCTTGTGTTTGGGGGAGGCGGTGGCATGGGAGAGGTCAATGGGGGCAAAGGAGACTCATGTAATACTTTAAACAATAAACACATTTTAAAAGGCAAAAAAAGAGGAAAATCATTCATACATTGAAATGATGATGGAAGGAGATTGACCTGTTTTCTCAGTCTACTGTTATCAGTGATGTTGTGGTTAATAGGGAGGTGAGTAAAGGAATCCCTCAATTGCAACCTCTCTCTGCCCTTCCCCTGGGAGGTCACTGTGGTCATAGGAAGCTAGGCTCCCCCCATAACATATCACACCCTTAACATATAATGTATATGTTCTCATATCAGACATATGATTTAGAAATATATTCTTTATTTTTATGTTTGTGTGCTCACTTGCTCAATGGAATCCATTGTAGGCAAAAGTACTTAATTTGAACCAAGGCTAATTTAACAATATTTTCTTTGATTGGTCCTATTTTTTTGGTGATTTTACAAAGAATTCCCAGAAAATGGCAAGCATCCACTGTCCATGTGGATTGGTTACAGCAGCCACAGGGACTACAGCAGGTTCTGGTCCAGAGGAAAGCACTGCTAGGAAACTACTCATAAATCTGGGCATGACTGTGGAACTGGGTGAGGGGAGGAAGCTGGACTTGTTTTGAATCACATGACAGAAATATGCCTGATTTTCTTGGACAGAGAGTTACTAACCATATAGGTTTAAAGCCTCCTTCAGCGAAGGCCCAGAAGGAAATGCAGGGCATGATAGAGATAGTTTGTATCATCATAGGAGATACCTAAATAATGATGGACAAAAGTAGAAATGTTAAAAATCCTACAGTTATGCATTGAGAGAAATAAAGAATGTGTGATTAAAAACTGGTGGGAAAAGGATTCCTTGATTCCTACATGCACCATCTCACAATGTCTCTGTTCTAGAGGGTAACACCTTCCCAGGTCCAGGGAATCCACACTTGGACACCTTTGGGGTCATTACTGATCTGGTCTCACCATGAATCACCAAAGTTGCATGATTCATTGGGGTCCCATTTATGACATCTCTCAACACTGACAGGGATGAGTGGAAAACCCTCACTGGAGAAACCATGGGGATGCTGTGTCTTTATGAGCTGCCTCCATTCTTTAGGGAGAAGCTATAGGGTCAAGCCTCAGATTGACTTGTGGCAGGGCCACAAACAAATCCCAGCTTGGAGGGCAGAGCCATATTAGCATAAATAAGCTTAACCTTAAAGCCCTCCCTAGTTCCTTCCTAGGTAGCTAATGGGCTGTGGAAGGTTCAGCGAGTGCTGCTAAAAATAAGGTGAAATTCATAAGAACATTGTAAACATGTTGACCACTACCCTTGTTTTGATCTGACTGTAAAATAAAGCCTCGAATTGCAGGCTGGGTCTTGCTGTGTCCTCATCCAGGCACAGAAGATCTACCAAGCCCCATCTGTATTCTCTTGTCTATCTTCTTTAATCCTTCATCACCCCTTCTCAGGCTCACTGAACCTGGCAGTGCTGGCACAGCATATGTGGCACCCAATGTGGGGCCTGAGTATGGGGGAACTACAATTGCAAGGTGAAAGGACACTCCAGTGAAGCACGTGAAGAAAGCAAAAAGTAAGGTAAGGAGCACAGTTTAGTAATAGCTAGGCATAAAACATGGGAAATTCCGGATCTCAGGAAAGGGATCTCTAAAACAATGCTCAAAAAAGCATAGTCAAATTCCTAAATTTTTTTAAGGTGTCAAAAGCTACTCCCTTAATTCAGACTCAAGGAAAAAAGTGTCCTTATCATCTTTAACTGTGTGGGCTTTTGTTTGAACTGCATTATTCCCACTTTGTTTTGAGGATCAAAAGTCTGTAACACCTAAGGCCGTGGGTCCTCCACCTCTAGTGTGGGAAGGCTCAAAGGCTAGAGAAGATGGGGCTAATAGTCATCTTACAAAAGTACTCTTTAATACTTTGTCTGACGGTTGCCATATGATGCTTTGGGACAGGAAGATTTTAGCAAAAATAACTTTAGATACCAGGCAATGCTCTGGAGAGCATAATATGATAAGATCTGTGAACAACAGGCTGAGATCTAGGCTGCATTCTGGCTGTAAGTCCCAGGCAATATAAAACACATCTGAAAGATCCATGAAAAAAGCTCTGATTTATTAAGTCTTGTCTATGTGTTATGGGTGCTTGTCTGTTGATTGTTGTTTTATCTGTCTTTGTTGTTTGGTTTAATTTGTTGTTAGTCTATTAAGCATGTCTTTAATTTAATTTTAAAGAAACAGTCGATGGCCAGACCATTACTAAATTTCCCCAGAGCAAACAGAATGTGGGAGTGGGGAGAAAGAATATGAGCAGTACAGGTGGCATATGACACAGGTTCTATGAAAATACCCTAGACAAAGGGAGGTAATGAAAAAAGGCCCAGCCCATTAATTACTAGATGAGACATTTCTCACAATTTAGAGATATGTCTGGGATTTCTGTACCCATGAAGAGAAAAAGGCTAGCTTAAGAGAAGGCACTCCCTACCGATTTTGCATGGCCTCTTCAACTCAGCCCCATATCTTTTCATGGATGCTATAGAATAAACCCAAGACTGCTTTTCTATAAAAGATGGAAAAAAATGACACAAGGAAAATATACAGACTGGGTTTGGGCAACAAGATTAGTGTTTCCATAATAATGGGTAGTTCTTGAATAATAATGAATCACATTCCAGGGTTGCCTCACAGGTCCTGGGACACTCCTGTTTTGATAAAGGAAAATAAAATGAAATAAAATAATACTTTAACATTAAAGCCACTGAAAGCCAGTAAGTTATCTCTGTTACAGAATCTGCCAAAGAAAATGCCTTGGATAATAATAATTGGCTTTAAAATCTCAAAATTGTTAAAACATAAATAATTATATGTAACTAAAATAAAAGAATTTGTAACAAAGCTTTTTCAGTAGTAATTATAAATATATTAATAATGAAAGTCCAGATGACTGCACTCTCCGTTAGAAGAAAGGGCCAGTAGCCTTTTTCCCTATAAAAACAGAAAAACCACAGCAGTAACCTTGGATGTTATCTCTAAGGAAGAATGTGGCAGTTTTAAAATTCAAGTGGCCTGGAGGCCTGCTCTTTCCTCCCCCTGCTTTTTTGCCATGCCTCTCCATAATTTTCCAAAGTCCTTGGTAACTTAAAGACTTTAGAACATTGCTAAATTAAAAAAATATAATTAAACAAATAGGTATTTTAAAATAACAAAGTACTGAAAGATCAATCTGAGTTTGCCACATATGAAAAATCAACAGGATAGAATTGAATCTATTAATTACATATGCCTTGTGAAATGCTAAGTATTTTACTTGCCAGCTAAAATTTGAGGCTTCTAAGAGTTTAAAGTTTAAATTAAGTTGGAAGATATTAATATGGTTTTAATAATAAAATGCATAAAGTATAGAAATTCATTTTTAAGAAAAATAATTTTTGCATTTTCTCTGGAGAAATTAGTAATTCAACATTCATTGTAGTACATGTGGTAAAATTTCAACTTAGGATATAATATTTTATGGGCTTGATTTATTTTTTTTTAAATATATTTTATTGATTTTTTACAGAGAGGAAGGAAGAGGGATAGATAGTCAGAAACATCGATGAGAGAGAAACATCGATCAGCTGCCTCCTGCACACCCCCTACTGGGGATGTGCCCGCAACCAAGTTACATGCCCTTGACCGGAATCGAACCTGGGACCCCTCAGTCCGCAGGCCGACGCTCTATCCACTGAGCCAAACCGGTTTTGGCTATGGGCTTGATTTAAAAAGAGGATTAATTCTATGGTCTGAACCAAATTTTTTATATTAAAACCAGTTTAAATTTAATTAATATATTTTAAAAATAATTACAAAAAGTGTATAATATAATCTTTGGGTTATGCATGTTTAATACTATTTCCAAGTTAAATTTCAAGACTTTAACCTAGAGATAGCTTTGGGACATTTCAAGGGCCCTGGAATGATTAAAGGATTTATTCTTTCGTATTAAAAGAAATATTTTTAAACTAAATTAGGCCGATCTAATATACTCAAAATCACGTGGGAAGCTTTATCAAATAAAAATTAATAACTGTGTTCTATTTAAATACATAAAAGCAATTGGTTATAACAAAGACCAAAGTAAAATTTGCATACATGTGCAAATAAGCATTAGACAAAAAAAAATACTGTTTAAAAGTAAATTTAAGCTTAAAAAGGAGAAATTTTAAAATCTCTTCCACTACTATTTACAAAGTAAACTAAAAGTTATTATCTGGGCATTAAATCTCATCATTAATGAGACACCATAAGGACAAAGAAAGTTACTTTTACTTGAGATGTATGCATTGCAGTATTGGCCAGCATACTTCTCTCCTACTAGTTTTTCTGCAAAGCAACCAAGAAGTTGTTCTGTTTAAAAGAAAGTAAAAGTTTTTAAGAAACTCCCTAAATGGGGCTTAGAGATTGCTCTGGGAAAAATACAGTGGGAAATGCCCTTCAAATACTTAGGAACCATACTTAAAAATCAGTGTAATGGGCCTCAAAAGGTAGAAATATGAAAGGATTGCCTCAAGACCTTAAATGACTTTTAGAAATTATTAGAGAATTAGCTAAGACCTTATCTAAAAATCTCTACGAGAAAAATGAGAAATTTATTCAATATACTTAGGAATCCTAAGAAAGTTGTCATTAAGTGTATGCACAGACCTACAGAGTTATATTTCTAATTTCCTGGCTCGCATGTAACAGCAGTTTGCAACCATCTAAAATATGTAAATGTCAAGCAGTGTGCAACCATCTAAAATGACAAGCAGTTTGGAACCATCTAGTAAATTCTATCTTTCCTAAACCAAGGACACTTAAAAGTAAATAATTTGCATTTTGCTTACTTAATCAAAGCTTATGTCTATAGTCTCAAAAAAGACTGAGCAGAAATCCAATTAGTGTCATTTACTGTCCGTATTAGCCGTGGGCAAACTACGGCCCGCAGGCCGGATCTGGCCTGTTCGCCTGTTCGAAAGAGCGGAGGGTTCTCTTGCTCTCCCCTCTGCTCCTTCACCAGCAGCAGTGTTAACATGACAACGTCGGGAAACACGGCTGCATCTCCTTCTTCTGAGTGGGCGGATTTATATCCGCCCATTCACTAGAAGGAACAACCTCTCAATCTTCCAGAGGCTCCTTGTAATGCCCGCGGACACGTCCCCTGACATCACCCTGGGAATGCGTAGACACGTTATCGTGGTGATGTAGGGAGACATGCCCCTGGAGAGCACAGTATCAGAGCATTAGCTAAAAAGGAGACCAACAACACTGTTCCCTCTGAAGTTGATGTTTTAAAGACCAAAAACCTTTCAACCCAGTCTACATTGCCATCTACATCTACGTCCCAGGCATAATTTGGAAGTTGCACCAAAGAAAATGTTTAATTTACTGTTTACACATTTTGTTCTTTTCTATTTGTTTTAGTTTTAAATTGTTTTATTATATTTAAGTTTAATTTGAAAGGCTTTTGTACCTTTCCTTTGTTAGGCAATTTTATTTTGCCTTTGCCATCTTCAATATAAGGTATGTTATTGTGCTATGATTCCTCCATTTTTTGAAGTTTCAAATTATAATAATTAGTGTTTACATTCTTCTTGTTAAAATGTTTGAAATGAATAAAACTATTGAAATAAAAAAAAGACCGTATCCTTTTATGTAATGATGTTTACTTTGAATTTATATTAGTTCACACAAACACTCCATCCATGCTTTTGTTCCGGCCCTCCGGTCCAGTTTAAGAACCCATTGTGGCCCTCGAGTCAAAACGTTTGCCCACCCCTGGTCCATATCCTAGGACAAATAAAGTTAGAAAATAAATAGTATTTCAGACTGATTTAAATTGGTAAATTGAAATAAGTGTATGTGGCAGAGGAACTAATAGTGGAAGGTTACCAGAGGCTTAATACTGTCACAAAGGCTTGTATCTCACCTGGAAATTACTTATTATGGAAGTATTTTATCCGTGTTTTTGCTGATATTGGACCAACCTACGGTCAGGGAATGGTATTAGCTGCCACACTAAAGGAGATGTTACTCACTGTTCAGCAGAAAAAGAAAGGGGAATGTTTTAACTATGGTAAACTAAGTCATTTTGCTAAAGACTTTAATGCTAGAAATGGAAGTCAAAAGGCTACAGAGTGTGGAAACAAGCAGCCTGGACTATGCTCAAGATGTATGAGAAGAAAGCATTGGGTAAATGAATGCCACAGGAGTGTATGGTCCCCTTCCCATGGGCTTGATGGGACTAATTTTAGGGAGAATCAGTTTAACATTGAAAGGGTTTCAAGTTCTCCCTGGGGCGATTAATCAGGACTATACTGGAGAAATTAAAGTAATAGCACAAACAATAAATACTATAAATCAGTTCTTACCAGAAACAAAAATAGCTCAAATTCAAGGTCAGGCAATAGTGGAAGGAGCCAATCCTACTATTATAAAGCCGTTATAAAAATGAAAAAGGGGGAGAAGGATGTTATGTGTTAAATTTTTTGAATTACGATGTAGAGAGTTGTTCAGCAGCTGAAAGGCATCGGTACTCCAGTATAATAGCCTCCAACGAGTTAGCTCAATGGAAGGATGCACAAACCAGACAAGAGTTTTACCATATTCAGTAATGATGTGGGGAAGATGTTGTGTTTAGTATCTTTCCAGAAGGAGCAGCACAGCCAATTTGGGTGCCAGAGAGTTATGTGTGTCACCACAATTGACCCAGAGAAGCTCCTTGTCCCTTTGTTAAAAAAGACTGAGAGTTGCCCCGATGACAGCAAAGCAGAAGAAGAAAATGAAGGCTACACAAGGGGCCGAGGTACCAACATGGGATCAGCTGAAGAAGTTAATGACTGAGGCTCAGCAGATGGTAGAAAAGCAAGAAGTGGAAGCTACTCCCTCAACCATGTTTCTGGCTATGCTAGCATTGGTTAGCTGCCAGTCTTCTGTAAAGTCTTGCGTAGCTAAGTCTGAGGACTCTGAGTAAATATACACCAGCAGCAAAAGAAACTTACATTCAGTAGCTAACAATGTTAACATGTCTGTAGCTTGGTTTTTGAATTGGCATTGTTTTGTTATAGTTTTAATAGCCAGAGTTTTGTTCTTGATGTTCAAGTTTTAAAATGTTAACATGTGCCCTAGCTGGTTTGGCTCAATGGATAGAGCATCAGCCTGCAGACTGAAGGGTCCCAGGTTCGATGCCAGCCAAGGGCACATGCCTGGGTTGTGGGCTCAATCCCCAGTAGTGGGTGTGCAGGAATCAGCCAATCAATGATTCTCTCATAATAGATGTTTCTATCTCTCTCTCCCTCTCCCTTCCTCTCTAAAATCAATAAAATATATTTAAAAAAATAAATAAAATGTTAACATGTCTGTAGTTTGGTTTTTGCATTGGCATTGTTTTGTTCTTGTTTTAATAGTAGTAGCTTAAAAACAAAAAAAGGGTGAGAGGTAGGGAGTGGATCTCGGATTGAGTGTGGCAGAGCCACAAACAAGTCCCAGTTTGGAGGGCAGAGCCCTCTTAGCATAAATAAGCTTAACCTTATAGCCCTCCTAGTTCCTTCATAGGTAGCTAATGGGCTGTGGGAGGTGCAGTGAGTGCTGCAAAAACAAGGTGAAACTCACAAGAACATTGTAAACAGGTTGATAACTACCCTTGTTTTGATCTGACTGTAAAATAAAGCCTCGAATTGCAAGCTGGGTCTTGCTGTGTCCTCATCCAGGCACAGGAGATTCGCCAAGCCCCAGCTGTATTCTCTTGTCTATCTTCTTTAATCTTTCACCACCCCTCCTCAGGCTCACCAAACCTGGCCGTGCTGGCACGGCACACATTCCATTGGACCAAGACACATCTCTCAGTCCACTGTAGTGATCATCATCATCATCATCATCATCATCACCATCATCACCATTAGTTACTTATAGTTGCACTTCTCATTGTCTGTAGACCTAGTGGCTGTCCATACACAATTAATTTGTATAGGAAAAGTAGGCAGGCATCTTCTCTTTGGATGTTATTGGGAAATTGAAACCCCAACGGCCCAACTGTAAGTTGACACAAGGCCTTCTAAAAATTGTTGACTTCAGATGAAGTACATATTCCCACTAAGACATTGGACAAAAACCAGTATCTGATTCTATCATCTCCATCACCAACTCCACCACCAACTCCACCACCATAATCATCATCATCATCATCATCATCATCACTTTAATCATCTTCATTTGTTTACTATAATTATGCTTCTCATTTTCTGTAGGCCTGTTTTTTGGATACATATTGTGACACTTTATCTCAATTTTTGTGTATTTGTAAAGTTGTTAAGTAAAGTAGGTAGCTATACCCTATTTTATTTTTTTGTTTGACTGCTGACAGCTGATGGAATATTCTTACCTCTTCTCCATCTGCCACTCAGGATAAATTGAATAAGAAATCATGGTTTTGTCTTTATATGTCTTCGTGAGATTGAAACCACACAAGCCCCTGGAAGCAGAATTCCTCCCCTTCCCCCACCACCTCAACAAAATAAAAGCCCCAAGCCAGTCTCCTTTCTTGGCTCCATCAAAACAAATCTGACATCTTGGGGGCCTTTCCTGGCCTCCCAGAGATTTCAACTACTAGCACAATAAACATTCCATGTTAGCTTGGTGTGTGGTTTGTCATCAGCCTGGACATCTGCATGAAGCTGTTGTGGGTCCCTCTGCCTCTGCCTGGTGTCACCCAGTCTCGGTGCTATGAGCATGATAAGTCAATGACCATCACCACTGGGGTTCCTTCTTCTCCAGCTTTGGGGTCACATGTGGTCCATGATGTCTAGCATTCAGGTGAGCTGTGCTGTTGTGTCAATAGAGCCTCTTGTTAGATTTAGGGCACAGGGATCAAAAGATTTGTGATTAATAGTAATTTTAGCACAAGTGTGCATGAAAGAGGCTCTCTGCAGATTGTTCATGTGAGAAAGTTGTCTCTGTTTACAACAGACTTTTCTAACTCAGAGACTTCAGAGGTAAGTATAGAATCAGGAATCCAGAGGTTCCCTGAAGGAAACTGTGACATGAAGAGGAAACCACACAGGAAAACAGCCCTAACCTCCAACTGCTCCTGCTGCTGGGATGATCCTTGTGTTCAGGGACCCTGAGCGCCCCCTGCCGCCCCCCGGTGGTCACAGCCTGTCCTGCAGGGAGGTTTGTGTCTGGACTCACACTGACTTCCCCTTACTGTGTCTCCTCACACAGTAATACACAGCCGTGTCCTCGGTTCTCAGGCTATTCATTTGCAGATATAGCATGTTCTTGGTGTTGTCTCTGGAGATAGTGAATCGTCCCTTCACAGAGTCTGCATAGTATTTCTGACTTCCATCATTCCATATGTCTGCCACCCACTCCAGCCCCTTCCCTGGAGCCTGGTGGACCCAATCCATTGCATATCTACTGAAGGTGAATCCAGAGGCTGTACAGGAGAGTTTCAGAGACTCTCCAGGCTGCACCAAGCCTCCCCTAGACTCCACCAGCTGCACCTCACACTGGACACCTGCAAACACAAAGTCATTCTGGTCAGGACACTCTCACACATCCACTATTTCTCTCACTCATATTCTCTCAGTATCTCTTGTTCTCCATTACCTCTTAAAATAGCCACAAGGAAAACACATCTGAGCTCAAACCCCATGGTGAGTGGTCTGTGTTAAGTCCTGTTCATGGAATAGGGACACTTGGGGATCCCGGGGCTGGGCTCCTGTCCCAGAGCTGCAGGGTCAGGACTGGGCTGGTTTTTTATGAACTGAGGAGGCCTTATTTGCATGTCCTCTTGCTATATAGGGAGCTCAGGATTGGGTTCTTACATAAAGGATATGGTCCCAGAGTGTGACATGTGCAAAGGTTCTTGTCTATTATTAATTTCTCCCCACTTCTTGGCTTTGAATTCCCATGTTCTCAAGTGCTCCAGGAGACCTGTACAAATACGCAGGCGAGAAAATTGTCATAAAAAAGAGAGAAGGTATACAATCAGAGATGCCTTTAACAGTCACCAGTAATGACAACCAAGAGAAATCAACCCTCACAACCTGAGAAAGAAATAAAAGTGCAGGAGGTTCATGTTCAGGAGGCAGGTAGGTCCATCTGACACTATTTCCCCTACAAAGTGATCAGAGAATAAACTAAGACCAGAGTGTGATCCTGGAGCCAGTGGACCAAGTGCTGTGGGAGAGAGGCGCATCTGTGTGTGTCCCTGGGAACCAGAAGCATGAAATATAGAGACACAGAGTTCCCAGGTCCTATTCCTTCAGGGGAATTTGGTGCTGCATGTGTAGCAGCTGCACTGTCTCCTTTGTAGTCTTTGGCTCTAGTCTCTGTTGTAGTCCAGTTTCATACATTGGGATGTGGTAGAAAATAATCATGATCAATTGTGTTTAGGTGATGTTGTTGGTAAAGATCAGGGAGGAATTATGTTTAAGTTTTGGAAATTTTATTATGGAAAATCTCATTGCATATCACTGATATCAAATAACAGATATAAATAAAATTATTGTTCTGAATAATATTATTTTTCTCTGTTTATTGATTATAGAATGAATAAATCATTCAGATAACCTCCCATTCCTGGAGCTGATGGATCTAATTTCATAGAAACCTGGTCAGCCTTGGTGGTTCCACCTTGTATCACCATCAGGGTCTATGTCTATGAGGACACGTGACATAGTTCTAACCAGGGAGCAGGAGGGCATGTTGGGCTTTCCTGCTTCATTAGCAGCTCATTTCAGTAGTACCATCTGCTCCCTCTCGAGTCCTTACTCACGTCTGCATGTGGCCTTTGGCAGTGCTGTCACTGAGTCCGTACATGATGGGCGTCCCCTGGGACCTGAAGCCCATTCACTGGATGGAACAATGTGCAACACATAAAAAGCCACCTGAGCCTAGATATGAACTACCATGGACAGGAATTCACCATGTCTGATCAGGCACACTTCCAGATTGTCCCTTCATTATGTTTTGATTTCCTCATTGTCTCTATTTTTCCTGAAATATCCACACATAATATCTGGGGTAATTCAGGCAAGAAAGTATTGACTAGGAAATTAACCCATGATCCAGTCTCCAGGTCAAATCTACTGTGTTGTGCATCCCAGACAGACAAGTGTCATGGCTGAATTCCAAGAATGGGAGGTAGTTGTTTTACCTCCATCAGGGATGACTCAGTGCACACTTTCAGTTTATTAGAGACTCCCAGGGAGAGCCTTGACCTAATAGCACCTGATGGATCGCACAGCTGTATTGTAACTGGAGGCCAGGAACCAGCACTTGCTAAATAGAGTTTCCTTCAGAATTGGTTCCTCTATCTGATGTAAACTCACACCCACATGGTGGGAGGTTCTGCAGTCACCAGAGCTGTCAGTCAAGAGGGGGCCAGGCAAGATGCACATAGGTCTGGGAGCAGTGCATGACTTGGAGATACTTTGCAGACCAAGTGGGTTATCATCTCTCCTGGAAACCCATCAAAGGAGCGAGGTGGGAAGTGTGGGAGCTCTCCTCCATCCTTACCTCAGCCCCAGACCGCACCAGCTGTACCTGGGAGTGGACACCTGTGGAGAAGAGACAAGAGAAGGTGGAAATCCCACTTGACTGTCCCTGGTCCCCTCCTCAACCCAGGACAGGAGCCCCTTACTTGTAGTCATGGCCACCAGGTGGAGGGATCTCCAGCTCCAGTGCATGGCGAGGGGCTGTGTTGTGAGCACTTCTTAAGGGGAGGATGTGGCTGATGCCCTCAGGGCACATACTTACCCATATTTAACATTGTCTACCTCTTCTCTTTTGAATATTCATGAGGTCTTGTCCCCACCTGAGCGAAAATGAATGACACAGGAACCATGTTCAGTACGAGTCTGAGTGTCCAAGTCTTCATTCTTTTTTTTAAAAATTATATCTTTATTGTTGAAAGTATTACATATGTTCCCTTTTATCCCCCAATTGACCCCTTCTAGCCAGCTCCAATCCCTGACTCAGGCCTTCACCATCCTATTGTCTGTGTGCATGGGTTGTGCATATATGCATACAAGTTTTTTGGTTGGTCTTTTCGACCCACCCACCCTTCCCTGCCTTCCCTCTGAGATTCCGAAGTCTGTTCCATGCTTCTAGAATTATGTATCCATTTTGTTCATCAGTTTATTTTGTTCCTTATATTCCTCATATGAGTGAGATCATGTGATACTTACCTTTCTCTAACTGGCTTATTTTGCCTAGTATAATGCTCTCCAGGTTCATTCATGCTGCCTCAAAGGATAGAGATCCTTCTTATATACTGTTGCATAATATTCCATAATATAAATGTTTTTTATCCACTCATCTACTGATGGGCACTTGTGCTGTTTCCAGATCTTAGCTATTGTAAATTGTGCTGCTATGAGCATAGTAGTGCATACATTCTTTCTGATTGATGTCTCAGGTCCCTTAGGATATATTCCTAGAAGGGTGGTCACTGGGTCAAATTGCAGTTCCATATTTAGTTTTTAGAGGAAACTCCATAATGGCTGCACCAGTCTGCATTCCCACCAGCAGTGTACTAGGGTTCCCTTTTCTCCACATCCTTGCTATCACTTGTCCTTTGTTGATTTATTTATGGTAGCCATTCTGATAGGTGTGAGGTGATACCTGATCCTATATAATAAAAGACTAATATGAAAATTGCCCCCCTGGGATTTCAACCAACCTGGAGTTCAACCATTCATTATGGTGTGCACTGACAACAAGGGGAGGCGCCAAATGAAGGAAGGCTCTGGCTGGCATTTGGCAGCCGGCAGCCAGCAGCCAGGGGGAAGAAGGCCCTGGCCAGAAGCCAGAATGCCCTGATCAGCCCTGATTGCCAGCCAGGCCTGGGGACCCTACCAGTGCATGAATTTCATGCACCATGCCTCTACTTGTCTTATAATTTGCATCTCTGTGATGATAAGTGACTTTGAGCATTTTTATATGTCTCTTGTACATCTATCTGTCCCATTTGGAGAAGTGTCTATTTAGGTCCTTTGCCCATTTTTTAATTGGATTGTTTGTCTTCCTTTGGTTAAGTTGTATGAGTTCCTTATATATTTTGGATATTAACCCTTTATCAGATTTATCTTTGGCAAATATATTCTTTCCTACTGTCGGCTCCCTCTTCATTTTGTTGATGGTTTCTTTTGCTGTGCAGAGCTTTTTTATTTTGATATAGTGCCATTTGTTTATTTTCTCCTTAGTTTCCTTTGTCCTAGGAGATGCATCTGTAAACATATGGCTACTAGAGATGTCTGAGATTTTACTGCCTATGTTTTCTTCTAGAATTTTTATGGTTTCTCTGCTTACATTTAAGTCTTTTATCCATTCTGAGTTTACACTTCTGTATGGTGTAAGTTGGTGGTCTTGTTTCATTTTTTGCACATATATGTCCAATTTTCCCAACAATATTTATTGAAGATACTGTCTTGACTCCATAGTATGTTCTTGCCTCCTTTGTCAAATATTCATTGAGCATAATGGCTTGAGTCAATTTCTGGGTTCTCGGTTCTGTTTCATTGATCTATATGCCTGTTCTTGTGCCAGTACCAGGCTGTTTTGATTACTGTGGCCTTGGAGTATAACTTGATATCTTGTATTGTGATCCCTCCAACTTTGTTCTTTTTTCTCAAGATTCCTGTAGCTATCTGGGGTCTTTTTTGGTTCCATATAAATGTTTGGAGTATTTATTCTAGATCTATGAAATATGTTGTTGCTATTTATAAAGGGATTTCATTGACTCTATAGATTGCCTTGAGTAGTATGGACATTTTAATGATGTTAATTCTAACAATTCATTAACACAATATATTTTTCACTTGTTTATATCTTTCTCTATCTATTTATTCAACATACTGTATTTTTCTGAGTACAATTTTTTTTTACCTCCTTAGATAAGTTTATTCCTAAGTATCTTAACTTTTGGTTGCAATGGTAAATGTGATTGTTTGTTTGGTTTCCTTTTCTGAGAATTCATTATCAGTGTATAAAAATGCCATCAATTTCTGGGTGTTAAATTTGTATCCTGCTACATTGCTGAATTCATTTATTAAATCTCATAATTTTTTTGGTGGAGTAGTTAAGCATTTCCAAGTACCATATCATGTCATCTGTGAATAATAAGAGTTTTACTTCCTTCTTTCCAATTTGGATGGCTTTTATTTCTTCTTCTTGTCTGATCACTGTGGCTAGGACTTCCAACGACTGGAGCAACTGGAACGACCAGTCGATTAGTCGCTATGGTGCACACTGACCACCAGGGGGAAGACTATCAATGCAGGAGCTGTCCCCAGAAAGTCAGTGTGCTCCCATAGCCAACCTCCCATGCCCAGCCAACCTCCCGCGGTCCCTCCCCCCACTCCTCCCCCTAGTTTGCAGGCCCCAGCTGGCAGCCTACAGCTGATAGGCCCGGGCCAGCCTGGCCCTGATTGGTACTGGGTGAGATGGCTCTGATAGGCCCTGATCACCGGCCAGGCCTAGGGACCCCACCCATGTGCAAATTTCGTGCACCGGGCCTGTAGTTTACATATATAAAAGCCTAAGCGACTGAATGACCAAAGGACAAGTCGACCGGTGGCTATGATGCTTACTGACCACCAAGGGGCAGATGCTCAATGCAGGAGCTGCCCCCTGCTGGTCAGTGTGCTCCCACAGCAGGAGCACCACTCAGCTGACCAATGGGTGCCAGACACCAAGCTCATGGCTGGCAAGCATGAATGTGATGACGCAAGCCTCTCCTGCCTCTATGGGAGCACTACTGAGCAGCAGCAGCAGGCACAGCAGGGCCAAGATGAACGGGAATGGCACCTGGCCTGGGCTCAGGCTCCTCCCTGGCAGCCTGCCACTTCATTCACTACTACATCTCTCGAGGGGTCCCGGATTGTGAGAGGGCACAGGCCAGGCTGAGGTACCCCACTGGTGCACAAATCTGAGAACTGGGCCTCTAGTGATGAATAAGAGGGGTAAAAGCAGACATTTCTGTTTTGTTCCTTTTCTTAGGGGAAGTTTAGTTTTTAGTTTTTAGTTTTTGCTCATTAGGTATGATGTTGGCTTTTGGTTTGTCATACTTTTCTTTTATTATGTTGAGATATGAGACCTCTTTTCCCACTTTGCTGAGAGTATTTATCAAAAGTGTATGTTGGATTTTGTTGAATATTTTTTCTGAATCTGTTGATATGGTCATTTGATTTTTGTCTTTCAGTTTGATTATGTACTGTATCACATTTATTGAGTTGTGAATATTGTACCAGTCTTCCATCCCTAGAATGAATCCCACTTGGTCATGGTGTATACTAGTAATCTTTTTAATATATTGCTGGATCTGATTTTCTAATATTTTCTTGAGGATTTTAGCCTCTATGTTCATCAGGGATATTGGCCTGTAATTATCTTTCTTAGTAGTATGACCTGGTTTTGGAATTCGGATAATAATGGACTCATAAGAAGGGTTTGGAAGTGTTCCTTCCTCTTGGATTTTTTGTAATAGTTGGGGAATATAGGTGTTAGTTCATCTTTGAATGTTTGGTAATACTTCGCTGTGAAGCCATCCAGATCAGTGCTTTTGTTTGCTGGGAGTTTTTTGATTCCTGCTTCTATTTCCTCAGTTATTGGCCTACTCAGGTTTTCTGATTCTCCCTGTTTCAGTTTTGGGATAATTGTGATTTTCTAGGAATTTGTCCATTTCATCCACATTGTCCAGCTTGTTGGCATATAATTGTTCTTAGTATTTTATTACAATCTTTTTATTTCTGGGGTGTCAGCTGTTCCTTTTCTGCTTTCATTTATGATTTTATTTATATCTGGGTCCTCTCTCTTTGTTTCCTGATGAGTCTGGCTAATGATTCATTAATCTTTTCTCTTTTCAAAGAACTGTCTCATGGTTTTACCAAGTCCCATTCCTTAGTGGTAACAGGTTCTGTAGTTACCAGAGCTGTCAGGAAGGGACAATGGAAGACACAGAGAGGTCAGGAGAGCTGTGCGTGACTTGGGGAGCTTTTCAGACATAGTGGGTTCTCATAGCTTCAGGAACCCCATCAAGGAAGTCTAATGTGGAAGTGTGGGAGGTCTCCTCCATCGTGGAGATTAAAAGTGAAGGTGGGAGAAACTACAACACCTATAACATTGAGGCTAGGAAAATGCTGTGATAGATATTTATGTCCACCAAGCAGCCTCACCCTGGGTTATTACTCATGTGAGCCCTCAAAGGAGTAATCTACAGAGGATTCAAGGCCATCATTATGAAATGTCAAAGTTTAGCACACGATTATAAGTAAACAATAATGGGAAAACTGTATAGTTGTCTCCTTTACTAAGATGCTTGATTTCTTAAGACCACTGTGTATTGAAATGAGTTGATTTTCAATGAATCTGTGTTAAACGTCTCTATTAAACTATGACACTCTGGTATCATATCACATCAGTGCTTGTGTGACACCTTTATGAAGAGAGCTGAGGTCATTTCCTGCTTCTGTGGTACCAGAAACAGCAAATCCTGGCAACTGTAGAGGTGAGAAGTGACCAAGAGCAACCCACAAGGGCCCTTTGCACCATTCTGATGGGTTTCATCCAGGTTCTACTGTCCTTAGGACATGCATATGTTTTATTTACTGTGGGCCTGTCAAGTGGAAGGGCTCCTATGGGGACAGGTGTGCATGTGGCATCAGACCCTGATCTCACCATACAGGTGCCTGGGCTGTGTTGGAGACTCACGTCGTGGGAAAGTTTCCCAAAATCAGGACAATGAGAGCACTGAGGATGGTCTCTGAAGTGAAAGAGAAAGAGAAAATCCCCTTGCAGGGCTGTCACCAGGCACAGGAAAAGACCCAGAAGTCTCATCTTTTTCTAGACCACAGCTCTGCCTTCCCAGAGATCTCAGACTGGTATGAAGAGAGAGCCGTAAGACTGCACAGCCCAAGAGAAGATTTTCCCTGGGGTTTGAAGAGAAATTTGTATGTGGGGCAGCCTTTTCTATAAGTGGAGAGACTGAGTTGGACTTCCCTAGTCATTTTGTCATCTCTGTGAGGGAATCTCTTTCCTTGACCTCACTCACCATGTTTTTCAGGGAAAGGGGACCACCTGGATCATGAAGCACAGTGTGATCAGGTCAAAAAATGGCCTAAACTTTCTGAGCATAAGAAGAAATTGTGGTCTAGATGAGTAGGTTACACTTTTAATTTTTCATGCATCTTTCAAACAGGTGTAATAGGGATTAGCATCTGTTCAGACCATTTCTGAATCTCAAAATCTTATTGTGAGATTTTTGAATTTATTTTATAGAAATAAAGATGGCCATTATGAAAAATAAAGATATGACCATTGTGAAACAATAAAGATAACGGACAGCATTCTCATTATCTTACATCTTAACTTATGATATTCTGATCTGAGAAACTACCTCCCAAGCACAGCAGGTGGGATATTCATGATTCTTGATGTTGGACATTTTGTGATTGTGTCTACAGCCTCCTGTGCAAACTATTTGATATGCAAGCCCATGACCTTTGGCAGATACCCCAAACTAGTTACATCAGAAACAATAATGGCTTCAAGTGGAGAAAAGACAAGAAATAAAAGCAGTGATCATGCATGTGTACAACTCAGAACCATTTATATGTTGTAATGATGATGGAAGGACATTGATCTGTTTTCTCAATCTAGTGTTATCAGTGATGTTGGGGTCAAGAGGCAGGCGAATTAAGAGAATTCCTTCCATAGAATTTATCATAGAAAAGGAAACTTCAACCCTGAGAGGCATTTCTCACTCTTAGCCTCAGTTTTCCCTTTCCCTGGGAGTTAATGTGGTCACAGGGTGCTGGGCTCTCCCACAAACATATAACATCCTTTATGTGTAATTTATACATTCTTATATCATACACGTGATTTAGAAATATATTCCTTATATTTATCTTGGGTTTTCATTTTCTCAATAGAATATTTAGTGGGACAAAAGTCTTTAGTTTTAACCAAATCAAATTTAATATTATTTTCTTTAATGAGTTTTATTTTGGATGATTTTACAAAGAACTCTGATAATGCTGAGCCTCCACTGCCTCTACTGGGTGTTACATACTCTTGGTGTTGTGAGCATGATGCCAAGTCAATGTCCTTCACCACCAAGGTCTTTCTTCTCTAGCTTTGGGGTCACACTCCTCTGGTTTCAGCTGAGACCCCACAGGATGCACCAAGCATCCCCCCAGACTCCACCAGCTGCACCTCACACTGGACACCTGTAGACACAAAAACGTCCTGGTCAGGAAACTCTCACACGTCCACAGTTTCTCTCACTCATGTCCACTCACATACTCAGTGTCTCTTGCTCTCCATAAATTACCAATTAAAATAGCCACAAGGAAAACCCAGCCAAGCCCAAACTCCATGGAGAGTGGTCTGTTTAGTCCTGATCAGGGAATGGGAATGTATGGGGATCCAGTGGCTGGGATCCTGACCCAGAGTTACAGGGTTGCACCTGGGCTGTTTTTTATGAGCAGATGGGGCCCCTATTTGCATGTCCTCTTACTACATAGGTAGCTTTGGGAATGGATTCTGACATTAAGAACATTGTCCAAGTGTGTGACATGTGCAAGGGTGCTGTCTGTGAAGAGTTACTCCCCACATCTGGGCCTGTGCCCTCCCCACTATCCCCACCTGCTGCAGAAGACCTGTACAGAACACAGGAGAGAACATTGTTGTACAAGTGAAAAGAGAAGGTTTAAACTAAGAGATACCTTTGACAGTCAAAATAACAACAACCAAAAGAAACCAAACCTTATAATCTGAGAAAGAATTAAAAGTGCAGGAGGCTCATGTTCAGGAGATAGGAAGTTCCCTCTGACACCATTTTTCCTACAAAGTGATCAGAGGATGAAATAAGACCAAAGTTTGAACCTGGAGCCAGTGGACCAAGTGTTGGGGGAGAGAGGAGCGTCTGTGTGGGTCCCTGGGAACCAGAAGCATGAACTATGAAGACACAGACAGAGCTCCTGGGTCCTATTCCTTCAGAGAAGTTTGGTGCTAAAGGTGTGGCAGATGCATGGCCTCCTTTGTTGTGTTTTTCCCCCCTCTAGACTCTTTTGTAAAACCAGTTTCATATATTAGGATATAGAACATTCTTAGTCATAACCAGGTGTGTTTAGGTGAAGATGTCAGTAATGATTTAGGAATAATTAACTTTAAGTCATGAAAATGTTGTGATTGGAAACCTGATTGTAAGGACAGGAAAGGGGGCTTTCTTTTTCTTTGCTGTGGCCACCACAATTCATGATAAGTATTTGATAATTAAACCCCAACATGGTTAGCTTCTCTGATTCAAACAACCCCTCTGTTCAAACTGAGGGATAAGAGGAGCTACTCTCAAGGCTGTATTCTTTTATCCCTCTCCTCCCTGCTGTTTTCAGAACTTGGGGGCATTCACAACAATGAGTGTCTAGTTAATAGAAATTTCCTTTCACCCCTCATATTCAAACAAGCCTCTTTGTGAATCCTCATGACTTTTGCTCTAAGCAAGTTACAGGCTTGGAGGAAATCCTGATAAAACACCTTCCTAGGACATCTGCAGAGGGTTTTCTTCAAAGAAAATAAACTGTCACTTTTCAAGACAACCCCCTGGTATCTGCGTAACTTCAAACCTAAATCCTTTTCTATTCCCTATTACCTAGCAATAGCAGTCATTACTCTCTACAGTAAAAGCTTCATTTTGTTTCTGCCCTGTATTGAGATACTGATAGACCAGTGCTTTTCCTTTCTGGAAAGTAAAACACTTCCTCTATCTCTCCATTTAGTTGTGAATTCTTGCACAGCACATTTTACCAGCCAAACCCTAACACTGATGTCTGCAAGTGACCCTTGGGACTGCTGTCACCATGTCCCCACATGTTGGGGTTCAACTGGAACGTGCACCTGACACAGTGCAATATTGGGGGGAAAGCTACCTGGGAACATGATGGGGGATGAACCAAGACTGAGGACACACAGGTCAGGGTTTTTGTTCATTAGATTGTCATTTCCTTGTTGTTTAGCCAGTTCAAGTTTTCTTCCCTCACTTACCTCTCAAACAGCCTCACATGTTTCCTAGAGCCATGAAAACACTTTGTTGACAGTGTGCAGGAACACAAGCCATTTGTGCGTTGGTTTTGTACCTTACATCTTTCCTGAGTTCACTTTCTAGTTCTATCAGTTTTCTTGTGAAGTCTTCAGGCTTTTCTATATTTAAGGTCATGTCAGATCCATAGAGTTAAAGAGAGATATTTTATGGGCTCCTTTCTTATTTAGAGACTTTTTATTTCTTTTTCTTGCCAAATTATTCTGACAAAGACTTCCAGTTTTGTTCAATAGAAGTAGTCACTGGGGTGCTTTGGTTTGGTCCTGATGTTAGAAGAATTGCATTGAAAATTTTTCTGTGTAGCATCATGTTACCAGTTTTCTATTCAAATACAGCATGTATTATGTTGTGGTACACCACTTCTATACCAAATTTATTGAGAATTTTTACCATAAAGGTTTTTTAACATTTTCAATTGCCTTTTTTATATCTTTTTATATAATAATACTAGAGACTTGGTGCACGAAATCCGTGCATGGGTGGGGTCCTTAGGCCTGGCGGGTGATCAGGACTGATGAGGGCCAGGATGATCAGGACCTGAAGGCCACAGCAGGGTTGGGAGAGGAGGTGATGGTGGCTGGGCCAGGTGTGGAAGGAACAGATGCCAGACACTGATGCTCCCCTCAGCACCCTGCCACCCCATGGTCCCCCGCCTCCCTCCTCTCCTTCCCTGGGTGCTGCGCTGCCACCGCTGCCACCGGGGCCCTGCTGGCCAGAGGAGAGATGGGGGTGGGGAGTCAGGGGAGGTTTCTATCCCCAGTTTGGAACTTGCAGGAGGCAACCAATCAATGATTCTCTATCATCATTGATATTTCTATCTCTATTTTCTTCTCTGAAATCAATCAAATGTATATTTTAAAAATGCAAGGTTTTTAGAGGAAGAAAGGTAAGGCAAGGGAGCTATTGACAGGGGGGCATTTGAGATCTTGATCACATTTCAGATAGGGTAACATAAGGTGGTCCTCGGGGGGTGACAAGTGAGGAGTGGCAGTGGGTGGACCAGGGCACTGCAGGCTGAGGAATGGGCTGTAATGACTGGGAATGTGTGTGACAGTGACCCTGAGCATGTGTTGGGGCTGTCACTGGGGTCATTCATCTCCAAGAGGTTTTAATTCTGGACAGGAGTAGAAACACAAATATCAACAGGTCTTTCTTAGCCTAGAAGGTGACTTGGGCGGCAGGAGTAGGCTGCCCTGCTTCCCTACAAATGTAATCACACAGTATAATTGCACATGGATGTCAGTCAGCATCCAAATCAATGCCCAGCCAGCACTGGTGGCTGTGTCCTGCAACTCTCTGGCTGTGCTGCAGCACTATTGGCTGGGGGTGGGGGTGGGGAGAGAAACCACATCCCCAAGTGCACATGGTATGTGTAGGGGCAGGCAGGAATCCAGAAGCTGGAAGTCAGAGCTGAGGTGGCCCGGCAGCGCTTTGTCCACCATGGAGATGGAGGGGGAGAAGCTGTTGGTGTTACCGGCTTTGGAGTCAGAGGGGCTGTGCTTCCTGCACATCACTGGTACCTGTGAGCCAGCAGTTCGCCAGCTGGGCCAGGAGGGGCCTAAGGAGGCCTTTCCCTCCTGGAGCCATTCTTTCCAGGGTAGCAGCGTGGGCTGCTTTTTTCCCCCAATTTATTTATTTTTATTGGAAAGCAAGCTCTGGGCTTGCAGTTCCTGGGATCCCTGGGCCATAGCATGTGCCTCCAGGCCACACTGTACCTCCCTCAGCCTTCCTCTTGCATTGAGTATCTGGCTCCTGGTGGTTAGCGCACATCATAGTGACTGGTTGACCAGTCATTCTGGTTGTTACACTATTATGGTCGCTGGGCTTTTATTATATAGGATAGTTTTGTCCTTCATTCTGTGGATGAGGTGTATCACATTTACTGATTTACAAACATTGAACGATCCTTGCATTCAAGGACAATATCTCACTTGATCATGGTAAATGATCCTTTCAATATGTTGTTAAGTTTTATCTTATACTAGAGGCCCGGTGCCAGAAATTCATTCATGGGGGGGGGGGTGTCCCTCAACCTGGCCTGCACCCTCTCCAATCCGGGACCCCTTGGATATCCCTCTCACAATCTGGGACCACTGGCTCCTACATACTCGCCTGCCTGCCTGCTTGATCACCCCTAACCACCTCTGCTTGCTGGCCTGATTTCCCCCTAACTGGTCCTCTGCTGGCCTGATCACCCTATAACTGGACCCCTGCAGGCCTGGTCACCCTCTAACTGTTCCCCTGCTGGCCTGCCTGATTGCCCCTAACTGCTTCTGCTTGCTGGCCTGGTTGTCCCCTAACTGCCCCCCTGCCAGCCTGGCCACCCCCTAAATGCCCCCATGCCAGCCTGGCTGCCTCCTATCTTCTCCCCTATTGGCCTGGCTACCCCCTAACTGCCCCACTGCTGGCTTGGCCACCCCTAACTGCTCCGCTGCTGGCCTGATCGCCCCTAACCACCTCTGCCTTGGCCCCCACCACCGTGACTTTCTCTGGAAGGAAGTTGGACATCCAGAAGATGTCAGGTCAATCTGGTTAATTAGCATATTACCATTTTATTAGTATAGATTGTTGAGGATTTTAGCACTTATGTTCATGAGGGGTGTGACCTGTCATTTTTGGGTGTGCGTGTGTGTGTACTTATTTTGCTTTGGTATAAATGTAGTGGTCATCTCAATAAAAGGGTTTGGAAGTTTTCCCTCTTCTTGCAATTCTTGGAAGTGTTTGAGAAGAAATGATTGAGAAGATGCTATTTTCTCTTTGAAATTTGGGTAGAATTCACCCTTGAATCCATGTGACATGGACTTTCCTTTGCTGAGAGGCTTTGCTTATTACTTCAATTATTTTTAAAAATTTATATCCATCTGCAAAGTCAAGGGCAAATTCCTAATTTAAGCAACAAGTAAGTGGACTGATAAACACAACTGTTGATGTTCACGGGGAGTAGACAACACATTGTAGTTCACGGGGAGTAGACAACACATTGTAATTCCCACATGCACATTCCTGGAGTTGAACAGTGACATCCTAACCAGCGTCCTAATTCGGCATCCCACAGGTACTCTGAGTAACATGAACTGACAAGGGAGCAGCTCAAGGTCCCCACACAGGGAGAGACCTGCCTCCATAAACTGCAGCCCGGGGCTGGTCTCTGAGTTGGGCAGGACCAGTGCCTACCTGATGCTCAGCATTCAAACACATGTCTGCTCTTCCACCTGAAGAAAGAAGGGGTTTTTTGAAGAATGGGATGAAGCTATTACCCTAATGGTTTCTGTGCATGGAGAGGAACCAATGGGAAGAGGAAGAAGTCTTCGCACCATATTTAACAATTCCTCTTATGAGAAGCTACACTCAGCCATCAGGACACCCCACAGATCTAAGGGGCAGTGCATTTGGGTCAGTGTGGACATTACAGTTGTTTGCAGACCACATATTTATTTCATGTGCCATCGAAGAGAATGAAATGAAACCATGTTATCTTGTATAGAATTCTTAGAGTGTGTCGTCCTGAGGAGGTATCTCCCTTATCCCCATCTTCAGGAGCACAAGGAACAGGTCCCTGCTCCCTGAAATCCACAATGGATTTGGCTGAAGACACAGCTGTGAAGGACTCCCAGACCATGGCTGAGCTCAGCGGTGACACTAAAGCAGGGCCATTGCTGGGAGACTCGGGCATCACCTGAAGGAAAGTTCTGGAGGAAGACATCTCCCACAGACTTCCTGGGCCTTTCTGGAATTTAGGGAGGCTCAAGCAAGTTCCACATTTCATGGACACAGTTTGATGTGTGCTGACGGTTCCCCCAGGCTCACCAACCCCTCTGCGTTTTTCTTCCTCTAAATGAAAAATGCCTCCTGTGGTGCATGTGAGAATGTCCCTACTAATTTAATAAAATTGTTATAATACAAAGCCATCAGTGGTAGTCACAGGACCATAGGTCTAGGGAGAATCTTGGAGAAACTGTTATATGGAGAGGAAGCACAGGACCCTCAGAGGAAACTGCCATAAACACTACCTGCAACTGCTCCTGGGGCTGCAACACAAAGTCTGTGGGTCCTCAGCGCCCCCTGCTGTCCAGAGCGTCCCTTGCAGCCCACAGCCCTGCTGTCTCCTCTGGGAGGTTTGTGTCAAGGCTCACACTGACTTCCCCTCACCGTGTCTTGTACAGTAATACATGGCCGTGTCCTCAGACGTCAGCTTGGTCATTTTAAGAGAGACTGTGCTCGCAGGGTTGTCCCTGGAGATCGTGAATCTTCCTTGAACTGCTGGAGCATACCACTGATTTTTTCCACTTGGTTTACTCACTTCTGCCACCCACTGCAGCCCCTTCCCTGGAGCCTGGCGGACCCAGTGCATGTTGTAGTCAGTGAAGGTGAATCCAGAGGCTTTGCAGGAGAGGCTCAGAGACCCACCGGGCGGCACCACGCCTCCCCCAGACTCCACCAGCTGAACTTGGCACAGGCCACCTGCAAACAGAGACACAGACTGAGAACTGCCCCGTGTCACCCAGTCCCCATGAGCCTGATGCACAGGGACGCACCTTTGACAGCGAAGAGAAGTGCAGCCCAGATGAGCGCAGACCCCATGGTGTGGACACTGAGGGGCTCACACAGGAGGGCTCCTCTCCAGGGTCTGCAGGGACCCAGCCTGGCAAGCTTTCATGAGCAGGAGAGGCCCTGCATTTGCATGTCTTCCCCTGAAGACCTGTCTGAGCTGCCAGGGGGGCTCCTCCCTCCCTGTGGTCACATGGGAAGGGCGGGTGGACCAGGGTGCCTGGGCCAAGACTCAGGGGCATGAGGCTGGTCTGCACATTCTAGAAGCTTGTCTGTGAATAGTGAGAGACACACTCCGCCAGGACGGAGAGTGGGACTTTTAAGGTTCTCCAGTGCAGGTTGCACATGAAACCTCTCAGGAGACATCCTGGGACAGGATTGTGGAGATGACAGTGCCTCCTAGTGGTTGTTCTGAGCCTCACAGTCTGATGACAGGTGTCTGAACCAGCTTCCTGAGACAAGGCAGGCATGTCTGCCATGGGGAAGCCTTCCTTGGAATTTCTGAAAGTGTGGCAGCCCCAGTCCTGCTACTTGGTCACAGATGGTTCTCTGCAAGGATGCCCTGGGCCTCAGGCGGCCGCCTTGGGGGAGAACCTGAGGAACATAACCCTCTGCAGCCCAGGCCTCTAATGCCAGGCCCTCAGCTTGCTCATGGGAGGTGCTGTCACCCGGCCTGGTGTGCACACTCAGCATCCTGGACTGTCCACCATGCGACACAGCAGTGCCTGTTTAGCTCAGGGACATGTTTTCTGATATTTGTGAGGCAAACTCCGTGACTGTTGGCAGTGGGGCTGCATGGAGCAGTGAATACAAGTCACAGACTCACAGAGGGCAGTTCCCTGCTCAGGAGCCAGGCCCTTTAAACACAGCCCCTAAGACCCCGTGCCTGTGAATTCTAGGATTGTGCCTGAGACCATATGAGTAAGTCATAGTGGAGGGGATAGCTGTGGAAGAAAGGGGCTACATGCTAAACTGACAAGCTCAGGGAAGGCCTGCATGGCGGGCTTGCAAATTCACAGACCTAAAGTAACCACAAAGGATAGTCTCAAATGAAACTTTAACTAAAAGCAGTTATGGTGGGTAGTTACATCCTAGGCTGGTATCTTCACTGACAAGGTCAACCTTTACCTTAATTGAGCCTATCTGTCTTTTTGAATCTTTAATAACATACCCTTGAAATGTCTGGGTAACTTATAACTTCCCTTTTTCTGGACCCCTTGGGGCACAGCTTAATGTGCCTGGGTTCCAGGATAGATACCACAAATTCCTTCATTGTTATCATGTTAATTGTTCCTGTACCCACCTAAGAATGTGTCTATCATTTTACCTTTTATTCAAACCCAGGGGTTTCCCCGCTTTGTTTTCTCCCACCTCTAGTCTGTCAACAATGGATTTCATATAACCCACCTATGTCCCTTCCTTTGATTGCAATGTATAAATATAGATGTAACCTGTCATTCTCCAGAGCATTATATCACAGCAGTTGTCAATAGTTTGGCTCAAATAAACTCACAAAATTCTTTACAGGTTTGGATGTTTTTATGTTAACATAGCTTAGCCCACCCTCCTCGCTCTGGGACACAAGAAAGTGTGCCCACTTCTCCAGGGAGTGATTTTCATCCATTGCTGTTAGCGTCTGAAAGGTCATTTCCTCCATTTTTTCATGAACAAAGCCTTGAGTGCAAAGTCTTACCACCTGGGTGGTCAATAATTTTGTTGGATGATTATGTCATAAACTCTAACACCTGGATGCAGGTCCTTGAAGAGCCCCAAGGAGCAGCTCAAGAACATTCTGGCCCTTTGGTGAGCACCTGGACATGTGGGCTGATGTGATCCTGGGCCACAAAAGGGAGAGCACCTGACATCCAGAGCAGGTGAGGCCGTTCTCATCAGGGTCCCAGGTCCCTTGATGTTTACAGATGTGCACGGGTCCAACCTGGCCATAGAGGGAAGGTTTGCCTCAATGGAGACTGGTACATGCTGTTGGTAACAGAGAAGGAAATACACCGGGTGTGCCTGTGCTTATGTGGGTGTGTGTGGGTTACTCAGATGTGCTCATTCCCAGAAAGGAAGGAGTGAGTCTACTGGGGAAATAAGCTGTGACACTGTGGAAATTAGCAGCTGTGAAGGGACACTGATCACATTAGGGTGATAGTGATAGACCATGTGGGAAAAATAAGACGTGGTCACATAAGAAAATAGAGGTAAAGATATAAATGAGATGCCTTTGACAGTCACCAGTAATGAACACACCAAGGTGAACCAACACTCAAAACTGGAGGAATAATTAAAAGCCCAGGAGGTTCATGTTCAGGAGATGGGAGGTTCCTTCTGATGCTATTTTCCCTACAAAGTGATCAGAGGATAAACTAAGACCAGAGTGTGAACCTAGAGCTCGTGGACCACGTGTTGGATGCCAGTGGAGCACCTGCGTGGATCGCTGAGAACCAGGTGCATGAACTATAGAGACACAAACAGAGCTCCTGGGTCCTATTTCTTCAGGAGAGTTTGGTGCCAGATCTGTAGGAGCTGCACTGCCTCCTTTGTGGTGTTTATTCTCTAGACTCACTGGTAAGACCAATTTCTAACATTGGAGATGTAGATGAAACTCGGTCAAAACTAGGATGTTGTGGTGAAGTTGTCGATAAAGATTAGGGAGTAATTATGTTTGGGTTATGAAAATATTGTTATTGAAAACCTGATGTTTGAATGTGACCCTTGGAACAAATATGGCCATGTCCATAAATGATGGGGTCAACTGGAACATGCACCTGACTCATTGCCACATTGGGGGTAAAGGTGCCTGGGAACATGATGGGGGGTTAACCAAGACCGAGGACACACACATCCAGGGTTCTTATTTCATTAGGTTGTCATCTCCTTGTTGTTTAGTCAGTTTAAGTTTCCTTTTCTCATTTTCCTCTGAAACAGCCCCACATATTCCCTAGAGACTTGAAGACACTTTGTTGAGAGTGTGCAGGAGCCATTTGTGTGTTGATATTGTACTTTATATCTTTCCTGAGTTTCCTTTCTAGTTCTTTCAGTTTTCTGGTGCAGTTTTTATGATTTTCGGTATATATACAAGATATTTTCATATGTATAGAGATAAAGTCAGACATTTAAAAATGTTTCTTTCAGATTCATATATTTTGTATTTTTTTTTCTTACTTAAGTATTCTGACAAGGACTTCTTGTTTTTTCCAATAGAAGTATTCACAGGGGCAACATGTCTTGGGCCTGATGTAAGAAGAATAGCTTTCAAATTTTGTTTGTGTAGCATGAGAAAATTGGCTTCTCAAATGTGGCCTTTATTACATTGAGGCCCATCCCTTCTACAGCTAATTTGTTAAAAATTTTAATCATGAAGGAATTTTTAATTTTTAAATGTTTTGTTCTATATCTATTTATAGGATGGTATACTTTATCCTTCAATCTACGGATGAGGGTAGCCCATTTAATGGTTTCCAAATATTGAACTATCCTTGCATTCTTGGACAATATCCCACTGGATTATAGTTAATGATCCTTTCAGTGTGCTGTTAAGGTTCCTCGTTTATTGTTGAGGGATTTTGCATGTATTTTCATCAGGGATATTGACCTGTCATTTTTGTGTGTCCTTACTTGAATTTGGTATCAGTGTAATGGTCACCTCAATAATCTGTTTGGAAGTGTTGCCTCTTCTTTTAATTCTTGGAAGTACTCAGGAAGGATTGATTAAAAACTTATGAGTCCCATCAAGGTTTTGGTGGATTTTACCCTGAATTTCATTTGGTCATTGGCTTTTATTTGTTGGAAGGTTTTGACTACTACTTTTACTTTTTAAACTCATATCAATCTAGCCAAGTTGGGATCCAGTTCTTATTTGAGCAACTACTAAGTGGATTGATAAATACAACTGTTGATCTTCACAGGGTGTGGTCAGTTATAATAATAGTTGGTTTCAGACCACATATTTATTTGATATTCCATCTAAGAGAATGAAAGAAAACCATGTTATCTTGTAGGGAATTCATAAAGTGTTTTTGTCCTAAGAGTGTACTTCCCTTACCCCCATCTCCAGGGAGCACAAGAAACAGGGCCAGGCCACTGCTCTCTGAAATCTACCATGGTTTGTGCTGAATACACAGCTATGCAGGACTCCCAGACCATGGCTGAGCTCCGATGTGACACTAAGGCAGGGCCATCACTAGGAGACACAGATGTAATCTGTCAGAAACATTGGGCTCAGGAAATCTCCGGTGGATTTGCTGGGCCTCCCTGAAATGCAAGGAAGTTAACCAAGTTCCACATTTCCTGGAGAGACTTTGTGTGCTGACAGTTTCTCCAGGCTCACCAACCCCTTTGCATTTTTCTTCCCCGATAAGTGAAAAAGTGATACACAGCATGTTTGCATGTGAGAATGTTTCTATTAATATTGTAAATCTTTCAAAATAGAAAGCCATCAGTAGTAGTCACGGCACCATGGGTCTAGAGAGACTCTTGGAGAAACTGTTATATGGAGAGGAAGGCAAGGCCCCTCAGAGAAATCAGCCATAAATTCCACCTGCAACTGCTCTTGGAGCTTCAACTCAGAATGGGTGGTTCTTGATCGCCTCCTGGTGGCCTGAGCACGCACAGCAGCCCAGCCCTCATGTCTCCCTCAGGGAGGTTTGTGTCTGAGCTCACACTGACTTCCCCTCACTGTGTCTGTTGCACAGCAATACATGGCCGTGTCCTTATATCTCAGGCTGTTCATTTGCATATACAGCATGTTCTTGATGTTGTCTCTGGCGATGGTGAATAGGGCCTTCACAGAGTCTGCATAATATGTGCTGTCACCATTAGCAGTAATAGCACAAATTCATTCTAGCCCTTTCCCTGGAGGCTGGCGGACCCAGTTCATGTAGTAGCAACTGGAGGTGAATCCAGAGGCTGCACAACCCTCCAATTCAAAAAGCCTCTTTGTGAATCCTCATACCTCTTCTTCCAAGTATGTCACAGGCTTGGGGGAAATGTTGATAAGGCACCTTCCTAGGACATCTGCCAGATTGTTTCCTTGAAAGCAAATAAACTATCATTTTCAAGACAACCCCCATGGTATCAGCTCAACTTCAGCCCTACATCCTTTCTGTTTCCCTGTCACCTACCAACAGCAGACATTACTATTTAAAGTAGAGCTGCATTTTGTTCCTGCCCTGTATTATCTACCGATAGACGAGTGCTTTCCTTTCTGGAAAGTAAAACACTCTTCCTCTCTGTATCTCTCATTTTAGTTGTGAATTCTTGCAAACCCTGAATCACCTAACACTTATGTCTGCATGTGACCCTTGTGATCATTTGTGGCTCCAGCGTCTCTGCAGGGAGGTTTGTGTCTGGGCTCACACTGACTTCCCCTCACTATGTGTCTCGCACAGTAATACACGGCTGTATCCTTGGCTCTCAGGCTGTTCAGTGATAAGTAAACTTGGCTCTTCGACATGTGTCTGGTGATGCTGAGTTGGGATCTCAGTGTTCAGTTATAGTTTGTACCTCCGCCAGCCCACATAACACCAACCCACACCCAAGTCCAGGGGATTAGGACTTGGACAGCTTTGGGGTCATTAATCATATAGTCAGACCATGAATCATCCAAGCCAAAAAAATTATTGGGGTCCCGTTTATGAAATCTCTCAACACTTGGAGGGAAGAATGCATACCCCTCACTGAAGGAGCTGTGATGATGGTGTGTCTGTATGAGGAGCCATCATTTCAATAGTCCAAGACCCCTGTCTCAGTCCATCGTCATCACCATCATCATCTTCATCACCATCAACACCATCATCATTTCCTTACTTACACTCATTCTCATATTCTGTAAACATGGTTGTTGTCCACACACAATGATTTTTTTTATCAAATATTAAAAGTAAGTGTCTCCTCTTTTGATATCATTGGGAAATTGAAACCACAATAGCCTCACCTAAAATACAGAGCCTTCCAAACAGCTGGTGGTCCTGGACAGGGGAGAAATCCCACCCAAGACAAAGGACTAAGCACCCTGTCCAATTCTGTGGTCATTATTGTGGGAAAGCACAGGACTTGGATGGAAAGTCTGTAAGGAGGAAACTCTGAAAGGTCACAGCCTCCTGGGGAGTTGGCTGAAGGAGCTACCTGTGCCTTGACTTTTCCAAACAAGTCTGTATACGTGCAAATCCCTAGGTGTTTACTGGAATCTTTATGCTTAGTCTTTAGATATCCTTGCTTAAAGGACACTGCAGATGCATGTGTCTTCTCAAGGATGCTTGCTCTGCTGATAGTATCTAAAAGTTAATTTTAGTTCAAGGTGCTGTTGCAATAAAAGCCTAAGAAAAGAGGCAAGTGGTGCTGTTTGGTTTCTCTAGCCAGGCTGTCCCTTAGCCCTCCCTTTCACAGAAATGTGTGTCATAGTAATAATTAATCCCCTGCTCAGGGTCTGCTGGTCAGCTCCAGCAAGTGGTGCCCTGTGTGAGGAGGAACACAATGAGACACAGTGGAAACCTCAGAAATGAAGAATGATTGCATAGTAAGTAATTGGAATCCGCTGGGGATTTCCAAGTTTGAGGGGACTGTTTCTCACCTAAGGTTTTACAATGGGACAGTAGCTGTCTGCTGGGCAACAGCAATACATAAGAGTACTTAAACAGTTATTGAAAGCAAGTGGGGCCGTGGTTACAGAAGAACAATTAAAGGGCCTGTTACAGACTGGTATAATTTATAAGCCCTTGGTTCCCTAATGCTGGAACACTAGACCTTGATCTCTAGGAACAAGTGGGCAGGAATTTAAAGAGAAATCAGGCCCAGGGAAATCTAGTGCCCTTATCATCATTAACCATGTGGGCTCTTGTTCGAGCTGCACTATGCCCACTCCATATAGAGGAAAAAGGCCTACAGAAGGCCAGGAGGATTTATCACCACTCATCCTCCTGAGATAGAGCCTGTAGTCCTAAGGCCCCGCTGCTGGAGGAAGTATTTCCTGATCTTCTGCCTCCCGTGTGGGAGAGTCCATCAACTAGATCCTCGGTTATTGGATCCTGTGTCAGGCAGCCATCTCAGAGGAGAGCATTTGGCTTGCCCAGTTATGCAGGATCAACAAAGCAATCAGATTCATGAGCTGCTCTCCTTTAATACATTTAAGGAAATAAGAAAGAGTATAAGAGAAAATGGGCTAACAGCCTGTTTACAAAAGGGCTCCTCAATGCCTTGTCTGAAAATTATCACATGACTCCTTGGGACTGGCAGACTTTAGCTAAAATGACTTTAGATGCCAGTCAATATTTGCTATGGAGAGCAGAATATGATGAGATCTGTGAACAACAGGCTGTTTGTGGGTGTTCACTGGTAGCCCCTCTGGGCTACATTCTGGCTGTAAGTCCCGGGCACTGTAAAACATCTTCTGAGGGATCCACAGAGAAGGAGCTTATTTTGCATCCTGTATTACCACCCAGAATATTACCTCATTGAACATCAGCATTATTATGGCACTTAGGAGACAAGCAGAAGTCCTAATACCCATATATCTCACCAGAGAATGACAAGGCTCATCAGCTGTTGAAATCTTAGAAAGAGCATTGGACCAATTAATGCACAAAAGGTTTTGGGGAATGCTCTTTGCAGCCATTATCTCAGTTACTGTCATCCTGATTACTGCCAGCATCGCTGTGGCAGCCCTTTCTGAGTCTGTACATACTGCCACATTCATAGACATTATGGCCAAAAATGTAACTAGGGGATTCAGTATACAATAGCAGATAGATAAAAAATATTAGCTAGACTACAGGCAATAGAGGCAGCCATTGAATATTTGGGGGAAAGACAGGATGCTATAGCACACAGGCAATTGTTCAATTGTGATTGGGAGCATAAGCACGTATGTGTCACCCCTTAAAATGGAACAGTAGTCACCATCAGTGGAATGATGTTAAAAAGCATCTATGGGGAACCTTTCATGATAACCTTACTGAAGAAGTAAACACATTGCAAAAGCAAATTAAAGAGGCCTCACTTGCTATCAATGAACATGAACAACAGACTACTGCTGAGAATGCAGTAAAGGAGCATTTGGAGTGGATAGACCCCACCGCATGGTTTCCTAGAATGAATTGGCACCTGATCAGACTAACCATTGATGTCATTATAATTTGCTTTGTATAAAATCGGAACTCAAGCAGTGAATGCACTGCTTCAACTCGGACATTCCAAAGTGGAGAGTTTGCCACCTCTCTCTGTCTTTTGCATCCAGCAAAACAAAATAGGGGGAGATGTGGGAAAGGATGGGACTTGGTTGAAAAATCTTTAAGGATGAAACTCTGAATGGTCAGAATCTCCGGTGAGAGTTGGCTGAAGGCAACTACCCCTGTCTTGACTTTTCCAAACAAGTCTGTGTCTGTGCAAGCCCCTGAGTGTTTACTGGAATCTTTATGCTTAGTCTTTAGACGTCCTTGTTTAAAGGACACTGCAGACGCATGTGTCTTCTCAAGGATGCTTGCCCTGCTGATAGTATCTAAAAGTTAATTTTAGTTCAAGATGCTGTTGCAATAAAAGCCTAAGAAAACAGGCAAATAGTGCTGTTTAGTTCCTCTAGCCAGGCTGTCCCTTAGCCCTCTCTTTCACAGAAACGTGTGTCAGAGTAATGATTCATCCATCGCTCAGGGTCTGCTGGTCAGCCCCGGCAATCATCACCATCACCAGCACCAAAATTATTATTTTTTTATTTTTTTAAAAAATATATTTTATTGATTTTTTACAGAGAGGAAGGAAGAAGGATAGATAGTCAGAAACATCGATGAGAGAAAAACATCGATCAGCTGCCTCTTGCACACCTCCCACTGGGGATGTGCCCGCAACCAAGTTACATGCCCTTGACCGGAATCGAACCCAGGACCTTTCAGTCCGCAGGCCGACGCTCTATCCACTGAGCCAAACCGGTTTTGGCGAGCACCACAATTATTATCATCACCATTTGCCTATTTATAATATTTTTCTCATTTTCAGTAGACTTTGATTTTGTACACACATAACGACATTTTATCTCAATGTTTGCTCAATTTATATAATTGTTCAGTAAAATATGTAGGCATACTTTATCTTCTTGTTCATTTGATTTCTGAAAACTGATGGCTTATTCCTGCCTCTTCTCACTTGGCCTCGCATGGGAAGCTGAAAAGAAAGGTTGGGACTCCTCTCCGTATGTCAATAAGAGGTTGAAACCACACAAGCTGTTGTAAGCAGAATTCCTCTGCCTCCCCCACCACCTCAACTTAAATGAAATCCCTGAGTCAGTCTCCTTTCCTGGACCCATCAAACCAGGTCTGACTTCCTGATGGGCCTTTCCTGTACCTGCCAGAGATTTCAACAATGTGCATAATAAACATTCTATGCCCTTGGTGTGTGTGCTTGTTGTCACCCTGGACATCTGTACGAAGCTGCTGTGGGTGTCTCTGCATCTACCTGGCATCACCTACACTCGGTGGTATGAGTATCATGACAAGTTAATGACCGTCTCCACCTGGGGTCCCTCTTCTCCAGCTTTGGGGTCACACTCTTCTGGTGCTCACTGTCCAGGACACATGTGTCCCGCTGGCTGGCAGGGACCCTGAGCTGTGTGGGGCTGAGCTGCACTGTTGAGTCAGCAGAGCATCTGGTTCTATTTAGCTGACTTGAGCAGAATTTTTGATCATTAATTGGTACTTGGCACAAGAGTATCAGAAAAAAAAAAAAAAAAACTCTCTGCAGTTTGTCCACGTGAGAAAGTTTTCTCTGTTTACAACAGACATTTCTAATTCAGAGACGTCAGAGGTAAGTGCAGAGTCAGGAATCCAGAGGTTCCCTCAGGGAAATTGATATGAAGAGGAAACAACACAGGACACCAGCCCAAACCTCCAGCTGCACCTGCTGCTGGAAAGGTCCTTGTGTTCAGGGACCCTGAGCGCCCCCTGGTGGTCACAGACCCTCCTGCAGGGAGGTTTGTGACTGGGCTCATACTGACTTCCCCTCACTGTGTCTGGCACAGTAATACAGGGCCCTGTCCCGGGCTCTCAGGCTGTTCATTTGCAGATACAGCGTTGTCTCCGGAGATGGTGATCGGGTCCTTCACAGAGTTGGCATAGTATGTGCTACTTCCATCAGGATTAATATATGAGACCAACTCCTGCCCCTTCCCTGGAGCTTGGCAGACCCAGTTCATCCAAGGGCTACTGAAGGTGAATCCCGAGCCTGCACAGGAGAGTCTCAGATTCCCCCCAGGCTGCACCAAGCCTCCCCTAGACTCCTCCAGCTGCAACTAACACTGGACACTGCAAACACAAAGACATCCTGGTCAGGAAACACTCACATGTCCACTATTTCTCCCACTCATATCCACTCACATACTCAGTATATATTGTTCTTCATATATTACCTCTCAAAATAGCCACAAGGAAAACCCAGCTGAGCCCAAAGCCCATAGTGAGTGGTCTGTGTTCAGTCCTGATCAGGGAATGGGAACCCCACTGGGGATCCCGGGGCTGGGCTCCTGTCCCAGAGCTTCAGGGTAAGGGCTGGGCTGTTTTTTATTTTTTTTATTTTTTTTTTTAGCAGAGGGGGCCCTATATGCATGTCCTCTTACTATATAGTGAGATCTGGGATTAGAGGCTTGCATTAAGAACGTGATCCCACAGTGTGACATGTCCAAGGGTGCATGTATGTTAAGATTTATACTCCACATCAGGGTCTGTGCCCTCTCCAGTGGACTAAACTGCTTCAGGCGACCCGCACAAAGTCCCAGGAGAGAAAATTGTCACAAAAAGAAAAAGAGGAGGTTTAAAATGAGACATGCCTTTGATGGTCACCAGTAATGACAACCAAGAGAAATCAACCCTCACAACCAGAGAAAGAAGAAAAAGTGCAAGAGGTTCATGTTCAGGAGACAGGAATTTGCCTCTGATACCACTTCCACAACAAAGTGATCAGAGGATAAACTAAGACCAGAATGTGAACCTAGAGCCAGTGGACCATGTGCTGAGGGAGAGTGGATTGTCTTTGTGGGTCCCTGGGAACCAGAAGCATGAGCTATAGAGACACAGGCAGAGCTCCTAGGACCTATTCCTTCAGGGGAGTTTGGTGCTGGACGTGTAGCAGCTGCCCTGCCCTCATTTCTGTTTCATTTTCTAGACTCACTTGTGAGACCTGTTTCTATCATTGGTGATGTAGATGACACTCATTCAGAACTAGGGTTTGATAGTGAAGATGCAGGTAAAGAGTAGGGAGTAATAAAGTTGAATTTATGAAAATCTTGTGATTGGAAACCTGATGTCTTCACATGACCCTTGGGACCACTGTCACCATGTCCCCACATGATGGGAGTCAACTGGAATCTGCACTTGACTTAGTGCCACATTGGGGGGAAGCTACCTGGGAACATTATGGGGGATTAACCAAGACCAAGGACACACACATCCAGGGTTCTTGATTCACTAGGTTGTCATCTCCTTGTTGTTTAGCCAGGTCACGTTTCCTTTCCCCACATTCCTCTAAAACACCCCACATGTTCCCTAGAGTCATGAAGACACTTTGTTGAGAGTGTGCAGGAGCACAAGCCATTTGTGTGTAGATTTCATGCCTTACATATTTCCTGAATTAACTTTCTAGTTCTAACATTTTTCTGGTTCTGATTTTTTATTTTCTACATATAAGATTACATAATCTGCATACAGGTAGGAAGAGTCGTTTTAACTTGATATTTCTGATATAGATAGTATTTATATTTTTTCTTGCCTAGGTTTTTTACAAGCATTTCTAGTTTTGTAGAATAGAAGCAGTCACATTGGGCACCCTTTTCTTGATCTTGATCTTGAAGAATAACTTTCCTTCCTCTGTGTCACAGTGGGCTCCCTTGTCTTAATCATGATCTTAGAAGATTAACTTTCTATTTCCTCTGTTTACTATTATGTCACATGTTGGATTCTTAAATGCTACCTTTTTATGTTGAGGTACATGCCTTGTATTAAGTAATTTATTAAAAACGTATTCATAAAAATGGTTTTGAATTTTTAATGTTTTTTCTTTTTATCTATTTAGTATGTGATTAAGTATATTATTTTAAATTATGTGGTTTACAGACATTGAACCATCCGTGCATATGGACGATATTCCAATTGACCATGATTAATGATTCTTTCAATATGCTATTAAATGTCTTAGTGTATTATTGACTTGGAACTGGGGAAGGAGATGATGCAACACTTACTTTGATTCTCAAGTCAGAAATATGCCTGACTGTCATGAACAAATTGTTACTATACATAGGGATTTAGAGCTCTGACTTACTGGAGAGCCTTTCCTGTGCTTCCCAAATTTCAACCATGTGCATAATAAACATTCCATGTCCCTTGGGGTGTGTTTTTGTTGTCATCCTGGACATCTGTACCAAGCTGTGTGGTTCCCTCTGCCTCTGCCTGGTGTCACCTACTCTTGGTGCTATGAGCATGATGACAAGTCAATGACCGTCACCACCTGGGGGTCCTTCTTCTCAGCTTTGGGTTCATATATCTGTGTTGACTACAGTTCAGCATTCAGGTGAGCTGCACTGTTAACTCAGTGGAGCCTCTTGTTAGGTTCAGGAAACGTGGGTCAGAAAATTAAATGATTGTAATTTGGGCACAAGAGTATTGAAAAAAGACTCTCTGCCTTCTGTCCACGTGAGAAAATTGTCTGTTTACAACAGACTTTTCTAATTCAGAGACTTCAGAGTTAAGCTCAGAATCAGGAATCCAGAGAGGTTCCCTGAGGGAAACTGTGACATGAATAGGAAACCAGCCCAAACCTCCAACTGCACCTGCTGCTGGGATGGTCCTTGTGTTCAGGGACCTTGAGCGTCCCCTGGTGGTTGCAGCCTTTCCTGCAGGGAGGTTTGTGTCTGAGCTCGCACAGACTTCCCTTCACTGTGTCTTGCACAGTAATACACAGCTGTGTCTTCAGACTTGAGGCCATTGATCTGCAGATAGGCCGTGCTGACAGAGGTTTCCATGGAGAAGACAAATCTTTCTGAGAAGCCCTGGGCATACGAGGGTGTACCAGTCTATGTGTTGATAAAGCCCATACACTGTAGGTCCTTTCCTGGGGCCTGTCTCACCCAGCTCATAGAGTAGCTGGTGAAGGTGCATCCAGAAGGCTTTCAGGAGACCTTCACGGAGGCCCCAGGCTTCCTCACCTCAGCTCCAGACTGCACCAGCTGCACCTGGGAGTGGACACCTGTGGAGAGGAGACAGGAGTGGATGGAAATCCCCCTTGACTCTCCCTGGTCCCCTCTTCAACCCAGGACCTGTAGCCACGGCCACCAGGAGGAGGGTTCTGCAGCTTCAGTCCATGGTGAGGGCTGTGCTGGGAGCACTTCTGTAGGGGAGGGTGTGGCTGTGGGTGATGCCCTCAGGGCACATACTTATCCATATTTAACCTTGTCTGCCTCCTCTCTTTTGCATATTCATGAGGCAGAGTATTTCATAGCTGAGGGCTTGACCCCACCTGAGAGAAGATGGATGACCCAGGGACCAGGCTCAGTGAGAGTCTGAGGGTCCAAGTCCTAATCATGGTTGGAGGAGGTGTGTCACCTGCCGGGTCCCTGAACTCTGTGCAGCACAGCTCCTCCACTGAGGAATCAGCCTCCAAAGGACATACTCATCATTATGGGCCTGCCTTTTGGTGACATGGGGCCACCTGGACCAGCTCTAGGCTTTGATACCTGAATGACTTCTTCCTGGATCAGCCTGTCTCCAATATGCTGCCCCTAGTGAGGTAATAAATCCAACCCTGCCCCAGCCCCTTACAATTCAGATATCCCGAAGCCATAGAATAACCCCCTTTGTGTGTGGTTCTCATGTCTCATTGAGTTTGGTAAACGCTCTGATAGAGCAGGATGTTCAGTCACCTCAGAAGTCCTGTCCAACTTTCAGTTTGGATTGTTTGTATGAAGAGAGGAAAGCCCAGGCCTCAGAGGAAACCCCTGTCCAGCTCCCTCTCACCTGCTCCTGCAGCAGCAGCCTGTGCTCCTGGATCCTGAACGCCCCCTGCTGCCCAGCCCTGGATCTGCAAGGAAGGGTCCTGCCTGGGCTCACAGGGCATTAACCTTTCAGCAACTCTAGTGAAGGCTGTGCCCTGAGGTCAGATTGCTCCCTCAGGGACACGGTGTGGTTTTGATGTCTGTGGAGTGAACTAGCCTTACTGAGCCCCAATGACTCCATAGGGAGACCCCAAACCAGGGCTTTATGAGGGCAGCTGGGAACCCTTCCCTGGAGTTGCCAGATGCAGGGACACAGCCCACCCTCCCCTCATCCAGAAGCTCCTGGGGCCCTGGGGCCTCTTATGCCCTCAGGTTCCTCACGTTGAAGGTTCCATCTGCACATCCCAGCCTGTGGCCCAATTTTACTGCACTTTTACTATTTAATAAATCACACACACACACACAGTGATGATTTTCTTTGCCACAAAATCCACATTTACCCCTCCTCCCTGTACATAGCACATGAGAAGGGACCACACATGGATTCTAGGCCTGGGTGTGACTTTCTTTGGAAACTGATCAAATGCACCCACAATACAAACACAGACTTTGAAGAGCAGGCACTGGTGTGTCCGTGTTCTTGCAGGTCCTGCACTCCCAGATGCAGGTGGAACAGGTCAGGCTTGCTCCAGGGAGAGTCAGAGGTGGAGCTGGGTCACCCTTTGACTGCAGGGTGCGTTGCTGGGAGTCCCCTGGAGACCCCCTCAGGAAGCAGGGAACACACCCCAGCACTGGGAGGGGAGGAGGCAGCAGCATTGTCAGCTGTCAGGTGAGGCTGCTCTCCCAGGTCCCCTGGTGGGCGGGGCCACAATGGGCAGGTGAATACCTGCTCCTGGTCACAGAGTCATTCTAGGACCTGCCTTCCCAGCATTCAACTGAGACCCTGGGAGGAAAGGAATCTGGAGGCTGACTTTCTGGGAAGGGGCCTGTGAGCCCATGATGGGCTAAGACAACAGATGGAGGGAGGATCAAAGTGCAGAGCAGTTGTATCTTGTACTAAATCACTTAACTGATATTTACCTAATAATGCAATATCAGAAGAAAGGGCTTGTGAACCCCCCTGAAGAGACCTGACCATGTGTTTTAACAATAAAGGCCAAGGTGAAACTGCAATTATTCTCTGAGTTCACACGTTACAATTCACGGAGCAATTCAGAATCCACACCTTTGAGAACCGCTCCAGTGCAGGACGTCTAACTCAGGATGCTCAGAACCCTCTAGAAGCTGCAATTCTGGAAGCAGAAGCTGACCTCTGACCTTCTGTACAAGGGGAGGGTCAGGCAGTGGAAACTTCACTCAGTGTGAGAACCAGACCCCACTCTCACTCCTGCTTTGTGCCTATTGACTTGCCCATCATCGCTGGTTGCTGTACACTCTGAATGCATGAGTCCCTCTGTTTCCCTTATTATTGAAGTTGTTAGGTGGACACAGAAGTCTCACCCCAGGTTTGGTGCTGACATCTGGCAGCTTTCAGCCTCACCCTCCCTCCTCCACTTCTGCTCACATCTGGACACACGGATGAGGCAGCCTGAAGGTCTCTCCTCTGCTCCTGGAGAGGGTCCATCCACTCCAGCCCCTGCCCAGCACAGGAACCCCACCAGTCCTCACTCCCTGACACAGCTCACCCTGAGTCAGTCCCTCTCCTGGCTCCCTGAGGCAATTGCACCTGCTGGAGAGGCCTCCCTGTCTCCGGAGAACGAGATTATATCAGAGCTGCAGGTCATCTCATGCCCTGGTCTGTGGGCATCCTCAGACTCAGCCTCTGAAGCTGCTGTGGGCGGGACCCTGCTGTCCTTGCACAGGGCCCACAGCCATCTTCTCTGTGTGAAGGGGCTGGGCAATGGCCACCCCATGGCCTCTCTTCTCCATAGGACTACGAGCTCTTTGCTGCTGAGCTGTCTGTGCCCAGATCATGACTCTGGAGAAGGTCCAGGAGCCAATGTCACATGAAGAGGAAACCCAGCCTCCAATAGGATCCAGGCTGAGACTCCCTCTGAGCCTGCACCTGAGCTGCCACAGCTGATTGCTGGGTCTTGAGCGCCCCCTGGTGTCCCAAGGGCCCCCTGCAGCCCAGCCCTGCTGTCTTCCTCAGGGGGTTTGTGTCTGGGTTCACACTGACTTCCCCTCACTGTGTCTCTTGCACAGCAATACAGGGCCATGTCCTCGGTGGTCATAGAGCTCAGCTGCAGGGAGGACTGGTTCTTGGACGTGTCTCTGGAGATGGAGGTTTGGCTCTTCAGGGAGGGGCTGTAGTAAGTGTTTCTATTATAAGATATGCACCCCATCCATTCTAGCACCTTCCTGGGGGGCTGGCAGATCCAATTCCAGCAGTATCCACTGATGATGGAGAATCCATAGACCGCGCAGGTAAGGAAGAGGGTCTGCGAGGGCTTCACCAGTCCTGGGCCCAGCTCCTGCAGCTGCACCTGGGACAGGACACCTGGGGACAAGGAGCATCAGTCCTGTCAGTCACCTGCAGTCACAGCCATCCCATGACCCTTGTCTGACCCCTGAGACCCTCACCTCAGGGGGCTGTCACCAGGCACAGCAGAATGCCCAGCAGCCTCGTCTTCTTCTAGACCACAGCTCTGCCTTCCCAGAGACCTCAGCCCTGAGTGAGGAGAGAGCTTTGAGCCTGCATAGCTCAGGAGAGGATTTACCCAAACCTTGAAGAGAAATTTGCATGTGGGACAGCCTTTCCTATAAGTGTAGGGAGTGAGGTCAGTTTCCCAGGTCATTCTGGGATCTCTGTGAGGCCATCTGGTCCCTTGACCTCACTCAGCATGTAAGCCAGGAAAAGGGGACCACCTGGGTTGAAGCACATTGGAATTAGGTCAAAAGATGGCCTAAACTTTCTGAGCATAAGAAGAAATGGTGGACTAGATGAGTAGGTTACACTTTTAACTTTTCATGCATTGTTCAAACTGGTGTAAAAGGGCTTAGCATTTGTTTAGACCTTTTCTGAATCTCAAAATCTTATTGTATCCACAACTTCCAAATTTTTAAATCGAATTTTATATAAATATTTTCTACAGTTATGCAAAAAATAAAAATAAAGTGCAGCCATTCTAAATATCTTACATCTTAATTTATGATGTTACTTTAATCTGAAAAATTACCTCCCAAGCACAGGCAGGTGAGGTGAGATATTTGTAATTCTTGATGTTTGAAATTTTGTAATTCTGTCTACAGCTTCTTGTGCAAAGCATTTGACATGCGTGGCCATGACCTATGACAGAGTCTCCAAACCAGTTATATCAGAAACAATAATGGCTTTAGGTGGAGAAAAGACACAACACAAAAGCAGTGGTCATGCAGGTGTACAACTCAGAACCATTCATATGTCGAAATGAGGATGGATGGAGATTGACCTGTTTTCTCAGCCTGGTGTTACTGGTGATGTCTGAGTCCAAAGGGAGGTGAGTGAAGACAATACCCCTTCTCATAGGAAAGGAAACTTAAATTCTGAGAGGAATCCTTCACTCCCAGCCCTTCCCCAGGGGGTGTGTGTGGTCAATGTGGTCAGAGGGTGCTGGGCTCTCCCACAAACATATAACATCTTTAATGTATAACTTATACATTCTGATATCAGATATATGATTTAGGAATATATTCCTTATAATTATGTTTGTGTTTTCATTTGCTGAATTGAATCTTTGGTGGGTAAAAAGCCTTTAATTTTAACCAAATCTAATTTAATGATATTTTCTTTAATGGGTTTTATTTTAGGTGATTTTACAAAGATGTCCCTAGAAAAATGCTGAGCCTCCACTGTCCATGTGGATTGACTACAGTAGCCACAGGAATTAGAGCAGGTTCTGGTATCAGAGGCGAGTGCTGGTGGAAAACTACCCATAAATCTGGACATGACTATGGGACTGGGTGAGGGGAGGAAGCTGGACCTGTTTTGAGTCACATGACACAAATGTGCCTGATGCTCAGGACAGAGCGTTACTGGACATATGGGTTTAAAGCTTCCTCCAGTGAAGGCCCAGAAGGAAGGGCAGGGTATGATAGAGACAGATTGTATCATCATAGGAAATACCTGAATAATGAGGAACAGGAGTTTGTTAGAAATAGAAATGTTGAAGATCATGCAGGTAGCGATCAAAAGTAATAAAGAACGTGTCATTGCAAACTGGTGGGAAGGGGATCCGTTTCCTACATGCACATTCTCACAGTGTCTCTGCTCTAGAAGGTAACACCTTCCCAGGTCCAGGGGATCCACATTGGATACCTTTAGAGTCATTAATCACATAGTTTTGACATGAAACACCCAAGCTGCATAATTCATTTGGGTCCCATTTATGAAATTTCTCAACACTTACAGGAAAGGTTGGACACCACTTACCCAAAAGCCAGGGTGATAGTGTGTCTGTTTGAGGAGTCATCATTTCATTGGATCAAGGCTCTTTCTTTTTTTTTTATATATATTTTATTGATTTTTTACAGAGAGGAAGGGAGAGGGATAGAGAGCTAGAAACATCGATGAAAGAGAAACCTCAATCAGCTGCCTCCTGCACACCCCCCACTGGGGATGTGCCCGCAACCAAGGTACATGCCCCTGACCGGAATCGAACCCGGGACCCTTCAGTCCGCAGGCCAACGCTCTATCCACTGAGCCAAACAGGTTTCGGCTCAAGGCTCTTTCTTAGTCTATTGTCTTCGTTCTCATCGTCATCATAATCATCATCATCATCGCCATCAACACCATTTGCTTACTTATAATGGATTTTCTCATTTTCTGTAGACATGATGCTTGTCTACTCAGAATGACTTCTTATAGAAAAAGAAAGCAGGCATCTCCTCTGTAGATGTCATTGGGAAACTGAAACCCCAAAGGTTCACCTCAATGTGACCCAAGACCTTTTAAAAACTGTTGAACTTGGGTAAACTACAGATTCTGACCAAGACATTGAACCATGACTTCTGTCCAATTCTATCATCACCATCACCACCTCTATCACCATCACCACCTCCATTACCGTCATCATCATGATCACCTTTATCATCCTCATCCTCATTTTCTTACTTATAATTATTTTTCTCATTTTCTGTAGACCTGGTTTTTGAACACACATAATGACACTTTATGTTATTTTTTGCTCATTTTGTATAGTTGTTAAGTAGAATAGGTTGCCATACCCTATCTCTTTTTTTGTTTGACTGCTGAAAACTGATGGCTTATTCTTGCCTCTTCTTCATCTGAAATCCATGAGAAATCAGATAAGAAATTATGGTTCTGTCATTAGATGCCATTGTGAGATTGTAACCACACAAGCCCCATATAAGCAGAATTACTCCCCCTCCCCTACCACCTCAACAAATAAAATCTCCTAGCCAGTCTCCTTTCCTGGCTCCATCAAAGCATGTCTGACTTGGTGAAGGGCCTTTCCTATGCTTCTCAGGAATTTCAACTATGTGCGTAATAAACATGCCATTTCACCTTGGGGTTGGCATTTGTCATCAGCCTAGATATCTGTATGAAGCTGCCCTGGTATCATCTACTCTAGGTACTATTTGGATTATAAGTCAATGGCCTTCACCATCAGGGTCCTTCTTCTCTAGCTTTGGGGTCTCATGATGCTGGTGGCCCCTGTCCAGCACACTCATGTCATGTTAACTGGCTGGTACCCTGAGCTGTGTGGGGCTGAGCTGCACTGTTGAGTCAGCAGAACCTCTGGTTAGAATTGGGGACCTGGGTCAGAAAAATTGATGTTTATTATTTGGGCATGAGCTTGTCTGAAAGAGACTCTGTGGTTCGTCCACTTGAGAAAGTTGTCTCTGATTACTACAGACTTTTCTAACTCAGAGACATCAGAGGTAAGTGCAGAATCAGGAATCCAGAGAGGTTCCCTGAGGGAAACTGTGACATGAAGAGGAAACCACTCATGAAACCATCCAAAACCTTCAACTGCACCTGCTGCTGGGCTGGTCCTTGTGTTCAGGGACACTGAGCACCACCTGCAGCCCAACCCTGCTGCCTCCCTCAGGGAGGTTTGTGTCTGAGCTCACACTGACTGCCTCTCACTGTGTTTTTTGCACAGTAATACACGGCAGTGTCCTCGGTTCTCAGGCTGTTCATTTGCAGATACTGCATGCTCTTGGCATTGTCTCTGGAGATGGTGAATCGGCCCTTCACAGAGTTGACATAGTTTGTGGTACTTCCATCAGGATTCATTCGACATAACCACTCCAGCCCCTTCCCTGGAGCCTGGTGGACCCAGGTCACCCAGTAGCTACTGAAGGTGAATCCAGAGGCTGCACAGGAGAGTCTCAGACACCCCCCCCCCCCAGGCTGCACCAAGCCTCCCCCAGACGCCAGAAGCTGCACCTCACACTGGACACCTGCAAACACAGAGACATCCTGGTCAGAAAACTCTCACACATTCATGGTTTCTCTCACTCATATCCACTCACATACTCAGTCTTTCTTTTTCTCCATAAATTACCTCTCAAAATAGCCATAAGGAAAACCCAGCTGAGCCCAAACCCCATGGTGAGTGATCTGTGTTCAGTCCTGATCAGAGAATGGGAACACTGGGGATCCTGGGGCTGGGCTCCTGTCCCAGAGGTGCAGGGTCAGGGCTGGGCTGGTTTTTATGAGCAGAGGGGCCCCTATTTGCATGTCCTCCTACTATATAGGGAACTTTGGGGTTGGATGCTGGTACATATGTCACTGTATCAGAATGTGACATGTCCAAGGATGAATGTATATTAAATAATTTCCTGCATCTGGGCCTATGTTCTCCACATGGGGACCAGTTACTCCAGCTCACCTGTACAAAAAAGAGTAAGATTAAAAATTATGGATTCCTTCAACAGTCACCAGTAATGACAAGAAAGAGAAATTAACCTTCAAATCTGATAACTTAAAGTGCAGGAGCTTCATGTTCAGAAGATGGGAAGTTCCATCTAACACTCTTTCCCCTACAAAGTGATCACAGGATAAACTAAGACCAGGGTGTGAGCCTAGAGCCAATGGTTCAAGTGACAGGGGAGAGAGGAGCATCTGTGTGGGTCCCTGGGAACCAGAAGCATGAACTATAGAGACACAGACAGAGCTCCTGGGTCCTATTCCTTTAGGGAAGTTTGGTGCTGGAGATGTAGCAGCTGCACTGCCTCCTGTGTGGTGTTTATTCTCTAGACTCCGTTGTAGATCTAGTTTCATACATTGGCATATAGAAGAATCTCCCTCATGACCAAGTGTGCTTAGGGTTAGATGTGGGTAATGATTGAGGAATAATTAAGTTTAGGTTATGCAAACCTTGTTATTGGAAATCTGATGTCTGCATGTAACCCTTGGGACAGCTGTCACCATGTCCTGTCTCAGCTTTAGGTCTCCTGTCTGTGACCCATCCTGGGGTGTCCACAGGTGGATGGACCTGTGAGAGGGGTGCTGGTGGATGAAGGGGGGCAGGTGGCTTTTACAGGGTCTGATCTGCCCTTGATGCTGTGAGAAGAGCTGGGGAGAGTCAGCAGGGCTTTGGCCATGGAGCTCAGGGACTTGGACAGATCTAGGGAGGATGTGGACAGTGGAAGGCAGCTTGGGAGATTTTCTTATTCCTAAATTTTGGGAATATTTTGAGAAAGATAGGTGTTAGTTCTCCTTTAAGTGTCTGGTGAAATTCACCTGTGAAGTCATCTGGTGCAGGACTTTTGTTTGCTGGGAGTTTTTTGATTCCTGCTATGATTTCATTAGGTTAATTTGGTCTATTTACATTTCCTTGTTTCTGACTCAGTTTTGAAAGGATATATGTTTCTAGGAATTCAGCATTTTAACCCATGTTGTCAGTATGTTGGTATATGGTTGTTCATAATAGTTTATTATAACCCTTTCTATTTCTGTGTGTTAGTTGTTACTTCCCTTTCATTTTTCATTTTATTTATTTGTGTCATCTCTCTTTATTTCTTGACTAGTCTGTTTAAAAGTTTGTCAATCTAGTCTATCTTTTCAAACAACCAGCTCTTGGTTTCATTAATTTCCTTAGACTGTGTTTTGTTTATTTCCTGTATGGTCTTTAGTATTTCCTTTCTTGTACTCACTCCAGGTTTTTTATCCCAGTTCCTTCAGGTGTAGAGTTAGATTGTTATCCTTGTTCCTGTTTCCTGAGGTAGGCTTGTACTGGTTTGGATTTCCCTCTTATAACTGCTTGTTCTGTGTCATGTAGATTTGGGGTGTTGTGCTCTCATTTCATTTGTTTTAAGGTAACTGAGTTCTTCCTTGGTCTCTCTGATAACCCATTCATTGTTCAGTAACACGTTCCTTATCCTCAATGACTGTGTGTTTCTCTGTTTTTTTTGTTTTTTTCTTTTCTTTTTCTTGTGGCTGACTTATAATTTCATAACATTATAGTCAGAGAAGGTGCTTGATATGATTTCAATCTTCTTAAACTTATTGAGATTTGCTTTGTGTACTAACATGTGGTCTACCCTAGAAAATGTTTCATGTGTACATGGAAAGAATGTGTATTCTGCTGCTTTGGGGTGGAATGCTCTGAAGATTTCAATTAAATCCATCTGCTCTAGTATGCCATTGAAGATCTGTGTTTTCTTGTTGATTTTCTGTCTGGAACATCTATCCATTGATGTCAATGGGGTGTTAAAGTCCAATGCAATGAAAGTATTCCTGTCAATCTCTCCCTTCATGTCCTTTAAGATTTGCTTTTTAAAAATGTATTTTTATTGATTTCAGAGAGGAAGGGAGAGGGAGAGAGAGAAAGAAACTTCAAAGATGAGAGAGAATCATGGATCAGCTGCCTTGGCCTGCTCTGGGGAAAGAGCCTGAAATATGGGTATGTGCCCTGACTGGGATTCCAACTGTGACCTCCTAGTTCATAGGTCAGAGCTCAACCACTGAGCAACACAGGCCGAACTCAAGATTTTCTTTATATATTTAGGTCCTCCTTTGTTGGGTTTATAAATGTTTACCAGCATTATAACCTCTTGTTGGACTGTTCCTTTTATTATTATGTAGTCTCTTTCTTTGTCTCTTACTATAGTCGTTGTTTCAAAGTCTGTTTTGTCAGATATAAGTATTGCTGCCCCAGTTGTTGTTGTTTTTTGTTTGTTTGTTTGTTTGTTTTTCTTTTTTTTTTCTTTTTCATTTCCATTTCCATTTGCATGTAATTTCTTTTTTCAGCCCTTTACTTATCTCTGTGTGGATCTTCGTTCTGGAGTATGTCGGTTGTGGACAGCATATATCTGAATCCTGCTTTCTTATCCAATCAGCTATTTTATGACTTTTGATTGTACCATTTAAGCCATTTACATTTAAAGCATTATTGATTGCTACACAATTTTTTGCCAGGAAGCCCCTTTTTTCTCTATCTCCCTCTGCCCTTGCTCCTGGGGCTGTACTCTGGGCTTCGGAGTGAGGAGTGCCCTCTGGTGTCCTGAGCGCCCCCTATAGCGCAGTCCTGCTGTCTCCCTCAGGGCGGTTTGTGTCTGGCTCACACTGACTTCCCCTCACTCTGTCTTGCACAGTAATACACGGCCAAGTCCTTGGCTCTCAGGCTGTTCAATGGTAAATAAACCTGGTTCTTAAACTTGTCCCTGGTGGTGCTGAGTCTGGATTTCTGTGTTGGGTTATAGTTTGTGCCTCCATAACCTCATATATCCCCAACTCACTCCAGCCCCTTTCTTGGAGCCTGGTGGGTCCCGTTCACATCATAGCTCATTAGAGAGAATCCAGAGACAGTGCAGGTGAGGGAGAGGGTCTGCGAGGGCTTCACCAGTGCTGGGCCCAACTCCTGCAGCTGCACCTGGGACAGGACACCTGGGGACAAGGAGCATCAGTCCTGTCAGTCAGGAGCAGTTACAGCCATCCCATGACCCCTGTCTGACCCCTGAAATCCTCACCTTGAGGAGCTGTCACCAGGCACAGGAGAAGACCCAGGAGTCCCATCTTCTTCTAGACCACAGCTCAACCTTCCCAGAGACCTCAGCCCTGTGTGAGGAGAGAGCTGTGAGCCTGCACAGCCCAGGAGAGCATTTACCCTGGAGCTTGAACAGACATTTGCATGTGGGGCAGCATTTTTCTTATAAGTAGAGGGACTGAAGTAGGCATTCCCTGATCATTTTGGGGTACATGTTGGAGCATTTTTTTCCTTGACCTCACTCACCAGGTAAGTCAGGGACAGGGGACCACCTGGGTCATGAAGCACATTGGAATTAGGTCAAGGACAAGCTCACCTGAGCAGATGAAGAAATGCTGAACTAGATAAGTATGTTTCATTGGTAAATTCTCACTCATCTTTCAAATAAATTTAATAGGGATTAGCATTTGTTTAGTGTAGAGAGTGCCTGGGAAGGCACGTGAGCATTTCCTTAATTATTGTCAGCTGAGTCCCGCTGTGTTGGCAGAGCCACGTCCTGGAGACGTACTGTGCCAGAGGCAGGTACATTGTCAGCTTGACCCTTAGCTCAGGTGCCAGGGGGTGGGTTTCATTATCTAAGTTCAGCCAGGTGCAAGGAATGGACACAATTATCTGGGCTTAGCCAGGAGTGACTATTACAAAGAAGCCACAAGAATGAAAATTTACAGCTTGATCTTTAACCATGACTATAGCTTGATCTTTAACCATGATTTCACATAATTTCCTTTGTTTTAAACTCTAGTAAAACTTCCTGGAATCATAGTGTATATAATAAAGGCGCTGCACTGGCTCTGGCTCACTGTCCATCAGAGGGCCAGCTGTCCCACCGGGTCCCAGCTTTCCCTACTGTTTCTGCGTCTGTCTCTTTCATTTTCTCAATCCCCCATCACTCCTACTCAGGACTCCTGTTCACTCTCTAGCTGCGCTGGACTCAGTAAAGAGAGAAATATTTATAGTTTAGCTTCTGAATCCAACAATTACATATATATAAAAGTAACAAATGTTTATCATTGTCATGATATATGCTAATTATGTTCACCTGTGCAGGTGAGGGAAAGGGTCTGCGAGGGCTTCACCAGTGCTGGGCCCAACTCCTGCAGCTGCACCTGGGACAGGACACCTGGGGACAAGGAGCATCAGTCCTGTCAGTCAGGAGCAGTTACAGCCATCCCATGACCCCTGTCTGACCCCTGAAATCCTCACCTTGAGGAGCTGTCACCAGGCACAGGAGAAGACCCAGGAGTCTCATCTTCTTCTAGACCACAGCTCAACCTTCCCAGAGACCTCAGCCCTGTGTGAGGAGAGAGCTGTGAGCCTGCACAGCCCAGGAGAGCATTTATATACAAGTAAGAAGAAAGCACAACCATTTTTTTTCTGTCACATTGTCTTCATTTCTACTTTCATATGAGTACCTGCTTCCCAACCACAAGAAAAAGGGAGAACCTTGATTCTTGATGTTGGAGCTTTTAATGTGTTATGACACACTGTGCAAACTCTTCCCTTATGCAAACCCATGGCATATTGCAGACACCCTGAAATAACCACATCTGAAATAATCATGTTTTAACCTGGAGAAAAGATAAGAAATAAAAGCATTGATTATGCATGTGCACCACTGAGAATCTTTCATATCTTGAAAAATATATGGCTGCCTGTTAAGTGACCTGATTTCTCAGTCTAGTGTTGTCAGTGATGTCAGGGGATCACAGTAAGGGAAATTGGAGATTTCCTAGCACACATTTACTCACATGAAAGAGAACTTCAACCTTATCAGGAAAACCTCATGCAAGCCTCCCTCTGCCCTGTCCCTGGGGATGCTCACTGTGGTTAGAGTGTGCTGGGCTCTCCCCATAACATACAACATCCTTAATGTGTAATGCACACATTCTCCCACCAGGCATATGATTCAAAAATATATTCCCTTGCTAAGCTTGTAATTTAATTCCATTGATGGAATATTTGGAGGGACAAATGTTTTTCATTTTATTACAGTTCAATTCATCAGTATATTTTTCGATGGGTATGGATATGGGTGATTTTACAAGGAACTCCCCAGAAAATGCTGAGTCTCCACTGTCCATGTGGATTGGCTATAGCAGCCACAGGGACTAGAACAGATTCTGGTACCAGAGGGGAGCGCTGTTGGGAAACTACCCATAAATCTGGATGTGAGTGTGGAACTGGGTGTGGGGAGGAAGCTGGACTTGCTTTGAGTCACATGACAGAAATATGCCTGATGCTCAGGACAGATAGTTACTGGACATGTAGGTTTAAAGCCTCCTCCAGTGAAGGCCCAGAAGGAAGTGCAGGACATGAGAGAGACAGCTTATATCATCATAGAAAATACCAGAATATTAATGAACAGGAGTGTGTGAGAAATAGAAATGTTAAAGATCATGCAGGCAGGGATTAAGAGAAACAAGGAATGTGTCATTGCAAACTGATGGTAAGGGGATCCCTGTTTCCTACATGCACATTCTCACAGTGTCTCTGCTCTAGGAGGTAACACCTTCCCAGGTCCAGGGGATCTGCACATGGACACCTTTGGGGTCATTATTGATCTGGTCTCAACATAGATTATGGAAGCTGCATAAATAATTGGGCCCCATTTATGAAATCTCTCAACATTTACTGGGAAGAGTGGACACCCCTCACTGGAAGAGCCATAGTGATTGCGTATTTGTACGAGGAACCTTCATTTCAATGGATCAGGGCCCCTGTCTCAGTCAATAGTCATCATAGTCCTTCTCATTTTATTCTCCTCCTCTTCCCCCTCCTTCTCCTCCTTGTTATAATCAATTGTTTTCTACTCATTTTATGTAGATATGGTTGTTGTTCACACATAATGACCCTCGGTCTTATATTTGCTCATTTTATGGTTATTACGTGGATTTGGTAGCCACACTGTATATTATTTTATGTTTCACTGCTGTAAACCAATGGCTTCAGCCTGCCTCTTCTCCATCAACCCCAAAGGGACTCTGATAGGAAAGGTTTGTTGTCCTCTTCATGTGTAACCAAGAAGTTGGAACCACACAAGGAAGCAGAATTCTGCCCACTGGCCCACCACCTCACAGAAAATAAAAGCCTCCTTTCCTGCTTCTATCCGAGCACCTTTGACTTCCTGAAGGGCCTTTCCTGTGTCTCCCAGAGATTTCAACCATGAGCACAAATATCGTTTCATGTCCCTTGGTGTGTGTGTTTGTCGTCAGCCTGGACATCTGTACAACCTGCTGTGGATCACCCTGCTTCTGCCTGGTGTCATCTACTCTTGGTGCTATGAGCATGACGATTAGGCAGTGACTGTCACCACCATGGTCCTTCATCTCTGGATTTGGGGTCACACCCCTCTGGTACCCACTGTCCAGCTCACACGTGTCCTGCTGCTGCCTGGCTGGGACGCAGAGCTGTGTGGGGCTGAGCTGCTCTGTTGAGTCAGCAGAGCCCCTCGTTGAACTTAGGTGCCTTGGGCAGAATTTTTTGTCATTAAATGGTACTTGACACAGAGTGTCTGAAAAATAAACATCTGCATTTTTTTGCACATGAGAAAGTTGTCTCTGTTTTCAACAGACTTTTCTAACTCAGAGACTTCAGAGGTAAGTGCAGAGTCACGAATCCAGAAGTTCCCTGAAGGAAACTGTGACATGAGGAGGAAACCACACAGGATACCAGCCCAAACCTCCAACAGCACCTGCTGCTGGGATGATCCTTGTGTTTACGGACCCTGAGCACCTTCTGGTGGTCACAGCCTCTGATGCAGGGAGGTTTGTGTCTGGGCTCACACTGACTTCCCCTCACTGTGTCTCTTGCACAGTAATACACAGCTCTGTCCTCTGCTCTCAAGCTGTTCATTTACAGATACAGCCTGTTCTTGGGGTTGTCTCTGGAGATGGTGAATTGGGCCTTCACAGAGTTGGCATAGTATGTACTACTTCCAACAGGATTAATGAGTGAGACCCACTCCAGCCCCTGCCCTGGAGCCTGGCGGAGCCAGTGCATCCAGTAGTTACTGAAGGTGAATCCAGAGGCTGCACAGGAGAGTCTCAGAGACCCCCCAGGCTGCACCAAGCCTCCCCCAGACTCCTCGAGTTGCACCTCACACTGGACACCTGCAACACACAACGACATCCTGGTCAGGAAACGCTGACCTGTGTACTGTTTCTCTCATTCATACCCACTCACATAATCAGTGTTTTTTTCTTCTCCATAAATACCTCTCAAAAGAGCCACAAGAAAAATCCAGATGAGCCACAACCCCATGGTGAGTGGTCTGTGTTCAGTCCTGATCAGGGAATGGGAACACCTTGGGATCCCAGGGCTGGGCTCCTGTCCCCGAGCTGCAAGGTCAGAGCTGGGCTGGCTTTTATGAGCAGAGGACCCCCTATTTACATGTTCTTCTGTTATATTGGGAGCTCTGGGGTTGGATTATGGCAGAAAGGGCATGGTCCCAGAGTGTGACATGTCCAAGCGTGCATGTCTGTGAAGAATTACTCCCCACATCTGGGTCTGTGCTCTCCCCAGTGGATGCAAATGCTCCAGGAGACCTGTACAAAGACCCAGGAGATAAAATTGTCATAAAAAGAAAAGGAAGAGGTTTAAAATGAGAGATGCCTTTGACAGTCACCAGCAATGACAACCAAGAGAAAGCAACACTCACAACCCAAGAAAGAAGTAAAAGTGCAGGAGGTTCATGTTCAGGAGACTGGAAGTTCCATCTGACACCATTTCCCCTACAAAGTGATCAGAGGGTAAACTAAAACCAGAATGTGAGCCTAGAGCCAGTGAACCAAGTGTTGGGGAGAGAGAGGAGTGTCTGTGTGGGTCCCTGAGAACCAGAAGCATGAACTATAGACACAGATAGAGCTCCCAGGTCCTGTTCCTTCAGGGGAGTTTGGAGCTGGACGTGTAGCAGCTGCACTGCCTCCTTTGTGCTATTTATTCTTTAGTGTCTGTTTTAGATCCAGTTTCATACATTAGGATATAGTAGAATCTCCATCATGACCAGGTGTGTTTAGTGGAAGATGTTGGAAAGTATTTTGGAATAATTAAGTTGAGTTTGTGAAAATCTTGTTATTGGAAACCTGATGTCTACATGTGACCCTTGGGACTGCTGTCACCGTGTCCCCACATGATGGGGGTCAGCTGGAACCTGCACCTGACTCAGTGCCACATTGTGGGGAAAAGCTATCTTGAGAACATGATGGGGGATTAACCAAGACCAAGGACACACATGTCCAGGGTTCTTGTTTCATTAGGTTGTAATCTCCTTGACATTTAGCCCGTTCATGTTTTCTTTCCTCATTTTCTTCTGAAACAGCCCCACAAATTTTTAGAGTCTTAAAGACACTTTGTTGAGAGGGTGCAGGAACACAAGCCATTTTTTGTGTAGATTTTGTATCTTACTTCTTTCCTGAATTCTAGTTCTATTAGCCTCTCATACAGTTTTTAAGGTTTTCTATGTACAAGATCATGTCATCTGTATACAGATAAGGAGAAACTATTTAACTTGTTTTTTTCTTATTTGGACATTTACATTTTTTCCCAATTATTCTGACAAGGACTTCTAGTTTTGATGAATAGAAGTAGTCACAGGGGAGCCCTTGTCTTGGTCATGATGTAAGAAGAATAACTGACATTTTCTTTGTGTAACATGATGTCACTTGGTGGCTTCTCAAATGTGACCTTTATTACATCGAGTTCCATCCCTTCCACACCTGATATGCTAAGAATTTTAATTCTGAAGCAATTTTCCATTTTAAAGGCTTTATTCTGCATCTATTTATATGATGGTATATTTTATCCTTTATTCTGTGGATGAGGTGTTACTGGTTTACTTTTTTTTTTTTCAGTCCATGCTTCTTTATTGCACACACACACACAGATACACACACGTGCAGAGTTTCCAATTCTTAAAGCAGTTCCTTTTTACATAAAATCTTTAGATAACAATAAAATCTTTTCTAAAATCCCAAAGACACATAAGTAATTAAAATATAGTCTATTCTCTCCCCCTAAATAAAGGAACTCTTACCCTTTGAGACATTATGGAGGAACTGGAGAGTACTATGCTAAGGAAATAAGCCCATCAGAGAAAGACAAATATCACATGATCTAACTTATAGGTGGAATCTAATGAACTAAATAAACTGATGAATAAAATAGAATGAGAGGCAGGGACACATGAACCAGTCTGACCAATCTCAGAGGGAAGGGAGCAGGAGAGGGAAGGAGGAGATTAACACAAGAGCTTATATCCATATAAGCCAGACAATAGGTGGTGAAGGCCAGGGTTGTTGTGGGAACCAGGTGGAGGGGGGCAAAATGGGGAAAATAGAGGAGCACATCTGTAATACTGTCTACAATAAAGATAAAATAATAAAAATGTTTTATATCTATAGAATAAAGAGCCAGGGTCTTAAGGACAGAAGTCAGTGCTGGGTTGCCATGGTAACCTAGCACTGACTGGGGGGCACTGAGGGTGCCCCTATTCAGCACTGACTGCCTAGAGGGCTGCAGATCAGGCTTGAAGAGAGGCCTGCAGAGAGAGAGGCAGGGTCTGATCCGAAGCGTCTTGTGGCAGCCGTTGATCAGAACTTGCCTCTCTTTCTCTCTCAGGTCTCCACCAAGGCTGCTGACCAGCCCCGCCTTTCTGATCAGGCCCTGTTGATAGGCCCATAAATGCTGACTGGCATAGAAACTGACCAATTAGAACCAAATCTGGGTCAACTGTAAGGAACCAATGGTTGCCTAGGAGGCAGAGCTTTTGATGCTGATTGGCATAGAAACTGACCAATCAGAACCAAATTGACTGGCAGAGGAGGGCAGTTGGGGGTGAGATCAGGCAGGCAAAGGCAGTTAGGGGTGATCAGGCCAGCAGAGGAGAGCAGTGAGGGGCGAGATCAGACTGGCAGGGGAGGGCAGTTAGGGGCGATCAGGCAGGCAGGCAGAGGCAGTTATGGGCAATCAAGCAGGCAGGCATGTGAGTGGTTAGGAGCCAGCGGTCATGGATTGTGGGAGGGGTGTCTGTATGCTGGTTTAGGCCCATAGTGATTGAGCCTAAACCAGCTGTAAACATCCCCCGAGGGGTCCCCAATTGGAGTGGGTACAGGCTGGGGTGAGGAAACCCCCCTCTATGCACGAATTTTGTGTACCAGGCCTCTCGTATGTTATATAATAAATGCTGGGTAGATGTGCGGGTGACACTATTTTAATATTATGGGTCATTCATTTCATTAAGAAAATGGATAAACATATACAAACATCTTCCCAAGTACAAAGACACTGGTTAAGTAGACTCAACATTGCAAAATTGAGTAATCATAATCCTATAATAAAAGAGTAATATGCAAATTGACCATCACACCAAGGCACAAGATGGCTGCCCCCATGTAGACACAAGATGGCCACCACAAGATGGCCTGCAAGGGAGGGCAGTTGTGGGCAGTTAGGGGTGACCTGGCCAGCAGAGGAAGGCAGTTGGGGGAGACCAGGTCAGCAGGGGAGGGCAGTTGGGGGGGACCAGGCCTGCAGTGGAGGACAGTTGGGGGAGACCAAGGCCTGCAGTGGAGGACAGTTGGGGGGGATCAAGACCTGCAGTGGAGGACAGTTGGGGGGGACCAAGGCCTGCAGGGGAGGGCAGTTGGGGGTGACCGGGCCAACAAAGGAGGGCAGTTGAGGGGGACCAGGCCAGCAAGGGAGGGCAGTTGGGGGGGGGGACCCAGGCCTGCAGGGGAGGGCAGTTGGGAGAGACCAGGTCAGCAGGGGAGGGCAGTTGGGGGGACCAGGCCTGCAGGGGAGGGCTGTTGGGGGGTACCAGGCCTGCAGGGGAGGGCTGTTGGGGGGTACCAGGACAGCAGGGGAGGACAGTTGGGGGGAACCAGGCCTGCAGGGGAGGGAAGTTGGGGGTGACCAGGCCTGCAGGGGAGGGCAGTTGTGGGTGATCAGGCCAGCATGGAGGGCAGTTAGGAGTGACTGGGCCAACAAAGGAGGGCAGTTGGGGGAGACCAGGCCAGCAGGGAGGGCAGTTGGGGAGGACCAGGCCTGCAGGGGAGGGCAGGTGGGGGGAACCAGGCCTGCAAGGGAGGGCGGTTAGGGGTGACCAGGCCAGCAGGGGAGGGCAGTTAGGGGCAATCGGGATAGCCAGGGAGCAATTAGGCGTTGATCAGGCTGGCAGGAGAGTGGATAGGGGTGATCAGGCTGACAGGCAGAAGCAGTTAGGGACAATCAGGCAGAGGCAGGCAAGCGGTTGGGAGCCAGCAGTCCTGGATTGTGAGACGGATGTCCGACCGCCAGTTTAGGCCCAATTCAGGTGGGATTGGGCCTAAACAGGTGGTCGGACATCCCTCAAGGTGTCCCAGATTGGAGAGGGTGCAGGCTGGGCTGAGGGACACCCCCCCCCGCCCCTGTGCACGAATGTCATGCACCGGGCCTCTAGTTTTATATAAAAAACTAGATGCATGACATTCGTGCACGGGGGGAGGGGAGTCCCTCAATCCGGCCTGTGCCCTTTAACAGTCTGGGACCCCTCGGGGGATGTCTTTAGCACTGCTATGAAGGTGGGAGAGGCTCCCACCACCTCCACTGCTCTCGCCAGCCCTGAGCCTGGCTTCTGGCTGAGCAGGGCTCCCCCTGTGGGATTGCACTGACCACCAGGGGGCACCTCCTGTTTTGAATGTCTGCTCCCTGGTGGTCAGTGCACATCATAGCGACTGGTCCTTCTGCTGGTCTTTCCGCCATTTGGTCGATTTGCATGTTAGCCTTTTATTATTAGGATTGCCAGTGCACTTCATATGTACTGGCCGGTTGGATGGATAGATGAACGGTTGGTCACTTAGCCCTTTATATATATATATAACATTTTCATGTCAACTTCACTTAGAAATAATTGAAAAGTAAAGAACTTTCCTTCCCTTGACCTGACTGAGGCCCCTGGGCCTGCAGGTGAGTGTGCAGGGACCACCTCTGTCTCAGTCCAGCTCCAGAAAACAGGCCTCTCTGGGGAGCACCTGCTTCCCATGAGCAGAGCCCAGGCCATGCAGCAGAGACAGGCTCACACTCCGTCCCTCCTCTCTCCTCCCTTCTCCCAGCAGGAAGCCCCTCCCACATGGAGCAGCTCAGGAAGGTCTCCCAGATCCTGAACCACAGAGAGGCTCTGAGACAGTGGACTCACCTTGTCCCAGAGGGGCACAGGCACTGATTCTGGACTAGCAGGCACTCTGACATGCGTGTGGACACAGACCTGCTTCTGGTCACAGAGAGTCATTCTGAGACCTGCCCTCCCAGCGTCCACCTGAGACCCTGGGTTGAAGGGAACCTGGAGGCTGACTATCTGGGAAGGATACTGTGAGCTCCTGATGGGCTAAGACTATAGATGGAGGGAGGATCAAAATGCAGAGCAGTTGTGTTTACCTAATAATGAGATATCATGTGTTTTAACAATTAAGGCCATCATGTGTTTTAACAATAAAGGCCATCATGAAACTTCAAATAGCCCCTGAGTTCACACCTTACAGCTCACGGAGCAATTCAGAGTCCACACCTTTGAGAATGGCTCCAGTGCAGGACATCTAACTCAGGAAGCTCAGAACCCTCTAGAAGCTGCAATTCTGGAAGCAGAGGCTGACCCATGAAATTCAGTACAAATTGAGGATCAGTCAGTGGAAACTTCCGTCAATGTGAGAACAAAACCTACTCTCACTCCTGCTTTGTGCTTATTGACTTGCTTCTCATTGCTGGTTGATGTCCACTCTGAATACATGAATTCCTCCTTTTCCCTTATTATTGCAATTGATATGTGGACACAGGAGTCTGACCCCAGGTTTGGTGCTGACATCTGGTAGTTTTCAAGCCTCACCCTTCCTCCTCCACTTCTGTCCACATCTCCTCTGTCCCTGTTGGGGGGCCATACACTCCAGCCCCTGCCCAGCACAGAAACCCAGCTCACCCTGAGACAGTTCACCCTGAGACAGTCCCCCTCCTGGATCCCTGAGGCCAATGCACCTGCTGGAGAAGCCTTCCCGCCTCCCGAGACAGAGGTTATGTCAGAGCTGCACATCATCACATCACCTGGTGTGTGGGCATGCTCAGACTCAGTTTCTGCAGCTGTTGTGGGCCAGAGCCCTGCTGTCCTTCCACAAGGCCCACTGCCATCAATTCTGTGTGCAGGAGGCTGGGCAATGGCCACCCCATGACCTCTCTTCTCCATCAGGACTGACTAGCTCTTTGTTGCTGAGCTGTCTGCGCCCCAAACATGATTCCGGAGAAGGTCCAGGAGAAAATTTCAGATGAAGAGGAAACCCAGCCTCCAACAGGATCCAGGACTTACTCTGCTCTTCCTCCTGCTTCTGGTTTGGATGCTCTGATATATGGGTCCTGAGCACCCCCTGGTGTCCTGAGTGCCCCCTGCAACCCAGCTTTGCTGTCTCCCTCAGGGAGGTTTGTGTATGGGCTCACACTGACTTCCCCTCACTGTGTCTCTTGTAATACATGGCCGTGTTCTCAGTTCTCAGGTTGTTCATTTGCAGATACAGCGTGTTCTTGGCATTGTCTCTGGAAATGCTGAATTAGAGTCTGCATAGTATGTGTTACTACTACTAACACCAGAGACCCACTCCAGCCCCTTCCCTGGAACCTGGTGGACCCAGTTCATGCCATAGCTACTGAAGGTGAATCCAGAGGCTTCACAGGAGAGTCTCAGAGACCCCCCAGGTTGGACCAAGCCTCCTCCAGACTCCACCAACTGCACTTTACACTGGACACCTGCAAACACAAAGATGTCCTGGTCAGGGAACACGTCCACTGTTTCTCTCACTCATGTCCACTCACATACTCAGTGTCTCTTGTTCTCCATAAATTACCTCTTAAAACAGCCACAAGGAAAACCCAGCTGAGCCCAAACCCCATGGTGAGTGATCTGTGTTCAGGCCTGATTAGGGAAAGGGAACACCTGGGGATCTGGGACTGGGATCCTGTCCCAGAGCTGCAGGGTCAGGGCTGGGCTGGTTTTTATGAGCAGAGGGGCCCCTATTTGCCTGTCCTCCTGCTATATAGGGAGCTCTGGGGTTGGAGACCTACAGGGATAGCAGTGCCTCTTTGCAGGTGAAAGTGTCCTGAGGGAGAATCATGTCATGAAAAATTTCAATAACTCAATAAAGAATCATAAGGAGGTTTAGGGCATGTCCATGGGACCACATCTGGTGACATTGAGCCCTGCTTCTGGACTGATCCCTCCCCACTGGCCCCCACTGCTCCCCTGAACCAACTCCAGGGCAGAGCAGAACCTGCCCAGTGAGTGTGCAGAATCCTGGTATGCGATGATAGCATGGATGAGTGACTGTGCTCTGGTGTTACCCCCTCTTCAGGGCTTGATTCCCCTGTGACCTCAGAGTCCTCACTACCATGGCGAATGTCATGCCTCACCTGGGAGGTGGCCTTCCATCACCTAAGGGGAGTCAGGTTCCCCTGGTCTATCACATGCACCTGAGGTCTGTATTGGGCCCAGATCCACTATCGTGAACCCCACAGTCCCTGTCTGTCCACTCTGTTACCAGGGGCCTGAGACCCTCTCCAGCCCTGATGTGCATGGACATCCCCATGTGGGTGTTGGGAGGTCAGCGGTAACTGTCATAGCTGCAGCTGGCCCTGCAGTCAGACGTGGTATCTGTCATTGTCCCTCCATGTGCCTCTGGACCTGCTAAGGCTGTCCAGTGCTCTGGGGAGTAGGTGGCTGTGCGTGTGGCTGTTTGTTGGGAAGAGCCAGGCCCACAGCCCCCAGGGGATGTGTCCCTGCATCACCTGGCCTTCATCAGGCATTTGAATGATGCAATTTTCCTGCTCATGTTGAATTCAATAGAGATCAGAGCAGAATCTGCTCAGGCCAGACTGACCCTCTTTTTGCCTGTTGGGAGCTGCCACTGTATCCCCAAAGGGACAGCAGTCACTTGTCCCCACCTGCACAGAAACACTTTCTTCTGCAGCTGGGCCAGAGCTGTGAGCACTCCCAGGACAGGGCAGCAGTCCTAGCCTCGGTCTCATGGATCCCTAAATGTGCCAACTGTGGACACATCCCTTTCTGTGAACAGGAACTTCTCACCCACTTCAGGGAAAGACTGTGGAGACTGAAAAACATTCTGCAGGCTGTCGTCCTACCTGTGGTGGGAGACTCTTCCTCTCTAACCCCGTGTGCACCTGTGTGCTCTCCTCCTGCTTCCCTGTGATGCGCACTGTGATCGGGCCCTGGAGGGAGTCCTTGGGGACAGGGTATCTGCATCGTGAATCAGGGAGGCTGACAGTGTCTTTAGGAAGGTAACGTCATGAATCATCAAGCACATGCAGGTCCAGACCCAGAGCCTGGAATCAGCCGGTCCACTGTCCATACTAACCTGCCTGCTCCCCAGAAATCTGTGTCACACTAGAAATATGAGTGACAGGACATCTGAGTGACAAGGGAATTCCGAGTGACAAGAAATCTGAGTGACATGAGAAATCTAGGTGACACGGGAAAGCTGAGTGACTATGGAAATCTGAGGGGCATGTGGAATCTGAATGACAGGAAATGTGAGTGACATTGGAAGACTGGGACCCATGACCTTGTTCCCTTGGTGCACCTCCTGTCCCTCCAGGGTCACTGGCCCTGGAAGACCTCAGGTGGGATCTCCTGTCAGAATCAGATGTCAGCATCTTGGAAATTCCCATAACAAGCCGTCCAATAGCAATAGCACACCCATGGTGCAGGGTCAGTTCTGGTCAGGAGAGATTTCTCCCTCTCCTTGGGAGCCTGTGCCTGAATCAGCTGATTCCCTTTCAATGGTTGGAGGGGAGCCCATGGATGGGACACTGGTGACTGGTGGGTGTGGTGTCACTTCTGTACCAGCTCAGGTCCTCAGAGGGAGGGGCTTGGGCAGCCTCCATGGCCCAAGCTGGGGAAGCCCTGATATGAACCCAGATGGCACTGGGAACACTGGAACAGTATTGGATGGAGCAAGTCAGACCACTGAACTCTGATCTCCCTGAACTCTGACCCCACAGAACAGCCTTCCCTTGCTTGGGGTTGGGGGCTGACTCTAAATACTAAGCATTCAATTGGAGTTTACAATGGAATTACTTAAGAATATTGCCAGTATGTTTAATTCCATTAAGCTGTGGGAAAGTTAACATTAAATACAAACAAATATAAAGGAACTGTGAGAAGGACATGATAAAGATAGAAAGTGGAGACTGGAGGGGACAGTGACAGGGGACAGACAGGTGGCTCCCTCGTGTCCAACTTGGAGGAGTCGTGCCTCCCCCAGGAGCCCGTCCTGCGGCCTCGGTCTCCCTGGGACTCCGGCTGGGCAGCTTGGCCCCACAGAAGCGCACATGCACACACAGTGCTCCATCTACACCTCTAGTTTCCCTCAAAAAGTCACTTAAAAAGAACAACCTGACTCTAGAAAAACAAGGCTGACAGGGCATTCTGAGAGTTGCCTAACTGACCCTTTACACAACAAGGCAATGATGCCCATCGCGGGGTATACTTGTGGCAGAGGTTAGATTCCATGCATACAGGTTCAATAACTGCAAGAGAACAACAAAGCGAAAAGAAAAATACAACACCCAAAGGCATGCTGCGATCACCATGCCCCTTATGCATTACACTTCAGAAGGGGCACCAGCAGCACCCGGGCCCCCAGTAAACCCAGGGCAACCCCGCAGGAGATGTCAGCACCCCCTGACGCATCCCCACTCCGTCTGTGCAGGTGCTGTGATGTCAGGAAGGAGACAGGGAAGAACTCTGGTAAGATCTTTCTTGTGTGCATAAATGCCATCATCTGCAGGTGGGCAGCGCCTTTTGTCTCCTGGGAAATCACTTTCAAGCTTGGCCATAGTAAACCTTATACAATTTGCACAAACAGCTGCGAGTAAACGAGATTATCTGGAATAAACACAAGGAACTTGTATTTCTAGTGGCAAATTCGATTCCTAATGAAGAGAGATATTTGGGGGTAAAAAGACAAGTCGGTAAAATCATTTTGCATTTCGTTTCCTTGTGATTCTCTTGTTCAACCAACCTCCAGAGGGGTTTCTAAATGCTCGAGCACCTAGGAAGTGACCTGCTCTAAAGATCAGGTTCAATGTCTGAAAAGGAAAAACCTCAGTCAACTGGGAAATAAAAACAGGAGGGAAGGTTTCTAACAAAGCGCAGCTCTAAATATATATTTAGATGAACAAACAAACAAAAATAAAAATAAAAATGAAACAATGCTGTTTTGTTCCAATGCTGTGGAGGAGGAACGTCTGCCCAGCGAGAAGGTCACTGTGGTCAGGCTGCACGGACAATCCTTGTTTTTTGCTTGGATTGTTTATCTTCATTTTGTTAAGTTGTATGAGTTCCCTATAAATTTTGGAGATTAAATCCTTATCGGATGTCACATTGGCAAATATGTCCTCCCATGCAGTGGGCTTTCTCATTATTTTGTTAATTGTTTATTTTGCTGTGCGGAAGCTTTTTATTTTGATGTAGTCCCATTTGTTTATTTTCTCCTTAGGAGATGTGTCGATAAGTATATTGCTATGAGAGATGTCTGAGATTTTGCTGTCTATGTATTCTTCTAAGATTTTTAGAGTTTCCCATCTTACGTTTAAGTTTTTTATCCATTTTGGGTTTATTTTGTGTATGGTGAAAGTTGGTGGTCTAGTTTGATTTTTTTTTCATGCATCTGTCCAATTATCCCAACACCATATAATGAAGAGACTAACTTGACTCCATTGTATATTCTTGCCTACTTTGTCAAATATTAATTGCGCATAATGGCTTGGGTCTATTTCTGGGTTCTCTGTTCTGTTCCATTGGTCTATATGTCTGTTCTTGTGCCAGTACCAGGCAGTTTTGAGAACAGTGGCTTTGTAATATAGCTTGATATCTGGTTTTGTAATCCCTCCAACTTTGTTCTTTTTTCTCAGGATTGCTGCGGCTATTCGGAGTCTTTTTTTTTTTTTTTTTTTTTTTTTTTCCAGATGAATTTTTGGAGAGTTTGTTCTAGGTGTGTGAAATATGTCATTGGTATTTTAATGGGGATTGCACTGAATCTATAGATTGCTTTGGGTAATATGGACATTATAATGATGTTGATTCTACCAATCCATGAACACAGTATATTCTTCCATTTGTTTATGTCTTCCTCTATCTCTTTATTCCACCTCCTGTAGTTTTCTGAGTACAGGTCTTTCACTGCCTTAGTTAAGTTTATTCCTAGATATCTTAATTTTTTTGTTGCAATGGTAAATGGGAGGGTTTTTTTTTCCTTTAGTTTCTCTTTTTTGAATTCATTATCCTATATAATAAAATGCTAATGTTCAAATTGATGGAACGTTGGAATGACCAGTCGCTATAATGCACACTGACCACGAGGGAGAGGACACCCAATGGAGGAGCTGCCCCCTGGTGGTCAGTGTGCTCCCACAGGGGGAATACCGCTTAGCCAGAAGCTGGGCTCATGGCTGGCGAGTGCAGCAGTGGTGGCAGGAGCCTCTCCCACCTCTGTGGCAGTGCTAAGGACCCCTTGGTGGAGGTCCAACTGTGAGAGGGTGCAGACTGGGCTGAGGGACCCCTACCACCCCCAGTGCATGAATGTCGTGCACCAGGCCTCTAGTTGGTGTATAAAAAGCCATAGATTTCTGGGTATTGATTTTGAATCCTGCTACATTGCTGAATTCATTTATTAATTCTAGTATTTTTTTTTTTATGGAGTCTTTGGAATTTTCTATGTACAATATCATGTCATCTGCAAATAATGACAGTTTTACTTCTTCTTTTCCAATTTGGATGCCTTTTATTTCTTCTTCTTATCTGATCACTATGGCTAGCACTTCCAGTACTATGTTGAACAGGAGTGCTGAAAGTGGGCATCCTTGTCTTGTTCCTGTTCTTAGGGGAAATGGTTTTATTTTTTTTGCCCATTGAGTATGATATCTGCTGTAGTTTTGTCATATATGGTCTTTATCATGTTCAGATATGCTCCTTCTATTTCCACTTTGCTGAGAGGTTTTATTAAGAAAGGGTGTTAAATTTTGACAAATGCTTTTTATGCAGCTATTGATATGATCATGTGATTTTCATCTTTCAGTTTGTTTATGTGATGTATCACGTTTATTGATTTGCTAATATTGTACCAGCCTTGCATCCCTGCAATAAAACCCACTTGATCATGGTGTATGATCTTTTTAATATATTGCTGGATGCGACTTGGTAGGATTTTGTTGAGGATTTTAGCATCTATGTTCATCAGAGATATTGGCCGGTAATTCTCTTTCTTTGTAATGTCTTTATCTGGTTTTGGAATTAGGATAAGGCTGGTCCCATAAAAAGAGTTTGGAAGTGTTCCTTCCTCTTGGATTTTCTGAAATAGTTTGAGGAGTATAGGTGTTAGTTCTTCTTTGAATGTCTGGTAAAACTTCCCTGTAACGTGGTCCTGACTTGGGCTTTTGATTGGAGGGAGTTGTTTTTTCTTTTTTGTTTTGTTTTATTATTATTATTATTATTATTATTATTATTATTATTTATTTTTACTGCTTCTATTTCATCAGTTAGTTGTTATCAGCGTATTCAGTTTTTTTCATTCTTCCTAATTCAGTTTTGGGAGATTGTATTTTCCTAGGAATTTGTCTATTTCCTCCACATATACAGCTAGTTGGCATATAGTTGTTCATGGTATTGTCTTACAATCCTTTTTATTTCTGTGGTGTCAGTGGTGGTTACTTATCAACTTTTGTTTCTGATTTTATTTATTTGGGTCCTCTCTCTTTGTTTCTTGATGAGTCTGACAAACAGTTTATCAATATTGTTCATCCTTTTAAAGAACCAGCTCTTGGTTTTAGTGATTTTTTATATTGCTTTTTTATTATCTATACTATATATTTCTGCTCTAATCTTTATTATTTCCTTCCTTCTACTTACTCTGGGCTTTTCTTGTTGTTCTCTTACTAGTTCTTTAAGTGGGAGGGTTAAATTGTATATTGCTGATTTTTCTTGTGTTTTTTTTTTTAATACATATACATTTTACTAGTTTGATTTCAGAGAGAAAGAGAGAGTGAAAAAGAGTAGGAAACATCAATGATGAGAGATACACATTGATTGGCTGCCTCCTGCACACCTCCTACTGGGGATCAAACCCACAACCCCAGGCATATGCCCTTGACCAGAATCGAACCCAGAACCCTTCAGTCTGCAATCTGACACTCTATTCACTGCAGCAAACCCGTCAGTGCTTTTCTAGTTTTTGTTTGTTTGTTTTTTTTTGGGTATGCCTATAATGCTATAAAGTTCCTTATCATGACTGCTTTTGCTGTGATCCAGAGATTTTGGATTGTTATGTGTTCATTTCATTTGTTTCCAGGGATTTTTTTTATTTTTATTTTTGATCTTGGTAACCCATTCATTGTTTAATAACATGCTATTTAACCTCTATGTGTTTGAATGTTTTGGGGTGTTTTTACTGTAGTTGATTTCTAATTATATTCCACTGTGATTTGAGAAGATGCTTGATATGATTTCAGTCTTCTTGAACTTGTAGAGACTTGTTTTGTGTCCTAACATGTGGTCTATCTTTGTGAATGATCTATGTGCATTTCAGAAGAATGTATATTCTGCTGCATTGGGGTGAAATGTCCTTTAAATGTCAATTAAATCCATCAGATCCTGTGTGTCCTTTAGAGTCTCTGTTTCCTTGTCTGTAAGATCTATCCAGTAAAGTGAGAGGGGTGTTAATGTCTCCTACTATGACTGTATTGTTGTTGAACTCTCCGTTAAAGTCCTCTACAAGTTTTTAAAATATATATATATTTAGGTGCTCCTATATTGGGTGCACATATATTTACCAGGGATATATCCTCTTGTTGGGTCATTTCCTTTAGTACTATGTAGTGAGCTTTGTTGTTTCTTGCAGCACCTTCATTTTGATGTCTATTTTGTCAGATGTGAGTATTGCTACTTCATCTTTTTTTTCCATTTGCATGGAAAAATTTTTTTTTCATCCCTTCACTCTCATCCTGTGTGTGTATTTTGTTTTGAGGTGGTTCTCTTGTAGACATCATATAGTTGGGTCATGTTTTTTATCCATTCAGGTACCCTATGTCTTTCTATTGAAGCATTTAATCCAGTTACATTTAGTGTTATTATTGATATGTACTTATTTATTGCCATTTTAATACTGTATGGCTAGGTTTCTCTCTGTGTGTGTCTTCTTCTCATTACCACAATCCCTTTATCCCTTTAGTATTTCTTGTAATGCTGGCTTGGTGGTGATGTACTCCTTTAGACTTTTTGGGGTTTGTTTTTGTTTCTTTTTTTGTTTTGTTTTGTTTGTTTTGTTTTGTTTTTGTCTGGGAAGCTCTTTATTTGACCATCTATTTTGAATGATGGCCTTGCTGGATATAGTAATCTTGGACTCAGATCCTTGCTTTCCAATACCTTGTGTACTTCATGCCATTCCCTTCTGGCTTGTAGAGTTTCTAATGAGAAATCAGGTGTCAGCCTTATGGGGGTTCCTTTGTCGGTAACAGTTTTCTATTCTCTTGCTGCCTTAAAGGTTCTCTCTTTGTCTTTAATTTTTGGCATTTAATTATGATGTCTCTGGGCATGGGCCTGTTTGGGTTTTTCTTGTTAGGGGTTCTCTGTGCCTCCTGAACTTGTGTGACTTTTTTCTTTACCCAGTAAGGGAACTTTTCTGCCATTATTTCTTCAAACAACTTCTCTATGCTTTCTTCCTTTCTGCCTCTTCTGGCATACTTGCTATTCTAATATTATTACATTTCATGTTGCCCCACAGCTCCCTTAAGTTGTCCTCTTGTTTTTTAATTGCTTTTTTTTCTTTTTGATTCTCTGATTAGTGATATTTTCAACTCTGTCTTCTAATTCACTGATTTGATCCTCAGCTTCCCCTTACAGCTGTGCATTCTTTCCAATGGGTTCTTTATTTGTGTTATATCATGCTTTTTCTCAGACTGTTCTTTTTTTCACAGTTACTGTAGCTTTTTTCATGCTCTTGAGCATTTTTGCATGATTACTCTGAACTCTGTTTCAGGTAAATTTTTTATCTTTGCTTCATTTATCTCTTCTGGAGAATTCTCTAGTTCTGTCATTTGGGGGTTGTTTCTTTGTCTTCTCATTTTTGCTGGCTGTTTGGGTTTGTGACTATGTATTGCGTAGATCCTCTACACCTCTCAATCTCTAGTGCAGGACAGTGTTAAAGTCTGTTTCTAACTAATTAGATCAGGGAAAGATTCAAAGCCTCCAGAGACAGCCTTTGTCTACAGACTAAGAGGATTTCGACTTGAATTGCCCCCCAGACAATTGTCCTTAGGTGTTGCAAGAGGGGTTTTTTTTGTTTGTTTATTGAGTGTGTGTGTGTGTGTGTGTGTGTGTATGTTTAACAGGGAGGGGCAGTTGCTTCTGCCTGGAGGCTGATTGTGATTTTCAATCTCTTAAGTGGCCTCAGGATAAGGTGTTTTCCAATAGGGTGTGTCAACTGTCTTGCCCTCAGGCAAGGCAAATGTTTATGTGGGAAAGATATCCTCCTCTGTATGAGGGAATGACTCAGCCCAGAAAACTTGGGTGCCTGCCTTTTGAGCTCTAGCTGAGTACCCAGTCATGGCTTCTGCTCTCACAGCTCCAGTCCACTTCACCCTCCTTCGGTTGGAGTACAAGTTATGTAGCTCCACAGGGAATTTTGTGCATTGGCCCTTTAAGAGGGTATCTGAATTTTCAAATGTTACTTCCTGGCAGAGAACACCCTGATTCTTTTCACAGCCTGATGTTATGTGGGTACCCTCCTCAGTTTTGGTGCTCTCTGCTGGGCGGGGGGGGGGGGGGGGGCAGCTTGGCAATTACTAGAGTTCTCAGTGGCAAGCCCCACACCTAAGATATTTCTTCAGGACTTCAGTTGCTGTCTGTGGGTTCCTTGCATCCACCTTCCTACCAATCTCTATGCAGTCTCCACTTTCAGTCCTAGGGTATCAGGGTTCCCTCCTGCGAGTTTTCTTTTGATTATTCTTCTATATCTATTTATATGAAGGTACACTTTATCCCTCATTCTGTGGATGAGGGCAGCACATTTGCTGGTTTACAAACATTGAACTACCCTTGCATTCTTGCTCAATACCCCACTGGATCATGGTAAATGACTTTGAATGTGGTGTTAAGTCTCCTCATATATTATTGAGGGTTTTTGAATTTGTGCTTATGAGGGATATTGACCTGTCATTTTTGTGTGTACTTACTTAACTTTGGTATCAGTATAATGGTCACCTCAATAAATCTCTTTGGAAGTGTTGCCACTTTTCATTCTTGGAAGAATTCAGGTAGGATTGATTAAAAAGTTATGAATTCTTCTTTGAGTTTTGGTGGAATTCACCTTGATTCCATTTGTTCGTTGACCTTTATTTGTTAGAAGGTTTTCACTACTACCTCAATTATTTTTTCAAAATCATAGCAATCTAACTAATTTGGGATCCAGTTCCTAATTTGAGCTCCTACTAAGTGGACTGAGAAATACAACTGTTGCTCTTCACAGGGTGTGGTCTGTATTGAAATAATAGTTGGTTTCAGACCATATGTTTATTTCATATGCCATCCAAGAGAATGAAATGAAACAATATTATCTTGTGTAGAATTCATAAAGTGCCTTTGTCCTGAGAACGTACCTCCCTTACCCCATTTCAATGGAGCACACAGAACAGGTCCCAGCCGCTGCACTCTGAATCCACCATCGTTTGTGCTGAAGACATAGCTGTGCATGACTCCAGACCACAGCTGAGCTACAATGTGACACTATGACAAGACCATCACTGAGAGACATAGGTGTCATCTGTCAGAAACATAAGGCTCAAGAAATCTCTGGTGGATTTGCTGGGCCTTCCTGAAGTGCAGGGAGGTAAACCAAGTTCCACATTTCATGGACAGATTTTGATTGTGTGCTGACAGTTTCTGCAGGCTAACGAACCCCTCCACATTTTTCTTCCTCCATAAGTGATACACTTGTGTTTGCATGTGAGAATTTTTCTAATAGAGTAAATCTTTTAAAATACAAATCCATCTATGGTAGTCACTGCACCATGGGTCTAGAGAGACTCTTGGAGAAAGTGTTATAATGAGAGGAAGGCAAGGACCTTCTGAGAAATCAGCCACAAACACCACCTACAACTGCTCTTGTGGCTGTATCTCAGAATAGGTGGGTCTTGAGTGCATCCTGCAGCGCAGCCCTCATGTCTCCCTTAGGGAGGTTTGAGAATCACACTGACTTCCCATCACTGTGTCTCTCCCACGGTAATACCCTCCCATATTCTCAGCTCTCAAGCTGTTCATTTGCAGAAACAGCATATTCTTGGTGTTGTCTTTGGAGATGGTGTAGTGGCCCCTCACAGATTCTGCATAGTATTTCTGACTTCCATCACTCCATATAACTGCCACTTACTCCAGCCACTTCCCTGGAGCCTCTTGGACTCAGTGCATCCAGTGGTTATTGAAGGTGAATCCAGAGACTGCACAAGAAAGTTTCAGAGACCACCTAGATTGCACCAAGCCCGCCCCTGTGCCTCACCCAGACTCCGCCAGCTGCACTTCAAACTGAACACCTGCAAACACTAAGATGTCCTGGTCAGGAAACTCTCACACATCCATGTTTCTCTCACGCATGTCTACTCACATAATGAGTGTCTCTTGTTCTCCATATATTATTTCTCAAAAGACCCACCAGGAAAACCCAGCTGAGCCCAAACCCCATGGTGAGTGGTCTGTGTTCAGTCGTGATCAGGGAATCAAGATACTTGGGGATCTGAAGGCTGGGATCCTTTCCCAGAACTGCAGGGTCAGGTCTGGGCTGCATTTTATGAGAACAGGGAACTCCATTTGCATATCCTCCTATTATATAGGAAGCTCTGGGGTTGGACACTGATATAAAGGATATGACCTCAGAGTCTGACATGTCCAAGGGTGCATGTCTGTTAAAATAAATACCCACAGGGAGGGAATAATGGCGGCAGAATAGACAGACATGTTCCAAGCCTTGTCCCGGAGCAGAAAGAAAGAACAGCTGAGGGTCGCACGAGGAGTGTTTGTTGGCAAGTTGGGGGACAGCTGAACTCCAGAAGAAGGTGGGGGACTGCTAGATGGGTTCCCCTGACCGGGCAGCCCCCACTGCGGCTGGGTCCCATCCCGGAGCTGCGGGCTTGGACACAGAGTCTGTGCCATCTTGGACCTGAAAGTGGAACTTATCGGAAGCCTGAGAATCCACAACTGCGGCACCCACGGAACAGCTGCGAGCCCCAGAACAAAGCTCCCCAATTGGCGCAAACACACGGGTTCAGAGGAGCTCTACACTTCACCACAGAAAGGTCAGATTTCGCCTGGGATAAGGTGAGGTCTCTGGTCCCGGCGGGAGAGAGGAACGCTCGTTTTGCGGGAGCTGGAGGACCAGGGAAGTCTGTGCCTAGAAAAATCCGTGGCTGTTGGGGCTGGCGTGATCTGTGAATGTGGAAGGGGGTCCTCAGAGCTGCTAACAGAAAGGCTCTCTAAAAAGCAACCCATTTTGATCTGAAGTGCAGGGACACCCTAAGAATTTCAGGCTGCCCAGACTTACGCGCAACCCCGGAGTTCGCACACTTGAGCCTTTTCCTCTTGAAATTCTTGCTTCTGATTACTAAGCCCAATACATAGGATCACCCAGTTGGGGACACCCTGGGAGACTGCAGGGGAAAGTTGTTTTTCTGGAACCTGGGGATCTGAGCGGGGAGTGACCATCGGAGAGCCAGCTCTGAGGCAGACCACTCCCACAAACCTGTAGTGAGTGCCACAGGGAAAGAAGGCTCTAACACTGCCTAGAGAGGCCATAGATAGACCCGGAAGTCAATCCAGAAACACTGCCACCCAGGGGCTGAATCACAAATTGACTCTTGTGTAATCAAAAATAAAGGAATACAAAAAATTAAGACACACCGCCTGCTTAAAATCAGGACTGGCTTACAACACTGAAGAGCAGTGGAACGCAGGGAACTGCAATACTGTCTGGACTGAGAAACAGGCATGCCAAACAGAACAACAGAGGAAGTGAATGACCTTCACTACTCCACATTTTATTTTTATTTTTTATTTTTTTATTTTTTTATTCTCATTTTTTGCATCTTTTACTCAAGAAACTAACCTTTTTTTTTCTTTTTTCATCACTTGATTTTACCTTTTTAATTATTACATTTTTATTTTCAATCCATATTATTAGGACTGCTATTTTATCTTTTTTTTTTTAAGTGTCATTTTATTTTCTCTTCATTTTATTTTGGGATTAGTGTTCTACATTTTATTTTTATCATTCCTTTAGCATCATTTTACTCTATCTCAACTCTACCTTTATGCCATCACTCTCTTCCTAACCTTCCCCTGTTTGGTGTCCTGTTTATCTTACCCCCTTCCTGCTTTAGATTTTCCCTATTCTTTCTGTTTACCCCCTGTTAAAATTTCACCCTACTTACATATCTAATCTCCAATCCCCTGCTCCAAGTCCATACACACCTCTCTCTTCGCTGTCTTAACTATCCAAAAAATTGTTTTTCTCTCTGTCCTTTTGTTGTTGTTTGCTTGAATGTAGATTATATCGAATTTTTATGATTTTTTGTGAGATTGTTTTGCTTATTCTTCTTTTGTTTATTTTTTTGTTTGTTTTGTGCTTCAGCTTTCCCTTGCCTCACTCAATATCAGTTGGTGTTGTAGTTTGTATTAATCCCCAGGCACTTGTTGCTGGCATTTGCTGGGATTAGTGATTGTTCTATTGGAGTTTTATCCCCAATATATATAGTCTGTTCCCCTTTCTCTCTTAGTCTCTTTCTTGTCTCTCTTACTTTTTTTTTTCTTTTTTTTTCTTTTTCTTTTTTTTCTTTCCCTTTTCCCAATTTCATTTTGACACCCCCTTTTTTTCTTTATTTTCTTCTTTCTTTCTTTTTCCTCTTCGTCTTTCTCTCCTATCAACTAATTTGCCTTTCTCTGGTGGTCACCCTTATTGGAGGTTATTAATATCGTGAATACATTTCTGTTCAGTGCCTTGTGAGTTGTACCTGGTAGTGCTGTATTTTGTGCCTTTAAATCAACGCAGGAGAGAGAGAACTACATAACTAGACACCCAGAGAAGAGAGACCATGGGGAGACAATGAAACAGCCCGCATATGAAAGAAAAGCAGGCATCACCAGAAAAGGAAGTAAACGAAATGGAGGCAAGCAACCTTCCAGAGAAAGAATTCAGAGAAATGGTCATAAGGTGACTGAAAAGAATGGAAGACAAATTCGACAATATGAGCAAGAACCAAGAGGAAATGAAGAAGAACCAAGAAGAAATGAAAAATGACATCGCTGCTGTAAAGAACTCAATAGAAAGCATCAAGAGTAGACTAGAAGAAGCAGAGGACCGCATCAGTGAGCTAGAAGACAAGATGGGAAAAAATACCCAAGTAGAGCAACTTCTAGAAAAAAAAATTAAAAGGCAGGAGGAGAGCCTAAGGGAACTTTGGGACAACACGAAACAAAACAACATCTGCATAATAGGGGTTCCAGAAGGAAAGGAAGCTGAGCAAGGAATAGAAAACCTGTTTGAAAAAATAATGACAGAAAATTTCCCTGATATAGGGAAGAAAAAACCCACACAAATCCAAGAAGCTCACAGAGTCCCAAGCAAAATGAACCCCAAAAGACGGACACCAAGGCACATTATAATTAAATTGGCAAACACCAATGACAAAGTAAGAATCTTAAAAGTGGCAAGAGAGAGACAGAAAGTCTCTCTTGTATGTACAAAGGAACCCCCATCAGACTAGCAACTGATTTCTCAACAGAAACTCATCAGGCCAGAAGGGAATGGACTGAAATATACAAAGTCATGCAAAGGAAGGGTCTGAGTCCAAGAATACTGTACACAGAAAGGCTGTCAATCAAAATTGATGGTGAAATCAGGAGCTTCACAGAAAAAAAGGACTAAGGGAATTTATTACCACCAAACCAGCAATGCAAGAAATGCTAAAGGGTCTGCTGTAAAAAAAAAAAAAAAAAAATAGGAAGCGAAGAAGGAACACAGGGGTAAAGAATAGGAATGGCGACAAATAAGCACCTATCAATAATAACTTTAAATGTAAATGGATTAAATTCCCCAATCAAAAGACATAGGGTAACGGATTGGATAAGAAAACACGACCCATATATCTGCTGTCTACAAGAAACCCAACTCAGAAAAAAAGACGCACACAGACTGAGGGTAAAGGGAAGGAAAAAGGTTTTCCATGCAAATGGAAATGAAAAAAAAGCTGGGGTAGCAATACTTATATCTGACAAATTAGATCTCAAAGTGAAGGACATAACAAGAGATAAGGAAGGCCACTTCATAATACTAAAGGGAGCAATCCAACAAGAAGAAATAACTCTGGTAAACATATACGCACCCAATACAGGAACACCCAAATACATAAAAAAACTCCTGGAGGATATCAAGGGAGAGATTGACAGCAATACAATCATAGTAGGAGACTTTAATACCCCACTATCACCATTGAACAAATCCTCTAAACAAAAAATCAGCAAAGAAACATCAATCCTAAATGACTCACTAGACCAGATGGAATTAATTGACATCTTCAGAACATTTCACCCCAAAGCCACAGAATATACATTCTTCTCAAGTGCACATGGGTCATTTTCAAAGATAGACCATATGTTGGGACACAGGCAAAGTCTCTTCAAATTCAAGAAGATAGAAATCATATCAAGCACTGTGAGTTTGTCCCCAAGCGAGGAACTCATCCATGCCCCCTGCATCTAAGTAAACTACAATAAAAACAACCCAAAGAAATCAAACACATGGAGACTAAACAGCATGCTATTAAACCATGACTGGGTTATCAGAGAGATCAAAGAAGAAATAAAAAACATCATGGCAACAAATGACAATGAAAACACTACAATCCAAAATCTATGGGACACAGTGAAAGCAGTCTTGAGAGGGAAGTTCATAGCTCTACAAGCTTACTGCATAAAACAAGAAACAATGGTAATAAATTACCTAATCCAACAACTCAGAGTTAGAAAAGGAGCAACAAGAAAAGCCCAGTGTAAGCAGAAGGAAGGAAATAATAAAGATCAGAGCAGAGATAAATGACATAGAGACCAAAGAAACAATACAAAAGATCAACAAAACCAAGAGCTGGTTCTTTGAAAGGATAAATAAGATTGATGAACCTCTAGCCGGGCTCACCAAGAAGCAAAGAGAGAGGACCCAAATAAACAAAATCAGAAATGAAAGAGGTGAAATAACAACAGATCCCGCCGAAATACAAAGGATTGTTAAAAAATACTACGAACAACTCTATTCCAACAAACTGGACAACCTGGAGGAAATGGACATATTCCTAGAAAAATATAACCTTCCAAAACTTAATCAGGAAGAATCTAAACAGCTCAACATGCCAGTAACTATGGAAGAAATTGAAGCAGTCATCAAAGAGCTTCCGGCAAACAAAAGCCCAGGGCCAGACGGCTTCACAGGAGAGTTTTACCAAACATTCAAGGAAGAACTAAAACCTATCCTCTTCAGACTATTCCAAAAAATTCTAGAGGAAGGAACACTTCCAAGCTCCTTCTATGAAGCCAGCATCACCCTAATACCAAAACCAGATAAAGACAACACAATGAAGGAGAATTACAGGCCAATATCCCTCATGAATGTAGATGCCAAAATCCTCAACAAAATTCTAGCAAATCGGATCCAGCAGTACATCAGAAAGATCATACACCATGACCAAGTAGGGTTTATCCCAGGAATGCAAGGATGGTACAATATCTGCAAATCAATAAATGTGATACATCACATAAACAAATTGAGAGATAGAAATCACATAGTCATATCAATTGATGCAGAAAAAGCATTTGACAAAATCCAACACCCTTTCTTGATAAAAACTCTAAACAAGGTGAGAATAGAAGGATCATACCTCAACATAATAAAAGCTATATATGATAAACCCACAGCTAACATCATACTCAATGGGCAAAAACTAAAACCATTTCCCCTAAGAACAGGAACAAGACAGGGATGCCCACTCTCACCACTCGTGTTTGACATAGTACTCGAAGTATTAGCCATTTCAATTAGACAAGAAGAAGAAATGAAAGGCATCCAAATTGAAAAAGAAGAAGTAAAGCTGTCCTTATTTGCAGATGACATGATATTGCACATAAAAAACCCGAAAGACTCCATCAAAAAACTAACAGACTTAATAAATGAATTCGGCAATGTAGCAGGATACAAAATTAACGCCAAGAAATCTATGGCATTTCTATACACCAACAGTGAACTTACAGAAAGAGAGACTAAAAAAGCAATCCCATTTTCCATCGCACCAAACAAACTAAGATACTTAGGAATAAACCTAACCAAGGAGGTAAAAGACCTATACACGGAAAACTACAGGACACTGAAAAAAGAGATAGAGGAAGATGTAAACAGATGGAAGAACATACCATGTTCATGGATTGGTAGAATCAACATCATTAAAATGTCCATACTACCCAAAGCAATCTATAGATTCAATGCACTCCCCATTAAAATACCAACAGCATATTTCACAGACCTAGAAAGAACTCTCTAAAAATTCATCTGGAATAAAAAAAGACCCCGAATAGCCACAGCAATCCTGAGAAAGAATAATAAAGTAGGAGGGATCTCAATACCAGATTTCAAGCTGTATTACAAAGCCACTGTCCTCAAAAGAGCCTGGTACTGGCACAAGAACAGACATATAGATCAATGGAATAGAATAGAGAATCCAGATATCGACCCAAACCAATATGCGCAATTAATATTTGACAAAGGAGGCATGAGCATACAATGGAGTCAAGACAGTCTCTTCAATAAATGGTGTTGGGAAAATTGGACAGATACATGCAAAAAAATGAAACTAGATCACCAACTTACACCATACACAAAAATAAACTCAAAATGGTTACAGGACTTAAATATAAGACAGGAAACCATAAAAATACTAGAGGAATCCACAGGCAGCAAAATCTCAGACATATGCCAAAAGAACTTTTTCACTGATACTGCCCCTAGGGCAATGGAAGCCAAAGAGAAAATAAACAAATGGGACTACTTCAAAATAAAAAGCTGTTGCATAGCAAAAGAAACCATCAACAAAACAACAAGAAACCCCACTGTATGGGAGAACATATTTGCAAATGTTATCACTGATAAAGGTTTAATCTCCAACATCTACAGGCAGCTTATACAACTTAATAAAAGGAAGATAAATGATCCAATAAAAAAATGGGCAACGGACCTAAATAGAATCTTTTCGAAAGAAACAGAAGGAAGGCCAAGACACATGAAAACATGCTCAAAGTCACTAATCATCCGAGAGATGCAAATCAAAATGACAATGCGATACCATCTCACACCTGTCAGAATGGCTATCATCAACAAATCAACAAACGACAAGTGTTGGCGAGGATGCGGAGAAAAAGGAACCCTCCTGCACTGCTGGTGGGAATGCAGACTGGTGCAGCCACTGTGGAGAACAGTATGGAGTTTCCTCAAAAAACTGAAAATGGAACTCCCATTTGACCCAGTAATCCCACTCCTAGGAATATATCCTAAGAAACTAGAAACACCAATCAGAAAGGATATATGCACCCCTATGTTCATAGCAGCACAATTTACAATAGCTAAGATTTGGAAACAGCCTAAGTGCCCATCAGCAGATGACTGGATCAGAAAACTATGGTACATCTACACAATGGAATACTATGCTGCCATAAAAAGAAGGAATTACTACCATTTGTAGGCACCTGGATGGAATTAGAGAACATTATGCTAAGTGAAATAAGCCAATCAATGAAAGAAAAATACCACATGATCTCACTCATTTTGGGATAATGAAAAACATTATAAACTGGTGAACAAAAAGATAGATACAGACGCAGTAAAGCATCAAACAGACTGTCAAATTACAGCGGTAAGGTTAGGGAGAGGTGTGGGAATTAAGAGATCAACTGAAGGACTTATATGCATGCATATAAGAGTAACCAACGGATGCAAAACATTGGGGGGTGAGGGCATGTATAGGAGTGGGGTGGAGGGGGCAATGGTAAGATATGTACACATATAATACCTTAATAAAAAAAATAAAAAAAATAAAAAATAAATACCCACATCTGAGTCTGTGCCTTCTGCATTGGATCCAGCTGCTCTAAGAGACTTGAACAAAGATACCAGAGAGGTAATTGTCATAAAATGATAAAGTGAAGGATTGAAAATGAGAGATGCCTTTGACAGAAACCTGTAATGACAATCAAGAGAAATTAATGATCAAATCTGAGATGAATTAAAAATACAGAAGATTCATGCTCATGAGATGGAAGTTCCATCTGACACTATTTCACCTACAAAGTGATCAGAGGATAACCTAAGAACAGAGTGTGAACCTAGAGCCAGTGGACCAAGATGGGGGAGAGAGGAGCATTTGTATGGGTCCCTAGGGACCAGAAGCATGAACTATAGAAACAAAGACAAAGCTCCCAGGTCCTATTCCTTCAGGGGAGTTTGGTGCTGGATGTGTTGCAGCTACACTGCCTCTTTTGTAGTGTTTATTCTCTGGACTCTGTTGTAGATCCAGTTTCATACATTGGGATATAGAAGAATGTCTGTCATGACCAGTTGTTTTTGGATGAACACAATATTGGTAATGATTTAGGAATATTTAAGTTTTGGTTATGAAAATCTTGTTATTGGAAAGCTGATGTATGCATATGACCCTTGGGACTGCTGCCCCATGTCCCCACATGATAAGGGTCACATGACTCAGTGCCACATTGTGGAGAAAACTACCTGGGAACATGAATGGGAGATTAACCAAGACTGAGGACACACATGACCAGGGTTCTTGTTTCCTTAGGTTGTGATCTTGTTGTTTGGCCAGTTCAAATTTCCTTTCCTCACTTTCTTCTGAAACAGCCCCACATATTTCCTAGAGTCATGAAGACACTCTGTTGAGAGGTTGCAGGAGTGCAAGCCATTTGTGCTTTGGTTTTGTGTCTTACATATTTTCTGAATTCTAGTTCTATTAGCTTCTCATACAGTTTTTAGGGTTTTCTATGTCAGTATCATGTCATGTCTTACATACAGATAAGGAGAAATATTTTAACTTGTTTCTCTCTGACATTTTAAATTTATTTTTCTTGCCTAATTTTTCTGACAAGGTCTTCTAGTTTTGATGAATAGAAGTAGTCATGGGGGAGTCCTGGTCTTGGTCCAGATGTAAAAAGAAAAGCTTTGAAATGTTCTATGTGTAACATGAGGAAAGAGCTGTGAGCCTGCACAGCCCAGGAGAGCATTTACCCTGGAGCTTGAAGAGAAATTTGCATGTGGCACAGACTTTCCTATAAGTGTAGGGCCTGAGGTAAGGCTGCCCTTGTCATTCTGGAGCCCCTCTTTGTGCATCTCTTCCCTTGACCTCACTCAGCACTAAGGCAGGGAAAGGGGACCACATGGGTCATGAAGCACATTGGAATTAGGTCAAAGAATGGCCTAACCTTTCTGAGCATAAGAAGAAATGACAGACTGGATGAATAGGTTACACTTTTAACTTTCATGCATCTTTCAAACAGGTGTAAAAGGGATTAGCATTTGTTCAGATCATTTCTGAATCTCAAAATCGTATTGTATCTAAAATTTCCAAATTTTTGAATCTAATTTTATAGAAATAATTTCTACTATTGTGAAAAAAAATAAAGATAAAGGATAGCCATTCTCAATGTCCTAAATTTATGATGTTACTTTGATGTGAGAAACTACCTCCCAGGCACAGGCAGGTGAGACATTTGTAATTCTTGATGTTGGAAATTTTCTTATTGTGTCTACAGTTTCTTGTGCAAATTACTTTATACGCAAGCTCATGGCATATTGCAGAGACCCCAATATAGTTGCATCAGAAATAATAATGGCTTTAACAGAATAAAAGACAAGAAATAAAAGCAGTGATCATGCAGGTATACAACTCAGAATCATTCATGTGTGGAGGGAGATGTTGGAAGGAGATTGACCTGTTTTCTCAGTCTAGTGTTATCAGTGATGTTGGGGTCCAGAGGGAGGTTAGTGAAGAGAATTCCTACCACAGAATTTCTCACAGGAAAGGAAACTTCAACCCTGAGAGGAAGCCCTCACCCCCAGCCTCCCTCTGCCCTTCCCCTGGGAGGTCACTGTGGTCACAGGGTGCTGTGCTCTCCCACAAACATATAACGTCCTTAATGTGTAATTTATCTGTTCTCATATCAGACATTATGCAATTATATATTCCTTATCTTTATGTTTATGTCTTCATTTGCTTAATGAAATCTTTGGTGGAACAAAAGGCTTTAGATTTAACCAAATCTAATTTAATAATATCTTCTTTAATGGGTTTACTTTTGGGTGATTTCACAAAGATCCCCCAGTAAATGCTGAGCCTCCATTGTCTATGTGCATTGGCTACAGCAGCCACAGGGACTGGAGCAGATTCTGGCACCAGAGGGGAGTGCTGCTGGGAAACTACCCATAAATCTAGATGTGACTCTGGGACAGGGAGAGGGGAGGAAGCTGGACTTGTTTTGAGTCACATGAGAAAAATTTGCCTGATGTTCATGGACAGAGAGTTACTGGTCATATGGGCTTAATAACTCCTCCAGTGAAGGCCCAGAAAGAAGGTACAGGGTACGATAGAGACAGCGTGTATTATCATAGGAAATATCTGAATATTTAGGAACAGGAGATTTTTAGAAATAGAAACGTTAAAGATCATGCAGGTAAGGATCAAGAGAAAGAATGAATGTGTTACTGCAACCTGGTGGGAAGGTGATTCCTGTTTTTTACATGCACATTGTCATGTTGTCTCTGTTCTAAAATATAACAACTTCCCAGAAATAGGGTATCCACACTTGGGCATCTTTGGGGTCATTACTGACCTGGTCTCACCCTGAATCACCCAAGCTGCATAATTCATTCTGGTCCTATTTATGAAATCTCAAAACAATTACAGAGAAGAGTGGACACTTCTCATGCAGGAGCCATTATGTGGTGTGTCTGTATGAGGAGACACCATTTCATTGGATCAAGACACTTTCTCTGTCCATTGTCACCATCTTAATCATTATTACCGTCATCATCATAATCATCATCACCATGTTCTTACTTATAATCTTTTTTCTTATTTTCTGTAGACATGCTGGTTGTATACATGCTGTGACTTTTTATAGGAAAGGATAGCAGGATTCTCTTCTTTTGATATCATTGAGAAATTGAAAACCCAAGGGTTCAACTCTATGTTGACACAAGGCCTTCTAAAAACTGTTGACTTGGATAAACTACAGATTCCAACCAAGACCTTGGGCCATGACCTAGTCCAGTTCTATCATTACCATTACCACCCACATCACCATAAAAAATGTCATCATCATCATTTGCTTACTTATAATATTCTTCTCACTAGAGGCCCGGTGCACGAAATTCATGTATGGGGGCGGGGTTGTGTGTCCCTCAGCCCAGCCTGCACCCTCTCCAATCTGGGACCCCTCCAGGGATGTCCAACTGGATCAGGCCTAAACGGGCAGTCAGACATCCCTCTCATAATCCAGGCCTGCTGGCTCCCAACTGCTCGCCTGCATGCCTTCCTGATTGCCCCTAACCACTTCTGCCCGCCAGCCTGATCACCCCCTAACCACTCCCCTGCCAGCCTGATTGATGCCTAACTGCCCTTCCCTGCAGGCCCAGTTGCCCCCAACTTCCCTCCTCTGCCAGCCCGGTCACCCCTAACTGCCCTCCCCTGCAGGCTTGCTAGCCCCCAACTGCCCTTCCTTGCAGGCCTGGTCCCTCCCAACTGCTCTCCGCTGCTGGACTGATTGCCCACAACTGCTCTCCCTTGCAGACCTGTTCCCTCCCATCTGCCCTCCCCTGCTGGCCATCTTGTGTCCACATGGGGCAGCCATCTTTGACCACATGGGGACAGCCATCTTGTGTTTTGAAGTAACGGTCAATTTGCACATTACTCTTTTATTAGATAGGATAGAGGCCTGCTGCATGGGTGAGGCCTGCTGCATGGGTGGGGGCCAGCTGGTTTGCCCTGAAGGGTGTCCTGGATCAGGGTGGGGCGGCCTGGGCGAGAGGCCTGTAGTGGTTTGCAGGCTGGCCATGCCCCCCAGTGACTCAAGGGGAGGCCCTGGTATCTGGGATTTATTTATCTTCTATAATTTAAACTTTATAGTCTTGAGCGGAGCCAAGCCTCCTGCTAGCTCTGTGGCCCCAGCCATTTTTGTTGGAATTTATTTATCTTCTATAATTGAAACTTTGTAGCCTTGAGTGGAGGCCAAGGCAGGCCAGGGCTGCAGGAGCTTGGCTTCCTCCATTGCCAGGGAAACCCAAGCCTCCTGCTCTCTCTGTGGCCGCATCCATCTTGGTTGGGTTAATTTGCATACTCGCACCTGATTGGCTGGTGGGCGTGGCTTGTGGGTGTAGTGTAGGTATGGTCAATTTGCATATTACTCTTTTATTAGATAGAATTTTCTATTGATCTGGGTTTTGAACACACATAATAACACTTGCTCTATTTTTTTGCTCATGTTGTATAGTTAAGTAAAATAGGTTACCATACTTTTATTTTTCATTTGACTGCTGACAACTGATGTCTTATTCTTGCCTCTTCTCCATCTGCCACACACAGGAAATCTAATAAGAAATCATGGTTTTGTCTTTAGATGTCATTGTGAGATTGAAATCACACAAGATCCTTGAAGCAGAATTCCTCCCCTCCCCCACATCCTTGGCAAATAAAATCCCTGAGTCAGTCTCCTTTCCTGGCTCCATCAAAGCAGCTCTAACTTCCTGAAGTGCTTCCCTGTGATTCCCAGAGAGTTCAACTATGTACACAATAAACATGACATCTGTACAAGCTACTGTGGGTCTCTCTGCCTCTTCCTGGTGATCTACTCTTGCTGCTATGAGCATGTTAAGTCAATGACTTTCACCACCTAGGTCTTTCTTCTCTAGCTTTGGGGTCACATATCTCTGATGTCTACTATCCAACACACTCTTTTCCTGATGGCTGGGACTCTGAGCTGTGTGGAGCTGAGTTGCACTGTTGAATCAGCAGTCTCTGGTTGGATTTTAGGTGATGATGGTCAGGAGATTAGATGATTATTATATGGGCACAAGACTGTTAGAAAGAAATGCTCTGCTGTTTGTCCACATGAGAAAGTTGTCTCTGTTTACAACAGACTTTTCTAACTCAGAGACTTCAGAGATAAATTCAGAGTCAGGAATCCAGAGAGGTTTCCTGAGGGAAACGGTGACATGAAGAGGAAAAACGCAGGAAACCAGCCCAAACCTCCAATTGCACCTGCTGCTGGGATGGTCCTTGTGTTCAAGGACCCTGAGTTCCCCCTGGTGGTCACAGACCCTGTCATGGGGCCTGTTGCACCTAGTGCATCCAGTAGCTGGTGAAGGTGTATCCAGAAGCCTTGCAGGAGACATTCATGGAGGCCCCAGGTTTCCTCACCTCAGCCCCACACTGCACCAGCTGCACCTGGGAGTGAACACCTGTGGAGAGGAGACAGGAGTGGGTGGAAATCCCCCTTGACTCTCCCTGCTCCCCTCCTCAACCCAGGGACTGGGAAGCCCCTTACCTGTAGCCATGGCCACCAGAAGGAGGGTTCTCCAGCTCCAGTCCATGGTGAGGGCTGTGCTGTGAGCACTTCTGTAGGGGAGGGTGTGGCTGTGGGTGATGCCCTCAGGGCACAGACTTATCCATATTTAACCTAGTCTACCTCCTCTCTTTTGCACATTCATGAGGCAGAGTATTTCATAGTTGAGATTTTGACCCCACCTGAGAGAAGATGAACACAGGAACCATCCACAGTAAGAGTCTGAGTGTCCAATACCTCATTGATTTTTTTTTTTTTTGGTAATTATATCTTTACTAGTGACCCAGTACATGGATTAGTGCACATTGAAAGGAAATTAATTAGAAGGTGGCCAATAGGGTGGGACTGGGCAAGATGGTCAGACACACCCTGGAGCCAACCTCCAGGGTCCCTTCCTGGCCGGCCACACCTGCGGCAGCGCTGGTGCTCCAAGGGTGTTTGCAGAGTGAGCAGAGTCCCTCAAGTGGTGGATTAGGCCGAAACTGGCTCTCTGACATCCTCCAAGGGGTCCTGGAGTGCGTGAGGGCATTCTGCAAATTTGCTGTTGTACAGGGGGTAGAACATAAACGCAAGTGTGCAGCAAACCAGATTCAGGGCTGACAATGCCCCAATAACAACATAATCCACCGCTGAAGGTGGAATCACACGGGCACCGTGAAGAATTGGGCTCCTTTTTCTCTGGTTTCAGGGTGCGTCACCTGAGAACTGCAGCTGCCAAGTCATTGCAGCTCAGCAGCTCCTACATTGAGGGTCTGCCCCCTGTTGGTCAGTGTGCATCATAGCGACTAGTCAGATGGAGGGAGGGACACTTAGCATATTAGCTTTTTACTAGTATCCTATATAATAAAATCCTAGGCGACATCACATGATGTCATCACAAGATGGCTGCCATGACATCATCACAAGATGGCCGCCACATGATGGCCACCACAAGATGGTCACCACAAGGTGGCCGTCAGGGGAGGGCAGTTGTGGGTGATCAGGCCAGCAAGAAAGGGTAGTTGGAGGTGAGATCAGTCCAGCAGGGGAGGGCAGCTGGGGGCAATCAGGCTGGCAGGGGAGCAGTTAGGCATCAATCAGGCTGGCAGGGGAGTGGTTAGGGGGTGATAAGGCTGGCAGGTAGAAGCAGTTAGGGGCAATCAGGCAGGCAGTCAGGCGAGCAGTTAGGAGCCAGCAGTCCTGGATTGTGAGAGGGATGTCCGACTGCCAGCAGTTGGACAACCCCCAAGGTGTCCCAGATTGGAGAGGGTGTAGGCTGGGCTGAGGGACACACCCCCCCTTGCATAAATTTCATGCACCAGGCCTCTAGTATATATAGATTGTTGAAAGTATTACATATGTCCCATTTTGTCCCTATTGACTCCTTCTTGCCACCCCAACCCTGTTCCCCAGGCCTTTAACATCCTATTGTCTTTGTCCATGGGTTATGAATATACACATACATGTTCTTTGGTTGATCTCTTCACACTGACCCACTCTCCCTTGCCTTACCTTTGAGATTCTGAAGTCTGATCCATCATTCTAGGTCTATGGATACATTTATTCATTAGTTTATTTTGTTCCTTACTCCACATATGGATGAGATCATGTGATACTTATCTTTGTCTCACTGGCTTATTTTGCTTAGCATAATACTCTCTAGACTCCCCTCCCCATGCTTTCTCAAAGGTAAGAGAACCCTCTATTTTACTGCTGCATAATATTCCACAGTATAAATATGTTGTTGTGTTGTTGTTGTTTTTAATCCACTCATCTACTGATGGGCACTTGGGCTGTTTCCAGATCTTAGCTTTTGTAAATTGTGCTCCTCTGAACATAGGGGTGCATACATTCTTTCTGATTGATGTGTTGGGTCCCTTAGGATATATTCCTAAAAGTGGAATCACTTGGTCAAATGGCAGTTCCATATTTAGTTTTTAGAGGAAACGCCATACTATTTTCCATAGTGGCTGCATCAGTCTGCATTCACACCAGCAGTGTACTAGGGTTCCCATTTCTTCACTCCTTGCTAGCACTTGTCATTTGTTGATTTGTTGGTGGTAGCTATTCTGACTGGTGTGAGGTAATACCTCATCCTATGTAATAAAAGAGTAATATGCAAATTGATTATCACTCCAACACACAAGATGGCTGCCCCCATGTGGACACAAGATGACCACCACAGGATGACCAGCAGGGGAGGACAGTTGTGAGCAATCAGGCCAGCAGAGTAGGGCAGTAGGGAGGGACCATGCCTGAAAGGGAGGGTAGTTGGGGGCAACCAGGCCTTCAGGGGAGGACAGTTGGGGGGGGGGGACCAGGCCTGCAGGGGAGGGCAGTTGGGGCAGATCAGGCCTGCAAGAGAGGGCACTTAGTGGTGACTGGGCCAGCAGTGAAGGGCAGTTGGGGGCAACCAGGCCTACAAGGGAGGGCAGTTAGGGGTGACCAGGCTGGCAGAGGAGAGCAGTTGTGGGGAGACCAGGCCTGCAGGGGAGGGCAGTTGTGGGGGGACCAGGCCTGTAGGGGAGGACAGTTTGGGGGGACCAGGCCTGCAAAGGAGGGAAGTTGTGGGATCAGGCCTGCAGGGCAGGGCAGTTGTGGGTGACTGGGCCAGCAGGGGAGGGCAGTTAGGGCAACCAGGCTGGCAAGGGAGGGAAGTTAGGATTGACCGGGCCATCAGGGGAGGGCAGTTAGGGGCAATCAGGCCAGCAGGGGAGCGGTTAGACATCAATCAGGCTCTCAGGGGATTGGTTAGGGGGTAATCAGGCTGGCAGGCAGAAGCAGTTAGGGGCAATCAGGCAATCAGGCAGGTGAGCAGTTGGGAGCCAGCAGTCCTGGATTTTGAGAGGGATGTCCAACTGCCCGTTTAGGCCCGGTTCCACCAGGATCGGTCTTAAACAGGCAGTTGAACATCCCTTAAGGGGTCCCAGACTGGAGAGGATGCAGGCTGGGCTGAGGGACACCCCACCCCCGTGCACGAATTTCTAGTTGTCTTATAATTTGCATTTCTCTCTGATGATCAGTAACTTTGAGAATTTTTTCATATGTCTCTTGTCTTCTGTATGTCCCCTTTGAAGAAATGTTTATTTAGGACCTTTGCCCATTTTTAAACTGGATTGTTTGTCTTCCTTTGGTTAAACTATATGTGTCCCTTATATATTTTGGATCTAACCTTTTATCACATGTATCCTTGCCAAATATGTTCTCTGGTAATGTGAGCTCCCTTTGAATTCTGTTGATCATTTCTTAGGCTGTGAAACATTTTATTTTGATGTAGTCCCATTTGTTTAATTTCTCCTTAGTTTCCTTTGCCCTAGGAGATGCATCTGCAAACATATTGCTATGAGAGATGTGAGATTTTGCTGTCTATGGTTTCTTCTAGGATTTTTATAGTTTCATGACTTACATTTAAGTCTTTTATCCATTTTGAGTTTTTTCTTAGTTATAGTGTAAGTCTGTAGTCTAGTTACTTTTTTTGCACATATCTGTCCAATTTTCCCTACACCATTTACTGAAGAGACAGTCTTGACTCCATTGTATGTTCTTGCCTCTTTTGTCAAATATTAATTGAACATAATTGCTTGGATCTATTTTTGGAGTCTGCTCTGTTCCATTGATCTGTATGCAAGAGTGCTAGTATCAGGCTGTTTTGAATATGGTGGTTTAGTAATATAACTTGATATCTGGTATTATGATTCTTCCCAGTTTCTTCTTCTTTCTCAAGATTGCTGTGACTATTTGGGTTCTTTTTTTGGTTCCATATAAACTTTTGGAGTATTTGTTCTAGATCTGTGAAGTATTGTGTTGGTATTTTAATAGGGATTTCATTGAATCTATAGATTGCTTTGGGTAGCATGGACATTTTAATGAAGGTAATTTGACCAATCTATGAACATGGTATATCCTTCAACTTGTTTATATCATCCTCTATCTTTATTTTTAACATCCTGTAAGTTTCTGAGTATAACTCTTATACATCCTAGGTTAAATTTATTCCCATGTATCTTAATGTTTTTGTTGCAGTGGTAAATGGGGTTGTGTGTTTAGTTTCTCTTTTTGAGAATTCATTATTAGTGTATAAAAATACCATAGTTTTCTGGGTGTTAATTTTGTATCTTGCTACATTACTGAATACATTTATTAAATCTATTAGTTTTATGGTAGATTCTTTAGGGTTTTCTATGTACAGTAGCATGTTAGTGAAGAAGAGTCCCCAGTCACTGCCCATATGTCATCTGCCAACAGCAATGTGACCTCTTCCTTTGGTGTATGCATTGAGAAAGTGGGAAATTAGAGCCACAGAGAAAAAGGAAAAGTCTTCCCTAGAAGCAGCTGAGAGCTTTGAGAGGAAATCCCTTCTACCAACAAGAAGCTTCTTCCTTCCCCACCACCCCTGCCCCTGCTCTTGGGACTTATTGAATCTGAAGCGCTCCCTGGTGTCCTAGCACCCCCTGGTGTCTGTAGCCTCTCCCTCAAGGAGGTGTGTATCTGGACCAGGGGTGGGCAAACTTTTGACTCAAGGGCCACAATGGGTTCTTAAACTGGACCGGAGGGCAGGAACAAAAGCATGGATGGAGTGTTTGTGTGAACTAATATAAATTCAAAGTAAACATCATTACATAAAAGGGTACGGTCTTTTTTTTATTTCAATAGTTTTATTCATTTCAAACATTTTAACAAGAAGAATGTAAACACTAATTATTATAATTTGAAACTTCAAAAAATGGAGGAATCATAGCACAATAACATACCTTATATTGAAGATGGCAAAGGCAAAATAAAATTGCCTAACAAAGGAAAGGTACAAAAGCCTTTCAAATTAAACTTAAATATAATAAAATAATTTAAAACTAAAACAAATAAAAAAGAACAAAATATGTAAACAGTAAATTAAACATTTTCTTTAGTGCAACTTCCAAATTATGCCCGGGACGTAGATGTAGATGGCATTGTAGACTGGGTTGAAAGGTTTTTGGTCTTTAAAACATCAACTTCAGTGGGAACAGTGTTGTTGGTCTCCTTTTTAGCTAATGCTCTGATACTGTGCTCTCCAGGGGCATGTCTCCCTACATCACCACGATAACGTGTCTACGCATTCCCAGGGTGATGTCGGGGGACGACGTGTCCGCAGGCATTACAAGGAGCCTCTGGAAGATTGAGAGGTTGTTCCTTCTACTGAATGGGCTGATATAAATCCGCCCACTCAGAAGAAGGAGCTGCGGCCGTATTTCCCGACGTTGCCATGTTAACACTGCTGCTGGTGAAGGAGCAGAGGGGAGAGCAAGAGAACCCTCCGCTCTTTCAGCTCTAACGGGCCGGATCTCCGGCCCGCGGGCCGTAGTTTGCCCATGGCTGACTCACACTAATTTCCCCTCACTGTGTCTCTTACACAGTAATACACGGCCATGTCCTCAGCTCTCAGGCTGTTGAGTGTAAATAAACTTGGTCCTTGGAGGTGTCACTGATGATGCTGACTCGGGATTTCAGTGTTGAATTATAGGCTGTACTTCTATCAGTCCATATACCCCTACCCACTCCAACACTTTTCCCTGGTGCTGGTGAATCCAGTGCACAATATAGCTCATTAAAGAGAATCCGGAGACAGTGCAGGTGAGAGAGAGCATCTCTGAGGGCTTCACCAGTCCTGAGCCTGACTCCCGCAGCTGCACCTGGGACAGGACACCTGGAGACAAGGAGCATCAGTCCTGTCAGTCAGGTATGGTCACAGCCATCCCATGACTCCTGCCTGACCCCTGAGGTCCTCACCTTGGGGGGCTGTCACCAGGCACAGGAGAAAACCCAGCAGTCTCATCTTCTTCTAGATCACAGCTCTGCCTTCCCAGAGACCTAAGCCCTGTGTGAGGAGAGAGTTGTGAGCCTACACAGCGCAGGAGAAGATTTACCCTGGAGCTGGAGGATAAATTTGCATATGGGGCAGCCTTTTCTATAAATAGAGGGCCCGAGGTCACTCCTCCCTGGTATTTCAGGGGTCTATGTGGGGGCATTTCTTCCCTTGACCTCATTCATCAGGTAAGTCAGAGACAGGGGATCACCTGGGTCATAAGATTCATTGGATTCAGATAAAAGCACAACCTCACCTTTCTGAGAATAAGAAGAAATGATGGACTAAATGAGCAGGTTACACATTCAACTTCTCAGGCATCTTTCAAACAGATTTAATTAGAATAGCTTTTGTTCTGACAGTTTCTGAATCTCAGCATCCTAGTGTGTCTCCAATTTCCCAATTTATTAAGTCAAATTTTATACAAATTCTACCCTTGTGCAAAATATAAAGGACAGCCACCCTCAGCATCTTACATCTTAATTTATGATGTTTCTTTGATCTCAGAAACTAACTCTCAAGCACAGGCTGGTGAGATGTTTGTGAGTTTTGATGTTGAGATGTTTGTGACTGTGTCTGTAGCTTCCTGTGCACACTCTTTCTTATGCAAGATGATGACTTATTGCAGAGATGCCAAATAATCACATCACAAATAGTCATGACTTTAAGTGAAGGAAACATATGAAGTAAAAGCAGTGATCATGCTCGAGTACTAATCAGAATCATTCATATGTTGAAATAATGATGGAAGGAGATTGACCTGTTTTCTCTGCCTAGTATCATCAGTGATGTTGGTGCTCAGAGGCAGGTGAGTGTAGAGAATTCCTACCATAGAATTTCTCATAGGAAAGGAAACTTTAGCCCTGACATGAATCCCTCACTCCCAACTTCCTTTGTCCTGTCCCTGGGGATGCTCACTATTGTCAGAGTGTGCTGGGCTCTCCTGCACAGCATGCAACATCTTTAATATGTAATGCACACATTCTCCCATCAGGCACAGGATTGGGAAATATAATCTCTTGCTAAGCTTGCCATTTAATTTCCTTGATGGAATATTTGATGGGGCAAATGTATTTACAGTATTAAAGTTCAATATATCAGTATTTTATTTATTGGGACCTGTTTAGGGTTATTTTACAAAGAACTCCCCAGAAAATGCTGAGCCTCCACTGTCCATGTGGATTGGCTACAGCAACCAAAGAGACTGGAGCAGGTTCTGGTACCAGTAGGGGAGTGTTGCTGGGAAAGTACCCATAAATCTGAATGTGACTGTGGAGCTGGGTAAGGGAAGGAAGCTGTACTTATTTTGAGTCACATGACAGAAACATGCCTGATATTCATGGACAGAGAGTTACTGGACATGTGGGCTTAAAGCCTCCTCCAGTGAAGGCCCAGAAGGAAGTGCAGGGCAGGAGAGAGACAGCTTGCATCATCATAGGAAATAATGAGAAACAGGAGTCTTAGAAATAGAAATGTTGCCGAAACCGGTTTGGCTCAGTGGATAGAGCGTTGGCCTGCGGACTGAAGGATCCCGGGTTCGATTCCAGTCAAGGGCATGTACCTTGGTTGCTGGCACATCCCCAGTGGGAGGTGTGCAGGAGGCAGCTGATTGATGTTTCTCTCTCATCAATGTTTCTAGCTCTCTATCCCTCTCCCTTCCTCTCTGTAAAGTATCAATAAAAAAAGAAAAAGAAAAAGAAATAGAAATGTTAAAGATCATGCAGGCAGGGGTCAAGAGAAATAAGGAACCTGTCATTGAAAACTGGTGGGAAGTGGATCCCTGTTTCCTACATGCACATTTTCACAGTGTATCTGTTCTAGAAGGTAACACCTTCCCAGGTCCAGGGAATTAGGACTTGGACATCTTTGGGGTCATTATTCACATGGCTTCACCATGAATCAACAAAGCTGCATAATTCATTGGGGGACCATTATCTATCTGTCAACTCTTACAGGGAAAAGTGGACATTCCTCACTGGAGGATCCATGATGAAGGTGTTTCTGTATGAGGAGCCATCATTCCATTAGACCAGGTCTCCTGTTCTGTGGGGAAGCACGGGACTTGTTTGGAAAGTCTATAAGGAGGATTCTCCAAAAGCCTGGGGACTTTGCTAAAGGCAGCAGCCCCTGCCTTGACTTTTACAAACAAGTCTGAGCCCCTGGGTGTTTTGCTGGAATCTCTATGTTTAGTCTTTAAGACCCGACCTTGTAGATGCATGTGCTTTCTCAAGGATACTCACCCTGCTGATTGTATCTAGAGGTTAATTTTATTTTTTTTCAAATTTTTTATTGTTTAAAGTATTACATATAGTAGTACATATCTCTCTCTCTCTTTTTTTTCTTTTCTTTTTTTTCAGTGCAGGCTGTTGTTACAGTAAAAGCCTAAGGAGGCAAGCACTCAGGGCTGTTTAGGTACCTCCTGCCAAGCAGCCCCTTAGCCTATTCTTTCACAGAAATGTGTGTCAGAGTAATCCATTCATCCATCGCTCTGGGTCTGCTGGTCAGTCCTGGTGCTGTCTCAGTCCATCATCTTCATCGTCGTCATCTTCATTGTCATCATCATCGTCATCACAATTTGTTTTTTTATAATAATTTTCATTTTCTTTAGACATGGTGGGTGTACACACACAGTTCCTTTTTATCAATAAAGAAAGCAGGCATCTACTCTTCAGATGTTATTGGGGATTGAGACCCCAATGGCCCAACTGTAAGTTGACACAGGCCTTTGAAAAAGCCAATGACAGATTGGTGGGAGAATACAGATTCCCACCAAGACATTGGACCAAGATTCCTTTCTAAATTTATTGTCATTGTTACCACCACCACCACCTCTGCGGGTAGCCACTGCTTGCCAATACTGTCATGAGCATGCAACAAGGAACACAGGAGGCCAATGGACCTTGAGCATTAGCAGGGCTGACGCTAGGCATCGATTGTTCATGTTGAGATAATGATGGCTCGAAGCAATTTCCTGACCTGATAGCCTCCAAATAAATGTTTACTGGACCTTACTGATTTTACTGACCTTTGAGACTGCCTGTCTGCTACCTGTTTGCCATGCTTTACTGAGGGCAAGATGTATATCTAAAAGTGAATAAAAAGGAGATGGGACACAGTTTCGGTGTGTCACATCAAGACAAAGGCTCCACAAACCTCAGAGAAAAGGTAGGGAAGGGTGGGGTAAGGGAGAGAGATCAACCAAAGAACTTGTATGCATGCATATAAGCATAACAAATGGACACAAACACCAGGGGGTTGAGGGCATGAGTAGGGGGGCGGGATGGAGAGGTAATGGGGGAATAAGGACACATATGTAATACCTTAATCAATAAAGAAAAAAAAAAAAAGAAAGAGGCTTCACCTGGCCCCAATGCCTTCTAAAATCATATTTCTTGTATAGTATTTTCATTTGTGTGTCATCCCCTCCTTCAGATCCTGAACCTCAGTGCAAAGGTCATGGCATCTGACACGTGAACAGGGATTGGAGGAGAAGATTCGCCTGAGCAAAAAATGAAGTGAAAAAGGAAAAGTGGAAATTCACCAGAAAGATGGGAAATTCACTGCACACAAAGACCGTGCCAGTTTTGGAGTTACGACCATAAGTGGATGGGGATGTTTTTGAAGTCAGCCAGGTTATTAAGGAGAAGAATTCAAGTAAAAGACAAAAACATCATTGTAAATTTTTTGTTTGTATGCTCAAGGATAAAGGAATTGAGGTGTCAAAAGGTACTCTCTTAAATCAGGCTCAAGGAAAATGAGTGCCCTTGTTATCTTTAACAATGTGGGCTCTTGTTCGAACTGCACTTTGTATTGAGGATCAAAGGTCTACAGAACCTAAGGCCCCGATCCTCTGCCTCTGGTGTGGGAAGGCTCATCATCTAGAGAAAATGAGGCTGACAGTCCTTTTACAAAAGGACTCCTTAATGCTTTGTCTGAAAATTACCATATGACATCTTGGAACTGGCAGATTTTAGCTAAAATGACTTTAGATGCCAGTCAATGCTATGGAGAGCAGAATATGATAAGATCTGTGAACAACAGGCTGAGATCTAGGCTGCATCTGGCTGTAAGTTCCAGGCAATGTAAAATATCTGAAAGATCCATGAAAAGAACTCTGATTTATTAAGTTTTGTCTATGTGTTATGCATGCTTGTAAATATTGTATATATGAGTGTTTGTTGATTGTTGTTTTACCTGTCTTTGTTGTTTGGTTTAATTTGTTTATTGTTAGTCTATTAAGCATGCCTCTGATTTATCTTCATAGAAAATAAACAGTAGGTAGCCAGACCATTACTGACTTTTCCCAGAGCAAGCAGAATGTGGTGGTGTGAAGAAAGAATATGAGCAGTACACATGGCCGATAACACAGGTCCTAGGAAAATTCCCTAGACAAAGACAGGTAACTAAAAATCCCCAACCCATTAATTACTAGGTCTCTTGCACATAGCCTTTATTGTGATCCTGTAAAATGAACACTGCTCTGAGGAGTGTTATTAAAAATCTCATTTGTGCCATGTTTTTGTTTCCCAGTCATTCATTTGAAATTTAAATAAATAAGCCATTTCTCACAATCTGGGGATGCATCTGGGACTTCTATACCCATAGTGAGAAAAAGGCTGGCTTAAAAGAAGGCAAGCCCCGCCTGATTTTGGGTGGCCTCTTGGCCTAAGCCCCATCTATGGAATAAGCCCAGGACTATTTTTCTTTGGAAGATGGCAAAAATGACACAAGAAAAATATACAGGCTGGATTTGGGAAACAAAATTAATGTTTCCATGATAATGGGCAGTTCTGGAATAATAATGAACCACATTCCAAGGTTTCCCCCCAGGTCCTGGAGGCACTCCTGTTTTTTATAAAGGAAAATAAATAAAATAAAATAAAATAAAATAAAATAAAATAAAATAAAATAAAATAAAATAAAATAAAATAAAATAAAATAAAACTTTAACATTAAAGCCACTGAAAGCCAGTGAGTTATCTCTGTTACAGAATTTGCCAAAGAAAATGCCTTGGGTAATAATAATTGGTTTTATAACCTCAAAATTGTTAAGGCAAAATATATAAAACTAAAATGAAAGCTATATGATAAATCTTTTTTTCAGTGCTAATTATATATGCTTAAACACAGTTTCCAAAAGTTTTTGGTAACTTAAAACTTTGGAGTTTGCTGAATTAAATAATAAAAATTATTAAATATCTAGGATTTTTGAAATAACAAAATACTGAAATATTAATCTGAGTTTGCCTCATATGAAAATTCTAGAGGATAGAGTTGAATCTATTAATTGAATATGTCCTGTATTTTATTTAAAATACTAGAAGCCCAATGCATGAAGTTTCATGCAGGAATGGGCCTTCCTTTCCCTGGCTGCCAACACTGTGTTTCTGCTCCGGCCCTGGAGCTGCCTCTTTCTGCTCCAGCCCCGCTTTCCCACACTGCCCAGAGGCCCTGAGCAGCTGGTGCAGTGCAGAAGGCCTGTGTTGTTACCATGGCGATGATGCAAGCATTCCGCCCCATCCCTGACCACTTGGTGCCTGCGTATGCAAATTAACCCACCACCTTTGTTGGGTTAATCTGCATACTCACTCCTGATTGGCTGGTGGGCATCACAAAGGTATGGTCAATTTGCATCTTTCTCTTTTATTAGTGTAGATATCCTTAAAAATATGAATGTATTACTAATCTGAGAAATCCTAAGTATTTGACTTGCCATCTAAAATTTAAGGCTTCTAAAAGTTAAAAGTTCAAATTAAGTTGGGAGACATTATATAGTTGTGATAATAGGATGCATAAAGTATGGAAATTCATTTTTGACAAAAATAATTTTTATGTTTTCTCTGAAAAAAATTAATAGTTCAAAATATATTGTAGTCTTTATGTGTACTACATGTAGTAAAATTTCAACCTAGGATATAATATTTTATTGGCCTGATTAAAAAAGAGGATTAATTATATGGTCCAAACCAAATTCTTAATATTAAAACCAGTTTAAATTTAATTGATGTCTTTTAGAATAATTACTAAAAGTGTGTAATATAATCTTTGGGTTATGTATATTTAATACTCTTTCCAAGTTGAATTTCAAGACTTTATCCAAAAGATAGCTTTGGGACATTTCATGGCCCTGAAATGATTCAAGGATTTATTCTCTTTTCTTGAAAGAAATTAGTTCAAAGACTAAATTTACAAGAGTTGTAAAAGGGCTGTTTTACTCTGAGCAAGAAAGCCTGAGGTTTCAGTGTCTAATCTTGGCAGGCAGTGGCGCAATTTCAAGACAAGAGCATACATAATGCCACAGACCCCCACCCAACCTGCTCTTCAGATTGGCTGGGGACTGAGGTGGCATCTGTACTTCATAGGTCAAATGTATAGGTTTGCTTACATTGCTTTTTCCATAAAGATGCATGCTTTAATTACTTAATAAGTTAGCTTTTCACAATATAATCAAGGTCTTGTATAAACTCATTTTTTTTGAGAAGCCAATATATTATGAGCAATTGGTTCTAGTAAAGTCCAAAGTAAAATTTGCATACATATGCAAATGAGCACTAACCAAAAAGAATGCTGTTTAAAAGTAAATTTAAGCTTAAAAAGAAAAAAAAAATCTTTTCCACTACTATTTACAAATTAAACTAAAAATTATTATTCAAACATTAAATCTCACCAATAATGAGACACTATAAGTAAAAAGAAAGTTACTTTTACTTGAAATGTATGCATTGTAGTATTGGCCAGCATATCTCTCTCCTATTTGTTTTTCTGAAAAGCAACCAAGTTGGTTCTGTTTAAAAGAAAGTAAAAGTCTTTAATGTAGCAATTTATGGCAAGCCCACAGGTAAAGCAACCTTTAGCAATTTTTACCCAATTAAAAAGAAACTCCCTAAATGAGGCTTAAAAATTTCCCTGGAAAAGGTACAGAAAGAAATGCCCTTATCTAGGAACCATAATTGAAAATCAATGTATTAGGCCTCAAAAGGTTGAAATCCAAAAGGATTGCCTTAAGACCTTAAATGACTTTCAGAAATTATGAGGGGACATTAATTAGTTAAGACCTTATCTAAAAATCTCTATGGGATAAATGACAAATGTATTCAATATATTTAGGGAATCCTGAGGAAGCTTTTATTAAGTGTGTGCAGGGACCTACGGAATCATTTTCTGATTTCATGACTTGCCTCACTGGAGCAGTGAGATGGCAAATACAGCATGTAATAGCAGTTTGCAACCATCTAAAAAATATAAATGCCAAGCAGTTTGGGACCATCTAGTAAATCCTATCTTCCCTAAACCAAGGACACTTAAGAATAAATTATTTGCATTTTGCCTCCATAAACAGAGGGTAAATAGCTTATGTCAATGTACTCAGGGAAACTGAGAGCAGAAATCCAATTATTGTCATTTACTATCCACAACCAAGGACAGGCAATTATAGAATGCCAACACCAGCGGCTAAAATCCCAACTTTAAAAACAAAAAGGGGGCATAGTGGCATAGTGATGCTGGAGAAATATCTTGTAGGTAAACTATACCAAGCCTTAATTACCTTAAGTTTTTTCACTTGTAACACTGATGCCAAGACACCAATGAAGCTATAGTGGTGTCATAATAAACCAAAAGAAAAAAGACTTAATCAAATGGAAGAATTCTGAGGCTGGTTTATGGAAAGGCCCCAACCCTTTATTAACCTTTGGTTGAGAATATGCTGTGTATTTCCAGAAAACTCCTCCAAGCCTGTGTGTATTCCTGCAAGTAGCATCAAACTCCAACGTAGAGCTGCAGAAGGAACTGACAAAACTAATGAGGAACTTGCACCTGGATCCTTATCCTGTACCTGTGGCTGCAGGTAATTGACTATCCCAGCCACAGATAGCAGTAGCCCCAAGCAACACACTAAAGATAAGGAATGGGAGGAGAACAAGACATATGACAAATAGTCTGGAGATGACCTGGGGGATGGTAAAGAAGACAGTCCAGAAAGCTGAGCAAGTTTGTGAGGAAACAAGAACCCCAAGAACACCTGAGAATGTTTTCCTTGCCATGCTAGCAGTCATCAGTTGTGTGGTAATACTACCAGGGACAAATGGGGAAGTATATTGTATTTATGTTCCTGACCCTCCATTGGTGAGACCCTTCTTGGGCTAATCCCCCGCTTAGTATAGTTACCAATAATACCAAGCACCTTGGTCATCCAGGGGGACCACAGGTGGGACAAGGAAGCATCTGGGTGAAATATGATTACACGGTGTCACCACCTAGCTTCCCTTTTGTATGACACAGAGTCCAACTACTGCTCCTTTGTGTGTAGAACTAAAGAGATGTTTCTGGCTAGCATGGACACCTAAGAAAAGGGAAGCAAAAGCCCAAATACATCTACTATCACTAATTGCTACTGGGAGGTGTATAGAAAGTGTAACATACTAAGTCATCCCCCCACTAAGCCATTATGTAAAAAGTTTTATCAATGGCACCCCACAGGGGAAGAACTCAATTGGCAAGACTGTAATAGTGACCACCCCACCAGTAGCAAACTTAATAACAGTTTTTCCTATGGGTCTGTGTATAGTAACAATCACATCCTAAAGTGTAAGAGGACCGCATCCTATCTATATGTTGAAGCTAATTGTTCCATCTCATGGCATGGAGGAGGATTTGTTGAATCTCAATTACAACATGATAATTGGCCACTTCAAAACTTGCAATGGAAATTAGCTGTTGCACTTGCACCTACAAAATGGTATAATTTTAACTATAGCTTAAATAACTCCATTCATACCTTATGGGGAACTCCCAATGAGACAGTATTTGCCACCACCTGTGTATTTGATCCTTTTGTACTCCTCTCAGGCCCCATCCAGGTGCACTTTAATGCAACAAGCCATCTGTATGAGGTGTCAGATGAGGTGTATTAATTCTACATTCCAAAAAGATTCCCTCATGATTTTAAAACAACCTGCTTTCTCTTGGGTTCCTACTAACCTAACCGAGCCTTGGGAATCTAATCAAACCTACCAATGTTACATGACCTGGTAAAAATCTTAAAAAGACAAGGAAGATTTCTTGGAATGTTAATTGCAGGACTCTTTGCTCTAGTATTGTTACTTACTTCTGTGGGAATTGCTGCTTCATCCATGGTACAAACCGTTCAAACTTCTCAGTTTGTACAACAAGTTAAGGAAAATGTAACTAAGACCTTGTCCATACTAAAAAAAAAAGAAAAAAAAATTGACAGCCAATTTGAGATAGAATTATTGGCAGTAAAATCTACAGTTCTATGGATAGATGATAAAATCCACAGCTTAGAGCAAAGAATGTCCCTAAAGTGTCATTATAATTTTTTCCAGATTTGTGTTACACCCGTTCCCTATAACAGTACCTTGGGAATCAATAAAAAATCACCTTCTTGGTTCTTGGGGTAAAGGTAACACAACACTTGATATTTTAGAATTACAATGGCATATTGTACAATTATCCCAGGCAAGCTTACAAACTAGTTCCTTAAATGCCTGGAAGCAATTTAAAAAGAACATGAAAGAATTTAATCCCTTTCACTGGATCTCCTTACATCTTCCACTTAGCATAACCACTATTGTTTGTCTCATTCTTGTTCTTATATGTTTACTAGAGGCTCGATGCACAAAATGCATGCAAGGGGCTCGGCCCTGACAGCCCCACCTGCCTCAGCCAGCTCTCACCACCCCGCCTGCCTTGGTCAGCCCTCACAACCCCAGCTTTGTCCAGAAGGTCATTCTGCTGTTTGGTCTAATTAGCATATTAGCTCTTTATTATATAGAATTTCTAGTCTGCAGATGCAGAATGAAGAGTCTTAAAAGGACTCGAGCCCTGTAGACAGCATACACCTTTCAAGATTTAGTAAGAAAACAAAAAAGGGGAAATGCCGGATGCTAAAGCTAACAATAGTTAACATTGGAAGGCCAATGGACTTTGGTATTCATCAAGGCTGAATCCCGCTGTGATTGTAATGACAAGAGATGATTTCTGGATCTGATAATCTTTACATTTGTTTACCAAACTTTACCTTTGATCTGCCTGTATGCATTGCTAAAGGGAAATTGTGTATTGGAGTAAATAAAAAGCAGACCAGGCAAAAAGTCTCCAAGTGCCTTTTCAAGAAAGAAGTCTCTACCTGGCTCCCAATGCCTTCTAAATTCATATTTCTTGTATAGCATTTTCACTTGTTCATCGGCCCCTCCTTCAGATCCTGAACTTAGCTGCGAAGGTTGAGGCAGGAGGGAAGGTGAGGAAGATGACAGAGGTGGGAGAAAGCAAGGTGGGGATTGGACTACTAGATCCTTAACAAGATTTGCTCTCTTTCTCATTTTTAATCTTTATTCTTGAAAGTATTACATTAACCTCTTCCAGCCCTCTCCTACCCTCCCCCATCCCCAGGCCCTCACCACCCCATTGTCTGTGTCCATGGGTTAGGCACATATGCATACAAGTTCATTGGTTGATCTCTTCCGACCCACCCTCCCTGCCTTCTCTCCGACATTCAATAGTCTGTTTATGCTTCTGTGACTCTGGGTCTATTTTTGTTCATCAGTTTATTTGGTTCATTAGAAATGCAGACTGATGCAGCCATTATGGAAAACAGAATACATTTTCCTCAAAAATTAGAAATGGAAATCCCATTTTATCCAGTGATCCCGCTCTTAGGAATACATCCTAAGAAACCCAAAACACTCATCAGGAAGACTATATGCACCCCTATGTTCTTAGGAGTGGAATTTACAATAGCTAAGATTTGGACACAACCTAAGTGTCCATTAGCAGATAAGTGGATAGAAAAACTGTGGTGCATTTACACAATGGAATACTATGCAGCTGTATATAAGAGAGAATTCCTACCTTTTGCAAAAGCATGGATACAACCGATAAGGTGTCAATTTCCAAAATATAAAGGAAATTCATCCAACTTAACAAAAGGAAGACACACAGTCCAATTAAAAAATGCACAAAGGGCCCAGCTGGGTATAGCTCAGCAGCTGAGTGGTTCCTGTCGACTCAGGAACCAAGAAGTCACCGGTTCGATTCCCGGTCAGGGCATATGCTCAGGTTGTGGGTTCAATCCCCAGAAGGGGGCATGCAGGAGGCGGCTGGTCAATGATTCTCTCTAATCATTGATGTTTCTATCTCTCTCTCCCTCTCCCTTCCTCTCTGAAATCAATAAAAAATATATTTTTTAAAAAATGTACAAAGGACGTAATTAATGCATCCCCAAAGTGGACATACAGATGGTCAAGATGTGCTCTCTTGAGGGTGGTCATGGTTATATCAAAGATGTGTTAACCTAGATGCAAAGGGACAATGGATGGGGTTGGTTAAGGCAAAGAGAAGCCCTTTAGTAAAGAAGTCATAAGCCTGGGGCATGTCCACCCACCAGGACTGCCCAAGTCGGAATTTGTGATCAGACCCTCCTATAAGGGTCCTTTCAGTCACTGTTTTTTGTCAGATTGACAACAAAGCCCCCTTTTTTATTCAAAAATATCCCAAAAACTACACATAGAAAAGGGCTTTCTGTGAGCTCTGTTGCTGATCCTTGGAGCAAAACTATTTTAAGACAGAGCAGGAAATTGTGTCTTTGCTTAACTCTCCACCTGCTCCTGGTCTTGGCCCTGAGCTGTGACTCCTATGCGCCCCCTGGTGTCCTGAGCGCCCCCTGCAGCCCAGCCCTGCTGTCACCCTCAGGGAGGTTTGTGCCTGGGCTCACACTGACTTCCCCTCACTGTGTGTCTTGCGCAGTAATACACGGCTGTGTCCTAGGCTCCCAGGCTGCTCATTTGCAGATACAGCATGTTTTTGGCGTTGTCCCTGAAGATGGTGAATCGGCCCTTCACAGAGTCGGCTTAGTATGTGCTACCACCTGTACTACTAATGTGTGAGACCCACTCCAGCTCCTTCACTGAGGGTAAATCCAGAGGCTGCACAGGAGAGTCTCAGAGACCCCTAGGTGGCACCAAGCCTCCCCCAGACTCCACCAGCTGCACCTCACACTGGGCACCTGCAAACACAGAGACACAAGGCAGACTTAGAATCACATGTAAGCAAAAACAGTCACAGGCACAGGTCTCAGCACTCCCCACTCCTGAGAATGACCTTGAGGAATGGTCAGGAGGAAAATGCAGCTTGGCACCAAGTCCATGGTGGAGCCGTTGGGGTCCTGTCTTAGGCATTTGGGTTCTGGGTGTCTCCCCAACATGCTGGGCAGGGCCCTCCTTTATGAGCAGGAGGAGAGCCCCATTTGCATGGAGTCTGCATATAAGGGTGCAGCTGGACCCTAGGCTGCATGCCTGACCATGTCATCCTAGGGATGACCCCAGATGGAAAGGACTCAAGGAGGCTGGACACAAAGGGTCCTATCCTGACCTGCCCTCCCTCCTTTCCTGAAACCAGTCACCCTGACCACATTCCTTTGGAGGCAGCTTTCTGGATTGAGAGTCCTCCATCCTTGGAGTTTTGATGAGGACCCAGGGGTGCTGTCCCTGGAAGTGCCATGAGTGGGGCTTCCTCTTGCTCTTCTTCACCCACTGTTGGCCAGGATGCCATTCTGGAGTTTGGGAATAAGGATTTGCATTGGAATTCGCAGCTGCACACTTATATCCAGACCCCATGCAAATGGGGCTCTCCTCCTGCTCATAAAAGAGGGCCCTGCCCGGCATGTTGGGGAGACACCCAGAACCCAAATGCCTGAGACAGGACCCCAGCAGCTCTACCATGGACTTGTTGCCAAGCTATATTTTCCTCCTGATCATTTTTAAGGTCATTCTCAGAAGTGGGGAGCGCTGAGACCTGTGCCTGTGCCTCTTTTTGTTTCCATGTGATCCTAAGTCCACCTTGTGTCTCTGTGTTTGCAGGTGTCCAGTGTGAGGTGCAGCTGGTGGGATCTGGGAGAGGCGTGGTGCAGCCTGGGGGTCTCTGAGACTCTCCTGTGCAGCCTCTGGCTTCACCTTCAGTGAAGGAGCTGGTGTGGGTCTCACACATTATTTTGAGACTGAAAGATTCTCTTTGATATTTTTCCCAGTCTGATATTACACAAAACTCAAACGTATACAAGTGACGAGACAAGACAGGCTGGACTGGACTCTCTGGCCACAGCCTCCTTCTCAAAACTGCTGTCACTGTCACAAGCCCACACTTGCCTTCCAGAAACCACACATTTTACTAAACTTCCCTGCTGTTCATGTGCAAAATTCCTGTTTCCAAGCCTCTCAACGTGGGAGAATTTCCATAATTTAAAAATGCATTCCTGGCGGGTGGTGGGGGTGGGCTAGAGAGGACCAGTGGGGGGAAAAGGGGACATATGTAATACTCTGAACAATAAAAATTAATAAAAAACCATAATTAGTTTGGCTCAGTAGATAGAGCATCCACTTGCGGAATGAAGGGTCCCAGGTTTGATTCCCCTTAGGGGCATGTGCTGGGTTGTGGGCTCGATCTCAAGTGGGGGGCAAGCAGGAAGCAGCCAATCAATGATTCTCTCTCATCATTGATGTTTCTATCTCTCCCTCCCTCTGCCTTCCTCTCTGAAATCAATAAAAATATATTTTTAAAAAATTAATAAAAATAAATACATTAATTAATTAATTAATTTTTAAAAATTGAGTCCTGGCTCTGGCCGGTTTGGTTCAATGCTAGAGTGTTGGCCTGGGAGCTAAAGGGTCTTGGGTTCTATTCTGGTCAAGGGCACGTACCTGGGTTGCAGGCTTCTCCCTGGCCCTTGCTCTGGTCAGGGCATGTGCAGGAGGCAACCAGTTGATGTGTTTCTCTCACATCAATGTTTCTCTCTTCCCCTCCCTCCCTTCCACTCTCTCTGAAAAGCAATGGAAAAAATACCCTTGGGTGAGGATAAAAGATAAAAAAAGGAATATGTTTGCTCTTGGAAGCAAAATCCTGGGTAGAGAGTTGAGGCACCAAGTTGTCCTTGGGGGCAGGTGAGCACCTCCCTTCTTGGAGGAGAACGGCCATCTGTGTCATCCTGCCACTGCCCCAGGCAGGTGAGAACAGACGGACACAGGAATCTGGGACTGTGGTTACTTGTTCCTTCTGGGAAGGTGGCCACCACCACTAGGAAAGTGCAGTCACGCTGGGGAGGGGTGGGGCATGGGCAGGTCAAACACCACAAAGCCTTACTTCTCTCTTCCTTTTCATTTTTATTATTATTTTAAATATATATTTTTATTTACTTCAGAGAGGAAAGGAGGGGAGAAAGAGATAGAAACATCAATGATGAGAGAGAATCCTCCATCGGTTGCTTCAGGCTCGCCCCCTACTGGGGATCCAGGCAGTAGCCCAGGCATGTGCCCTGACCAGGAATCCAACCTGACCTCTTGGGTCAAATAAGATTCCTTTATTTATTTAGTTTTGTTAATCCTCACCCAAGGATATTTTCCCACTTATTTTTAGGGATCGTGGAAGGGAGGGAGAGGGAGAGAGCTGATAGAGACACATTGATTAGTTGCCTCTTGCAGGCAGGGATTGAGCTTGCGAGTGAAGTCCATGTGCTTGACAAGAATTGAACCTGGGACCCTTCAGTCCACAGGCTGATGCTCTATCCACTGAGCCACATGGGCTAGGGCCCCTCCCACCAAGTCTAGTTAACACTGTGGATGCCCCAGCACAGCATGCAGGCAGTCAGGGTCCTGCCAGGTGGACCAACAGACCTGGGGGCTGTCTGCTTTGCCAGGACGAAGAGAACTAGGATGGAGAAGGCCCCAGAAGGGCAGGCCCAGGTGTCAGGATACAGGGGTGCATGGGGAGCTGGGCTGGAACCTCTCTCTATGACTTAATGAGGAAGAACCACATGCTGAGCTTTGCCGTGGGGGACCCTCTGGAAGCCAGGTGGTAAGGGCCCCATGAGGGCTGAGGGAAATACAAATCTAAATAAGGGAAAAGTCCATTTCCCAGGTGCCAGGAAGAGAACCGGACTTCCTCTCTCCTTCCCTCTAAAACGCATGTAAGTTTCAGTGTCAGTTTAAAAGCTCACTGAGCACCTCCCCAGCTTTACACCCCAGCATGTTTTTTAGGGAACCTTGGAACCATCTCTGAAGTGTGACCACTTCTGTATTAAATGCTTCTCCCCGCTTCTGTAGGAGGAAGGGGGCAGCCAGACTTCAGATGGTTCCTGGCTCCCAGGTGCAAACCTACTTCCTGTCCTAAAGAGAAGGGAGGTTTCATGTTGCCTGGGATCAGGTCAATGAGCAAACACATGAGGCCCCTCTAGTCACCAGGGGATTTAGGGTGAACTCTGGGTGACAAGTGGTGCTGCCCAGTTCCTCCTTGAGGCTGCACCTCTGTGAAAGCTGTGTTTCTCTGGGTGGTTTCCCACAAGAACTCAGTTCCGTCCCCCTAATCTGATGCTTTGCCAGCCCCACACGGGCAACACCACTGCAGTTAGGATAAGTCTTAACATTGGGTGTTTCCTACAACTATTTTCATTTCTGTTCCTTTGTTCTTTGTCATTATCAATTTAAAAATCAGTTTGTCCATGTCTATAAAATTGGTGCTGAGAATTTGATATTCTGAGATATATGCAAGTCAGTTTGTGGGGAAATATTCACTGTGATGCATCTTCCAATCTATGTCTCCATTTGTTTAGGGCTTCTTTGGTTTATTTTGTTAGAATTTGGTGAATTTCAGGTTTGTAAGATTTAAACCTAAATATTTAATCTCTTGGGAGGTTACCACAAATTATATTTTGATTTTGGGCTCCATTTATACATTCTTAGTGTATAGAAATGCATCCATTTTTGTGTATTGACCTGTGATTTTGAAGTGAATTCCTTTGATTTTTCTTCATAAACAAATATGTCACATGCAAGTAGGGATATCTTGTGTCTTCTGTTCACATATGAATGTCTCTATGTATTTTTCTTGTCTTATTTCTCTTGTTAAAACATCAAGTACAATGTTGAATAGAAGTGGTAAGAGTGGACCTTCTTGACTTTGTCCCCATCTGAGGGGGAATCATTTAACATCCTACAATCAAGTATTTTAGCTACAGGAGTCCCATGATCAGATTGGGGAAGTGCCTTTTTATCCCAAGTTCCCTAAGCATTTTATCATGAACGAATGCTGTGCTTTGTCACACACTTTTCTGTATCAATTTTTATGTGATTTTCCTTCTTTACACAGTTGACCCGTTGGATTACATTGGTTGATTAAAAAATATTGAACCAGCTTTGAATTGTTGGGACAATTCCTGCTTTGTCATGGTGTAGCATGATTTTCTTATATTGCTTGTATGATTGGCTAATCTTCTGTTGAGGATTTTAGTTAATACGTAAACAAGAGATTTCTGTCAATAGTTTACTATTTGTTTGTACTGACTGCACAAAGAATGCCGGTTTCATAAGAATGCATTGGGGAACGTGTTTATATTTCCTAATTAATTTCTGACATTGGTCATTTGTCTCTTTGCCAGTCTTGTTAGCATTGAGTTAGTTTTATTGATTTTTTAATCAAAGATTCAGCTGTTGGCATCATTCATTTTTCTCTATTATTTTTCTGTGTTGATTTCATTAATCTCTGTTCATTTTTATTTTTCCTTCTTTCTGATTGACCATAGGTGATTTTGATCTTCCTTTTCTAATTTCTTTTTGAAAAAAAAATCTTTGTTGTTGAAAGTATTACTTATGTCCACCTCTCCCTCCCCACCCCAATCACCCCTCCATCCCATTTCTCCCCACCCCAGAACATCATCTCCCTCCTATCTATGTCCACAGCTAATGCATATAAGTTCTTTGGTTCATCTCTTTCCACTCTCCCCTCCCTCTTCCCTCTGAGATTCGTCAGTCTGTTCCATGTTCCCATGCCTCAGATTCTATTTTATTCACCAATTTATTTTGTTCATTAGATACAATGTTCATTTATTTTGGTTTTTGGATTTAATTGTTGATAGAAATGTATTTATTGCCATTATTTTGTTCATATTTTAGTTTTTGTATTTTTTATTTTTTTATTGATTTCAGAGAGAAAGGGAGTTGGAGAGAGAGATAGAAACATCAATGATGACAGGGATTCACTGATCAGCTGCCTTCTGCATCCCCCCATAGGGGACCAAACCCACAACCTGGGCATGTGACCCTCATCTGAATTGAACCGGGAAGCCTTCAGTCAGAAGGACTATGCTCTATCCACTGAGCCAAACCGGCTAGAGTTTTGTTAATATTTTTCCTCCTCCTCCTCCTCCTCCTCCTCCTCCTCCTCCTCCCTCCTCCTCCTCCTCCTCTTTCTTCTCCTTTTCCTCATCCTCCTCCCCTGCTTTTCCTCCCTCCTCCTCCTCCTCCTCCTCCTCCTCCTCCTCCTCCTCCTCCTCCTCCTCTTCCTTCCTCCTCCTCCTCCTCCTCCTCCTCCTCCTTCTCCTCCTCCTCTTCCTCCTCCTCCTCCTCCTCCTCCTTCTCCTCCTCCTCCCTCCTCCTCCTCCTCCTCCTCCTCTTCCTCCTCCTCCTCCTCCTCCTACTCCTTCTTCTCCTCCTCCTCCTTCTCCTCCTCCTGGATGTGTGGAGTTGTAATCTGTCTGGTCTGAAGCTGTTTACCAGGTGCACCTGGCTCTAGGCCTCCTGGCAGGTGCAAAGTCAGTCACTGCCTGGGGCCACCAAGCAGGAGCTACAGGAAGTCTGCAGGTGGCTGCTACATGTATTGGGCTTGGAAGTGCCCAGGTGAGGACAAGTTGTGAAGCAAGGCAGGCTGGTGCTAGTGCCAAGTCTTGGGCCTTTTATTGATAGGTTTGGGACATGCTGATGCCAGATGCTGCTTTTTTGAGAGATTTTAGGAGAGTCTGAAGCCTGTGCCAGGACAAGCCATTCATATGGAAAGGCTGCTGGAAACAGTTTGGGTGGGGCTGCAATTTGGATGGGGCATGCTCTCAGGTAATTACCAGGGCAGAGCAAACTGGGTGAGCTACACTGATGGAACCTCAGATATGGCTTTGAGATAGCTATGCGATGGGGGAGTTCCCAGCACAGAAACAATGATTCCTCTCAGCAGCTGTCTGGAAGAAAGCCACCCCAAGTTCCTGCTCTAATTCCAGACAACCCAGTTCTTCCCCATATGTCTCTGGATCCCCCAATTCCACCACCTATGGCTGGAGATCAGAGGAAGTGGGACCCTTTAAGTTCATGTGCCGGCCCTTTAAGAGGAACAGCCTGGGTGTCCAGTTGCCTCCATGTCACTCAGTGATAATTGTTTCTGGTTTTCACAACCTGAAGTTGTGAGGATTTCTCTTCCCAGCTCTGGAAACATGGGTTGGGAGTCTGGTGTGTGGCTGGGACCCTATGCTTCTCACAAGAGGCCTCTACAGCTGAGAAATCCCTCCCAAATGAAAAGACGCCACATGTGGGTGTCAGACTAGCCTGTTCCACACCTCCACCCTTCCTACCAGTCTCGGTGTAGTTTCTTCTTTACCTCCCTAGTCTGGAATGATGGTTATTCTCTATTCTAGTTGTACATTTCATGTGGTTGTGGGAGGCAGAAAGAACATGCTTTTACCTATGCCTCCAAATTGGTTCTCATCCTTTTCCAATTTTTTAATGCGGAGGCTTATGTTATTGATTTAAAGATCTTTATTCTTTTCTAATATGTAAGCATTTAATACTATACATTTTTCTCTAAGCACTGCTCTAGCTGCATCTCAGAAAATTTAATATTGTGTAATCTCATTTTCATCCAGTTTTGAAATACATTTTTAGTTCATTTAGTTCTCTACATTGATGTTGCTTCAATGTTCCTTCAGCTCTTTAGAGTCCTCACTCCACTGTCTTCTGGTTTTGGTAGTTTATCTGTGACCTTTGATGTTTCTATTAATATTGTTCCTTGACTCATGTGTGGTTTTTTCTTTGCTGCCCTTAGGCATTTTATCTTTTTCATGAGTTTGACTTTATTGTGCCTTGATTTAATGTTGTTTATTTTCATTCTTCTTGGGGTAAATTGGTGTTCTTCGATCTCTTTATAGTTTACAACAAATTCTGAAAAACTATTTGCCATAATTTCTTCAAACATTTTACTTGGTGCCCCCTCTCTCCTCTTTCTGGGATTCCAATTGCATGTATATATAGATTTGACTGCTTTATTGTCTCTTACATTCCTTACAATTGACTATTTTTTGGAAAATTAATTCTGTGTTTCATTTCGGGAGTTTCCATTACACTTCTTTAAGTTCACTTATGTTTATTCTTTACTGTTAGTCTTACTCCATGTATTTTTCATTTCAGATGTTGTTATTAACTTATCCTCTAGAAATTCAAAATACAGAGCAATTCTACCAAGTTCCTTTCTGTGAGATTAAAGCCCTCATGTGTTTTATACATCAGAAGCTCCTGACAGAAGACTCTCCCTTTTTATTGGTTGCTGGGGCAGCAATAACGTTTCTCTGGTCACTGCCCAATGATGTCCCCAATGGCCTCCTTAAAATTGCAATGTCTCCTGGAGGAGAGACCAAAGGGAATATTAAGGCTTCCTTCTGACTGATCAATGTGGCAGAGGAAGTAAGTGACTTCCTCTAAGGGATGGCGTGAAAGGACATATAAGGCATAAAGGGGAGAGGCAGTGAGTCCTTGAGGAGGGTATTTATTCCTGGAGAATAAAACCACTGACCAGATCATCAGAGAATAGACCCCCCAGGTCCCAGCTCCCGAGCTGATCTTCATGCTCTGTGTTCCTGAGCTCCCCCTGGTGTTCTGAGAGCCCCCTGCAGCCCAGCCCTGCTGCTTCCTCAAGGGAGGTTTGTGTCTGAGCTCACACTGACTTCCCCTCACTGTGTCTGGCAGAGTAATACACAGCTGTGTCCTGGGTGCTCACAAAGCTCAGCTGCAGAGAGAACTTGTTCTTGGACGTGTCTCTGGAGATGGAGATTCGGCTCTTGAGGGAGGATGCACCCCATCCACTCCAGCCCCTTCCCCAAGGACTGGTGGATCCAGCTCAAGCAGTAACCACTGATTGTGATGGAGAATCCAGAGACAGCACAGGTGAGGGAGAGGGTCTGCGAGGGCATCACCAGTCCTGGGCCCGACTCCTGCAGCTGCACCTGGGACAGGACACCTGGGACAGAGAGAACACAGTGAGTCCTGGGCTCAGAGGCAGGATCCCCATCTCCTCACGTCTAAGCCCTGAGTCACTCACATCCTGGAGCTGACAGCAGGAAGAGGAAGAGCCACATGGGATTCATGTCTTGCAGGTGAGGTCCTCGTCCCCCAGAAAGTATTCTCCAGGGTGAGGAGGCCCTGAATTTAAGTGGACGCCAACTGTATGTGTGTCTGGTGACCATGTGGGCCTTTGCATATGGGCAGTGTCTGTACATTCGAAGGGCAAGAGGTAAGGGGAGGTCCCAGTCTCTGGGGCTTCTCCTGGAAGGAGGTACTGACTGTGACCCCAGAGAACCAGGCCCTCCTTGGGGTCCTGGTCACCGTGCCCAGGGACCTCTTCTTCCACAGCAGGAGATGCGCTGCAGGAGGTGGTCAGGAAGTAGGATGTGGGAACAATCAGTGACCCCTTAGGGATAAAATCAATGTGCCTCTTCTTCCAGGGATATAGATATAGATATAGATATAGATATAGATATAGATATAGATATAGATATAGATATAGATATAGATATAGATACAGACATAGATATATAGATAGATTAGATATTGATATAGATATACATATACATATACATATAGATTGATCTTTTTTAAAAATACATACTTTTCTTGATTTTTAGAAAGCAAAAAGGGAGAAGCATAGAGAGATAGGAACATCCATGAGAGTGAATCATGGGTTGGCTGCCTCCAGCATGGCCCCCACTGGAGATGTAGACAGCAACCCCATCATGTGCCTTCACTGGGAATTGAACCAGTGACTTCCTGGGTCCTGGGAACACTCAACCACTGAGGGACACAAGCCAGGCTGGATCTTCTTTTCTTTATCCTCACCTGAGGACGTGTTCATTGATTTTTAGAGGGCAAAGAAAGTATAGAAAGAGAAGGAAATAGAGAAACATTGATGTGAGAGAGAAATGTTGATCAGTTACCTCCCATTTATGTCCATACTGTGAATAGAACATGCAATATTTTCATTTATTTATTTATTTAATTGTTTTATAACTAGTGGCCCAGTGCACAAAATTCGTACACGGGGGAGGGGGGCGTGCCCCTTAGCCGGGCCTGCACCCTCTCCAATCTGGGACCCCTTCAAGGATGTCCTACTGCTGGTTTACAGGGATTAGGCCTAAACCAGCAGTCAGACATCCCTCTTGCAATCTGGGACTGCTGGCTCCTAACCGCTCACCTGCCTGCCTGCCTGATTGCCCCTAACCACTCTGCCTGCCAACCTGCTTACCCCCAACTGCCCCCTGCTGCCAGCCTGATCCCCCCAAATGCCCCCCGTTCCAGCGTACTCACCCCCAACTACCCCCCCTGCCGGCCTGCTCACCCCCAACTGCCCCCCCTGCTGGCCTGCTCACCTCCACCTGCCCTCCCCACTGGCTTGCTCGCCCCCAACTGCCCCCCCTGCTCACCTCAAACTTCCCCCCTACTGTCCTGATCACCCCCAACTGATCCCCACTGACCTGATCACCCACAACTGCCATCCCATCCTGGCCTGATCACCCACAACTGCCCTCTCCTCTTGGCCTCTAACTGCCTCTACCTTGGCCCCGCCACCATGGCTTTGTCCAGAAGAACGTCCAGAAGGTCTGTAAGGTCTCCCAGTCTAATTAGCATATTGCCTTTTTATTAGTAGAGATAGAGGCCTGATGGATGTGTGGGGCCGCCTGATTTGCCCTGAAGGGTGACCTAGATCAGGATGGGGGTTCCCTTGGGGCACGGGGTGGCCTGGGCAAGGGGCCTGTGGTGGTTAGTAGGCCGGACACACCCCCATGGGGTGAGGGTCCCCGCTGGGGGGTGTGGCCAGCCTGGGTGAGGGGTTGAGGGCTGTTTTCAAGCTGGCCACACCCCCTTCAGGGCGGGGGTTTCCACTGGGGTGACTGGCCAGCCTGGCTGAGGGGCTGATGGCTGTTTGCAGGCTGGCCATGACCCCCAGCGGGGACTCTTACTCCATGAGGGCATGGCCAGCCTGGACAAGGGGCTGAGGGCTGTTTTCAGGCTGGCCATGCCACCCAGTGACCCAGGCTCCCAGCCCCTCCTTCAGCCACGGTCAGGGCAGGCGGGAAGCTTGGCTTCCTCCATCACCAGAGGCAACTTAAGCCTCCTGCTCACTCCAGCTCTGTGGCCACCACCATCTTTGTTGGGTTAATTTGCATACTCCTCCTGATTGGCTGGTGGGCATAGCAGAGTGATGGTCAATTTGCATGCTTCTCTTTTATTATGTAGACTAGAAGCCTATTGCACAAAATTCATGCATGGGAGGGGTAGGTCCCTCAGCCCAGCCTGCACCCTCTCCAATTAGGGACCCCTCGCAATCTGGAACTGCTGGCTCCTAACCACTCGCCTGCCTGCCTGCCTGCCTGCCTGATCACTCCCTAACTGCCCCCCTGCCTGCCTGGCCAACTACCCCCTGCCAGCCTGTCTGCCCCCCAACTCCCCCCCTGCTGGCCTGGTGAATCCCTAACTGTCCGGAAGGAAGTCAGATGTCCAGAAGATATCTGGAAGATGCCTGGTCACCCAGTCTAATTAGCATATTAACCTTTTATTACTATAGATTGACATCAGAGAGGAAGGGTGAAAGAAAGAGGGACAGAAACATCAATGATGAGAGTGAATCATTGATTGGTTGCCTCCTACATACTCCACATGGGGGATGTTGCCCACAACCTGGGCATGTGCTCTGACTGGGAATGGAACAGTGACCTCCTGGTTCATAAGTCGATGCTCAACCACTGAGCAACACTGGCCGGGCTGTTCCCCCACTTGTAGGATTCACAGAGCTCCCTGTGTACCTGGGCTCTGGACAGTGGGACACTGACAACATTATAGGTGACCAGGCACCAGCCCTTCCCTGACTGCCCTCTGACCCCAGTGGCCACGGGCTTGTCCACCACAATGATCAGCAGCTCAAAGCCCCTAGGACAGCCCTGGGCAAACTACGGCCCGTGGACCGGATCCGGCCTGTTCGGCTCTTCTATCTGGCCCATGGAGCCGAAAGAGTGGAGGGTTCTCTTGCTCTCCCCTCCGCTCCTTTACTTTGAATTTATATTAGTTCACACAAACACTCCATCCATGCTTTTGTTCCAGCCCTCTGGTCCAGTTTAAGAACCCATTGTGGCCCTTGAGTCAAAAATTTTGCCCACCCCTGCCCTAGGAGGTTCCCTCAGCACAGGTGTGAGCTGTTGGAGGTGCTCTGAGGTCAGTGGTCAGCTGTGTCTCCACATGACACAGGTGGGGCCCACATGGCCTGATATCATACATGGGCACTGCACGTGGGCACTGCAGGGCACCTGAGGCCAGCTTCATGCTGCCTGAGTGGCCCTGGCCCTGGTGTCTCAGGGAGGGCCTGGCACAGGAGATGGGCATGAGGGGATGGCATGAGGGTGCAGTTAAGGCAAAACCTACCAGGCGGGAAGGAGAGGGCAGATCGCAGACACACAGGACGTCCTGTGCAGTCTCAATGGGGTGAGATTGTGGGTGGCAGAGGACAGAGAGTGAGGATAGGGTGGTGTCTGTGGAGTCTGGCGGCACAGCAGAGGTGGGTGGGAAACATGTCTCCTTCAGCACGTTCTCAGGATCCAGTGGATTCTCCAGGGGAAGAGGGACAGGTGTTGGGACTGGGTTCTGAGACCCATGGGGAACAGGGTCTAGGAGGGCTGTGACAGGCCCTGTCACTGGGCCTGCTTCCTGCCTCCGTCCCAGGACACCCTGAGACCTGGGTACTTCTACCAGGCTCACATAGTGGCAGTGCCCACAAAGTATGATCCTAACCCACCATGTGCATCCAAGTCAGTGAGAGGCTTGTGGCTAACTGCCCCAAAGGGCTCCTCCCGGGGCAGAGCGAGGGGCTGATAACTCTCAGGTGAAGTTTGGGGCCTGGAACCCCTGATCCCTGCTCAGCACTACGTGGGAGGCTGGGGGACGTCCCTCTCAGTGAGGGGGACAGGCATGCTTACAATGTTTTCCTTGTCAACCCAGAAAGCGACCAAGAGGGACATGGTGACAGGAAGGGCACATATGAGAAGTCGACCAGATCTGAAAACAGCCACTTACTACTTTTTTGCCTGCAGAGAATCTAATTAAAGACACAAGGAAGCAAGCAGGAACTGGCCCAGGGACAATAGGAGGGAAGAAAGCATTGATCCCAATAGGAAGCCTACACAACCCCTCCAGGGACAGCTTCTGAGCTGGGACCTGGGTTTGCTGGTCCTGAGCGCCCCCTGGTGTCCTGAGCGCCCCCTGCAGCCCAGCCCCGCTGCCTCCTTCAGGGAGGTTTGTGTCTGGGCTCACACTGACTTCCCCTCACTGTGTGTCTCTCTTGCACAGTAATACACCGCTGTGTCCTCAGCTTTCAGGCTGTTCATTTGCAGATACAGCGTGTTCTTGGTGTTGTCCCTGGAGATGGCGAATCGGCCCTTCACAGAGTTTGCGTAGTGTGTGCTACCACCATTACCAGTAATAGCAGAAATTCGTTCCAGTCCTTTCCCTGGAACCTGGCGGACCCAGTTCATATGGTAACTACTGAAGGTGAATCCAGAGGCTACACAGGAGAGTCTCAGAGAGCCCCCAGGCTGCACCAAGTCTCCCCCAGACTCCACCAGCTGCACCTCACACTGGGCACCTGCAAACACAGAGACACAAGGTGGATTTAGCATCACATGGAAGCACACACAGGCACAGGCACAGGTCTCAGCACTCCCCACTCCTGAGAATGACCTTGAAGAATGATCAGGAGGAAAACGCAGCTTGGCACCAAGTCCATGGTGGAGCCACTGGGATCCTGTCTCAGGCACTTGGGTTCTGGGTGTCTCCCCAATATGCTGGGCAGGGCCCTCCTTATGAGCAGGAGGAGAGCCCCATTTGCATGGAGTCTGCATATAAGGGTGCAGGTGTGACCTTGGGCTGCATGCCTGACCTTGTCACCCTAGGGGTGACCCCAGATGGGATAGGACTCAAGGATGCTGGTGACAAGGGTCCTGTCCTGACCCTCCTTCCTTCCTTTCCTGAGACCCAGTCACTCTGATCCCATTCTTTTGGGGGAAGCTTTCAGGATTGAGAGTTCTCCATCCTTGGGGTTTTGATGAGGACTCAGAGGCGCTGCCCCAGAGGCGCATGGATGGAGCTTCCTCTTGCTCTCCTTCACCCACTGTGGGCCATGTTGCCTTTCTTAGGTTTGGGAATAAGAATTTGCTTTGGAATGATACTTTTATTTTGATAATTAGTGGCCTGAAATTCATGCACATTAAAAGGGAATTAATTAGAGGAAATATTTTAATATTGCTATTTGCCCTTTCTCTATAATAGAAGTGTCAGAGATGAAAGAAAATCAGTAAAATGTATATGAAAGTCTCCCTTCTGTCAGAATCAAGTCACTGCCCATTTGCATGTGCCTCAAAATCACGCTAGACCCAGACGGGGCCAGCCCCACCTCCATCAAGCCTCACAGGGTGTGGGTGCATAGCCTCAGGTCCCTTTGCCCAGCGCCAAGTGGGGGCATGGCCACAGGTCCCCTGGCGCAGCCTCAGGGAGGCATGGCCACAGGTCCCCAAGCCCCGGTGCCAGGCAGGGTGTGCAGCCTTAGGTCCCCCAGGCACAGCCTCAGGTCCACCAGCCCCAGCATGATGGTGTGATGGCATGACAACCATTTGCATATTAGCTCTTTATTATATAGGGTGATAGATTGTCTTTGTTGTTTTCCCCAATCACATCTCACACACATGAATATGTAATGGGACAATGCATGGGTCCCTGCTGCCTGTCACTACTTGAGCCAATTAGGCAGAGACAGGGTTGATCATATATGAGCCTTTATTCCAATGCTGCAGGCAATATGGGAGAGCAACTGGTCATCTAAAAAAACCTGCTCTGCACCCCCATAAGCCAGCTGCTTGTCTATATATATAAAAGCCCAGCAACTGGACCGGTGGAATGAATGGAATGACTAGAACAACCCATGACTATGATGCGCACTGTGGCCACCAACCAGCCTGACCTGAGATCTAATAGCCCCCCCACCCCCAGCAGGCTCGGCCCCCAATCATCCCCCAACTGCTCATGGGCTCTCCCCCCTGCTGGCTGGGCCCAATGGGCCCCCATCTGAGCAGGCCTGCCAGACCCCACGACTCCACGAATTCCTGCACCAGGTCTCAAGTATTGAATAAAAGGACAAAAGCTTACATGGGGAAGTAGCCAAAGGCTATGTGAAAGGGGCCATTGACAGGGAGCCCAGGGCTGGGGATCTTCCAAGGACTGCAGGCTGGTTCCTGCAGCGAAGTTGTTCATCTTCCAGGTGGACTTCCATGTCCCCAGTGTGGCTGCCAGCCAGGTGAGAATGTGCTTCTTTAATCAGAATAAAACAATCACAGTTAACAAAGCAGGATTACTATTCCTTACAATTTTAGCTGGTTCCCCACATTCTATTTCTCCCCTATCAATAACTCGAATGTATACAAGTGACGAGGGAGGAGAGGCTGGGCTGGATCCTGTGGCCACAGCCTCCATCTCAAACCTGCTGTCCCTGTCACAAGCACACAGCTGCCTGACTGAAACCACAGATTTCACTCAACTTCCCTGCTGTTTGTGTGCAAAAGGCCTGTGTTCCCACCCTCTCCAGGTGGGAGTTTCCATTCTTTAATAATGGAGCCCTGGCTGGTGTGGCTCAGTGGTCGGATCATCAGCCGGTGCACCAAAGGGTGTGAACTCTTTAGACCTCATCCTGGTGAGGTGGCAGGTTTTTAATAATTGTGTGTCCTTTCCTCTGCACATGAGGAAGAAACATGTATGAGTGGATGTTTTAAATGAAGAAAAGACAATGTGTTGATGTAAGAAATGTGCAAACATAGAGAGAATGTATTATAAGACTTTTTTGGAGCCAAACTGATGACAACTGTTGGAGAGCAAGACCTCAAACGCTTGGAGAATAACCTTTTGCTGCTGCATTTGTGCATTTGAGATTAAGGAGGGAAGGTGAGGAAGGTGACATGGAGGTGGGAGAGTGCAAGGCGGGGATTGGATGACAGAATCCTTTACAAGATTTGCTCTCTCTCTTTATTAAAACCCTTATTGTTGAAAGTATTACACAGGTTCCCCTTTTCCCCCCATTAACTCTTCCAGCACATTCCCATCCCCCTCCTCCACACTCACCACCCCATTGTCTGTGTCCACAGGTTAGGCATATTTGCATACAAGTTCATAGGTTGTCCTCTTCCCACCCACCCTCCCCTGCCTTTCCCCCGATATTCCATAGTCTGTTCCTGCTTCTATAGTCTGTTCCTGCTTCTATGTCTCTGGGTCTGTTTTTGTTCATCAGTTTATTTGTTTCATTAGAAATGCAGACTGCTGCAGCCATTATGGAAAACAGTATGGAGATTCCTCAAAAAATTAGAAATGGAACTCCCATGTGACCAGTGACCCCACTTCTAGGAATACATCCTAAGAAACCCCGACACTCATCAGAAAGGACATATGCCGCTCTCCCTCCCCTGCCCTCGGCCTCTTGCTGCTCCTGTGCGCTCCTGGGCGCTAGGCTTGGGGACAGTTGTTTTGGGGGGGTAGTGAGGGCAGGGCCTTGCTGCCCACTCTAGAGCTCATCAAGCACCCGGAGTCCAGCACTGAGTATCGGACCCTCGGAGCTGGGTAGAGGGTCGCAAGGAGTGTGTGGTGAACAGGAGGAAGCGAGGGGTCAGGTGGTTTTCGCGTTTGCGAGGTTTAGGTCAGCTTATGCATCTAGGAATATCCACTGCGCATAGGAGCGGGATCTGCTCAGACCTGGTCAGAGATCCGATGGGACAGCATCACGTGGGGAACCACCGGGTTGTGCGCTCGCTTGTGTGCATGGGGGCCTTTTCTGTGCAGCTCCTGGGAGACCTTCACGCATGGTCCAGTGGAGCAGAAGCCTTTCCTGATGGCAGCGCAGCAGGAGCCCCAGCCCAGGGCTTGGCACCGCCCCGCATGACTGGAGGCCTAAGGCCCCATCCGCAGGGTTTCTGTCAGGGTCCTCTGGGGCCACAGCCCTCGCTGCAAGCACAGCCTCCACCCCACAATCCCAGCAGCATGAGGGGCCCCACCGTCAGCCTTTTTTTTTTTTTTTTAAATATATTTTATTGTTATTTTACAGAGAGGAAGGGAGAGGGATAGAGAGTTAGAAACATCGATGAGAGAGAAACATCAATCAGCTGCCTCCTGCACACCTCCCACTGGGGATGTGCCCGCAACCAAGGTACATGCCCTTGACCGGAATCGAACCTGGGACCCCTCAGTCCTCAGGCCGACGCTCTATCCACTGAGCCAAACGGTTTCGGCCCACCGTCAGCCTTTTATGTCACCCCATAAGCAGGCGGCCCCAGGCCCCAATCAGAATGGGAAACCAGCCTCCTGAGGAGTTCCTGGGACACAGCCACTGCTGCTCACCCCCATGGGCCCCACAGGACTAGGACACCCCAACATGGGAGGACAATGCAGAGGATGAACCCTCCCCAGGCAGGGGGCCGATGGGTCCCGCCCACAGAACTATGGCAGCTGCATGAGACCACCACCCACTCCCTGGGCCTCCATGCCCGGGATGAACATGGGCCTGGGAGCCAGTGGACCCCGGCCCAATCCTAACAGAACTGACTCGGTTCCACACTCCCCTTCATCACCCGGCACCTACGGGGGACCTCCTGGCAGTGGGCCCCCCAGGAACATCCGTCATGCCTAGTCCTGCAGATTCAACAAATTCCAGAGACAACATCTACACGATGATGAATCCGGTGCCACTTAGAGGCAGCCGGTCCAACTCCCCTATGGGTCCAGGCTCCGATGGCCCGATGGGAGGATGGGCAGCGTGGGGCCACACCACAGGATCAGATCCTTAGGGTCAGGTGACATAGATGCACTTCCAAAAAATCCTCCTAACAATATAAGAGGCATTAGCCATCCTCCAGGCGCCCCTCCAGGCGATGGCGAGGAGGAGGGAACTTCCTCCACTCCTTCCAGAACCACAATTCTTCTCCAAGCAAGACAAAGAGTGTGTGACTCCTCCTCTTCTCCAAGATGCAGAGAGAGCCTGCATTGCAGTCCTGGAGATGCCAGAACTTATGCAAGAAGTGAGGTGTCATTGCCCAGGAGCTGGGGGAGGGGTAACTCCGCTCCCCCTCCACCCTGCCCTCTTCACTTCCCCACCATTCCCAATTTTAGTTTCATGCAATAAAAAGGCTGAACTTTTCATTCCATAAAACACGAAGGACAAAACTCAAAATAAAAATATATTTCAAGTCATTGACCAGGAGAATCCCACCCCTTGCCCTTTCCCAAAAGGATCTTTTATGTACTTGACCCTTTTTTGTTGTCTTTTGTTTGGGTTTTATCATTGTTGGGATTTTTTATTTGTTTTCCGGGGGTGGGGTTGGGGGGAATTTTTAAAAAAGGAAGCTTCTAGCAAACTCCCACCTCATTTCACCCCAACCAACCTCTTTGTTTTCTTCTTAAAAAAAAAAAAAAAAGGAAAAAGGACAACCCCCACCACCACCACCACCACCAAGCCCTGCTCTCTGTACCCAAGCCCTTCCACCAGAGAGGTAGTCTCAGAGTGCGATCTCACGCTGTCTTTGTAGCCAACTAAAATAATAATAATGATAATAATAATAAACTGGGCCTTTTACAATCAGTGGTTTCTTTCAAAGGGCCTTTTTGAGAAAGCAAAAGGAAGTCACTCTTTTCCATTAGAGGTTTTTGGTTGTGCAGATGGGCAAGGGAGGGGCGGGAACTATTTTTGTTTGTTTGTTTGTTTTTTGCTTAGTTTCTCCTAGGCAAGGTGGCAACAGCAGCTGCACAACTTGGGCCCCAGAATGTCCTCCACCCCATTATGTGGCCTGAGGGCCAGGCCACCTGATTCAGGCTTTTAGTACTCCACCAGGCGGCGACTCGCTGCAGCCCGGTGGTGGCATGCACTGTGTTCCCAGGACTGCTTCCTCCTCCAGGGACCCCCCTGAAGCCCCCTCCTTAGCCCCCACCCCAGTCTTCCCAGCAAGAAGCCTGCTGGATGGGTGGTGGTCTGGAGCAGGTGGTGGAGGAGCCCACCCCTGACAGGATGGCTGTGACTGGGACATGGAAACTGTGACCTCCATCTTTGTCCCCTGGCCCTCGTGTCCTCGGTGTGTGCTGGCTATGTAGGGATGGAGTTTGGAGTTTCCTTTTTTTTCTTCTGTTGATTCTTCCTCCTTTTTCAAAGACGAGATATTGGCCAGAATTGCTCTGCATATGCTTGGAACTGAATGGAAAGACTTTGGAATAGCTGTGGGGATGGGGGGGACACCAGCCACCAAGCAGAAACGCTGTTTCCAGTCCTGTTTTTATTTTTTAAAACTGACACATGCGACAGTGGAGCCTGTCCCCGCCCAGGAGGGGTGGCTCGGCCTCCCTCACCTCAGCACCCCCATGGAAACCTCTGTGTCTTGCCCCGGAGACACCCGAATTCTTTGTACATTTACTCTCTCCCCTTCCCCGTAGCTGGTCTTTGTTTCTCCCCTTTCTGATCCATGTATATCATTGAGAAACCAATCAGGAGCTGAAAACCAGGATTACAGGCTTTATTAAGAGAAAAAGACCTGCCGGGCTGTCTCACAATGGGAGAACAGTAATCTGTGCAGAGGCGAACATGCCTTTTGGGGGGAGGAATGGAAGGAATGGGGGCTTAGTGTACTTGGCACTTGCTGATTGGTGGCTTAATGTATGGCCCATATAGGAACAAGGGCTTAGGGCATTGGGCAGGTGTTGATTTGTGGTTCAATGTATAGTCCATATAAGGTGCCTGGTTAGGTACTCAGGTATTTCTGGGCTGCAGGTTACGTCATACTCCACCCACCAGTTGCGGGAAGGGAGGATCTAACATTCCAGGCTTTTGGTAATAGTAAAAAAAATTGAGAGTCCGGGCAAGGTCAGGGGGCGAAGGTCCATCTTCTGTAGCCACTTCCTGCTGAGAGGGGACATTGACAGGGACATCCACCTGGGGTCTCAAAGATTCTGGTGACATAGGTGTCTCTAGGTTTTGAATTCAAGGCCAGATAGATCTCTCCCACCTTCTGGTTGGCAAACGCCTGCATTCTGTTCTGCAAAAAACTAGTGAAACAGGGCATGAGACAGGGACCAAAAAGCAAAATTAAAAGAACAAATACCAGTGGACCTAATAGTGGGAGGAGCCATAGGGTAAGTGAGCCAAAGATGGCATACCCCCCTTCTAGCTGGTTACGTCGTCTTTGGTCAACCCTGTCCTGGAGGGATTTAATGTGATCTTTGACAATTCCTGATTCATTTACAAAGTAGCAGCATTCTTCCCCAAGAAAGACACAGGTACCCCCTTTTTCTTCTGTCAAGAGATCTAAAGTGTGCAGGTTCTGTAGGGCTACCACTGCTAAGGAGTCTACCTGCCTTTGAAGGGATTCAAGGGAATTGCTAACGATGGGGATATCTTCTGAAAATTCAGCAGACAATTGTGGTAGAAATGAAAGAGGTGGAAATGCCTCCTACTCCTGTTCCCACTGCAGTGAAGACTCCCGTACCCACTAAGAGGGGAACAAGGGCTGCCTTTTTGTGGAGAGGTCTGAGAAGGCCAAAAGAGGATTCAAGGTCTCCCTCTGTTCTGATAGAAAGATTGGGGGTTAGGAAGACATAAAGCACAGAGTGAGTGTGTCAGGTTCTGGGGGACACAGGTGTAGGGTGTAGTCCCACAGCAGAGAAAAATACCCAGTGGAGGGCAGGCTAAGGGAGGGGGTAAATTTATAGATTGTGCACAATAGTAAGGTGTAGGAGTAGTTGAGGTAGTAGTTTGAGAGATATTTGTTAAACAGGTAGTGTTTTCCGTATTAAAGAGAGAGTTGTTATATATAGTGCATTGAGTTTTAGTATAGGTAAGAGTTAAGTTAGTGGTCCAATAGGTTGGGATTGGAGTGGCTATGATGAGGGTACAAGCCAGTGACAAACAAATCCAGCAGGGTGTAGAGAAGGAGGGATTGATGTTAGAGAGTATATGGAAAGTTGTGTACGAGGCAATAACATGTAGATTAAGATGCCCTGAGCTGTCTGGCAGCAAACAATCAATTTAATGCATCCTTTTCAGGTTTGGAGAAATGCCTTCAGCCATTCCCATCAGGTGATAATATATGTGACTCAGTCCTTGTTGAGTCCCCAAGTTCCATCAACCTTTTGATGAAACTCTTGCAATTATGACATGCTGGAAGGGGCCTGACTACAGTCTGATTTCCAGTGGCTTTCTCTTCTACACCTTGGGCAGGGCCCAGGCGGGGTCTCAGGTTTGAGCAGGACTTGGTTCAGTGTCTTTCCTTGCTGCATTTGAAGCATGGGCCCAGAGAAGGCTTAGCCCCTGACTTACCCGCAGTTGGAGGACCGGCACTTCATTTGGGGTTCGTGAGAGTGGTGGCTAGGTGCTGGAAGGCCTCCTACTGGGCCTCAGTCTTGGCCTGATCTCACTTGATTTTGGATTTGGTTCTCCTTGTCTCTATTATTAAAGACCATAAAGATCAGGTTAACAAGGTCTTTTTGAGGGGTTTGTGGACCTGTATCTATTTTTTGAAGTTTGCGGTGTATGTCAGGGGAGGAAAGGTGGTCAGGTCAGTGGAAAAAGAAACCTGAGATGCCTCTCAATCTGTGAGGCTGGACTAGAGAATGGGATGTGGACTCAGACTATGCTCTCAGTTCCTGCTGCCTCCCTCAGGGGTAGAATGGACGTGGGAATAGAAGAGGCTGTTGTGGAAGGCAGTCTCTGGGTGACCTGAGAATGAGTGTTAGATGGGAAAGGTGGTTTTGGAGCTCACATTCTCAGGACTTGGGCTCTCAGGGACTGGGGAGAAGGCGGCTGCTGGTTAAGAGAGTCTGAAGAGAAAGAGCCGAGGCGTTTTTCAATTTGAGAAAAATCAGAAAGTGAGAAGGGAATGGCTACCCAGATAATACCCTCCCCCGCTGCAACCTCATGCAAAAGGAACTAGCCAGCCACCTGTGAATTCGGTGGCTGGCGGTCATGGGGGTGGAGATTCAGCAGAGAGCACACAGGGGAAGGTGGGCTGTTCAAGTTCTTAGAGGGTAAAGCTTGAGGTGCAGGTTTCGTGGCAGGGTTGTAAGGGGCGGTGGGAGTGGGAGAGGTGGAGGTGAATGATCAGTTTGGTTGAAAGAGTCAGAAGACAGAGAAAGGGGCTGAGGACCAGTTTGAGGGGAGTGAAGAGGACTTCGCGAGGAGGATCTAAGTGGAACATGAGGAGTAAAGCGAGGGGCGAGAGTGGAGGAAAAAGAAAGCCTGTCCCTAGGATCTCTGAGGCCTCTGTATCTGGTGGCAAAAATTATCTAGGTCTTGAAGGATATTGAAATAGAAAGTGCAGTTTTCAGGCCACTGAGAGCCATTGTCAAGTTTATATTATGGCCAGGCAGAGCTTCTTTGGTTTGATGTAGCCAGAAAGACCAAGCAAGAGTCGAGAGATTGGCGAGGAGACACCCTAAGGGTGTGTTTCGAGGGGGTTTGGATTGAGAGGTCCCCATGACTTCAGGGAAGGGCTATCAGAAGTTGGGGAAGAAACAAGGAGCATCCTCCTGTTCCCTCAACCAACCTGTAGGGCGAGGGGGTCGAGAGAAGGTTCCGAGGTTGTCACCCCGAGACACCTTTCCTGTGGAGTAGAAGAGAATTCCCGGCCAGGTGCCTGGAATTTCGTAGAACGAGTAGCTGAGTAGACCAGAAACTCTGAGACCCTAATGCCCCTTCAGGTCACAGGGAGTGAGAAAAAAAGTAGGAGGGTTGGGAAAGTCCCTGAGGCCTACCGGTGGGAGGGAAGGGACCAGATCCCCATGTGTCCTGGTCCGGCAGCATTCAAGAGAGCGTCCGGGGAGGGCCAATCAACTCAGAACAGTACCACAAAGCAGAGCCAGAAAAGCTCGGGGCTAGGTCTGAGGATCGTCCATGCTTGTGTTCACCTCTCCCGGGTTTCGGCACCAGAATGAGAAACCAATCGGTAGCCAAAATCCAGGATTACAGGCTTTATTAAGGGAAAAAGACCTGCAGGGATGTCTCACAATGGGAGAACAGCAATCTGTGCAGAGGTGAACAAGCCTTTTGGGGGAAGGAATGGGAAGGAATAGGGGCTTAGTGTACTCGGCACACGCGGATTGGTGGCGTAATGTATGGTCCTTGTAGGAACAAGGGCTTAGGGCATTTGGCAGGTGCTGATTTGTGGTTCAATGTATAGTCCATACAAGGTGCCTGGTTAGGTAATCAGGTTCCAGGCTGTAGGTTACATTATACTCTGCCCACCAGTTGGGGGAAGGGAGGATCTATCAATCGTATTATGTGAGATATCATCTGCCTGAAAAAAGACCTTGTGCGGATTATTGGGAACATTGTAGCTGTTCCTGTGTTTTTTCTTACCTTGTAGTCTGGTTCTGAATTAAGAGGGAAAAAAAAGTAATTATGATACATTGTAGTTTGTGGAAGATTTGTGCTGATAATGTTTTATTAAAGGGACATCTTCTTTCCGCAAAAAAAAAAAAAAAAAAAAAAAAAGAATATATGCACCCCTATGTTCATAAAAGTGCAACCTAGAATATCTAATATTTGGAAACAGCTAAGTGGCCATCAGCTGATGAGTGGGTAAAAAACACACGCAAAAAAGAACTGTACTATGCAGCAGTAAAAAAGAGAGACCTCTTACTATTTGCAACAACATGGAAACATCCGATAAGGAGTTAATCTCCAAAACATATAGGGAACTCATACAACTTAACAAAAGGAAGACAAACAATCCAAATAGAAAATGGTCAAAGGGTCTAAATAGACACTTCTCCAAAGTGGGCATACAAAGGCCAAGATTTGCTCTCTAAAGCTTGGTCATACTTATGTCAAAGGTGTGTTAACCTAGAATAATAGATGGGGCTTCTTAAGGCAAAGAGAAGCCCTTTAGTAAAGAAGTTATAGGCCTCGGTTGTGCCCACCCTCAGGGCAGCCCAGATAGCAATTTGTGATCAGAGCCTCCTGCGAGGTTCCTTTCAGTCACGGAATTTTGTCAGATTTACCACAGAGTCCACTTTTTTGTTCACAAACGCAATCCCTTAAACTAGACATAGAAAAAGGCTTTCCGTGAGCTCTGTGGCTGAGCCTTGGAGCAAAACTATTTTAAGACAGAGCAAGAAATTGTGTCCTTGCTTAACTCCACCTGCTCCTGCTCCTGGCCCTGTGCTGGTCCTGAGCGCCCCCTGGTGTCCTGAGCTCCCTGCAGCCCAGCCCTGCTGCCTCCCTCAGGGAGGGTTGTGTCTGGGCTCACACTGACTTCCCCTCACTGTGTCTCCTGCACAGTAATACAAGGCCCTGTCCTCGGTGGTCACGGACCTCAGCTGCAGGGAGAACTGGTTCTTGGACGTGTCGGGGTCGATGACTAACCGACTTTGGAGAGATGGCGCATACTCTCTGTACCACTTGGACTCGAAGTAGGTCCTTCCCAGCCACTGGAACCCTTTCCCTGGGGGCTGCCTGACCCAGTCCCAAGTGGCACTGTTGCTGGAGACACTGTCCCCAGAGATGGCACAGGTGAGGGACAGGGTCTGCGAGGGCTGCACCACCGTGGAGCAAGACTCCTGCAGCTGCACCTGGGACAGGACACCTGGGACAGAAGGAAGCAACAAGGTTAATCAGTCCACGTCTCTGATTAACGGCTGTGATCCCCAGGTCCCCAGACACTGACCCCAGGGGAGCCCCAGCACGGGAAGGAAGACGAGAAAGGAGACAACCATGTCCCTGGGTCAGCCAGACTCAGCAGGCTCTGCGGCCCCAGTGGAGGCTGTATTTACACAGGAAGCCACGCCTGGCATTTGCCTGACCATCGCTCACTGATAAAAGGACCCAGGTGCACAGCCCGCTGAGGCAGGGACCCCAGTTCTGTAGCCAGATTTCCCCAGAGCCGTGTCCTTGGGCAAGTGGGATCCAAATCAGGGCCACAGATAAAGGTGCTCAGAGGGGGCCCCTGCGTGTGGGCGTTGTGAACCTTAACCCAATTCCAGAGCCTGTTCACCCACATTACTTGATTGGATTCCATTCATTCATTCATTCATTCATTCATTCATTCCACCAACACTGAGGGTCAGTGACACAGCAGCATCCCTCTAGGCAACAAGGACAAATCAGTGAGGAAGACAGAGGCCCCGTCCCCGTGCTCTGGGGTCACACGCCAGGTGCTTGTGTGTCAAACACACACCATGTGGCCCCCAGAGCTGGGAAGCTGGGTGAGCCTGGGAGCAGAGGGCGCAGGTGAGCATCCTCAGACCCGGGACTCACAGGGGAAGGACATAGGCCTGGGCTTACGTTTTGCTTCCTGATGAGGTGCCTCACGCTGGGCACAGGGAGCTGGGGGTGGGGGAGTCTCTGCAGGGAGCAGGGGCAGGAGCAACCCAGACACCAAATGGCCCAGGTGGATGCACAGAAGCTCTTCCTTCTAAAGTGACCCGAGTGGTTAGTCTTCAAAGAGCAATGGCTCCTGCCCTGGCTGGTGTGGCTCAGTGGATAGAGTGTCGGCCTGGAGAAGGAAAGGTCTTGGTTTTGATTCTGATCAAGGGCACGCACCTCGGTTGCAGGTTCCCAGCCCTGGTTGGCGTGTGTGCAGGAGGCAACCGACCGATGTCTCTCTCTCACATTGATGTTTCTCTCTGTCTCTCCCTCTGCCTTGAAATCTCTCTAAACATCAATGAGAAAATACGCTCAGTGAGGATTAACAAAAAATATTTTAAAAATAAATGAAAGAATGATGGCTCCTGATCATGGAAGCGAGGTTCTGCTTAGGGACCTTTTTGCGATGTGGGAAATAGGCCTCTGAGATCCACCCCAGCATGGTCAGCTTTTATTGGAAAGGGTTACTGAGTGTCCCCAGGGCAAACGGAATGTGGGAGGAGGGAAGAGGCTGTAAGAACAAAAAACTGTGCACCTCAGCCAGGATGGGGCCTCCTCAGCTAGACAGGGTGAGGTGGAGACAACTAGAAAAGGCCTCAGCCCATTTTAAAATGCTCCAATAGGAGACCTAGGCCACGTCTGAGGAATCTATGAAGCCCATAGCACTCAGCCACTGAGGAGCCGGAGGAGGGACTCTACACTGATACCAGAGCCGGTAGCAGGAATTCTTCCTGGGTCTTGTCTCAAGGAATCAAAGAATGAAGTCTTCAACCAGAGGCGTTCAAACTAGACAGGACGAGGGGATAAATAGCCTGTGACCACTGCTCTGTGTGTGCCTGCACAAGCAGACACCCCCTCTTGCAAGAACATAGTAAAAGGCTCCTTTTCACCTGCCCCAATTATGCCCCAATTAATTAATTTTCTGCCTAGATTTAGTGGGACAAACGCAGGTGAGGAGGAGTCAGCAATAACAGCCTTTCCCCTGGTGCTTCAGTGTCTAGACAGCTGAGCCGAATCGGAACACATGAACACACGACAGAATTAGTTTGCAATCACACAGGGTTTATTTACCTATTCCTAGTGGGTCCTAGGCTCCAGCAAATGCCACCTGGCGATGCACACACCGAAAGATGGATGACAAACACAGAGACAGACAGGCGGCCACAGTTGGTTCAGGCTCGCACAGCAGAGCAGTCAGGCAGCGGCTGGTCTCACGGAGCCACGTGGAGTCCTCCTCCTCTATCAGGCAGAAGACCTTGACTGAAGGAGGTCCCGTGCTTACATAGCGGGTAGTAAACAACTGTGTCTTATCAGTGTGGGCCAGACGGTGAGCCTTATGCTAGGAGCAGGGCGTTCACACTTTAAGGGCTCAGGGCGTTCACATCAAGATAGTGGGGTGTTCACCAACTTGGAAATTACATAGTATTGGGGTCTCCACACAGCAAACATTTCACACAATAATTATTTCATACATTGGAGGGGTTTCCTTACGATCATAACATTATTATAACATCACCATCTTTCTGTCTCCGAGTCTGTTATTTGAATTCAAAAAGGTGAGCGTTTCTCACACCCTCCATCCCAAGCTCAGGGCCTCCTCTGCCCACCCTCTGGGCTGGACCACACACACACACACACACACACACACACACACACACGGGCTGACTGTCCCACCATTGGCTGCATCCCTGGGGTGGTCAGGGGACGTCACCCCTTCTCAGCTCAACCAAGAGCCCTGCAGGTGGGCTCAGTGCTGCGGGGCCTCTGTCCCCTGCTGGTCGCTGGGCACAGCTGGGGGCCAGGAGAGGAGGGCAGCGGGGTGCAGTCTCAGGGCTGCTCCGTCAGTGGGTGGAGGGAGGGCACCTGGAGGTCACAGCAGCCCCTGCCCCTGCCCACTGCAGGGCGCCCTTTCAGGCCCATGGGGGCTGCAGAGGGACCCGTGGGACGGCGGTGGGAACCCGCCCAAAGCAGCTCCGCAAACCTGCACCCGCCCCCATGAAGCGCAGCCCCCTGACGAGAGGCCTCAGGCAGCACCCCGGGAGGACAGGAGGCTCTTAGCGTGGACAGGAGGGGCCCCTCCACCCTCCCTGGTGGGGACGGAGGGCCAGTGGGAGCTGAAAGGCAAGCGCAGCGCCCTCATCCCCACCCTCTTGGGGGGGTTTTCTGATTCAATTTGCAGGAGACAGGCCTCTGTGGTCCACCCTCAGCTCAGTCACCTTTTAGAAAAGAGACAGCCTGTGGCCAGTGGGCTCCTGAAGTTCCCAGGGCAGACAGGATGGGGGGCAGGGGGCGGGAGAGGGCTGTGCACGTGACCAGCAGCCATTTCCCAGGAGGGTCCCCTGGACAAAGGAGGGAGACACTAGGAAAGGCCTCGCCCATGTGTTAAATAGCCCAATAGGAGACAGCAGGGCCTAGGGGAGGAGCCTGAGAGGAGGTGAGTCCCATAGTCCTCAGCCAATGAGGAACGGGGGAGGGACCCTCTCCAATAGGATCAAGTTTCCTGTGGTCCCTGCTCTGTGCCTCCTGCCCACAGACACCGCCCTGAGGACCTGTGGGCCCTGCTTCCTGCCCCCAAGTCCGTTATTTGAATTCGCACAGGTGAGCGTGTCTCAGGGCTCTGAGGTCTGACTGTGGCCCAGAAGGAGGGACTGTCCCACGGGCGGGTTTTCCTTTCGGCCCCATCCGAGTCCCCGGGTGCCTGTGTTGGGGCGGGGGGGGGGGGGGGGGGGGGGGGGCGGGGCAGGCTACCTGCCAGGAGGGGGAGACCCTGGGACCTGGATGCAGGGCCTGAAGAGCTGACCTCACTGGGCTCTGGGCGGTTCCCAGGAAGGACGGGGCGGGGCAGCGCAGTTAATAAGGGAGAGAGAGGCCCACCTGGTCCCGGGAGTGTGGCCTGAAGACCTGCCCCAGGGGTCCGTCAGGGACCAGGCAGCTTTGGGAACTGGAGGGGGTCCTGGTGTGGGAGGGCCAGAATGTCACCCACAGGGGCCACCCTGGGAGCCCTGAGGCTGCAGGGAGGAGGCACCTTCTCTATTCAGAGATGACGTCATTATTCACATGGAAAATCCTAAAAGATCTGCCAAGATAGACCTGGACACGAATTGGTGCACAAGCCCCGACCAGTGGGAAATGCATTTGGAGAGAAAAACAACAGCAACAAGCCCTGCGAGGCCTAAACACAGAGAAACCCCTAAGGGTCAACCTAAAACCTGACGCCCAGGCTCTGCCCACGGAAAGTGATAACACGGGTCAGGGGTCCTGACGCAGGTGAGACCCAGAGAAGCCAACGTGCTTTTTCACCAAAAGGCTTCACACCATGGCCACACCCACCGAGTGAGGCCCCTTTAATTCTTTATTCAAAAACCACGCTAACTCTGAGCTCCATCATCATTCCTAGTGGAACATGCACACGGTCCTCCCTGGGCTTGGCACCTGGAGGAAAGGGGCCACATGCTGACCTGACAGCTCAGGGGCGGCCTGCATGGGGTCCTGCAAACTCTGAGGCCTACAGTCACCACAAAGGATGGTCTGAAATGAAACGTGAACTAAAAGCAGTGATGGTGGCAGTTACATCCTAGCAGATATCTTCACTGACAAGGTCAACCTTTACCTTAACTGAGCCTATCTGTCTTTTTGCATCTATGATAACATACCCTTGAAATTTCTCGGTAACTTGTAAATTCTCTTTTTCCAGACCCCTTGGGGCACAACAGTAATGTGCCTGGGCGCCAGGACAGATATCACAAATTCCTTCATTGTTATCATGCTAATTGTCCCTGCACCCACCTAAGCATGTGTCTGTCATTTTACTCTTTTTCGAATCCCAGCAGTTTCCCGGCTTGGCTTTCTCCTGCCTCTCTAGTCTATCACCAGTGGATTTCATGTAACCCACCTACGTCCCTCCTTGGATTGCAATGTATAAATACAGATGTGACCCCACGTGTACCTCGCACAGTAATACACAGCCGTGTCCTCAGCTCTCAGGGTGCTGAGCTCCATGTAGGCTGTGCTCGCGGACGTGTCTCTGGTCATGGAGACTCTGCCTTGGAACTTCTGAGCATAGTTTGTGTCTCCATTGTTAGGGTAAACCCACCCCATCCACTCAAGCCCCTGTCCTGGGGCCTGTCTCACCCAGCTCATAGAGTAGCTGGTGAAGGTGTATCCAGAAGCCTTGCAGGAGACCTTCACGGAGGCCCCAGGCTTCCTCACCTCAGCCCCAGACTGCACCAGCTGCACCTGGGAGTGGACACCTGTGGAGAGGAGACAGGAGTGGGTGGAAATCCCCCTTGACTCTCCCTGGTCCCCTTCTTAAACCAGGGACTAGGGAGCCCCTTACCTGTAGCCACGGCCACCAGGAGGAGGGTTCTCCAGCTCCAGTCCATGGTGAGGGCTGTGCTGGGAGCACTTCTGTAGGGGAGGGTGTGGCTGTGGGTGATGCCCTCAGGGCACAGACTTATCCATATTTAACCTAGTCCACCTCCTCTCTTTTGCATATTCATGAGGCAGAGTATTTCATAGCTGAGGTCTTCACTCCACCTGAGAGAAGATGGATGACACAGGGACCAGGCTCAGTGGAAGTCTGAGGGTCTGAGTCCTTCTTCTTTTTTTTTTTTAATATAAATTATATCTTTATTGTTGAAATTATTTCGTATGTCCCATTTAATTCTCCATTGACCCCTTCTAGCCTGCCCTGAGCCTTCACCATTCTATTGTCTGTGTCCATGGGTTATGCATATATGCATTTGAATTTTTTGGTTGATCTCTTCCCACCTACCCACCCTCCCCCGCTTTCCCTCTGAGATTCCGAACTCTGTTCCATGCTTCCATGACTCTGGATCCACTCCGTTCATCAGTTTATTTTGTTACTTAGATTCCATATATGAGTGAGATCGTGTGATACTTGTCTTTCTCTGACTGATTTATTTCAAATAGCATGATACTCTCCAGGTTGCTCCATGCTATCTCAAAGGGTTAAGAGATTCTTCTTTTGTACTGCAGGGTAGTATTCCATGGTGTAAATGCACCACAGCTTTTTAACCACTCATCTACTGATGGGCACTTGGGCTGCTTCCAGATCTTAACTATTGTAAATTGTGCTGCTGTGAACATAGGGGTGAATGCATTTCAGTAGCTTTTTATTTTGATGTAGTCCCATTTGTTTATTTTCTCCTTAATTTCCTTTGCCCTAGGAGATGTATCTGTAAAAATATTGCTACTAGAGATGTCTTCGATTTTTCTGCCTATTGTTTCTTCTAGGATTTTCATGACTTACATTTAAGACTTTTATCCATTTTGAGTTTTTTTTTTCTTGTGTATGGTGTAAGTTGGTCTGGTTTCATTTTGCTTGCACGTATCTGTCCTACTTTCCGAACACCATTTATTCAAGAGACTCTCTTGACTCCATTGTATGATCTTGCTTCCTTTGTCAAATATTAATTGTGCATGATGGCTTGGGTCAATTTCTGGCATCTCTGTTCTGTTTAATTGATCTATATGTCTGTTCTTGTACCAGTACCAGGCTGTTTTTGATTACAGTGGTTGTGTAGTATAACTTTATATCTCGTATTGTGATCCCTCCAATTTTATCCTTGTTTCTCAAGATTACTGAGCTTTTCAGGATCTTTTTTTGGATCCATATACATTTTTAGAATATTTGTTGTAGATCTGTGAAGAACGCTGTGGGTATTTTAATAGAATTTCATTGAATCTATAGATTGCTTTGGGTAGTATAGACATATTAATTATGTTAATAATACCAATTTCTGAACACAGTATATTCTTCCACTTGCTTATGTCTTCCTCTATCTCTATTTTCAGAACCTTGTAGGTTTCCCAGTACAGGTCTTTTGCCTCCTTGGTTAAATTTATTCCTAAGTATCTTAAGTGTTGTTGTTGTTGTTGCAATGGTAAATAGGATTGCGTGTTAAGTTTCTCCTTCTGAGAATTCATTATTGGTGTATAAAAACACCATTGATTTAATATTGTATTAATATTGTAGCCTGTTACATTACCAAATTCGTTTATTAAGTCTATCAGTTTTTTGGTTGAGTCCTTCGGGTTTTCTATGTACAGTATCATGTTGGTGAAGGAAAGTGCCCAGTCACTGCCCATATGCCATCTGCCAACAGCAATGTGGTCTACTTCTCTGGTGTCCACAGTGAGAATACAGGAAATTAGAGCCAAAGCGAAAAAAGCAAGAATCCTCCCTGGGTTCAGCTGACAGCCTGATCAGGAGTTTGTTAGAAATAAAAACATTAAAGATCAAGCAGGCAGGGATCAAGAGAGATAAGGAGGGTGTCACTTCAAACTGGGGGGAAGGAGATCCCTGTTTCCTACATGCACAGTGTCTCTGTTCTAGAAGGTAACACCTTCCCAGGTCCAGGGGATTGGAACTTGGACACTTTTGGGGTCATTACTGATATGGTCACACCTGGATCACCCAAGCTGCATAATTCATTGGGGTCCCATTTATGAAATCTCTCAATACTTTTGGGAAAGAGTGGACACCTCTCACTGGAGGAGCCATGGTGAAGGTGAGTTTGTATTTGTGCCATAATTTCCTTGGACCAAGACGCGTGTCTCAGTCCATCATAGTCATAATCTTAATTATCACCATTTGCTTTTTCTTTCCATGACCACACCCCCTCTCCCAGGCCCTCAACGCCCCAGTGTCTGTAGCCAGGGGCCATGCATAAATGCATACAAGGTTCTGGATGATTACTTCCCACCCACCCACCCTCTCTGATTTGCTTACTTTGAATCATTCTTATTTTCTGTAGAACTGGTGGTTGTCACACGCAATGATTTTTATAGGAAAAGAAAGCAGGTGCCTCCTCTTTAGATGTCTTCAGAAAATTCAACCCGCAAAGGCCCAACTCTAAGTTTACACAGGCCTTCTAAAAACTGATAACCTTGGATAAAGTACAGATTTCCAACAAAACTTTGGACCATGATCTCTGTCCAATTCTGTCAACATCATCACCACCTCCATCACCATCACCACCACCACCATCATCATCATTATCACTTGCTTACTTGTAATTAATCTTCTCATTTTCTGTAGGCCTAGTTTTTGAACACACATAATGACACTTTATCTAAACTTTTTGGTCATTTTGTATAGGTGTTAAGTAAAATAAGTTGCCTTACTCTTATTTTCCATTTGACTGCTGAGAAAGGAAGGCTTATTCTTTCCTCTTCTCCATCTACCACATACGAGAAATCTGATAAGAAATCATAGTTTTGTCTTTAGATGTCATTGTGAGATAGAAACCACACAAACCCCTAGAAGGAGAATTCCTCTTCCTCTGCCACCTGTCAACAAATAAAACCCCAAGCCAGTCTTCTTTCCTGACTCCATCAAAGCAGATCTGACTTCCTGAAGGGCCTTCCTGTGCGTCCCAGAGATGTCACTTATGTATGGAATAAACAGTCTATGTTCACTTGGTGTGTGTGTTTGTCGTCGACCTCGACATGTGTACCAGGCTTCTTTGGGTCGCTCTGCCTCTGTCTGTTGTCACCTTCTGTTGGTGCTATGAGCATGATGATAAGCCAGGTTCTTCCTTCTCTAGTTTTGGGCTCACACTCTTCCGGTGCCCGCTGTCCAGCACACTCCTGTCCTGCTGCTGGCTGATTGGGACCATTACCTGTGAGGAGCTGAGCTGCACTGCTGAGTCAGCAGAGCCTCTGGTTAGAATACAGTGACCTGGGACAGAAGATTAGATAATTATTATTTGGGCACAAGAGTGTCTGAGGTTTGTCCATGTGAGAAAGTTGTCTCTGTTTACAACAGACTTTTCTAACTCAGAGCCATCAAAGGTAAGTTCAGAGTCAGGAATCCAAAGGTTCCCTGAGGGAAACTGTGACATGAAGAGGAAACCACACAGGAAACCAGCCCAAACCTCCAACTGCACCTGCTGTTGGGATGGTCCTTGTGTTCAGGGACCCTGCGCGCGCCCTGGTGGTCGCAGAGACAATGTCGAGAACACACTGTATCTGCAAATGAACAGCCTGAGAGCTGGTGGTACACATGTCGAGGTCGACGACAAACACACACACCAAGTGAACATAGACTGTTTATTACATACATAAGTGACATCTCTGGGACGAACAGGAAGGCCCTTCAGGAAGTCAGATCTGCTTTGATGGAGTCAGGAAAGGAGACTGGCTTGGGGTTTTATTTGTCGACGGGTGGCAGAGGAAAAGGAATTCTCCTTCTAGGAGTTTGTGTGGTATCTATTGCAGGGAGGTTTGTGTCTGAGCTCACACTGACTTCCCCTCACTATCTGTTGCACAGTAATACACAGCCCTGTCCTCAGCTCTCAGGCTGTTCATTTGCAGATACAGTGTGTTCTCGGCGTTGTCTCTGGAGATGGTGAATTGGCCCTTCACAGAATTGGCATAGTATGTACTACTTCCATCAGGATTAATTACAGCCACCCACTCCACCCCTTACACCAAGCCTCTCCTAGACTCTACTGGACACCCTCAAACACAGAGATGACCTGGTCAGAAAGCTTTCACACTTCCACTGTTTCTCTCACTCTTGTCCACTCACATACTTAGTGTCTCTTGTTCTCCATAAATTACCTCTTAAAACAGGGACAAGGAAAACCCAGCTGAGCCAAAACCCCCTGGTGAGTGGTCTGTGTTCAGTCCCATTCAGGGAATGGGAACACCTGGGGATTCCATGGCTGGGCTCCTGTGTCAGGAGTCGGGGCTGGGCTGGTGTTTATGAGCAAACTGGGCCCTATTTGCATGTCTTCCTGCTATATGGGGAGCTCTGGGGTTGGACTCTGTGATTAAGGACACGGTCCCAGAGTGTGACATGTCCAAGGATGAATTTTTGTTAAATAATTCCCCTTGTACAGGCCTCTGCCCTCCCCATGGAACCCAACTGCTCCAGGTCGCCTGTACAAAAAAGATAATGATTGAATACCATAGATTCCTTTGATGGTCACCAGTAAAGACAACTAAGAGAAATTAACTTTCAAATACTATGATGAAAAGTGCAGGAGATTCATGTTCAAGAGACGGGAAGTTCCACCTGACACTATTTTCCCTACAAAGTGATCGAAGGATAAACTAAGACCAGAGTGTGAGCCTAAAGCCAGTGGACCAACTGTTGGAGGACAGAGGAGCCTCTGTGTGGGTCCCTTAGAACAAGAAGCATGAACTATAGAGACACAGACAGAGCTCCCGGATCCTATTCCTTCAGGGGATTTTGTGTGGAGGTGTAGCAGCTGCACTGCCTCCTTTGTGGTGTTTATTCTCTCCTTTGTTGTAGATTCAGTTTCATACATTGGGATGAAGAATAATCTCTGTCATGACCAGGTGTGTTTAGGGGAAGATGTGGATAATTATTTAGGAATAATTAAGTTTAAATTATGAAAATATTGCTATTGGAAACATGATGTCTGCATGTGACCCTTGGGACCAGGGTCCCATGTCCCCACACGATGGGAATCAACTGGACGATGCACTTGACTCAGTGCCATATTGGGGGGAAAGCTATCTGGGAACAAATGGGGGATTAACGAAGACGGAAGACACACACAGATCCAGGCTTCTTGTTTCATTAGGTTGTGATCTCCTTGTTATTTAACCAGTTCAAGTTTTTTTTCCTCACTTTCCTCTCAAACAGCCCCATATATTTCCTTGAGTCATGAAAACACTTGGTTGAAAGTGTGCAGGAACACAATCCATTTGTGTGTTGGTTTTGTATTTTACATCTTTCCTTAATTCTAGTTCTATTAGCTTCTCATACAGTGTTTAGGGTCTTCTATGTACAAGGTCATGTCATCTGCATACAGATAAAGAGAAACACTTTAACTCATTTCTTTCTTATTTAGACATTTTAAATTACTTTTTCTTGCCTAATTAGTCTGACAAGGACTTCTAGTTTTGACAAATAGAAATAGTCACAGGGGAGCCCTTATCTAGTCATCAGTAATAAGAAAATCTTTGAAATTTTCTCTGTGTAGCATGATGTCACTTGGCTTCTCAAATATGGCCTTTAGTACATTGAGGTCCATCACTTCTACAGCTAATCTGCTAATTATTTTAATTCTGAAGTGAGTTTAAATTTTAAATGCTTTATTCTGTATCTAACTATATGGTGGTATACTTTATCCTTTATTCTTTGGATGAGGTGTATCACATTTACTGGTTTACATACATTGAACCATCCTTGCAAGCTAGGACAGTATCCCAGTTAATTATGGTAAATAATCCTTTCAGTGTGAAGTTAATTTCCTACTATATTGTTGTGAGTGTTCACACTTATGTTCATCAGGGATATTGACCTGTAATTTTTGTATATTTTTACTTGTCTTTGATATGCTTGTAATGTCACCTCAATAAATCTATTTGTAACCATTATCTTTTCTTTTAATTCTTGGAAGAGTTCAAGAAGAGTTGAATAAAAAGTTATTAATTCTTATTTGAAATTCTGGTAGAATTCACCCTTGAGTCCATTTGGTCCTTGGCTTTAATTTGTTGGTATGTTTTCCAATACTACTTCTATTATTTAAAAAAAAATTCATAGCAATGTAGAAAAGTTGGGGTCAAATCCCTAATTTGAGCAACTACTAAGTGGACTGAGAAATACAACTGTTGATCTTCACAGTGTTGAAATAATAATTGTTTTCAGACCACATATTAATTTATTATGACATCCGAAAGAATGACATGTAACCATGCTTTTTTTATATAGGATTCATAAAGTACAAAGTGTAACAACATGAACTGTTTTTCACATGTGTGAAAACACATGTTTACCAAAAACAAGTGTGCAACTCTGTGTATGTCTGTGGGTATGACTCAGTGTGTGTGACCATGTGTCTATGTAACTCTGTGTTTCCTGGGCAAGGAGTAAGAGAACAGTATGGATGCAGGGGGCCCCATGGATCCTCGTAGGCCCGTGGTCAGCAAACTGTAGCTTGCGAGCCACATGTGCCTCTTTGGGCCCTTGAGTGTGGCTCTTCCACAAAATACCATGGCCTGGGCAAGTCAATTTTGAAGAAGTGGCGTAAGAAGTAGTTTTAACTTTAAAAAATTTAGCTCTCAAAAGAAATTTCAATCGTTGTACTGTTGATATTTGGCTCTGTTGACTAATGAGTTTGCCGACCACTGGCTTCCAACATGCTCCCAGTGCACATCTCACCCACAGTGAGCTAGAAAACCTTGGATCCAGGAGAAAAGCTGGAGGGAGGAGATTGGCGATGCACATCCCAGCTCTCAGAGTCACCTGTCTCCACTATGGGGTTGGCACTGCTTCCTACAGGACAGCAGGAGCCCTCATGTGGATGGATGTGGGTGTTCCCTGTGTTTTGTGCACTGAGCTGACAGCTTTTCCGGGGATCAATGTGGACCCAGAGAGGATGGGTGAGGTCTGCCAGTCCTGAGTGTGCTCAGGCCTTTCAGCAGAGGCAGGGCCCTGTGATCTCCTGGAACCAGGAGGGGGAGGGAACATGGAGAGTCAGACACTGAGGGTAACTATGACCCCCAAGTGATGGATGCAGAGCTGTGCACACAGCCCAATCCCAGCAACCCACCTTCAAAGTTCATACTCATCAGCGAAAAGTTGAAAAGACAGTGAAAAAAGTCACTTTTAGAATTTGTGTAGGAGACCCGGTGAAGGAGAGTCCCTGTCACTGCCAACATGTCACCTGCAAACAGACAATGTCCCTTTTTCCTTGTTGTCTGCAGTGAGAATATGAGAAGAAAGAATTGTCCCTGAGAACTTGAGAGGAAATCCCTGCACCCAACAGGAAGGCCTTCCCTCCTTTCCTACCTCTGTCCCTGATCCTGGGGCTGCACTCTGAGCTGTGGATCCTGACCCTGGTGTTCAGAGCGCCCCCTGCAGCCCAGCCCTGCTGTCTCCCTCAGGGAGGTTTGTGTCTGGGCCCACACTAACTTCTCCTCACTGTGTCTCACACAGTAATACATGGCAGTCTTCTCTGCTCTCAGACTGTTCAGTGTTAAGTAAATTTGGATCTTGGAGGTGTCTATGGTGATGCTGAGTCTGGATTTCAGTGCTGGATTATACTTTGTACCTTTATCACCGCATATACATCCAACCCACACTAGCCCCTTTCCCGGGGGCTGACGGGTCTAGTACACAGAATAACTGGTTAAAGAGAATCCAGAGACAGTGCAGGTGAGCGAGAGGGTCTGCGATGGCTTCACCATTCCTGGGCCCGACTCCTGCAGCTGCACCTGGAACAGGACACCTAGGGACAAGGAGCATCAGTCTCTGTCAGTCACATGCTGTCACTGCCATCCCATGACCCCTGTCTGACCCCTGAGACCCTCACCTTGTGGGGCTGTCACCAGGCACAGGAGAAGACCCAGCATTCTCATCTTCTTCTAGACCACAGCTCTGCCTTCCAAGAGAACTCAGCCCTGTGTGAGGAGAGAGCTGTGAGCCTGCACAACCCAGGAGAGGATTTACCCTGGAGGATGAAGAGAAATTTGCATGTGGGGCAGCCTTTCCTTTAAGTGTAGGGCCTGAGGTCAGGATGCCCTGGTTATTCATGGGCCCCTCCCTGGGCATCTCTTCCCTTGACCTCACTTAGCATGTAACTCAGGGACAGGGACCACATGGGAAATGAAGCACATTGGAATTCTGTCAACAGATAGTCTAAACTTTCTGAGCATAAGTGGAAATGGTGGACTTTATGAGTAGGTTATTCTTTTAACTTTTCATGAATCTTTCAAACAGGTGTAAAAAGGATTAGCATTTGTTCAGACTATTTCTGAATCTCAAAATCTTATCAAATCCACAATTTCCACATTGTTGAATCTAATTTTATGTTAATAATTCCCCGCCCTAGCCGATTTGGCTCAGTTGATAAAACATTGGCCTACAGACTGAAGAATCCCAGGTTTGATTTCGGCCAAGGGCACATGCCTGGGTTGCGGTCTCAATTCCCAGTAGGGGGCGTGCAGGAGGCAGCCGATCAATGATTCTCTTTCATCATTGATGTTTCTATCTCTCCCTCTCTCTTCCTCTCTAAAATCAATAAAATATTAAAAAAATAATAATTCCTATCATTGTGCAAACAATTAAAAATAAAGGACAGGCATTTTCAGTATCTTAGATCTTAATTTACAATGTTACTTTGATTTGAGAAACAACATCCCAAACACTGACAGGTTAGAATTTGTTATTCCTGATGTTGGAAATTTTTTGACTGTGTCTACAGCTTCCTGTGCACACTCTTCCTTTATGCAAGTCCATAGCCTATTGAAGAGATTTGAACTAGTTACATCAGAAAGAGTCATGGCTCTAAGTGGAGAAAATTCATGAACTAAAAGTAGTGATCATGTATGTGTACGACTCAGAATCATTCATAAGTGGAAATGATGATGGGGGAATGAGATTGACATGTCTTCTCAGTCTAGTGTTATCAGTGAAGTCGGGGTCCACAGGGATGTGCGTGTAGAGAATTCCTACGATAGAATTTCTCACAGGAAAGGATACTTCAACCCTGAGAGGAATCCCTTACTCCAGCCTCCCTCTGCCCTTCTCCTGGAGGTCACTGTGTCATAGGGTTCTGGGTTCTCCCACAAACATATAACGTCCTTAATGTGTAATTCATACGTACTCCCATAGACATATGATTTGGAAATATATTACTTTATTTATCTTTGTGTTTTAATTTGCTTAATAGACTCTTTAGCAGGACAAAACACTTTAATTTTAACTAAAGCTAATTTAATAATATTTTCCTTGATTGGTCCTATTTTGTGTGATTTACAAACTCCCTGGAAAATGCTCAGCCTCCACTGTCCATGTAGATTGACTGGAGCAGGTTCTGGTACCAGAGGAGAGCACTGCTGGAAAACTACCCATAAATCTAGATGTGACTGTGGATCTGGGTGAGGGGAGGAAGCTGGACTTGTTTTGAGTCACATGACAGAAATGTGCCTGATGTTCATGGACATAGAGCTACTGGACATATGGGTTTAAAGTCTCCTTCAGTGAAGACCCAGAAGGATGTTCAGGAAATGATAAAGACAGCTCGTATCATTGTAGGAAATGCCTAATAATTATGAACAAAAGTTGTTAGAAGTAGAAACTTTAAAGATTCTGCAGGTAGGAATCAAGGGAAATAAAGAACATCTCATTGCAAACTGGTGGGAAGAAGATTCTCTGTGTCCTACATGCATATTCTCAGTTTCTCTGTTCTAGAAGGTAACACGTTCACAGATCTTGTGGATTCCCACTTGGACACTTTTGGGATCATTACTCACATGGTCTCTCCCTGAATCACCTAAGCTGTATAATTGATTGTGGTCCCATTTATGAAATCTCTCAATCCTAACAGGGAAGAGTGGACACCCCTCACTGGAGGAGCCATGGTGATGGTGTGCCTGTATGAGGAGCCTTCATTTCATTGGGCCAAGACATGTGTCTCAGTCCACCGTCTTCATTATCATCATCACCAACACTGGCTTACTTATAATCATTCTCCCACTCATTTTCCGTAGACACAGTTATTGTACACAAATATTGACCCTGTATCTAATTTTTGATCATTTATTAAAATTGTAAAGGGAAATAGTTAACCAGAAATTATATTACTTTACATTCGACTGCTGACAACTTATGGCTCATTGCTGCCTCATCTCCATCTGCCCCACATGAGAATCTTATCAGAAATATTGGTCTCCTCATCATTTGTCAGTAAGAGGTTGCAACCACACAATCTCCTGGAAGCAGAATTTCTCTCCTCCCCCACCACCTGCGCAAATAAAAGCCATGAGCCAGTCTCCTTTCCTGGCTTCCTCAAAGTAGGACCTTCCCTGTGCCTCTCAGAGTTTTCAACTATGTGCATAATAAACATCCCATGTCCCTTTGTGGGAGTGTTTGTTGTCAGTGCTGGTCATTTGTACCAAGCTGCTGTGGGTCCCTCTGCCTTGGCCTGGGATCACTAACTCTTGGTGCTATCAGCATTATCAGCATGATGACAAGTCATTGACCTTCACCACCTGGGGTCCTTCTTCAGCAGCTTTTGGGTCACAATCCTCTGATGCCTGCTGTTCAGCATGCATGTGTTCTGATGCTGGCTGTACCCTGAGCTGTGGGAGGCTGAGCTCCTGTGTTGAGTCAGCAGTCTCTGGTTGGATTTAGGTGACTTGGGCAGAAGTTTGATCATTAATTGGTACTTGACACAAGAGTGTCTGAAAGAAACTCTGAGGTTTGTCCACATGAAAAAGTTGTCTCTGTTTACAACAGACTTTTCTAACTCAGAGACTTCAGAGGTAAGTGCAGAGTCAGGAATCCAGAGAGGTTCCCTGAGGGAAACTGTGACATAAAGAGGAAACCACACAGGTCACCAGCGCAAAGCTCCAACTGCACTTGCTCCTGGGATGGTCCTTCTGTTCAGGGACCCAGAGCACCTCTGGAGGTCACAGCCTCTCCTTCAGGGAGGATTGTGTCTGGGCTCACACTGACTTCCCCTCACTGTGTCTCTTGCACAGTAATGCATGGCAGGCTGTTCCCTGGGCTTTCAGGCTGCTCATTTGCAGGTAGGCTGTGCTTTCAGAATCATCTCTGGAGATAGTGAATCTGCCTTTCACAGATGTGGTTTATTCTGTGGTGTGACCATTGTCTTTGTTTCTTAGAAAATCTACCCACTCCCATCCCTTTCCTGGGGTCTGCTGGATCCAGCTTATTTACTAGTCGCTGAATGTGAACCCTGAGCCTTTGTAGGAGGGTCTCAGAGATCCCCCCTCCACTGCACCAAGCCTCCCCCAGACTCCACAAGCTGCATCTCACACTGGAAACCTGCAGACAAGAGAGTTGTCATTAGGAGCAGGCACACACACACTCACACTCATACACACTCACACACAGACACACACATACACACACACACACACACACACACACACACACACACACGCTCATAAGGCCCAGCTTCTCCATAAAGTTACCATATAAGAGCATCAAAGCGAGAGCCCAGCCCAGCCCACACTTCATGGTGCTTCCTCTGGGTTGACTCCTGGAGGGAATGAAGACTGCAGGTCCAGGGGGTGGGGCTGCTCTCCCAGAGGTGCAGGGACAGGGCCTGGACAGGGCTTATCAGCACAAGGAGCTCCCCATTTGCATGGGCTCCTCCTCTTAGGGACAGAGGAGGGGAGTCCCTGAGGGACAGCGCCCCCCCCCCCCCCCCCCCCCACTGGGACTCCGAGGAACAAGCACCTCCTGTGAGCATGGAGATGTTCATGAGGGGTGGCTAGTCCATGTGCTGCAATGCAGCTGTTATTGTTAATACCACCATCATCAGTTACACCCTGGATAATTTACAATCATGTCTCAACCACAGGGCCAGGATATTCCAGCTCAGAGTAAATTCTTCATGTGTCCTTGTCCACATGTCCATACCTAGAGAGAGCTCCCTCCCCACTTCCAGCTCCCAGAACTGGGGCCCTGCATGGCTGCTCTTTGTGGTGTCCAGGTATAACCACTGCCGATGTCCCTCTGAAGCTGTGGTTCCTTCTGAGTAGAGAGAGAGAGGGAAGAAGGAGCCTGCACACTTAGAGCCTTTTATCTTCCCTAGACACTCTCTGGGTTCAGCCTCTTCACCCTAAGGGTACTAATCTCACTCATGAGAATTCCATCCTCAAGACCTAAGCAGGCCCCCCACAATGGCTGACCAACTTTTACATCAAGTAACTCATCTGTGGGCTCACATCAGAGGAATCACTATTCAATGCTCTGTGGGGAGCCACTAGGATTCAAGTATCCACTGTCATTATTACATACAATCTCTCGAAAGTTTGAGAGAATGACATCCTTAAGTTAAACGATAAAACCTAAATACACCCTTAAAGCCACTTGGCCAAAGGTCCTCCCATGTGGCCTTGGTGTCCACGGCATGAGGAGGACATCAGCCACCTCCCTGTGCCTTGGTGACTGGGAGGACCAGGCATTTACAGATTTCTCCTCCAGTGACCCTCCGCCCTGCTGCGTGCTGATGGGGAGATACTGAAAGGGTTCATGCCTTCCCCCAGCTCTAACGCAGCCTTTCCACCACAGCTGTGTCAGAGTCTCCTGTGACCTTCCACCAGAAGACTCTGTCTATTGAAGGAAACATCAGCGAAATGCTGTTCTTGCCCATCACAGGAGGGAAACGCAGGGTGTACTTTGAACAACCAATGAAGCAGTAAACTCTGGATTCCTTCCTGGTGGTCATGTGACACCACACTCTCCATTGTCCCGGGGGCTGTGACATAGTCCACCGAGTGGGGGGTTCACAGGTGAGGAGGATGGGAAATCCAAGACGTGATGCTGGCAAATTGGGTTTCTGGTGAGCACCAACTTCCTAGTGGCTGATTTCTTTCTGGAATCTCAGAGGGTGGATGGACCCAAGGAGCTTCCCCAGCCCTCTTTTTTAAGGGTACTAATCCCAGTCATGAGAATTCCATCCTCAAGACCTAAGCAGGGCCCCAGGCCCCACCTCCTAACACCATCTCCTGGGTATTAGGTTTCAATGTGTGAGTATTTGAGGGACACATACATCATCTGTAGCAGCAACTAAAGGATCCAATCATGACCCCACCCAGTTCAAAGGCTGCTCCAGTAGAGCTCCCCCACCTGAGGATCCTTGTCATCCTGAGGGAGCCCCTGGTCTTTGGAAGCAGAAAGCTGGCTCAAGTCCTTCAGAACAAGTTAACGACCTTGCTGTGTGGGCCGTGTCCACTCTTTTTTAAAAAATATATTTTATTGATTTTTTACAGAGAGGAAGGGAGAGGGATAGAGAGTTAGAAACATTAATGAGAGAGAAACATCAATCAGCTGCCTCCTGCACGCCCCCTACTGGGGATGTGCCCTCAACCAAGGTACATGCCCTTGACCGGAATCGAACCTGGGGCCCTTGAGTCTGCAGGCCAATGCTCTATCCACTGAGCCAAACCGGTCAGGGCCAGTGCCCACTCTTGACCTTGAACTGAGTCCTCCGGGTAATCCTGTTATTGTTTTATTATCAGTGCTTACAGGTGCTCATTATTCTCCTGTTTGAACACCTAGAAGGGTTTTCTGCCCACAATTTTTGGTAGTTTCTCAGTTTTCAATCAGGTGTTACAGGTGCCAGTGAAATAAGTAGTCAGGCTATATTGTTGATGTTTGATGCTGACATATTGAGGTTCATCCTTCTCTTTTTTTTTCCTGGAAACTGAAGAGAAATTAAGGATGCCCTCTTGTGTCCTACATGTGGGACATTAAACTCTAAAAGCCCCTCCTGTGGGCAAAACCAGCCCCATCCCCACCACTGATCAAAAAAAAAAAAACAAAAAAACAAAACAAAAACCATGAGCCAGTGTCCTTACCTGGTGGACCCCACCATGTATACCTGGCTGAAAAGTCTGCCCTGCTCCCAACAGACACCTCCATGAAGTGATAAACCTTTTCAAAGTCCCTCAGTGTGAGGGACATCATCAGCCTGCACATCCATTCCAAGGTTCAGTGGGTCCCTCTACCTCCTCCACATCATGTCACCTGCAATCGGTGCTATTAGAGTGATGACAAATCAATGACCAGGGTCTTTCTTCTGTAGATTTGGGCATCACACCCCTCTGGTGCCTGCTGTCCAGCCCACAAAGGACCTGCTGCTGGCTGGGTGGGACCCAGTGCTGTGTGGGACTGAACTACACTGTTCGGTCAGCCGAGCCTCTGGTTGGATTTAGGTAATTTGGGCATAAGAGTTGATGTTTGGTTGTCTTTTGGACACAATAGTATTTGAAAGAGAATCTCTGATTTGTCCACATGAGAAAGTTGTCTTTCTTTACAACAGACTTTATTAACTCAGAGCTTTCAAAGGTAAGTGCAGAGTCAGGAATCCAGAGAGGTTCCCTGAGGAAACTGTGACATGAGGAGGACACCACACAGGAAACCAGCCCAAACCTCCAGCTGCACCTGCTGCAGGGATGGTTCTTGTGTTCAGGAACCCTGCGCGCCCCCTGGTGGTCCACCCTCTGCTGCAGGGAGGTTTGCGTCTGGGCTCACACTGATTTTCCCTCACTGTGTCTCTCACAGAGTAATACATGGCTGTGTCCTGGGCTCTCAGGCTGTTCATTTGCAGATACAGCATGTTTTTGGCATTGTCTCTGGAGATGGTGAATCAGACCTTCACAGAGTCTGCATAGTATGTGGTACCACCCTTCCAACTAATGTATGAGACCCACTCCAGTCCCCTTCCCTGGGGCCTGGTAGATCCAATGTATCCCATAGTCATCAAAGGTAAATCCAGAAGCTGCATAGAAGAGTCTCAGATACCCTCCCCCCCAGGCTTCCCCAAGCTTCCCCCAGACTCCACCAGCTGCACCTCACACTAGACACCTGTAAACACAAAGATGTCCTAGTCAGGAAACTCTCACATGTACACTTGTGTCCAGTTACAAACTCAGTGTCTCTTGTTCTCCATGAATTTCCTCTCAAAATAGCCATAAGGAACACCCAGCTGATATCAAACCCCATGGTGAGTGGCCTGTGTTCAGTCCTGATGAGGGAATGGGAACACCGGAGGATACCGGGGTTAGGCTCTTGTCTCAGAGCTGCCAGGTCAGGGCTGGGAAGCTTTTATGAGCAGAGGGTGCCATACTTGTAGGTTCACCTACTATATAGGGAGTTTAGGGGTTGGACTCTGACATAAAGGACACAGTACCAGAGTGTGACACATCCAAGGGTGCTGTCTGTGAAGAATTACTCCCTGTGCCCTGCCCACTGGACCCCACTGCTGCAGGAGAACTGTACAAAGCCCAAGGACAAAAAATTGTCATAAAAAGAAAGAGAGGTTTGAAATGATGAATTCTTTTAACAGTCATCTCTAACAACTAAGAGAAAGCAACCTTCAAAACCCAAGAAAGATGTAAAAGTGAAGGAGGTTCATGTTTAGGAGATGGGAAGTTCCATCTGACACTGTTTCCCCTACAAAGTGATCAGAGGATAAACTAAACTAAGACCAAAGTGTGAGCCTAGAGCCAGTGGACCAAGTGTTGGGGGAGAGAGGAGCATCTGTGTGGGTCCCTGGGAACCAGAAGCATGAACTACAGAGACACAGACAGAGCTCCCGGGTCCTGTTCCTTCAGGGGATTTGGTGCTGGATGTGTAGCAGCTTCATTGGCTCCTTTGTGGTGTTTATTCTCTAGTCTCTGTTGTAAACCTAGTTCCATATATTGGGATATGGAAGAATCTCGGTCATGACCAGGTGTGTTTACTGGAATATGTGGGTAACGTTTTAGGAATGATTAAGTTTAGGTTAAGCAAATCTTGTTATTGGAACCTTGATGTCTGCATGTGGCCCTTGTGACCACTGTCACCAGGATGTGTGTCCCCTGTCAGGTCCATGATTTCTGTGAAGATAGAGCTCCTACCACTAAGGAACCAGCCTCCATAGACAAGCTCCGCATTGTGAGCCCAGATTTGGGTGACATGGGGCCACCTGGACCAGTTCTGGTCTTTGATGCCTGAATGTCTTCTTCCTGGATCAGCTTGTCTCCAAAATGCTGCCCCTAGTGAGGTAATAAATCCATCCCTGCCCCAGCCCCTTACAATTCAGATACCCCGAAGCCATAGAACACCCCCTTGTGTGTGGTTCTCATGTCTGATTGAGTTTGGTAAATGCTCTGATAGAGCAGGATGTTCAGTCACCTCAGCAGTCATGTCCAACTTTCAGTTCGGATAGTTTGTTTGAAGAGAGGAAGCCCCAGGCCTCAGAGGAAATCCCTGCACATGATGGGGGTCAACTGGGTCCTGTAACTGCCCCAGTGCTACGCACATCCAGGGTTCTTGTTTCATTAGGTTGCATCTCCTTGTTGTGTAGCCATTTCATGTTTTGTTCCCTCACTTTCCTCTGAAACAGCCCCACACATTTCCTAGAGTCATGAAGACACTTTGTTGAGAGTGTGCAGGGACATGAGCCATTTGTGTATAGATTTTGTACCTTATGTTGTTCCTGAGTTTACCTTCTAGCTTCATCATTTTTCTCATGCAGTTTTTAGGGTTTTATATATACAAGATCTTGTCTGCATAAAGATAAGGATAAACATTTACCTTGTTTTTTATGGTATGTTTTTTATTTCTTTTCTTACATAATTTTTTGACAAGCACTTCTGGTTTTGTAGAACACAAATTGTCAAAGTGGACACTCCTATGTTTGCCCTGTTATTGAAAGAATAATGTTCAATTTTCTCAGTTTAGTATTGTGTTACCTGTTGGATTCTCTATGTGGCCTTTGTTATGTTGAGGTGCATACCTTGTATAACTAATTTATTTACAATTTAGTCCTGAAAGTATTCTGGATAGTTATTTTATTTTTCTTTTTTACATCTGTTTATAGGATGATATATAGGTATATATTTTTCTTCATTCTGTGAATGAGTAGCAGCATTGCTGTTCATATGTTGAATCATCTTTGCATCCTAAGATGATATCCCACTTGATAATGGTAAGCAATCCTTTCTTTTTTAAACATATTTTATTGATTTTTTTTTTTTACAAAGAGAAAGTGAGAGGGATAGAGAGTTAGAAACATCTATGAGAGAGAAACATTGATCAGCTGCCTCCTGCACACCCCTTACTGGCGATGCGCCCGCAACTAAGTTACATGCACTTGACCAGAATCAAACCTTGGCCCCTTCAGTCTGCAGGCCGACACTCTATTCACGGAGCCAAACTGGTTAGGGCAACAATCCTTTCTATGTGCTGTCAGATTTCCTAGTGTATTGTTGACTTTGAACCTGGGTTAGCAGAGGATGGTAGGCTTGTTTGACTCATGTGACAGAAATATGCATTATTTTCAAAAACAGACTTTCTAGACATAGGGTTTAGAGCCTCTTCCACTAAAGACCTAGAAGGAAATACAGAGCATGTTAGGGACAGCTTACATCATTGTAGAAAACACATGAATAATTATGAACAGTAGTTTTTTATAAATAGAAACATTATAGATCATGCAGGCGGGGTCAAGAGAAATAAGGAACGTGTCATTGCAAACTGGTGGGAAGGGGGTTCCTTTTTTCCTGCATTCACATTCTTACTGTATCTCTGGTCTAGAAGGTAACACCTTCCCAGGTCCAGAGGATTAGGATTTGTACATCCTTGGGGTCACTTCTCACATGATCTCACCATGAATCACCAAAGGTGCATCATTCATTGGTTTCCCATTATAAAATCTGTCAACAAGTGGAGGGAAGGGTGGACACACTTCACTGGAGGAGCCATGGTGATGGGTGTCAGTATGAGGAGCAACCATGTCAGTGGACCAGGGCCCCTCTCTCAGTCCATTCTGTTCATCATCATCATCATCATCATCATCGTTTGCTTACTTATAATCATTCTTACCATTTTCTATAGACTTGGCGGTTGTCCACACACAATGATTTTTTATAGGAAAAGAGATCAGGTTTCTCCTTTTCAGATATCACTGGGGGATGGAGTCCCCAAAAGTTCAACTGTAAGTTGCTACAAGTCATTTGAAAAAGCCGATGACCTTGGTGAAGTACACATTCCCACCAAGACATTTGACCAAAATCCCTTTACAATCCTATCATCACCAACACAACCACCACTATCATCATCATTGTCATCATCATCAGTACCATCATCATGATCATTACTTACTTATAATTATTCCTCTCATTTTCAGTAGACCTGGTGTTTGCACAAACATATGGGCACTTAATCTCAATGTTTGCTCATGTTTCATAAATGTAAGTAAATATATAGCCAAACTCTATTTTCTTTTTACTTCTGAAAACTGGTGGTCTTTGCTGTCTTTTCTCCATCTGCCCCACATGGGAAATCAGATAAGAAATCATCATTTTGTCTTTAGATGTCATTATGAAATTGAAACCACACAAGCCCCAGGAGGCAGAATTCCTCTCTCTCTCCACCACCTCACCAAACTAAAAGCCCTGATCCATTCCCCTTCCCTAGCTCCATGAAAGCAGCTCTGTCTTACTGATGACCTTTCCTATAATTCCCAGAGGTTTCAACTATGTACTTAATAAACATCACATGTCTCTTGGTGTGTGTGTTTGTTGTCAGCCTGGTCATCTGTACCAAGCTGTCATGGGTCCCTCTGACTCTGCTGGGTGACACCTACTCTTGGTGCTGTGAGCATGATGACAAGTCATTGACCTTCACCACCAAGGTCTTTCTTCAATAGCTTTGGGGACACATGAGACTGTTGCCTACTACCAACCCACAAGTATCATGCTGATGACTGGCTAGGACCCTGAGCTGTGTGAAGCTGAGGTGCACTGTTGAGTCACCACAGCCTCAGGTTGGATTATGGTGACATGGAAGGTAGATTTGATCATTAATTGGTACTTGGCAAAAGAGTGTCTGAAAGAGATTCTCTGCAGTTTGTCCATGTGAGAAAGTTGACTCTGTTTACAACAGACTTTCTAACTCAGAGGCTTCAGAGATAAGCACAGAATTAGGAATCCAGAGGTTCCATGAGGGAAACTGTGACATGAAGGGGAAACCACACAGAAAACCATCCCAAACCTCCAAATGCACCTGCTGCTGGGATGGTCCTTGTGTTCAGGGACTCTGAGCGTTCCCTAGTGGTCACAGCCTCTCCTGCAGGGAGGTTTGTGTCTGGGCTCACACTGACTTCCCATCACTGTGTCTATTGTACAGTAATACAGGGCCATGTCCTCGGCTCTCAGGGTGTTCATTTGCAGAAACAGCGTGTTCTTGGCATTGTCGCTGGAGATGGTGAATCAGCCCTTCAGAGAGTCTGTGTATTATGTGCTATTTCCATCAGGATTAATATATGAGACCCACTCCAGCTCCTTCCCTGGGGCCTGGTGGACTCAGTTCATGTTGTAGCTACTGAAGGTGAATCCAGAGGGTGCACAGGAGAGTCTCAGAGAACCCCTAGGCTTCACCAAGACTTCCCCAGAATCCACCAGCTGTACCTCACTCTGGACACCTGCAAACACAGACACATCCTGTTCAGAATAATACTCACACATCCACTGTTTCTCTCAGTCATGTCCACTCACATACTCAGTGTTTCTTGTTCTCCATAAATTACCTCTTAAAACAGCCACAAGGAAAATTCAGCTGAGCCCAAAGCCCATGGTGAGTGGTCTGTGCTCAGTCCTGATCAGGAAATGGGGACACCTGGGGATCTGGGGATGGGCTCCTGTCCCAGAGCTGCAGGGGGTGTGGTTTTTATGAACAGTGTGGTTCTTACTTGCATGTCTGCCTCCTACATAGGGAGCTTTGGGTTTGGACTCTGACATAAAATGCATTTTCCCTTAGTATGACATGTCCACAGGTGTATGTATGTTAAATAATTCTACACATCTGGGCCTGTGCACTGCCCATGGAACCCAAATGCTCCAGGAGACCTGAACAAATACCCAGGAGAGAAAATTGTCATAAAAAAGAAAAAGAAGAGCTTTAAAATGAGAGATGCCTTTGACAGTCACCAGTAATGACAACTAAGAGAAATCAACCCTCACAACCTGAGAAAGAAGTAAAAGTGCAGAAGGTTCATGTTCAGGAGACAGGAAGTTCCATCGCACACTATTTCCCCTACAAAGTGATCAGATGATAAACTAAGACCAGAGTGTGAGCCTAGAGCCAGTGCACCTAGTGTTTGGGGAGAGAGGAGCGTCTGTGTGGGTCCTTGGGGAACAGAAGCATGAAACATAAAAATACAGACAGAGCTCCTGGGTCCTATTCCTTCAGGGGAGTTTGGTGCTAGATGTGTAGTAGCTGCATGGCCATCTTTGTGGTGTATATTCTCTAGACTCTGTTGTAGATCCAGTTTCATATATTGGGATATAGAAAAAAATAATCACGACCAGATGTGTTTATGGGAAGATGGGGGTAATGATTTAGAAATATCCATATTTGTTTCAGGAAAATGTTGTTATCGGAAACCTTGATGTCTTCATGTGACCCTTAGGACCACTGTCACCATATCATGGCTTAGCTTTAGGTCTCCTGTCTGTGACCCATCTTGGAGTGTCCACAGGTGAATGGGGATGTGAGAGGGGTGCTGGTGGATCAAGGGGGGGGGCGGGCAATTGAGTTTTTACAGGGTCTGCTCTGCACTTGACACTGTGGGAGGAAGGAGCTGGGGAGAGTCAGCAGGGCTCTGGCCATAGAGGTCAGAGTCTGGACAGATCTAGGAAGAATGTGGATATGGACGGCAGCTTGGGAGTTTTCCCTCCTCTTGAAAATTTTGGGAATATTTTGAAAGAGATAGAGTTAGTTCTCCTTTGAATGTCTGGTGAGGTTCACCTGTGAAGTCTTCTGATCCAGGACTGTTGTTTGCTGGGAGGTTTTTGATTCATACTTTGATTGCAATAGGTTAATTTGGTCTATTTAGATTTTCTGATTCTTTTTCATTCAGTTTTGAAATCATATATGATTCTAGGAATTTTATCCATTTTGCCCAGGTTGTCCACTATGTTGGTATATGATTGTTCATAGTAGTTTATTAGAATCCTTTGTTGTTCTATGGTGTTAGTTTCCACTTCTCTTTTATTTTTTATTTAATTTATTTGTGGCATCTCTCTTTATTTCTTAACAAGTCTGTTTAAAAGTTCATCAACCTAATCTACCTTTTCAAAGAACTAGCTCTCAGTTTCATAGATTTCTTTAAACTGTATTTTGTTTATTTCTGCTATAGTCTTTATTATTTCCTTCCTGGTACTCACTCCAAGTGTTTGCTTGTTTCTTTTTTTTTTTTTTCCCCAGTTCCTTCAGGTGTAGAGTTAGATTGTTTATCTTTGTTCCTGTTTCCTGAGGTAGGCTTGTGATGGTTCAGATTCCCCTATTATAACTGCATTTCCTGTGTCTCATAGATTTGGGTTTGCTGTGCTCTCATTTTCATTTGTTTTAAGGTAACTTTGAGTTCTTCCTTGATCTCATTGTTAACCCATTTATTGTTCAGTAACATGTTCATTCACCTCAATGACTGTGTGTTTTTTTCTTGTGGTGATTTCTAATTTCATATCATAGTCAGAGAAGATGCTTGAAATGATTTCAATCTTCTTAAACTTATTGAGATTTTTTTTTGTACTAACATGTGGTCTATCATAGAAAATGTTTCATGTGTGCTTGGAAAGAATGAATATCTGCTGCTTTGAGGTGGAATGCTCTGAAGATTTCAATTAAATCCATCTTCTCTAGTATGTCATTGAAGATCTGTGTTTTCTTTTTGATTTTCTATCTGGAGGTCTATCCATTGTGGTCAATGGAGTGTTAAAATACCCTATTATGAACATACTAGAGGCCCGGTGCATGAAATTTGTGCACGGGGGTGGGGGGGGGGGTGTCCCTCAGGCCAGCCTGCACCCTCTCCAATCTGAGACCCCTCGAGGAATGTTCAACTGCCAGTTTAAGCCTGATCCTGGTGAGATTGGGCCTAAACAGGCAGTTGGACATCCCTCTCGCAATCCAGGACTGCTGGCTCAAACCGCTTGCCTGCCTGCCTGCCTGATTGCCCCTAACCGCTTCTGCCTGTCAGCCTGATCACCCCCTAACCACTCCCCTGCCAGCCTGATCAACGCCTAACTGTTCCCCTGCCAGCCTGATTGCCCCTAACTGCCCTCCCCTGCCAGCCCGGTTGCCCCCAAATGCCCTCCCCTGCTGGCCCAGTTAACCCTAATTGCCTTCTCCTGCAGGCCTGGTCCCTCCCAACTGCCCTCCCCTGCTGTCCTGGTCATCCTTAACTGTCCTCCCTTGCTGGCCTGGTCACCCCTAACTGCCCTCCCCTGCTGGCCTGGTTGTCCCTAACTGCCCTCCCCTGCAGTCCTGGTCCCCCCCAACTGCCCTCCCCTGCAGTCCTGGTTCCCCCCCCCCCAACTGCCCTCCCCTGCAGGTCTGGTCCACCCCAACTTCTATCCCCTGCAGGCCTGGTCACCCCCAACTGCCCTCCCCTGCTGTCCTGGTCTCCCCTAACTGCTCTCCTCTGCTGGCCTGGTTGCCCTCAACTGCCCTCCCCTGCAGTCCTGGTCCCCCCCAACTGCCCTCCCCTGCAGGCCTGGTCACCCCCAACTGCCCTCCCCTGCTGTCCTGGTCTCCCCTAACTGCTCTCCTCTGCTGGCCTGGTTGCCCTCAACTGCCCTCCACTGCAGGCCTGGTCCTCCCCAACTGCCCTCCCCTGCCAGCCTGGTCCCCCCTAACTGCTCTCCCCTGCCGGTCTGGTTCCCCCCAACTGCCCCTCCCCTTCAGGCCTGGCCCCCCCAACTGCCCTCTCCTGCAGGCCTGATCACCCCCAACTGCTGTCCCCTGCAGGCCATCTTGTGGTGGCCATCCTGTGTCCACATGGGGGCAGCCATCTTTGAACACATGTGGGTGGCCATATTGTATATTGGAGTGATGGGCAATTTGCACATTACTCTTTTATTAGATTGGATTACTGTCAATCTCTTTATTTACATCCTTCAAGATTTGCTTTTTTAAACATGAATTTGTATTGATTTTGGAGAAGAAGGGAGAGGGAAAAAGAGATTAAAAACTTCAATGATGAGAGAGAATCATTATCCGGCATCTCCTCTATACCCCCTACTGGGGATCAAGCCTGCAACCTAGGCATGTGCCCTGACTGGGAATCCAACTGTGACCTCCTGGTTCATAGGCTGGAGCTCCACCACTGAGCCACACTAGCTGGGTTTAAGATTTGCTTTATATATTTAGGTGCTCCTATGTTGTGTTTATAAACATTTATCAGAGGTATAACCTCTTGTTGTATTGATCCTTTTATTATTATGTAGTGTCTTTATTTGTCTCTTACTATAGTCTTTATTTCAAAGTCTATTTTGTCAGATATAAGTATTGCTACCCCAGTTTTTTTTTTCATTTCCATTTGCATGAGATTTCTTTCTTCATCGCTTTTCTTTTATCTCTGTGTGTCACATATGTGAGCCTTGCTTTCTTTTCCAATCAGCTATCTTATGTCTTTTGATTGTAGCATTTAAGTCATTTACAATTAAAGTGATGATTGACTCGTACATATTTATTGCCATTTTATGCTTTTACTTTTGTATTTTTTCTTCTTTACTCTTCCTCAACCTCCTCTTTCTTCTAGCAGACCCTTTAACATTTTTTGTAATACTGGTTTGGTGGTAACACACTTCTTTAGCTTTTTCTTGTCTGGGAAATTCTTTATTTCTCCATCAATTCTAAAAACCTTGCTGGGTAAAGTACTCTTGGTTGTAGGTTCTTGCTTTTCATCACTTTGAATATTTCTTGCCACTCCCTTCTTGCCTGAAATGTTTCTGTTGAGAATCAGCTGACAGTCTTATGGGAGCTGCCTTGTAGGTAATTAGCTGCTTTTCAGATTCTCTTTAAGATGCTCTCTTTTTCTTTAACTTTTGTCATTTAAATTATGATGTGTCTAGTTGTGGGTTTCTTTGGGTTCATCTTATCTGGGACTCTGTGCTTCCTGAACTTGTGTGGCTTTTCCTTCATCAGTTTCAGAAAATTTTCAGGCATCATTTTATCAAATAGGTTCTTGATCACTTACTCTCTGTCTCCTCCTTCTGATTTCACTATGATGCAGATATTGTTTCATACCATGTTGCCCCAAAGTTCCGTAAAACTATGTTCATTCTTTTCAATTATTTTTTCTCTCTGATTGTGCATTTCCCCCTACTTTTACTTCCAAATCACTGATTTGATCCCCTGCTTCATCCAACCTACTTTTTTTTCCTTTCAGGGAATTCTTGATGTTAGATATAATATTCTTCATTTCTCACTGGTTCTTATTCATATAGTTTCTATGTAATTTTTCATGCCATTGTAGTTCCCACTATGTTCATTTAGCATCCTTATAACCATTACTTAGAACTCTATATATGATAAATTGCTTTCCTCCATTTGATTTAGCTCGTTTTCTGGAGATTCCTCTTGTTTGTTCTGGGGCCTGTTTTCCTGTCTCTGAATATGGCTGTTTTTGTTTCTTTCTATGCATTAGATAGAACTGCTATGACACCCAGTTTTAGTGGCTAGGCCTTATGTAGCAGGTGTCCTGTGAGCCCCACTAGTGCAGTCTTCTTAATGTCTGGAGCTGGATGCTCTGGAATGTCCCTATGTGAGTTATGTGGGCCCTCTTGTTGTAATTTAGTCTTGATTTCTGTAGGCCCATTAATGGCTGATATTGACCTTCAGACTGGCTGACTGTGAGGCTCAAAGCAGACCACATCATGCAATTGATATACAGGTTCTGACAACACAAAACAATACAACACAAAAACAAAACAAAAAACCATTAGCACTATGAAAAACAACAACAAAGAAAAACAAGGAAAGAAAAATATAAAAGAAAAAGAAAAGAGAGGAGTATAAGCAGAAAAATAAAAGAAAAAAATATGATAGGAAAGAAGGAAAAACAAGGAATAAGGAATGTAAATTGGAACAAATAAAAATGGAATAAGAAAAGGAAGGAGAAAAATAAGAAATATAAAAGACTGTAGGAAAAAATAGAAAAAATACAATAAAAAGAACAAAACTGAAAAATTGTAGTGCCTTCTGTGATCTCCCATCAGATATGCTGTGTGTGAAGCTTGTTGGATGCTGCTCCAGTGTTGTCTGAAGATGGCCAGTGGGTGTGCTGGTTTAGGGCCTCTTGGGAGGTTCTCTGGTGAATGTCAATCTTAGATGCTGTCTATGTCTAGCCCTTGGATACGAGTGTGAAGATACAACTGACCCACAGTTTGCAGTGCCTCTGTAGGGCTTGGCTGTGCACAAAAAGGACCACGCTGAGTTCCAAGGCTGGTTCACCACCATGGGGCCCAGGGACAGGTCAGCAAATGTCCCAAGGCACCCCTGGATCCTCCTCCTCCACCTGCCAGCTGGTAGTTAACCACAGTCACTGGAAAGGCCCAGTCTCTGAAAGAGCCTCTGGAGGAATCAGGAGGATGAGGCTCAAGAATCTCCCCTAAGAAGGAGGAGCCCATCAGACTTCCTGAAAGATGGTGGGTGTGTTCCCCTGCTCCAGAGCCACATGTCTGAATCTGTTCCTGATGTTTTCCTGAACTTGGTACCTTGTAACCCCTGGTGGTCAGGTGGGTGGGGCCTGTGGAGACCAGAGGTTGGATCTCCCAGAAGCCAGGATGGTTTTTCTATCAGATCTCCTGTGAAGAGCAGGCACCAGTGAGTTTCAAGGGAAAGTGGGTCAATGGCCTCACCAAAGCCAGACTCTGATGCTTCCTGAGACTGCCCAGATGTCTACACCCAGGCCTATGCCACTGACTCCTCCATTGAATTTATGATGCAGGGTGGGGTGACAGGGTTCCAGAGGTGTGGGGATTGATTTCCCCAGGCTGATGCTACTGGCTGAGGATTGCTTCTCCCAAGAAAGTTGGCTGCTGGGTTTGGAGGAAAGCTCAATACAGGGTCCTGGTGGCTCTTCCCCACATCCCTACGCAAAGGCACCCATCCTAACTATCCTCAGACAATGTCCATCTGACCGCCCTCCTTCCCTTGGAGCATAGCATGAGTGGCTGCTAACACACATTTTGATAGTAGACACTTTAAAGGGGTGACCTTGTCCCCAGTGGGCTGTGCCTCTTTTTGGCAAACAGAAATCTCCTGGCCTTTCACTGATAGGTGCTATGTGGGTGCCTATTCATGTCTCTTGAACTCCAGGCAGGGCCTGGTATTGGTCTGGGCTTCACACCTCTCAGGGGAACCTCTGCAGCTGAGCTATCCCTCCATCACCTTGGCCTGCCAACCAGGAGAGAGGAGCCAACCCCTTTTCAATGTCCCCCACTTCCTTCCAGTCTCCAGGTGGCTACTCCTAGCTCCTTGGTTAAATGTCTCCCCTTCAGATAGCCTTTAGTTGGTAATTCAAGGTGAATGATCCCCACTTTAGCTGTAATTTCTAGTTGGTTGTGGGAGGAACTGAGAGTAAATCCATCTACATCCATACCACCTTGCACCTCACCCTCTGCATTTCTCTTCCTACAAACATGAAACTTTGCCTGTGCTGCATGTGAGAGTGTCCCTACTAATATAATAAAACTGCTGAGACACAGAGCTATCAGTGGTAGTCACAGAGGCATAGGTATTGGATATACTGTTATATGGAGAGGAAACCCAGAACCCTCAGAAGAAACAGCCATAAACAACACCTCCAACTGCTCCTGGGGCTGCGACACAAAATTCCTGTGTCCTGAGCGCCCCCTGGTTGTCACAGCATCTGCTTCAGGGAGGTTTGTGTCTGGACTCCCATTGAATTCCCCTCCCTATGCCTCTTGTGCACCGTAATACATGGCCCTTTCCTCAGTTCTCAGGCTGCTCATTTGCAGGTAGGCAGTGCTTTTGAAATCATCTCTGGAGATAGTGACTCTGCCTTTCACAGATGCAGCATAATCCGTGCTGTGACCATTGGCTTTGTTACTTATGAAACCTACCCACTCCCATCCCTTTCCTGGGGTCTGCCTGATCCAGTTTATATAATAGTCACTGAATGTGAATCCTGAACCTTTGCAGGAGAGTCTCAGAGTCCCCCCAGGCTGCACCAAGCCTCCCCCAGACTTCACCAGCTGCACCTCACACTGGACATCTGCAGACAGGAGAGTTGTCTTTAGGAGTAGGCACACACACTCACACTCACTCACAAGGCCCAGCTTCTCCATAAAGTTACTATGTAAGAGCATCAAAGTGAGAGCCCAGCTCAGCCCACACTTCATGGTGAAGCCTGGAAAGAATGGAGACTGCAGGTCCCGGGGGTGGGGCTACTCTCCCAGAGGTGCAGGGGCAGGGGCTGGGCTGGGCTTATCAGCAGAAGGAGCTCCCCATTTGCATGGGCTCCTCCTCTTAGGGAAAGAGGAGTTGAGTCCCTGGGGACAGCCCTCCCCTCCACCAGGACTCAGAGGGACAACCACCTCCTGTGAGCATAGAGATGTTCATGAGCAGTGGCTAGTCCAGGGGTGGGCAAACTTTTTGACTCGAGGGCCACAATGGGTTCTTAAACTGGACCGGAGGGCCAGAACAAAAGCATGGATGGAGCTTTTGTGTGAACTAATATAAATTCAAAGTAAACATCATTACATAAAAGGGTACGGTCTTTTTTTTTTATTTCAATAGTTTTATTCATTTCAAACATTTTAACAAGAAGAATGTAAACACTAATTATTATAATTTGAAACTTCAAAAAATGGAGAAATCATAGCACAATAACATACCTTATATTGAAGATAGCAAAGGCAAAATAAAATTGCCTAACAAAGGAAAGGTACAAAAGCTTTTCAAATTAAACTTAAATATAATAAAATAATTTAAAACTAAAACAAATAGAAAAGAACAAAATGTGTAAACAATAAATTAAACATTTTCTTTAGTGCAACTTCCAAATTATTCCTGGGATGTAGATGTAGATGGCAATCTAGACTGGGTTGAAAGGTTTTTGGTCTTTAAAACATCAACTTCAGTGGGAACAGTGTTGTTGGTCTCCTTTTTTAGCTAATGCATCAAAGTCTGAAGTTAGTTTTGTTGTGGCTATTCTCAGGATAGATCTGAGGTGTTTGTTAGTTAAGCTGGATCTGTGAGGGGCTTTGTTGATGTTCATGATGCTAAATGTCTGCTCACAAACATAGGTTGACCCAAACAGCACCAGTATCTTCTGTGCCATCCTCTGGATGTTTGGAAAAGTGGCTTCATTAAGTGAAGCATAAAAGTCTCTTAGTTCAAGAGAGCTGAATTTCTCCTTTAGGACAAAGTTAGACTGAAGATAGATGAGTTCCAGTTGCACCTCTTCTGGTGCTGTTTCAGGGTTTTGTGACAAAGGACAGGCCACCAGTTGAAGTGACTAAAAGCTGAAAGACTTTGTTGTTTTATTAACAAGTCATTGTGATGTACAGAATGTGGGAACAGGAAAAAATTGTGTTTGAGTAGAGCTCTTAATCTTACCTCAGAAAGGCTCTGATACTGTGCTCTCCAAGGGCGTGTCTCCCTACATCACCATGATAAGGCCTCTACGCATTCCCAGGGTGATGTCGGGAGACGCGTCCATGGGCATTACAAGGAGCCTCTGGAAGATTGAGAGGTTGTTCCTTCTACTGAATGGGCTGATATAAATCCGCCCACTCAGAAGAAGGAGCTGCGGCCGTGTTTCCTGACATTGCCATGTTAACACTGCTGCTGGTGAAGGAGCAGAGGGGAGAGCAAGAGAACCCTCCGCTCTTTCAGCTCCGCAGGCCAGATAGAACAGCCGAACTGGCTGGATCTGGCCCACGGGCTGTGGTTTGCCCACGGCGGGGCTAGTCTGTGTGCTGCAGTGCAGCTGTTGTTGTTAATACCACCATCATCATTACACCCTAGATAATTTACAATCATGACCCCACCCACAGGGCCAGGATATTCCAGCTCAGAGTAAATTCTTCCTGTGTCCTTGTCCACGTGTCCATACCCAGAGAGAGCTTCCTCCCCACCTCCAGCTCCCAGAACTGGGGCCCTGCATGGCTGCTCTTCTGTGCTTCCAGGTATAACCACTGTCCACATCCTTCTGTGGCTGTGGATCCATCAGAGCAGAAAGAGAGGAGGGGGAGAAGTAGCCTGCACACTCAGAGCCTTTTATCTGCCCCAAACACTCTCTGGGCTCAGCCTCTTCACCCCTCCCCCTCCAATGGCTGACCAACTGTTCCAACAAGTGGGCTCACATCACAGGATCATTATTCAATGCTCTGTAGGGAGCCACTAGGATTCAAGTACCCACTGTCATTATTATAGACAATCTCTGGAAACTTTGAGAGAATGACATCCTTAAGTTAAACAATCAAACCTAAGTGTACACTTAAAGCCCCTTGGCAAAGGTCCTCACACGTGGCCTTGGTGTCCATAGCATCAGGAGGACATCAGCCACCTCCCTGTGCCTTGATGACTGGGAAGACCAGGCATTTACAGATTTCTCCTCCAGTGACCCTCCACTTTGCTGCTTGCTGATGTGGGAGGTACTGAAAGGGTTCATGCCTTCCCCAGGCTCTCATGCTGTCTTTCCACCACAGCTGTGTCAGAGCCTCCCCTGACTTTCTACCAGGAGACTCTGTCTGTTGAAGGAAACATCAGGGAAACACTGTCCTTGCCCATCACTGGGGGGAAACGCAGGGTGCACTTTGAACAACCAGTGCAGCAGTGAATCTCCAGGGTCAGTCCTGGTGGTCATGTGACACCACACTCTCCATCTTTCAGGGGGCTGTGACACAGTCCACAGGGTGGGGGGTTCACAGGTGAGGAGGCTGGGAAATCTAAGACTGGATCCTGGCAGGTTAGGTTTCTGGTGAGCACCTGCGTCCTAAGGGCTGATTTTTCTCTGTAATCTCAGAGAAGGATGGACCAAGGGAGCTTCCCCAGCCCTCTTTTTTAAGGTCACAAGTCCCACTCATGAGGACTCCACCCTCAAGACCTGTGTAGGTCCCCAGGCCCCACCTCCAAACATCATCTCCTTGGGCATTTGGTTTTAATGTGTGAGTATTTGAGGGACACATGCATCGTCTGTAGCAGCAACTAAAGGATCCAATCATGATGCCCCACCTGAGGATCCTCGTCATCCTGATGGAGCTCCTGGTCTGTGAAAGCAAAAAGCTGAGCCATGTCCTTCCGAACAAGCTGATGACCATTCAGAGTGGGCAGTGTCCACCCTTAACCTTGACCTAAGTCCTCTGGGTAATCCTGTTATTGTTCCTTAGTGCTCACAGGTGCTCATTCTTATATTTGAAGTCTTAGAACTGTTTTCTACCCACAATGGTTTCTAGCTCTTTGTTTTCACTCAGATTTTATATGTGTTAGTGGAATAAATAGTCAGGGTCTATTATTAAAAAATCTTTATTGTTGAGAATATTACAGATGTCCCCCTTTTTTCCTCCATTCCCCCTTTCTACCCAGTTCATGCCCCACCCCAGGCCTTCGCTGCCCTTCTGTCTATGTCCATAGGTAAGATCTATGGTTAATCTCTTTTCACCCTCTCTCCACACATCCCTCTGAGATTCTTCAGTCTGCTCCACACTTCCATGCCTCTGATTCTATTCTATTCAGCAGTTTATTTTGTTCATTAGATTCTTATTTATTTATTTTGATTTTATGATTTCATTGTTGATAGATATGTATTTGTTGCCATTTTATTGATCATGTTTTATCTCTCCTTCATCTTCTTTTACCTTTTTCTTCCTCCTCCTCCTTCTGTTCCTCATTCTCCTCATCCTGCTCCTTCTTCTTCTTAAAGAATACTGGTCAACATTTCATATAATACTGGTTTGCTGTTGATGAACTCCTTTAGTTTGTTTGTTTGTTTTTTCTTTTTTGTGAAGCTCTTTATCTGGTCCTCAAATATAAATGAGAGTTGTGCTGAGTAGAGTGATCTAGGTTGTAGGTCCTTATCGTTCATCAGTTTGAATATTTCTTGCCACTCACTTCTCGCCTGCAAAGTTCCTATAGAGAAATCCGCTGACAGTCTACTTTTGTCTTGTGCTTTTAAGAATCTCTATTTGTCTTTACCTCTGATTTGATTCCTGGAATCCTCTACTCTACTGTTGAATCCATGTAAACCATTCTTTATTTCAGTTAGTGTATGCTTAATTTCTGACTCTTCCTTTTTTATGTCTTTGACATTCTTACTAAGATCCTTAAAAGTCTCATGAAGATTCTTGAGTAACCTAATAACCATGGTTTTGAACTCTGTATCCAGTAGTTTGCCTGCTTCCATTTTTTTTTTTTTTTCATTTGTGACATGTTACTTTGTCTCTGCATTTTGGCTGTTTCCCTGTGTTTGTTTCTATGTATTGAGTAGAGCTACTATGTCTCCTGCAGTTGGTAGAGTGGCCTTGTGTAGTAGGTGTCCTGTAGGGCCCAGTGACTCAGCTTCCCCAGTCACCTGAGCTGGGCACTCTAGGTGCACCCCTGTGTGGGCAGTGTGTATAGTCTTGTAGTTGAGCCTTGATTGCTGTTGGCATCACTAGGAGGAGTTGACCTCCAGGCCAGTTTGCTGTGAGGACACGTGACAACTACAGTGGGAGAGCTGCTGTGCAGGAGATACCCCTCTGGAACAGGACTTTGCTTCAGTGGGACTCTGGTGCTCACTGAGTCTGCCCCTTGAGTGTGTTGCTTGTGCCTATGTAGAGCTGTAATCTGCTATGGTCTGAAACTATCTACTGGATTCACTGGGTCTGGGGCATCCAGGGTGGTGCAAAGTCAGCCACTGCCTGGGGCCACCCAGCAGGAGCTATAGAGGGATCTGCAGATGGCTGCTATTTGCTATTTGTATTGGGCTTCAAGGTGCCCAGGTGAGGCCTAGCTGTGAAGCATGTCAGGCTGGTGCTAGTGCCCTGTCTTGGGCCTTTTATGGGTGGGTTTGGGCATGCTGTCCCCAGCTGCGGCTTGTTTGAGAGGTTTTAGCAAAGTCTGAAGTCTGATTCAGGACAGGCTATTCATTTGAAAAAGCTGCTACTAACAGCTTGGTGGGGCTGAAAATTGGATGGGGCAGGGTCTCAGGGGATCACCAGGATGGAGCAAACTGCGTGCTCTATGCTGATGGAGACTCAAACTTGGATGCCAGTCAGCCCAGGAACAGGGGAGGTCCCAGCACAGGAACAATGACCCCTGTGAGCACCCCAGTCTTGGAGAAAGCCACCCCTGAGTTCCTGCCCCCATGCCAGATAATCCAATTCTCCCTGTATGAGGCTGAGTCCCTGGCCCAGGAACATGGAAGAAGTTGGACCCTGTGAGTTCTTGCACTGGCCTTTTAAGAGGAACACCTGTGATTCCAGCAGCCTCCTTGTTACTCAGCCACAAACCCTGATTGGTTTTTACTACCCAAAGTGACAGGGTCTTCTCTTCCCAGTTTGAAACCCTGGGCTGGAGGTCTGGTGTGGGGCTGGGACCCTGTGCTTACCACAGGCAGCCTCCAGAGAGACAATCTCCCTCCTGATTAAAATATTGGGACAGGTTGGTGTTGGGCCAGCCCATTCCGCACCTCCACCCCTCCTACCAGTCTCAATGTGCTTTCTTCTTTCCTTCTCTAGTTGTAGGACTTCCATTCAGCCAGCATTCAGGCTTTTCTGAAGGAGGAATGTTCTTTATTTAATTTCCAAGTGGTTGTGGGAGGCAGTGAGCATAGGCTTTTACCTACCCCGCCATCTTGGTTCTTTCCCAGGCTCTATTTTTGATGTTTGATGCTGACAAGTTAAGGTTCATCCCTCTCTCTTGCTCAGCACGTGGAAAACTAAGAGAAAGTAGGGATGCCTCCTTGTGTCCTGCAGGTGGTTCATTGAACCCACACAAGCCCCTCCTGTGAGCAGGACCCTCCCCACCCCCAGCACTGATCCACAGTAAAACCCTGAACCAGTGTTCTTACCTGGGGAGTCTAAATATATTTTTCTTTTTTAAAAATATATATTTTATTGATTTCAGAGAGGAAGAGAGAGAGAGAGAGAGAGAGAGAGAGAGAGAGAGAGAGAGAGAGAGATATGGAAACATCAATGATGAGAGAGAATCGCCAATATGCTGCTTCCTGCACACCCCACACTGGGGATTGAGACCACAAACTGAGCATGTGCCCTGACCAATAATTAAACCCTAACCTCCTGGTTAATAGGTTGAGGCCCAACTACTGAGCCATTCCAGCCAGGAAACCATGTCTGACTGGCTGAAAAGCCTGCCCTGCTCCCAACAGACACATCCATGAAGAAATAAACCTTTTCAAGGTGCCCCTGCCTGTGGGACATCATCAGCCTGGGCATCCATTCCAAGGCACGGTGGATTCCTCTACTTCTTCCTCATGGTATCACTTGCTATTGGTGCTATGAGAGTTATGACAAGTCAATGACAAGGGTGTTTCTTCTCTAACTTGGGCTTCATGTGTCTGTGGTGGCCACTTCCCAGCATCCACGTGTCCTGCTGCTGGTGGGCTGGGACCCTGGGCTATGTGGAGTTGCGCTGTTGAGTTAGCACAGCCTCTGGTTAGATTTAGGTGACCTGGGTGAGCAGATTTGATTATTAATAGTCATTGGGACACAAGATTTTCTGAAAGACACTCTACAATTTGTCCACATGAGAAAGTTGTCTCTATTTACAACAGACTTCAAAGGTAAGCACAGAATTGGGAATCCAGAGGTTCCATGAGGGAAACTGTGCCATGAAGAGGAAACCAGCCCAAACCTCCAGCTGAACCTACTGTTGGGATGGTCCTTGTGTTCAGGGACCCTGAGCACCCCCAGGTGGTCACAGCCTCTCCCTCAAGAAGGTTTGTGTCTGGGCTCACACTGACTTCTTACTATGTTGCAAAGTAACACGTAACCGTGTCCTCCGATTTTAGGCTGTTCATTTGCAGAAACAGCATGTTCTTGGCGTTGTTTCTGGAGATGGTGAAACGGCCCTTCACAGATTCTGCATAGTAGGTGCTCTCACCATTACCAGTAATAACACAAATCCACTGCCCCTTCCATGGAGTCTGACGGACCCAGTGCATGCCAGAGCTACTAAAGGTGAATCAGAGGCTGCACAAGAGAGTCTCAGAGACCCCTCAGGATACACCATGCCTACCTCAGACTCCACCAGCTGCACCTCACACTGGACACCTGCAAACACAGACATTCTGGTCAGGAAACACTGGTCCTTACACTGTTTCTCTCACTCATGTCACTCACATACTCAGTGTGTCTTGTTCTCCATAAATTACCCCTCAAAATAGCCACAAGGAAAACGCAGCTAAGGTCAAACCCCATGGTGAGTGGTATGTGTTCAATCCTGATCAGGGAATGGGAACACCTGGGGATCCCGGGGCTGGGCTTCTGTCCCAGAGCAGCAGGGTAAGGGTTTGGATGGTTTTTAAGAGCAGAGGGGCCTATTTGCATGTCCTTCTACCTATAGGGAGATCTGGGGTTGGACTCTATCATAACAGTCATTGTTTCAGAGTGTGACATGCCCAAGGATGCTGTATGTTAGGAATTACTCCCCACATCTGGGCCTCTGCCCTACCCCCTGGGCCCACCTGCTGCAGGAGACCTGCACAAAAGGCCCACGAGAGAAAAATTTTGTACATATAAAAAGAGAAGCTTTAAATGAGAGATACCTTTGACTTTCACCAGTAATGGCAATCAAGAGAAATCAAACCTCACAACACTAGAAAGTAGTAAAAGTGCAGGAGGTTCATGTTCAGGAGATGGGAAGTTCCATCTGACACTATTTCCCCTACAAAGTGATCAGAGAACAATGTAAGACCATAGTGTGAACCTGGAGCCAGTGGTCCAAGTGTTGGGGAGAGGAGTGTCTGTGTGGGTCCCTGGGAACAGAAGCATGAACTATAGAGACACAGCCAGAGCTCTGTGTCCTATTCCTTCCCGGGAGTTTGGTGCTAGATGTGTAGCAGCTGCACTGCCTCCTTTGTGGTATTTATTCTCTAGACTTTGTTGATGAGCCAGTTTCAAACACTGGGGCTTAAAGGATTCTCCATCAGGACCAGATCTGTTTAGGTGAAGTTGATGGTAACAATTGGGGATCAGTTAAGTTTAAGTTTTGGAAATTTAATTATATAAGGTCTTGATGCAGATCACTGATAGAAAACTGGTCACCCTTATGGGTTCCTCCTTGTTTTCACCATCAGGGTCTGTGTCCATGTGGACATGTGCCATGGTTCTAACTGGGGGCAGGAGGGCATGTTGGGCTTTCCTGCTTCATCAGCAGCTCATTTCAGAAGCACCATCTGCTCCCTCTCAAGTCTCTACTCACATCTGCATGTGGCTCTTGGCAGTGCCATCACTGTGTCCATACATGATGGGTATCTCCAGGAATCTGAAGCCCCTTCACTGGATGGACCACTGAGAAACACGGGAAAAGCCACCCTGAGCCTGGAGATAATTACCATGGACAGGAATTCACCACGTCTGAGCAGACACAACTCTAAGATTGTCCCTTCATTATGTGGTGATTTCCTCATTGTTCACCTAGTTCAGTCTGTCTCCCTTTTTTTCTGAAATAGCCACACATAACATCCAGAGTCATTCTGATAAGGAAGCACTGACTTAAAATTTAACCCAAGTTCCAGTTTCCCGGTGAGGTCCAAACTACTGTCTCCTGCATCCCAGACAGACAGGTGCCATCGCTGAATTCTAAACAGATTAACTTGCACACACACATATGCTCACTCCACTCTCACACACAGAACTCCCAGGTGTCAGGAAGGAAACCCATCCCCAAGTTCCTGAGGGGCCATGGAGGCCCTGACTCTCAGGGGACTGTGATGGCTGGACCCTGACTTCAGGAATATCTAGTTCTCATCTCTGGGGCCTGTGGGTGTCCTTATATGACAGGACTTTGCAGACACATTAAGGTGGGGACGAGGGAGCTAAGTGTGCTAGCACAGGGATTATCCTGACTCATCTGCTGGGACATTCCTGTAACCACAGGGTCCCCTTCAGAGGGAAACAAACAAATCAGACTAAAAGTTGTGTGATCATTGAAACCAGACATTGGGGTGGGTTTGCACATCCACTCGAGTAAATGAGAACCAGTAGGGAAGTGTGAGGTAGGGAGGACTGAGAACTGTGGTGGGAGGTCCTGGGGGAGGATCCTCCTCGACTTGGCCAAGGTGGGCCTGTCAGAGGGAAACGTGGGGAAGGTGTGCCTGTCAGAGGGAAACGTGGGGACAGGTGGGCGTGTGGGGACAGGGGACCTGAGCTCAGCACACAGGAGCCTGGGCTGCACTGGGGTCTCTCTTGATGGGAAGGTTTCCCATACCCAGGATGAGAAGAGCACTGAGGATGGTCTCCTTGCAGAGAAAGAGAAAGAAAAAATACAAAGACTTGGTGAAGGACAATCCTCATCACTGCTGACCTGTCACCTGCAAACAGACAATGTGCCTTCTTCATTGTGAATGAAGTGTTCGCAGGAAGAATATGAGAAGGAAGAACCATCCCTGGAGGCAGCTGAGTTCTTCAGAGGAAATCCCAGCGCCCTTTCCCTCCCACACCTCCCTCTGCCCCTGCTACTGGAGCTGATCTCTGTGCTGTGGGTCCTGAGTGCTCCCTGGTGTCCCGAGCACCCCCTGCAGCCCAGCCCTGCTGTCTCCTTCAGGGAGGTTTGTGTCTGGGGTCACACTGACTTCCCCTCACTGTGTGTCTCTTGCACAGTAATACACGGCTGTGTCCTCAGCTCTTAGGCTGCTGAGCTCCATGTAGGCTGTGCTTGTGGACGTGTCTCCAGTCATGGAGACTCTGCCTTGGAACTTCTGTGCGTATTTTGTGTTTCCATTGTTAGGGTAAACCCATCCCACCCCCTCAAGCTCCTGTCCTTGGGCCTGTCACACCCAGTGCATGTAGTAGCTGGTGAAGGTGTACCCAGAAGCCTTGCAGGAGACCTTCACAGAGGCCCCAGGCTTCCTCACCTCAGCCCCAGACTGCACCAGCTGCACCTGGGATTGGACACCTGTGGAGAGGAGACAGGAGTGGGTGGAAATCCCCCTTGACTCTCCCTGGACCACTTCTCAAACCAGGGACTAGGGAGCCCCTTACCTGTAGCCACGGCCACCAGGAGGAGGGTTCTCCAGCTCCAGTCCATGGTGAGGGCTGTGCTGTGAGCACTTCTGTAGGGGAGGGTGTGGCTGTGGATGATGCCCTCAAGGCACAGACTTATCCATATTTAACCTAATCTGCCTCCTCTCTTTTGCATATTCATGAGGCAGAGTATTTCATAGCTGAGGTCTTCACCCAACCTGAGAGAAGATGGATGACACAGGGACCATGCTCAGTGGAAGTCTGAGGGTCTGAGTCCTTATTCTTTATTTATAAATTATATATTGAAATTATTACATATGTCCCATTTAATTCCTCATTAACCCCTTCTAGCCTTCAAAATCCTATTGTCTGTGTCTATGAGTTATGCATATATGCATTCGAGTTTTTTGGTTGATCTCTTCCCACCCACCTACTCTCCCCCGCTTTCCCTGAGATTCCAAACTCTGTTCCATGCTTCCATGACTCTGGATCCACTCCATTCATCAGTTTATTTTGTTACTTAGATTCCACATATGAGTGATATCATGTGATACTTGTCTTTCTCTGACTGATTTATTTCACATAGCATGATACTCTCCAGGTCGCTCCATGCTGTGTCAAAGGGTAAGAGATTCTTCTTTTTTTTTACGGCTGCGAAGTATTCCATGATGTAAATGTACCACAGTTTTTTATCCACTCATCTCCTGATGGGCACTTGGGCTGTTTCCAGATCTTAACTATTGTAAATTGTGCTGCTATGAACATAGGGTAGAATACATTCCAGTAGCTTTTTATTTTGATGTAGTTCCATTTGTTTATTTTCTCCTTAATTTCCTTCGCCCTAGGAGATGTATCTGTAAACATATTGCTACTGGAGATGTCTGAGATTTTGCTGCCTATAGTTTCCTGTAGGATTTTTATGTTTTCATAACTTACATTTAAGACTTTTATCCATTTTGAATTTTTTCTTGTGTATGGTGTAAGTGGGTCTGGTTTCATTTTGCTTGCACGTATCTGTCCTACTTTCCGAACACCACTTATTAAAGAGACTCTCTTGACTCCATTGTATGATCTTGCATCCTTTGTCAGATATTAATTGTTTGTAATGGCTTTGCCAATTTCTGAGGTATCTGTTCTATTTAATTGATCTATATGTCTGTTCTTGTGCCAGTACCAGGCTGTTTTTGATTACAGTGGTTTTGTAGTATAACTGTATATCTGGTATTGTGATCCCTCAAATTTTATTCTTGTTTATCAAGATTACTGAGCTTTTCAGGATCTTTTTTGATTTCATATACATTTTTAAAATATTTGTTGTAGATCTGTGAAGAACACCGTGGGTATTTTAGTATGAATTTCATTGAATCTATAGATTGCTTTGGGTAGTATAGACATATTAATTATGTTAATAATACCAATTTCTGAACACAGCATATTCTTCCACTTGCTTATGTCTTCCTCTATCTCTATTTTCAACACCAGTACATGTCTTTTGCCTCCTTGGTTAAATTTTTTCTTAAGTATCTTAAGTGTTGTTGTTGTTGTTGCAATGGTAAATAGGATTGCGTGTTAAGTTTCTCCTTCTGAGAATTCATTATTGGTGTATAAAAATACCATTGATTTAATATTGTATTAATATTGTAGTCTGTTACATTACCAAATTCGTTTATTAAGTCTAGCAGTTTTTTGGTTGAGTTCTTCGGGATTTCTATGTACAGTATCAGGTTGATGAAGGAGAGTACTGACAGCCTGAGCAGGAGTTTGTTAGAAATAAAATCATTAAAGATCAAGCAGGCAGGGATCAAGAGAGATAAGGAGCATGTCACTTCAAACTGGGGGGAAGGAGATCCCTGTTTCCTACATGCACAGTGTCTCTGTTCTAGAAGGTAACACCTTCCCAGGTCCAGGGGATTGGAACTTGGACACTTTTGGGGTCATTACTGATATGGTCACACCTGGATCACCCAAGCTGCATAATTCATTGGGGTCCCATTTATGAAATCTCTCAGTACTTTTGGGAAAGCGTGGACACCTCTCACTGGAGCAGCCATGGTGAAGGTGAGTTTGTATTTGTGCTATAATTTCCTTGGACCAAGACCCATGTCTCAGTCCATCATAGTCATAATCTAAGTCATCACCATTTGCTTTTTCTTTCTGTATGACCAATCCCCTACCCCAGGCCCTCACTGCCCCAGTGTCTGTAGCCAGGGGCCATGTATAAATGCATACAAGGTTCTGGATGATTATTTCCCACCCACCCACCCTCTCTGATTTGCTTACTTTGAATCATTCTTCTTATATTTTGTAGAATTTGGTGTTTTTCACACGCAATGATTTTTATAGGAAAAGAAAGCAGGTGCCTCCTCTTTAGATGTCTTTGGAAAATTCAATCCGCAAAGGTCCAACTCTAAGTTAACACAGGCCTTCTAAAAGCTGATAACCTTGGATAAAGGTTCTCTTAGTTGTCTTTACTGGTGACCATCAAAGGAATCTATCATATTCAATCATTATCTTTTTTGTACAGGTGACTTGAAGCAGATGGGTTCCATGGGGAGGGCAGAGGCCTGTACAAGGGGAATTATTTAACAAACATTCATCCTTGGACATGTCACACTCTGGGACCATGTCCTTAATCACAGAGTCCAACCCCAGAGCTCCCTATATAGCAGGAAGACATGCAAATAGGCCCAGTTTGCTCATAAACACCAGCCCAACCCTGACTCCTGACACAGGAGGCCAGCCGTGGGATCCCCAGGTGTTCCCATTCCCTGATATGGACTGAATACTGTTGCTGTTTTAAGGGGTAATTTATGGAGAATAAGAGACACTAAGTATGTGAGACAACATGAGTGAGAGAAAGAGTGGAAATGTGAGAGCTTTCTGACCAGGTCATCTCTGTGTTTGCAGGTGTCCAGCTCTCACATTTCCACTCTTTCTCTCACTGGTCACCAGTAAAGACAACTAAGAGAAATTAAGTTTCAAATACTATGGTGAAAAGTGCAGGAGGCTCATGTTCAAAAAACGGGAAGTTCCACGTGACACTATTTCCCCTACAAAGTGATCAAAAGATAAATTAAGACCAGAATGTGAGCCTAAAGCCAGTGAGCCAAGTGTTTGGGGACAGAGGATCATCTGTGTAGGTCCCTGAGAACCACAAACATAACTCTAGAGACACAGACAGAGTTCCTGGGTCCTATCCTTTAGGGGAGTTTGGTGCTGGAGGTGTTCCAGCTGCATGGCTTCCTTTGTGTTGTTTATACTCTAGAATCTGTTGTAGATCCAGTTGCATACATTGGTATGAAGAACAATCTCTGTCATGACCAGGTGTGTTTAGGGGATGATGTGGATAATTATTTAGGAGTAATTAAGTTTAGGTGATGAAAATATTGTTATTGAAAACCTGATGTCTTCATGTGACCCTTGGGACCAGGGTCCCATGTCTCCACATGATGGGAGTCAACTGGACGATGCACCTGACTCATTGCCATAGTGGGAGGAAAGCTACCTAGGAACATGATGGGGGATTAACCAAGACGGAGGACACACAGGGCCAGAGTTCTTGTCTCATTAGGTTGTCATCTCCTTGTTGTTTAGCCAGTTCAAGTTTTCTTTCCTCACTTTCCTCTGAAACAGCCCACATATTTCCTAGAGTCATGAAGGCACTTTGTTGAGAGAGTGCAGGAGCACAAGTCATTTGTGCATTGGTTTTGTATTTCACCTCTTTCCTTAATTCTAGTTCTATTAGCTTCTCATACAGTTTTTAGGGTCTTCTATGTACAAGATCATGTCATCTGCATACAGATAAGGAAAAATATTTTAACTTGTTTCTTTCTGATTTCGACATTTTAAATTTCTTTTTCTTGCCTAATTATTCTGACAAGGACTTCTAGTTTTGACAAATAGAAATAGTCACAGGGGAGCCCTTATCTAGTCATCAGTAATAAGAAAATATTTGTAATTTTCTCTGTGTAGCATGATGTCACTTGGCTTCTCAAATGTGGCCTTTAGTACATTGAGGTCCATCACTTCTACAGCTAATCTGCTAAGATTTTTAATTCTGAAGTGAGTTTAAATTTTAAATGCTTTATTCTGTATCTAACTATATGGTGGTATACTTTATCCTTCATTCTTTGGATGAGGTGTATCACATTTACTGGTTTACATACATTGAACCATCCTTGCATGCTAGGACAGTATCCCAGTTGATTATGGTAAATAATCCTTTCAGTGTGAAGTTAATTTCCTAGTATATTGTTGTGAGTGTTCACACTTATGTTCATCAGGGATATTGACCTGTAATTTTTGTATATTTTTACTTGGCTTTGAATCCATGTAATGTCCACCTCAATAAATCTGTTTGTAACCATTATCTTTTCTTTTAATTCTTGGAAGAGTTCAAGAAGAGTTGAATAAAAAGTTATTAATTCTTATTTGAAATTCTGGTAGCATTCACCCTTGAGTCCATTTGGTCCTTGGCTTTAATTTTTTGGTAGGTTTTCCAATACTACTTCTATTATTTAAAAAAAAAATCATAGCAATGTAGAAAAGTTGGGGTCAAATCCCTAACTTGAACAACTACTAAGTGGACTGAGAAATACAGCTGTTGATCTTCACAGTGTTGAAATAATAGTTGTTTTCAGGACACATATTAATTTCATATGACATCTGAGAGAATAACATATAACCACATTTTATTATATAGGATTCATAAAGTACAGAGTGTAACAACATGAACTATTTTGTATCACTGCTCATGTGTAAAAGCACGTGTTTTCCAAAAACAAGTGTGCAAACCTGTGTGTGTCTGTGGGTATGACTTTGTGTGTGTGACCACATGTCTATGTAACTCTGTGTTTCCTGGGCAAGGAGTAAGAGAACAATATGGATGCAGTGGGTCCCACGGACAGCTCCTAGGATTCCAGTATGCTCCCAATGCACATTTCACCCACAGTGAAGCTAGAAAACCTTGGATCCAGGAGGAATGCTGCTAGGAGGAGATTGGTGATGCACATCCCAGCCCTCAGGGTCACCTACCTTTATGGTAGGGTTGGCAATGTTTCCTTCAGGACAGCAGGGGCCCTCATGTAGGTGAATGTGGGAGCTCCCTGTGTTTGGTGCACTGAGCTGACAGCTCTTCCATGGATCAATGTGGACCCAGAGAGGATGGGTGAGGTCCATCAACCCTGAGTGTGCTCAGGCCTTTCAGCAGAGGGTGGGCCCTGTGATCTCCTGGATCCAGGAGGGGGAGGGCACAAAGAGAGTCAGACACTGAGGGTAACTCTGACCCCCATGGGAGGGATGCAGAGCTGTGCACACAGCCCAATCCCAGCAACCCACCTGCAGAGTTCACATACGTCACCGCAAAGTTGAAAAGACAGTGAAAAAAGTCACTTTTAGATTTTATGAAGGAGACTTGGTGAAGGAGAGTTCCCATCACTGCCAATATGTCATGTGCAAACAGACAATGTCCCTTCTTCCTTATTGTCTGCAGTGAGAATATGAGAAGGAAGAATCTTCCCTGGAGGCAGCTGAGAGCTTGCAAGGAAATCCCTGCACCCAACTGGAAGGCCTTCCCTCCTCCCCTCCCTCTGCCCCTTCTCCTGGGGCTGCTCTCTGTGCTGTGGATCCTGACCCTGGTGTTCAGAGCACCCTCTGCAGCCCAGCTCTGTTGTCTCACTCAGGAAGGTTTGTGTCTGGGCCCACATTGACTTCCTCTCACCATATCTCACACAGTAATACATGGCAGTGTCCTTTGTTTTCAGTCTGTTCAGTGTCAAGTAAACTTGGCTATTGGAGGTGTCCCTGGTGATGCTGAGTCTGGATTTCAGTACTGGCTTATAGTTTGTACCTCTATCACCCAATATACATCCAACCCACACTAGCCCCTTTCCTGGGGGCTGATGGGTCCAGTACACAGAATAACTGGTTAAAGAGAATCCAGAGACAGTGCAGGTGAGGGAGAGGATCTGGGAGGGCTTCACCAGTCCTGGGCCCAACTCCTGCAGCTGCACCTGGGACAGGACATTTGGGGACAAGGAACATCAGTCCTGTCAGTCACATGCTGTCACTGCCATACCATGACCCTTGTCTGATCCCTGAGATCCTCACCTTGCGGGGGCTGGCACAGGAGAAGACCCAGCAGTCTCATCTTCTTCTAGACCACAGCTCTGCCTTCCAAGAGACCTCAGCCATTTGTGAGGAGGGAGCTGTGAGCCTGCACAACCCAGGAGAGGATTTACCCTGGAGGATGAAGAGAAATTTGCATGTGGGGCAGCCTTTCCTTTAAGTGTAGGGCCTGAGGTCAGGATGCCCTGGTTATTCATGGGCCCCTCCCTGGGCATCTCTTCCCTTGACCTCACTTAACATGTAAGTCAGGGACAGGGACTACATGGGAAATGAAGCACATTGGAATTCAGTCAACAGATAGTCTAAACTTTCTGAGCATAAGTGGAAATGGTGGACTTTATGAGTAGGTTATACTTTTAACTTTTCATGAATCTTTCAAACAGGTGAAAAAAGGATTAGCATTTGTTCAGACTATTTCTGAATCTCCAAATCTTATCAAATCCACAATTTCCCATTTTTTAATCTAAATTTATATTAATAATTCCTATCATTGTGCAAAATATTAAAAATAAAGGACATCCCTCTCATAATCTGGGACCACTGGCTCCTAACCACTCACCTATCTGCCTGCCTGGTCCCCCCTAACTGCCCTTCCTGGATGGCCTGGTTGCCCCCAACTGTCCTCCCCTACTGGACTGGTCACCCCCAACTGACCTCCCCTGCAGGCCTGGTTACCCCTAACCACCTCTACCTTGGCCCCCATCATCATGGCTTTTTCTGGAAGGATGTCTGGAAGGATATCCAGAAGATGATTGGTCTAATTAGCATATTACCCTTTTATTTGTATAGATAAGTATTTGTCATATTATTCTCTACTTTTCTATATGTATTTAAAATACTCCATAATATTTTAAGCAAATAAAAAATGGTCAAGTTGCAGAAAAATAAAAGTTTTGAAATACAACCTGGTAGGCTTGAAAGCAACAACATTTGCATAAAAGAGCATAAGTTGCAGTCGGCAACAAAACTTGTTATTAGGATTGCTTGATTTATATTCTTTTGTTGTAAAGGCATGGTTTGGGCCAAGGAGAAAAGGAAACCAGCCCAATAAAAGGGAATGTATGATTGAGCCGTTGCCACAGCAGAGAGGGGCAGGTGCAGCAAAGGCTCAGGCTGTCCCACAGGCAAGGTTGTCTGTGTGTATGGGACACCAAAGAACACCTATCACACCTGAAACACAATTTGCTAACACTCACAATTGCAGAGCTCAGGAAGAATCACTGTTTTTAAAACTATTATTTCCCTGACATATGAAATATACATACATTTAAATATACATGCCCTCTTCTGTACTTTCCCTGCCCTCCACTTAATATTTGGCTAGGGCCTTCTTTTCATGTCAATGAATTGGATGCACAGACATAATTTTTAATGGCTACAGTGTCATCCCCGACTGTTTGACATTACTATGGTTTACTTCACTAACCCTTTATGGTGGAGCAGGTTGTTTCCGGTTTCCCCTGGGATCACAACTACAGTAAACATAATTGCTTATTTGACTGTTTACTTAGGACACATTCACAGACATGGAACTCCTGGCCCAAAGCTAATTCACTTGAATTTTGATCCACATTTCTAAATTGACTTTCTAGAAAGTGCTTCTGTTTGTTTAATTTATTGATTTTATTTTTTATTATTTTATATATAGTTTATTGATTTTTTACAGAGAGGGAGGGAGAGTTAGAAACATCAATCAGCTGCCTCCTGCACACCCGCTACTGGGGATGTGCCCACAACCAAGGTACATGCCCTTGACTGGAATCCAACCTGGGACCCTTGAGATGCAGGCCGACACTCTATCCACTGAGTCAAACAGGTCAGGGCTAGTCCATTCGTCTTAAATCAGATTACATTCCCACAAAAAGGTTAAGAGAAAACTGTTCAACTCGCCTTGGGCAAATCACAAACTCTTGCTGAACTTGAGCAACCCCGGGGCGCGGGGCCTGGAGGATCAGGGCTGCAGGGTGAAGTCCAGGGAAGCGCGGGTAGCATGGTCGAGGGCCCTGTGAGTCTGTGTCACTTGGGTCCACGCTCATGCACACACCCACACGCCCTCACTCCCGCTCTGCATCCTTGGCCACCAGGAACCTCCATGGAGCCTGCCATGAGCTTGGATGCATCCAGTACCAGCACCAAGTAAATCTAAGGAAGTTTCCCCAGACTGACTCCTGCCCTCACTGATGGGAGGCGGGACCAGGAGGATCCTGGCTTGTAGGGTGAAGTCCAGGGAGGCGTGTATGGCTTGGTCAAGGTCCCTGTGTGAGTGTGGGCCTGTGAGTGTGTGTCTCTCAGGTCCATGCTCATGCACACACCCACACACCCTCACTCCCGCTCTACACCCTGGGCCACAAGGAACCTTGCAGAGTTCAGCCCACTCGCCAGTCCCCTCCCACTTGGTCAAGACTTAGGTCTTTATGGACCCTGGCTCTTTATATAAATAGATATTCTACCTTTATGCATGTGCACAAGTCACAGTCATTCATATGTTGAAATGATGATAGAAGGAGATTGACCTGTTTTCTCAATGTAGTGTTACCAACCCTGCTGTATCATCCCTCAGGCAGGTTTGTGTCTGGGCTCACACTGACTTCCTATCATAGACAGAGCTCCTGGGTCCTATTATTTAAGGGAAATTTGGTGCTGGACATGTAGCAGCTGCATGGCCTCATTTGCTGTGTTCCTTTGGTAGCCTCTGTTGTAGATTCAGTTTCATACATTTGGATATAAAATAACCTCAGTTTTTACAAGGTGTGTTTAGGGGAAGATGTGGGTAATGATTTAGGAATAATCAAGTTTAGGTTATGAAAATATTGTTATTGGGAACCTGATGTCTGCATGTGATCCTTGGGACCACTCTCCCATGTCCCCTCATGATGGGGCTCAACTGGAACCTGCACCTGACTCAGTGCCACATTGCGGGGAAAGCTACCTGGGAACATGGATGGGGGAATTAATCAAGACTGAGAACACAAACGTCTAGGATTCTGGTTTCATTAGGTTGTGATTTCCTTGTTGTTTAGCAAGTTCAAGTTTTCTTTCCTCACTTTCCTCTGAAACAGCCCCACATATTTCCTAGAGCCATGACAACACTTTGTTGAGAGTGTTTAGGAGCATGAGGCATTTGTGTGTTGGTTTTGTACCTTATATAGTTCCCGAGTTTACTTTCTAGTTTCATAAGTTTTCTGGTGCAATATTTAGGGTTTTCTATGTACATCATGTCATTAGCATAAAGAGAAGGAGAAACATTTTAACTTATCTTTTTGGATATAGTTTTTCTTTTTCTTGCTTAATTTTTTTGACAAGCACTTCTAGTTTTGTAGAATATAATTAGTCACAGTGAGCACTCCTGTGTTCTTCCTAGTATTAGATGATTAACGTTCAATTTTTCTCAGTTTAGTATTGTGTTACTTGTTGGCTTCTCAAATGTGGCTTTTGTAGTGTTGAGATACATATCTTGTATAACTAATTTATTTATTTCATTGGTGATAGTATTCTGGATATTTAAAATGTATTTTTTCTTTTTTATATCTGTTCCTATGATGATATATAGGTATATATATCATTCCTGTGCAAAGCTTTTGATATGCAAGGCCATGGCTTATTGCAGAGACCCCAAACTAGTTACATCAGAAATAGTCATGTCCTTAAGTGGAGAAACGACATGAAATAAAAGCAGTGACCATGTATGTGCAGAACTCTGAATCATTCATATGTTGAAATGATGATGGAAGGAGTTAGAACAGTTTTCTTAGTCTAGTGTTATCAGTGATGTTGGGATTTAGAGGGAGGTGAGAGAAGAGAATTCCTTCCATAGAATTTCTCACAGGAAAGGAAACTTCAACCCTGAGAGCAATCCTTCACTCCAGCCTCCCTCTGCTCTTCCCCTGGGATGTTACTGTGGTCAGAGGGTGCTGGGGTCTCTCACAAACATATCATGTCCTTGTTGTATAATTTATTAATTCTGCCATCAGAATATGATTTGGAAATATATTCATGAGGTTTATATTTTAATTTGTTCAATGAAATCTTTGATGAGACAAACGTCTTTAATTTTGACCAAGGCTACTTTAATAATATTTTCTTTAATAGGACCTGTTTTGGGTGTTTTTACAAAGAACTCCACAGAAAATGCTGAGTCTCCACTGTCCATGTGGATTGGCTACAGCAGCCACAGGGACTGGAGCAAGTTCTGGTACCAGAGGGGAGTGCTGCTGGGAAACTATCTATGAATCTGGATGTGACTGTGGAAGTGGGTGAGGGGAGGAAACTGGACTTGTTTTGAGTCACATGATAGAAATATGCCTGGTGTTCATGGACAGAGAGTAACTGGACATATGGGTTTAAAGCTTCTTCCAGGAAGGCCCAGAAGGAAGTGCAGGTCATGATAGAGACAGCTTGTGTTATCATAGAAAATGCCTGAATAATGATCATAAGGAGTTTGTTAGTAACAGACACGGTAAAGATTCTGGAGGTGGGGATCAAGAGAAATAAGGAACCTGTCAATGCAAACTGGTGGAAGGGGATTCCTGTTTCCAAATGCATATTCTCACAGTGTCTCTGTTCTAGAAGGTCACAGCTACCCAGGTCCAGGGGATCCACCCTTGGACACCTTTCAGGTCATTATTGATGTGGTCTCACCTTCAATCACCCAAGGTGCATAATTCATTGAAGTCCCATTTATGAAATCTCTCAACACTTACATGGAAGAGTGTATACCCCTCACTGGAGGAGTCATAGAGATGGTGTGTCTGTATGAGGAGCCATCATTTCATTGGACCAAGACCCTTTCTCAGTCCAACATTATCATCATCATCATCATCATCATCATCATCATCATCGTCACCATTTGCTTACTTATAATTGTTCTCATTTTCTGTAGACATGGTGCTTGTTTACACACAATGACTTTATAGGAAAAGAAAGCAGTCATCTCCTCTTTCGGTGTCATTGGGAAAATGACACCCCAAAGGTTCAACTCTATGTTGACACAAGGCCTTTTCAAAACTGTTGACCTGAATAAACTACAGTTTCCTACCAAGACATTGGACCATGACCTCTGTCCAATTCTATCCTCACCATTACCATCTCCATCACCATCACCACCATCATCAACATTCTGATCACCTTTATCATCCTCATGCTTATTTACTAACTTATAATTATAGTTCTCATTTTCTGTAGACCTTTTTTTTCTCTCACACATAATGACATTTTATGTAATATTTTGCTCATTTTGTATTGTTATCAAGTCAAATAGGTTGCCATATTCTATTTCATTTTTTGGTTGAATACTGAAAACTGATGGTTTATTCTTGCCTCTTCTCCATCTGCCACACATGGGAAATCTGATAAGAAATCATGGTTCTATCATTAGATGTCATCGTGAGATTGAAAGCACACAAGCCTCTGGAAGGAGAATTCTTCCCCCTCAACCACCACCTCAACAAAATAAAATCCAACTGCCAGTCTTCTTTCCTGGCTCCATCAAAGGAGGTTTGACTTCCTGAATGGTCTTTCCTGTGTTTTTCAGGGATTTCAACTATGTGTGTAATAAACACTTCATGTCCTCTTGGTTGAGTGTTTGTCATCAGCCTGGACATCTGTACCAAGCTGCCCTGATGTCACCTACTCTCAGTGCTATGAGCATGCTAAGTCAATTAACTTCACTGTCAAGATCTTCTTGAGCTTTGGGGTCATAAGACTCTGGTTCCCTCTGTCCAGCACACATGTGTCCTGCAGCTGTCTGGGACCCTGAGCTGTGTGGGGCTGAGCTTCAGGGTTGAGGCAGCATAGCCTCTGGTTGAATTTAGATAACCTGGGTCAGAAGATTTGATGTTTATTATTTGGGCATAAGAGTGTCTGAGAGAGACTCTCTGTGGCTTCTTCATGTGGGAAAGTTGTCTCTCTTTACAACAGACTTTTCTAACTCAGAGATGTCAGAGGAAGGCACTGAGTCAGGTATCCAGAGAGGTTCCCTGAGGGAAACTGTGACATGAAGAGGAAACCACACAGGGAACCAGCCCAAACCTGCAACTTCACCTGATGTTCAGGGACCCTGGGTGCCCCTGGTGATTACAACCTTGCCTGCAGGGATATTTGTGTCTTGGCTCACACTGACTTCCCCTCACTTTTGTGCAGTGATACACAGCCATGTCCTCAGCTCTCCGACTGTTTATTTTCAGATACAACATGGTGTTGGCATTGTCTCTGGAGATGATAAATCCGCCCTTCACAGGGTCTGCATTGTATTTCTGACTTCCATCATTCCACATATCTGCCACCTACTCCCATTCATTCCCTGGAGCCTGGGAGACTCAGTGCATGCCATAGCTACTGAAGGTCAATCCACAGGCTGCACAGGAAAGTCTCAGAGACCCCTCAGGCTTCAACAAGTCTCCTCCAGACTCCACTAGCTGCACCTCACATTGGACACCTGCAAACACAAACACGTCCTGGTCAGGAAACTCTCACATGTCCACTGTTTCTCTCACTCATGTTCTCTCACATACTTAGTGTCTCTTGTTCTCCATAAATTACCTTTTAAAGAACCACAAGGAAAACGCAACTGAGCCCAAACCCCATGACGAGTGGTCTGTGTTCAGTCCTGATCAGGGAATGGGAATGCCTGGGGATCCCGGGGCTGGGCTCTTATCCCAGAGCTACAGGGTCAGGGCTGGGCTGGTTTTTATGAGCTGAGGGGGCCCTATTTGCATGTCCTTCCGCTATAAAGGGAGCTCTTATGTAAAGGATATGGTCCCAGAGTGTGACATGTGCTAGGGTTCTTGTCTGTTTTAATTTCTCCCCACTTCTCGGCTGTCAATTCCCCAGTGGACGCAAGTGCTCCAGGAGACTTGTACAAAGACCCTGGAGAGAAAATTGTCATAAAAAGAAAGAGAGAAGGTTGAAAATGAAAGATGCCTTTGACAGTCACCAGTAATGACAACCAAGAGAAATCAACCCTCACAGCCTGAGATTCATGTTCATGAGATGGAAGATCCATCTGACACTACTTCCCCTAAAAAGTGATCAGAGGATAACCTAACACTAGAGTGTGAGCCTAGAGCCAGTGGACCAAGAGTTGGAGGAAAGAGGAATGTCTGTGTGGGTCCCTTGGAACAGAAACATGAACTATAGAGACAGAGACAGAGCTCCTGGGTCCTGTTCCTTCTGGGGAGTTTGATGCTGGACGTGTAGCAGCTGCACTGCCTGCTTTGTGGTGTTTATTCTCTAGTCTCTGTTGTAGATCCAGCTTCATACATTGGGGTATAGAAGAGAATAATCATGATCAGGTGTGTTTAGGTGATGTTGCTGGTAAAGATCAGGGAGGAATTATGTTTAAGTTTTAGAAATTTGATTATGGAAAATCTCATTGCATATCACTGATATGAAATAACAGATATAAATAATATCATTATTGAGCCCAGCCGGCATAGTTCAGTGGTTGAGCATTGACCTATGAACCAGGAGATCACAGTTTGATTCCTGGTCAGGGCACATGCCCAGGTTGTGGGCTTGATCCCCAGTGAGGGGTGTACAGGAGCTCTCTTTCTCTCATTCTCTCTCTCTTCCTCTCTCTCTTTCCCCCTTCCTCTCTGAAATCAATAAAACTATTTTAAAAAACCATTATTGACCTGAAGAATATTATTTTTCTCTGTCCATTCTTACAGAATGTATAAATCATTCAGATTACTTCCCATTCCTGGAGCTGATGGATCTAATTTCAGAGAATCCTGGTCAGCCTTGGTGGTTACGTCTTATATTCACCATCAGGGTCTGTGTCCATAAAGACATGTGACATAGTTCTAACCAGGGAGAAGGAGGGCATGTTAGGCTTTCCTGCTTCATCAGCAGCTCATTTCAGAAGAACCATCTGCTCCCTCTCAAGTTCCTACTCACGTTTGCATGTGGCCCTTGGCAGTGCTGTCACCGGGTCCATGCATGGTGGGCATCCCCAAGGACAAGAAGCCCATTCACTGGATGGACCAATGTGCAACACAGGGAAAGCCACCCCGAAGAGGAAGATGAATTACCATGGACGGTAATAGACCACATCTGAGCAGGCACAGCTCCAGGATTGTCCCTTCATTGTGTTGTGATTTCCTCAGTGTTTTCCCAGTTCAATTTGTCTCCTTAGTCCCTGAAACAGACACATATAAAATCCGGAGTCATTCAGGTAAGAAAGCACTGGCTTGAAAATTAACCCGAGTTCCAGGTTCCAGGTAAGGTCCAAACTACTGTGTCCTGCTTCCCAGAAAGACAGGTGTCATGGCTGACTTCCAAACAAATTAACATGTGCACACACACATTGTCGCACACAAACTCCCAGTTCCCAGAAAGGAAACCTGTCTCCATGTTCCTGAGGGGCAGGGAAGGCCCTGACTCTCAGTGGACTGTGATGGCTGGGCCCTGACATCAGGAATATCTAAGTTCTCATCATTGGGGCTGGTGTGTGTCCTTATATGACAGGAATTTGCAGACATGGTTAAGGTGGGGACAAGGGAGCTAAGGGTGCTGACTTGGGGGTTATCCTGGCCATCTGGTGAGACATTCCTGTAACCACATGGGTCCCCTTCAGAGGGAAACAGAGCAAAAGTTTTGTGATCATTGAAATCAGATGTTGGGATTGGTTTGCACATCCACCTGAGTGAATGAGGATCAGGAGGGAAACATGAGGTAGGGAGAATAGAGAGCTGTGGTGGGAGGTCCTGGGGGATGATCCACCTCGCCTTGGCCCAGGTGGGCCTGTCAGAGGGAAACAGGGGGCAGGTGGCTCTGTGGGGACTGGGGGCCTGAGCTCAGCACACAGGGGCCTGGGCTGCTCTGAGGTCTCTCTTGGTGGGAAGGTTTTCCAAACCCAGGACAAGGAGAGCACTGAGGATGGTCTCCTTACAGAGAAAGAGAAATAGAAAATACAAAGACTTGTGAAGGAGAGTCCCCATCACTGCTGACATATCACCTGCAAACAGACAGTGGCTCTCTTCATTGTTGTCTGCAGTGAGAATATGAGGAGGAAGAATCATACCTGGAGACAGCTGAGAGCTTGAAAGGAAATCCCTGTGCCCAACAGGAAGGCCCTTCCCACCTCCCTGTGCCCCTGCTCCTGGGCTACTCTCTGTGCTGTGGGTCCTGAGCGTTCCTTGGTGTCCCGAGCACCCCCTGCAGCCCAGCCCTGCTATCTCCCTCAGGAAGGTTTGTGTCTGGGCTCACACTGACTTCCCCTCACTGTGTGTCTTGCATGGTAATACACAGCCGAGTCCTCGGCTCTCAGGCTGCTGAGCTCCATGTAGGCTGTGCTCCTGGACGTGTCTCTGGTCATGGACTCTGCCTTGGAACTTATTGGCATAATTTGTGTTTCCATTGTTAGGGTTAACTTCCCCCACCCACTCAAGCCCCTGCCCTGGGGACTGTCACACACAGTGCATGAAGTAGCTAGTGAAGGTGTATCCAGAAGCCTTGCAGGAGACCTTCACGGAGGCCCCGGGCTTCCTCACCTCAGCCCCAGACTGCACAAGCTGTACCTGGCAGTGTACACCTGCGGAGAGGAGACAGGAGTGGGTGGAAATTTCCCTTGACTCTCCCTGGTCCCTTTCTCAACCCAGGGACTGGGGAGCCCCTTACCTGTAGCCATGGCCACCAGGAGGAGGGTTCTCCAGCTCCAGTCCATGGTGAGGGGTTGTGAGCACTTCTGTAGGGGAGGGTGTGGCTGTGGGTGATGCCCTCAAGGCACAGACTTATCCATATTTAACCTAGTCTACTCTCTCTCTTTTGCATATTCATGAGGCAAAGTATTTCATAGCTGAGATCTTGACCCCAGCTGAGAGAAGATGGATGACACAGGGACAAGAATCAGTGGCAGTCTGAGGGTCCATGTCCTAATTCTTGTGAAGAATGTGTGTCCCCTGACAGGTCCCTGGTCTCCTTCTGAGGAACCAGCCACCACAGGACATACTCCTCATTGTGGGTCCCCTTTTGGGTGATATGGGGCCACCTGGATCAGTTCTGGACTTTGATGCATGAATGTCTTCTTCCTGGATCAGTGTGTCTCCAAAATGCTGCCCCTACTGAGGTAATAAATCCATCCCTGTGCCAGCCCCTTACAATTCAGATACCCCAAAGCCATAGAACACCCCCTTGTGTGTGGTTCTCATTTCTCATTGAGTTGGGTAAATGCTCTGATAGAGCAGGATATTCAAGTAACCTCAGAAGTCTTGGCCAACTTTCAGTTTGGATTGTTTGTATGAAGAGAGGAAACCCCAGTCCTCAGAGGAATTCCCTGCTCAGCTCCCTCTCACCTTCTGCTGGGGCAGCATCTTGTGCTCCTGGGCCCTCAGCGCCCCCTGATGCCCAGCCCTGGCTCTGCAGGGGAGGGTCCTGCCTGGACTCACAGGGCATTGACCTCTCAGCATCTCTAGTCCAGTAGTGAGGTTGTGACCTGACGTCAGATTGCTCCCTCAGGGACACCTTGTGGTTTTGATGACTGTGGAGTGAACTAGCCTTACCGAGCCCCAATGGCTCCTCATGAAGACCCCAAAACAGGGCTTTATGAGTGCAGCTGGGAGCCCTTCCCTGGAGCTACCAGATGCAGGTACACAGCCAACCCTCCCCTCATCCAGAAGCTCCTGGGGCACTGGGGCCTCTTATGCCCTCAGGTTCCTCACCTTGAAGCTTCCATCTGCATATCTCAGCTTGTGTCCAAATCTCACTGCGGTTCTATTTAATAAATTACACACAAACACACACACACACACACACACACACACACACACAGTGATAATTTTCTTTGCCACGAAATCCACATTTACCCCTTTTCCCTGTACATGCTACATGGGAAAGGACCACACGTGTATTCTGGACCTGGGTGTGACTTTCTCTGGAAGCCAATCAAATGCACCAATGATACAAACACAGACTTTGAAGAGCAGGCACTGTTGTGTCCGTGTTCTTGCAGGTCCTGTACACCCAGATGCAGGTTAGACCAGGTCAGTCTTGCTCCAGGGAGAGTCAGAGGTGGGGCTGGGTCATGCTTTGACTGCAGGGGTGTGTTGCTGGGAGTCCCCTGGGAACCCCCCTCAGGAAGCAGGGAACATACCTCAGCACTGAGAGGGGAGGAGGCAGCAGCATTGTCAGCTGTCAGGTGAGGATGCTCTCCCAGGTCACCTGTTGGGCAGGACAGCAGTGGGCAGGTGAGTACCTGCTCCTGGTCATAGAGAGTCATTCTGGGACCTGCCTTCCCAACATCTACCTGAGACCCTGGGAGGAAGGGATTCTGGAGGCTGATTCTCTGGGAAGGGCCTGTGAGCCCATGATGGGCTAAGACTACAGATGGAGGGAGGATCAAAGTGCAGAGCAGTTGTATCTTGTACTAAATCACTCAACTGATATTTACTAATAATGAGATATCAGAAGAAAGGGATTTTGAACGCCCTGAAGAGACCTGACCATGTGTTTTAACAATAAAGGCCAAGGTGAAACTGCAATTATTCCCTGAGTTCACACTTTACAACTCACGGAGCAATTCAGAATCCACACCTTTGAGAACCGCTCCAGTGCAGGACGTCTAACTCAGCACGCTCAGAACCCTCTAGAAGCTACAATTCTGGAAGCAGAAGCTGACCCCTGAACTTCTGTACAAGGGGAGGATCAGACAGTGGAAACTTCACTCAGTGTGAGAACCAGACCCCATTCTCACTCCGGCTCTGTGCTTATTGACTTACTCATCATCGCTCGTTCCTGTCCACTCGACTGGGTGAATTCCTCTTTTCCCCTTTTTATTGCAATTGTTAGGTGGACACAGGAGTCTCACCCCAGGTTTGGTGCTGACTTCTGGCAGCATTCCAGCCTTGCCCTCCCTCCTCCACTTATGCCCGCATCTGGACACGCGAGTGAGGAAGCCTGGTGGTCTCTCCTCTGCCTCTGAAGGGGATCCATCCACCCCAGGCCCTTCCAGCACAGGAGTCCCACCAGTCCCCCCTCCCTGACACAGCTCACCCTGAGCCAGTCTCCCTCCCGGCTCCTTGAGGCCATTGCACCTGCTGGAGAGGCCTCCCTGCCTCCCAAGACCGAGGTTATGTCAGAGCTGCAAGTCATTTCATCCCCTGGTGTGTGAGCATCCTCAGACTCAGCCTCTGAAGCTGCTGTGGGCGGAGCCCTGCTGTCCTTTGCACAGGGCCCACAGCCATCTTCTCTGTGTGAAGGGGCTTGGAAATGGCCACCCCATAGCCTCTCTTCTCCATCAGGACTGACCTCCTCCTTGCTGCTGAACTGTCTGTGCCCTGATCATGACTCAGGAGAAGGTCCAAGAGCCAATGTCACATGAAGAGGAAACCCAGCCCTAACCGGTTTGGCTCAGTGGATAGAGCGTCGGCCTGCGGACTGAAGGGTCCCAGGTTCGATTCCGGTCAAGGGCATGTACCTGGGTTGCGGGCACATCCCCAGTAGTGGGCGTGCAGGAGGCAGCTGATCGATCTCTCTCTCATCGATGTTTCTAACTTTCTATCCCTCTCTCTTCCTCTCTGTAAAAAAATCAATAAAATATATTTAAAAAAAAAAAAAAAAAGAAGAGGAAACCCAGCCTCCAATAGGATCCAGGCTGAGCCTCACTCTGAGCCTGTGCCTGGGCTGCCTATGCTGATTGCTGTGACTTGAGCTCCCCCTGGTGCCACGAGAGCCCCCCTGGAGACCAGCCCTGCTTTCTCCCTCAGGGAGGTTTGTGTCTGGGCTCACACTGACTTCCCCTCACTATGTGTCTGGCACAGTAATACACCGCTGTGTCCTCAGCTGTCAAGCTGGTCAGTGATAAATAAACTTGGCTCTTGGACGTGTCTCTGCTGATGCTGAATCGGGATTTCAAATTTGGGTTATAGTATGTATCTCCAGCACTCCCTATAACCCCGATCCACTCCAGGCCCTTTCCAGGAGCCTGGCGGGTCCAGTGTACACCAATGCTCGTTAATGATAATCCAGAGACAGTGCAGGTGAGGGAGAGGGTCTGCGGGGGCTTCACCAGTCCTGGGCCCAGCTCCTGCAGCTGCACCTGGGACAGGACACCTGGGGTCAAGGAGCATCAGTCCCTGTCAGTCACGTGCAGTCACAGCCATCTCATGACCCCTGTCTGACCCCTGAGACCCTCACCTTGGGGGGCTGTCACCAGGCACAGGAGAAGACCCAGCAGCCTCATCTTCTTCTAGACCACAGCTCTGCCTTCCCAGAGACCTCAGCCCTGTGTGAGGGAGAGCTGTGAGCCTGCACTGCCCAGGAGAGGATTTACCCTGGAGCTTGAATAGAAATTTGCATGTGGGGCAGCCCTTTACTATAAATAGAGAGCCTGAGGTCAGACTTCCCTGATTATTCTGGGGCCTGTGTGAGGGATTGTCTTCTGTTGACATCACTCACTAGATAACTCAGGGGCAGGAGGCCACATGGGTAATGAGGCTCATTGGATTAATAACAAAGCATGGCCTCTGAGCATAAAAAGAAATGGTGAACTAATTGTGCAGGTTACACTTTTATCTTCTCAGGCACCTTTCATATGGATTTAATAAGATTAAACTTTATTCCCATTGTTTCTGAATCTCAACACTCTAGTGTAGCCACAATTTCCAAATTTATTGAATGTAATTTTATATCAATTTTACCCTTAAGCAAAACATCAAAATAAAGAACAGCCACTGTCAGCATTTTACATATTAATTTATAATGTTACTTTGATCTGAGAAACTACCTCCCAAACACTGGCCGATGAAACATTTGTGACTTTTTTTGTTTGTTTAATTTTTAGGAGTTTATTTGAGCCCAAACAAGATCCAACTGCTTCAGCAAATACCAGTTTTGCAGTTTCTTTCCTGGTCATGGCTGTTGTAGCAGCTGGGATAAGCTGTTTGCTAGGCAATGTGGGAGCCACAGGTGCTGCAAGACTTAACTATTGAGTGGAAGATGATGATGATGATGAGAGAGAGAGAGAGAGAGAGAGAGAGAGAGAGAGAGAGAGAGAGAGAGAGAGTCACTGTGTTCAGGCACAAGCCCTTTTTCTCTGGCTTTCACAGACTGAAGAATTGCAAAAATATCCTTGGAAAAGGTCTTCCCCGTGCTCTATAGGATAGTTATCAGTGTCATCCACACTCTCTCTCTCTGCTGACAATATCCCAGGTCACATCTACCTCAGCATCCACAAAACTCCTCTGTTTGAGAGCGGTTATGTGGTTATTTAAGACAGTCTTGATGGTAGATCTTTTCTGAGTCAAAATTTAGGCTTTAATTGCAGCATTTTTTCCACTGACATAGCTTCAGAAAAAGACCTTATCTGTCCAGTCTGTTCAAACCCTTCTTTGTGACCCTCCAAGCAGGCAGCCCATTTCTCTTTATCAAGGCTCACACACTCTTTTTTTATTGTCAATTATAAATCTTTAATAACAGTAGGTAAGTAAGATACAAAATAAACGCCAATCTCAGATTTATGCTGAACTATCCTATGTTAAAGTAGGAATATGAAAACATAAACTTTTGACATTCTTGAAGTGGGTAAGAATAGATCTATTTACATTGCTGTTTTAATTTCATACCAGCCGGATCTAGATGCCATGCAGATATTCATAGTACTTGACAATTCAATTCAGTTACTCACCCACCAGAATTATTTCCAAGATGCTAACTTAATGCAGTATCCTAGTGGATTTTGGTAGCTGAGAAAATCTAGCGAGCTGTTAAAAGTCAATATTCTCATGTCAAAGGTTTTTAACTAGTTTTTTTTTTTTTCACAGACCCTGCTCTCTCTTTCTGTTTATTTACACAGTGTTCTTAGAAGAGGCTTGAGGATCATGGCGATTGCAGTTCTGAGTAGTCCTACATGCTATCCTTATAATTTTTTGAAGAAACTGTCAACTTTAGGTTTTGTTTTTGCAAATTTTACAAAGTGACACTTGCTGGATACAAACATTTGGTACAAGGGGATTCTACAAGCTTTTAAAATCAAATTTAGTGTTCATGATTGTTACATAAAGGCAATCACAAGTAAAACAAAAATACAGCATCACAAACAGTATTCTCTATGATAAAGGAAAGGATGTCGTGTCTAAAAGCTCATGTCCAAAATGGTAAAATACCTAACACTGGTTGGTCAACTCTGATTTAAGAATAACAAAACAGTTTTGTTTGTTTGTTTTCAATTCACAGGCTTAACCTATTTAGCTCTGGGTGTAAGACACAAGGAAATATTTTTAAAATAAAAAAAATTATAAATGAGTAAAAAACAGAATTATTACCAGAGGATAAAGTTATTCACATGTTCTACAAATTTCCTTTCAGATAGACTTTTTAGCTGCAAACCAGAAAAGCCTTAGAAGGCAAAAGAAAATGACTATAAAATAACAATTATAGTTACTACTAATTAGAAAAAATATGAAGCCCTAGTTTTGAGAATAAGTAATTAATCTAACTTTAAAATGTCAAACACTAGATAAAGGGCCTTAAATTTAAAAAAAAAAATGTTTAAGACTTAACTATTGAGTGGAAGATGATGATGAGAGACACAGAGAGAGAGAGAGAGAGAGAGAGAGAGAGAGATTGAGCAAGCCAGCCAGGGGTTCTTTCCATATCACTAATATAAAATTGGAAATAAAAGTCTTAATCTGCTTTTAATGTACCTTCTCTTTGTTTTTCTTCTATTTCTTCAGCGTGGAAAGGAATGCATTTACTATTAGACTTCTGGAAGCTTTATTAAAGTCAGGCAGCAACGCCGAAACCGGTTTGGCTCAGTGGATAGAGCGTCGACCTGCGGACTGAAAGGTCCCGGGTTCGATTCCGGTCAAGGGCATGTACATTGGTTGCGGGCACATCCCCAGTGGGGGGTGTGCAGGAGGCAGCTGATCGATGTTTCTCTCTCATCGATGTTTCTAGCTCTCTATCCCTCTCCCTTCCTCTCTGTGAAATATCAATAAAATATGTTTAAAAAAATAAAAATAAAAAAATAAAAAAATAAAGTCAGGCAGCAAGATGAGCAGACACTGACTTTTTCATCTACAATCATTGGTAAGAAGCTGAAAAAAATATATTGTCAGCTGTGTTTATCATGAGTGACTGTCTACAACTAGTTACTACTGTCTAAGGAAAGAGGCCATGGGGTCACCCTGCCTCTGATGCTTCATTCTATCGGCCTCCATTTCCTCCTGGGTGGGTCCCCAAGTTTCATATAGGTTAGTGTAAGGCTGCTTCCTCTCATCAACCTGCATGAGCTCCTAGATATGAAGTGGGCCTCCTCTGCATTCAGTGCCTTTTTCAGTTTTTCATGTTTCTTTTCTTCATCATTACTATCTGAGCTGTTCTTTTGATGTTTCTTCTTCTTCCGTCTCTTCTTTTAGTTTATCCTGATGCATCTCCATGAGGGTTTAAGGTTTTTTTCACGGATTCTTCTCCAGTCATATCATTTACAATATGTTCCTCTGAAGTTGCAATCTCCCTCCCAGCTTCTCCAGTGCAATAAGAGTATTTGACAAAAGTGTGACAGCATTTGTACCCCCATCAGCCTTCTTTCCAGTAAGACTCCCAGATATGCGTGTCATTGTGGATCTTCACATCCTCCTCATATCTGGAGCAGGCGACAGCCCGCACCCGTCCTTTAATGACTGTCCCATGCCTTGAGTACTCCACATAGTCTTCTGTCTGAACTAGAAGCTGGGCTTTCAGTGTTCGTTTTGCCAGATCAACTTTGGCATATTCTTCTACAATTTATCAAATTTGTTTGTTGTCATTTTTATTCTTGATGCCTGACCACAATGTCATAATATTAGAAATCAACTACAATAAAAACAATGAAAAAAAAATCAAACACTTGTAGGCTAAATAGCATGCTATTAAACAATGATTGGGTTACCAAAGAGATCAAAGAAGAAATAAAAAGCATTCTGGCAACAAATGACAATGAAAACACAACAACCCAAAATCTATGGGAAACAGGGAAAGCAGTCTTGAGAGGGAAGTTCATAGCTCTACAGGCCTACCTCAAAAAACAAGCAAAAATGGTAATGTTTTATTGATTGTTTCTTTTGCTGTGCAGAAGCTTTTTATTTGAGTTTCCACGGTCCATGTGGGTTGGCTACAGCAGCCACAGGGACTGGAGCAGTTCTGGTATCAGATGGGAGCACTGGAGGGAAACTACCCATAAATCTGGACATGACTGTGGAAGTGGGTGAGGGGAGGAAGCTGGACTTGTTTTGAGTCACATGACATGACTGATATTCATGGACGAGAGTTACTGGACATGTGAGTTTAAAGCCTCCTCCAGCGAAGGCCCAGAAGGAAGTTCAGGGCATGATAGAGACAGCTTGTATCATCTTAGGAAATACCTCAATAATGAGGAACAGGAGTTTGTTAGAAATAGGAATGTTAAAGATCATGCAGGAAGGGACCAAGAGAAATAATGAATGTGTCATTGCAGACTGGTGGGAAGGGGATCCCTGTTTCCTACATGCACATTCTCACCGTGTCTCTGTTCTAGAAGGTAACACCTTCCCAGTCCTAGGAATTAGGACTTGGACACTTTTGGGGTCATTACTCACATGGCCTCACCATGAGTCAACAAAGCTGCATAGTTCATTGACAGCCCATTATAAATCTGTCAACTCTTACGGGGAAGGGTGGACATTCCTCACTGGAGGATCCAAGGTGAAGGTGTTTCTGTGTGAGGAGCCATCATTCCATTAGACCAGGTCTCCTGTTCTGTGGGGAAGCATCGGAGTTGGTTGGAACGTCTGTAAGGAGGATTCTCCAAAAGACCGGGGGCCTCTAGGAGGACTTTGCTGAAGGCAGCAGCCTCTGCCTTGACTTTTCCAAACAAGTCCGAGCTCCAGGGTGTTTTGCTGGAATCTCTATGTTTAATCTTTAAAACCCGACCTTGTAGATGCATGTGCTTTCTCAAGGATACTTACCCTGCTGATTGTATCTAGAGGTTAATTTTAGTTCAAGCTATTTTTACAGTAAAAGCCTAAGGAGGCAGGCAATTGGGGCTGTTTATGTGCCTCCTGCCAAGCAGCCCCTTAGCCTTTTCTTTCACAGAAACGTGTGTCAGTGTAATCCATTCATCCATTGCTCAAGGTCTGCTGGTCAGTCCTGGCACTGTCTGAATCCATCATCATCTTCATCATCATCATCAGAATTTGCTTCCTTATAATCATTCTTCTCATTTTCTATGACATGGTGGTTGTATACACACAATTCCTTTTTTATCAGAAAAGAAAGCAGGCATCTACTCTTCAGACATCATTCGGAATTGAGACCCCGATGGCCCCACTGTAAGTTGACAAAGGCCTTTGAAAAAGCTGATGATAGATTGGTGGGAAAGTACAGATTCCCGCCAAGACATTGGACCAAGATTCCTTTCCAAATCTATTGTCATTATCACCATTACCACGGCCATCACCAGCATCATCATTGTCATCATCATCATCATCTTCATTGACATTTGCTTACTTATAATTATTCTTCTCATTTTCTTTAGACCTGGTTTTTGTACACACATAAGGACTACTTTTCTCAATTTTCCTCATTTTATATAGTTTTTAAGTAAAACACATAGGCACACTGTATTTTCTTTTTTGTATGATTTCTAACAACTGATAGCTTATTGCGGCCTTTTCTCCATCTGCCCCCGACATGGGAATTGGATAAGAAATATTAGTTTTCTCTTTAGATGTTATTGTGACATTGAAACCACCCTCTGGAAGCAGAATTCTTCCCCACCACCTTGCCAAAATAAAAGCCATGGGCTAGTCTCCTTCCCTGACTCCCTCAAAACAGGTCTGTCTTCCTCAAGGGCCTTTCCTGTGCATCTCAGGGATTTCAACTATGAGCATAATAAACATTCTATGTCCCTTGGTGTGTGTGTATGTCATCAGCCTGCATATCTGTCTAAGCTGCTGTGGCTCCCTCTGCCTCTGCCTGGTGTCACCTACTCTTGGTGCTATAAGCATGATGACAAGTCAATGACCGTCACCACTGGGGGTCGTTCTTCTGTAGCTTTGGGTTCAGATACTTGTGGGACACACTGTCCAGCCTTCAGGTGAGCTGCACTGTGGAGTCATTGGAGCCTCTTGATAGATTTAGGGGACCGGGGTCAGAAGTTTTCATGATTAATTGGCATTTAGGGACAAGAGTAAGCAAATGCATTTGACTCTGCTGTTTGTGGGTGTGACAAAGTTTTTCTCCTACTACAATAAGTCTCTGTAATAAAGATAGGAAGAGTTAACCCCACACCTGACAGGAAACCAGCCCTTAAGGGCAATCTAAACCTGTGCCTGGGCTGTGCCCTGTGCTCAGTGTGTCCTGAGCGCCTCCTGGTGGCTGCAGCCTCTCCTGCAGGGAGGTTTGTGTCAGGGCTCACACTGACTTCCCCTCACTGTGTCTTGTACAGTAATACAGGGCCGTGTCCTCAGATGTCAGCTTGGTCATTTTAAGAGAGACTGTGCTCGTAGGGTTGTCCCTGGAGATCGTGAATCTTCCTTGAACTGCTGGAGCATACCACTGATTCTTTCCACTTGGTTTACTCACTTCTGCCACCCACTGCAGCCCCTTCCCTGGAGCCTGGCCTACCCAGTGCATGCTGTAGTCAGTGAAGGTGAATCCAGAGGCTTTGCAGGAGAGGCTCAGAGACCCCCCGGGCAGCACCACGCCTCCCCCAGACTCCACCAGCTGAACTTGGCACAGGCCACCTGCAAACAGAGACACCGACTGAAAACTGCCCCGTGTCACTCAGTCCCCATGAGCCTGATGCACAAGGACGCACCTTTGAAAGCAAAGAGAAGTGCAGCCCAGATGAGCGCAGACCCCATGGTGTGGACACTGAGGGGCTCACACAGGAGGGCTCCTCTCCAGGGTTTGCAGGGACCAAGCCTGGCAGGCTTTCATGAGCAGGAGAGGCCCTGCATTTGCATGTCTTCCCCTGAGGACCTGTCTGAGCTGCCAGGGGGCTCCTCCCTCCCTGTGGTCACAGGAGGAGGGCGGGTGGACCAGCGTGCCTGGGCCAGGACTCAGGGGCACGAGGCTGGTCTGTACATTCTAGAAGCTTGTCTGTGGATAGTGAGAGACACACTCCGCCAGGACGGAAAGTGGGACTTTTAGGGTTCTCCAGTGCAGGTTGCACATAAAACCTCTCAGTAGACATCCTAGGACAGGATTGTGGAAATGACAGTGCCTCCTAGAGGTTGTTCTAAGCCTCACAGTCAGAGGACAGGTGTCTGAACCAGATTGCTGAGACAAGGCAGGCATGTCCGCCATGGGGAAGCCTTTCCTGGCATTTTTGAAAGAGTGGCAGCCCCAGTCCTGCTACTTGTATGCAGGTGGTTCTCTGCAAGGGCGCCCTGGGCTCAGGCAGGGGCCTTGTTACAGAAGAACAATTAAAGGGCCTGTTGCAGACTGTTATAGTTGATAATCCTTGGTTCCCTGATGCTGGACCGCTAGACCTTGACCTCTGGGAACAAGTGGGCAGGAATTTAAAGAGAAATCAGGCCCTGGGAAATCCAGTGCCCTTGTCATCATTAACCATGTGGGCTCTTATTTGAGCTGCACTATGCCCACTCCACATGGAGGATCAAAGGCCTACAGAAGGCCAGGAGGATTTACCATCACCCCTCCTCCTGAGGTAGAGTCTGTAGAGTCTGTAGTCCTAAGGCCCCACTGCTGGAGGAAGTATTTCCTGATCCTCTGCCTCCTGTGTGGGAGAGTCCATTAACTAGATCCTTGGTTATAGGATCCTGTGTCAGGCAGCCATGTCAGAGGAGAGCTTTTGGTTTGCCCAGTTATGCAAGATCATCAAGGCAATAGGATTCATGAGTTGCTCTCCTTGAATACATTTAAGGAAATAAGGAAGAGTATCAGAGAAAATGGGCTAACAGCCTGTTTATAAAAAGACTCCTCAATGCCTTGTCTGAATACTATCACACTAGAGGCCTGGTGCATAAAATTTGTTCATGGGGGGTGTGTCCCTCAGCCCAGACTGCACCCTCTCCAATCTGGGACCCCTTGAGGGATGCCCGACTACCTGTTTAGGCCCGATCCCAGTGGGTCAGACATCCCTCTCACAATCCAGGATTGCTGGCTCCCAACTGCTCACTTGCCTGCCTGCCTGATTGCCCCTAATCACTTCTGCCTGCCAGCGTGATCACCCCCTAATGACTCCCCTGCCAGCCTGATAGACTCCTAACTGCTCTGCTGCTGGCCTGATTGCCCCTAACTGCCCTCCCCTGCAGGCCTGGTCACCCCCAAGTGCCCTCCCCTGCTGGCCCAGTCACCCCTAACTGCCCTCCCCTGCAGACCAGGTCCCCCCCCAACTGCCCTCCCCTGCAGACCAGGTCCCCCCCCAACTGCCCTCCCCACTGGCCTAATCGCCCCCAACTGCCCTCCTCTGCAGGCCTGGTCCCCCCAACTGCCCTCCCCTGCAAGCCTGGGTCTTCCCCAACTGCTCTCCCCTGCAGGCCTGGTCACCCCTAACTTCTCTCCCCTGCTGGCTTGCTCCCCCCAAACTGCCCTCCCCTGCAGGCCTGGTCCCTCCCAACTGGCCTCCTCTGTTGGCCCAGTCTCCCCTAACTGCCCTCCCCTGCAGGCCTGGACACCCCTAACTGCTCTCCCCTGCTGGCCTGGTCCCCCCCAACTGCCCTCTTCTGCCAGCCCTGTCACCCCTAACTGCCCTCCTCTGCTTGCCTGATTGCCCACAACTGCCCTCCCCTGCAGGCCATCTTGTGGTAGCCAGCTTGTGTCCACATGGGGACAGCCATCTTTGATCACATGGGGGTAGCCATCTTGTGCTTTGGAGTGATGGTCAATTTGCATATTACTCTTTTATTAGATAGGATGACTCCTTGAAACTGGCAGATTTTTGCTAAAACAACTTTAGAGGCAAGTCAGTATTTTCTATGGAGACCAGAATATGACGAGATCTGTGAACAACAGGCTGTTTGTGGGTGTCCACTGGCAGCCCCACCTGGCAGCCCTCTGGGCTGAATTCTGGCTATAAGTCCCGGGCACTGTGAGACATCCTCTGAGGGATCCATAGAGAAGGAGCTTATTTTGCATCCTGTATTACCACCCAGAATATTACCTCATAGAACATCAACACTATCATGGTACTTAGGAGACAAGCAGAAGTCCTAATACCCGTATATCTCACCAGGGAATGGCAAGGGTCATTAGCTATTGAAATCTTAGAAACAACATTGAGCCAATTATGGCACCAAAGGTTTTGGGGAATGCTCATTGCAGCAATTATCTCAGCTGTTGTCATTCTGACTACTGCCAGCATCCCTGTGGCAGCCCTTGCTGAGTTTGTACAGATGGCCACATTCATAAAAAATATGGCCAAAAATGTAACTAGGGAATTCAGTATACAACAGCACATAGATTAAAAAAAAATGTTAGTTAGACTACAGGCAATAGAAGCAGTCATTGGATATTTGGGGAAAGGCAGGGCACTATAGCATACAGGCAAGTGCTCAGTTGTGATTGGGAGCATAAGCACATATATGTCACTCCTTAAAATGGAACAGTAGTCACCATCAGTGGATTGTGTTAAAAAACATCTATGGGGAACCTTTCACAATAACCTTACTGAAGAAACAAACACGTTGCAAAAGCAAATTAGAGTCTTCACTTGCTATCAATGAACATGAACAACAGACCACTGCTTAGCATGCAGTAAAGGAACATTTGTAGTAGATATACCCCACCACATGGTTTCCTAGAATGAATTGGCACCTGATCAGACACCATTGCTGTCATTATAATTCGCTTTGATTTTCTTATAGTCTGTAAAATTTGAACTCGAGCAATGAACACACTTCTCAGACTCGGACATTCCAAAGCAGAAAGTTTGCCACCTTCCTCTGTCTTCTGCATCTAGCAAAATAAAATAGGGGGAGATGTGGGAAAGCACAGGACTCGCTTGGAAAGTCTCTAAGGAGGAAACTGTGAATGGTCAGAACCTCCTGGGGAAGTTGGCTGAAGGCAACTACCCCTGCCTTGACTTTTCCAAACAAGTCTGTGTACGTGTGAGCCCCCAAGTGTTTACTGGAATCTTTATGCTTAGTCTTCAGACGTCCTTGTTTAAAGGACACTAGAGACTCACGTGTCTTCTCAAGGATGCTTGCCCTGCTGATTGTATCTAAAAGTTAATTTTAATCCAACATTCTGTTGCAATAAAAGCCTAAGGAAACAGGCAAACAACACTGTTTGGTTACCCTAGCCAGGCAGTCCCTTAGCCCTCTCTTTCACATGTGTCAGAGTAATGATTCATCCATCTCTTAGGGTCTGCCAATCAGACCCAGCAATCATCACCATCACTAGAACCACAATTATTATCATCATCATTTGCCTATTTATAATTATTTTCTCATTTTCAGTAGACTTTGTTTTGTATACACATAATGACATTTTATCTCAACATTTGCTCAATTTATATAATTGTTCAGTAAAATATGTAGCCATACTTTATTTTCTTGTTCATTTGATTTCTGAAAACTGATGGCTTATTCCTGCCTCTTCTCACTTGGCCTCACATGGGAAGCTAATAAGAAAGGTTAGGACTCCTCTCTGTATGTTAATAAGAGGTTGAAACCACACAAGCCCTTGTAAGTAGAATCCCTCTTCCTCTCCAGCACTTCAACTAAATAAAATACCTGAGCCAGTATCCTTTCCTGGCTCTATCAAAGCAGGTCTGACTTCCTGATGGGCCTTTCCTGTGCTTCCCAGAGATTTTAACTATGTGCATAATAAACATTCTATGCCTCTTGGTGTGTGTGTTTGTTGTCACCCTGGACATTTGTACGAAGTTGCTGTGGATCTCTCTTCATCTGCCTGATGTCACCTGGTGCTGGGGTCCTTCTTCTCTAGCTTTGGGGTCACACTCCTCTGGTGCTCACTGTCCAGCACACATGTGTCCCACTGGCTGGCATGGACCCTGAGCTGTGTGGGGCTAAATGCACTGTTGAGTCAGCAGAGCCTCTAGTTCTATTTAGCTGACCTGGGCAGAATTTTTTACCATTAATTGGTACTTGGCAAAAGAGTATCTGGAAAAAATTATCTGCCTTCTGTCCACATGAGAAAATTGTTTCTGTTTACAAAAGATTTTTCTAACCCAGGGACTTCAGAGGTAAGTACAGAGTCAGGAATGCAGGGGGGTTCCCTGAGGGAAATTGATATGAAGAGGAAAACACACAGGAAACCAGCCCAAACCTCCAACTGCACCTGCTGCTGGGATGGTCCTTGTGTCACGAACCCTGAGCACCCCTGGTATTCGCAGCCTCTGCTGCAGGGAGGTTTGTGTCTGGACTGACACTGACTTATCCTCACTGTGTCTTGCACAGTAATACACAGTTATGTCCTCAGACTTGAGGCCATTGATCTACAGATAGGCCGTGCTGACAGAGGTGCCCATGGAGAAGACAAATCTTTCTGAAAAGCCATGAGCATATGTGGGTGTCCCAGTTTTTGTGTTTATCCAGCCCATATACTGCAGGCCCTTTCCCAGGGCCTGTCGCACCTAGTTCATAGGGTTGCTGGTGAAGGTGTATCCAGAGCCTTGCAGGAGACCTTCAGGGAGGCCCCAGGCTTCCTCACCTCAGCCCCAGACTGCACCAGCTGCGCCTGGTAGTGGACACCTGTGGAGAGGAGACAGGAGTGGGTGGAAATTTCCCTTGACTCTCCCTGATCCCTTCCTCAACCCAGGGAATGGGGAGCCCCTTACCTGTAGCCATGGCCACCAGGAGGAGGGTTCTCCAGCTCCAGTCCATGGTGAGGGCTGTGCTGTGAGCACTTCTGTAGGGGAGGGTGTGGTGAACTCAGGGCACAGACTTATCCATATTTAAGCTAGTCTACCTCCTCTCTTTTGCATATTCATGAGGCAGAGTATTTCATAGCTGAGGTCTTTACCCCACCTGAGAGAAGATGGATGACACCGGGACCAGGCTCAGTGTGAGTCTGACGGTCCAAGTCCTAATTCTTGTGAAGGATGTATGTCCTCTGCCAGGTCCCTGAGCTTCTTTTGAGGAATCAGCCCCACAGGTCATTCTCCAAATTGTGGGCCCACCTTTGGGTGACATGGGGACACCTGGACCAGCTCTGGGCTTTGATACCTGAATGTCTTCTTCCTGGATCAGTATGTCTCCAAAATGCTGCCTCTAGTGAGGTAATAATACCATCCCTGCCCCGGCCCCTTATGATTCAGATTCCCGAAGCCACAGAAACACCCCCTTGTGTGTGGTTCTCATGTCTCATTGAGTTTGGTAAATAGTCAGATAGAGCAGGATGTTCACAATCACCTCAGCAGTCATGTCCAACATTTGGTTTGGATTGTTTGTATGAAGAGAGAAAGCCCCAGGCCTCAGAGGAATTCCCTGCTCAGCTCCCTCTCACCTGCTCCTGGGACAGCAGACTGTGCTCCTGTTGCCCAGCCCTGGCTCTGCATAAAAGGGTCCTGTCTGGGCTCACAGGGCATTGAGTGTCTCTAGTCCAGTAGTGAAGATGGTGCCCTGATGTCAGACTGCTCCCTCAGGGACACCGTGTGGTTTTAAGGCCTCTGGACAGAGTGAACTGGCCTTACAGAGACCCAATGGCTCTGCAAGGAGACCCCAAACCAGGGCTTTATTGAGGGCAGCCAGGAGCCCTTCCCTGTCACTGCCAGATGCACAGACACAGCCCACCCTCCTTTCATCCAGAAGCTCCCGGGGCCCTGGGGCCTCTTATGTCCTCAGGTTCCTCATGTTGAAGGTCCCATCTGCAATCCAAGCTTGTGGCCAAATCTCACTGCACTTTCACTGTTTAATAAATCACACACACACACACACACACACACACACACACACATACACACACACACACTGTGATGATTTTCTTTGCTATGAATCCACATTTGCCCCTTCTCCCTCTACATAGCACATGGGCAGGGACCACACTTGGATTCTAGGCCTGGGTGTGACTTTCTCTGGAAGCCAATCAAATGCACTCATGATAAAAAAACAGAATTTGAAGAGCAGGCACTCATGTGTCTGTGTTCTTGGAGGTCCTGTACACCCAGATGCAGCTGGAACAGGTCAGGCTTTCTCCAGGGAGAGTCAGAGGTGGGGCTGGGTCACCCTGTGCATGCCCTCCCCCTCAGGAAGCAGGAAACACACCCCAGCACTGGGAGGGGAGGAGGCAGCAGCATTGTCAGCTGTCAGGTGAGGCTGCTCTCCAAGGTCACCTTGTGGGCGGGGCCACAATGGGCAGGTGAGTACCTGCTCCTGGTCCCAGAGAGTCATTCTGGGGCCTACCCTCCCAGCATCCACCTGAGACCCTGGGAGGAAGGGAACCTGGAGGCTGATACTCTGGGAAGAGGTCTGTGAGCTCATGAAGGGTTAAGACTACAGATGGAGGGAGAATCAAAGTGCAGAGCAGTTGTACCTTGTACTAAATCACTTAACTGATATTTTACCTAATAATGTGATATCAGAAGAAAGGGCTTTTGAACGCCCTGAAGAGACCTGACCATGTGTTTTAACAATAAAGGCCAAGGTGAAACTGCAATTATTCCCTGAGTTCACACGTTACAACTCACAGAGCAATTCAGAATCCACACCTTTGAGAACCGCTCCAGTGCAGGACATCTAACTCAGGACGCTCAGAACCCTCTAGAAGCTGCAATTCTGGAAGCAGAAGCTGATCTCAGACCTTCTGTACAAGCGGAGGGTCAGGCAGTGGAAACTTCACTCAGTGTGAGAACCAGACCCCACTCTCACTCCTGCTTTGTGCTTATTGACTTGCTCATCATCGCTAGTTGCTGTCCACTCCGAAGGCATGAGTCCCTCCCTTTCTTTTATCATTGCAATTGTTAGGTGGACACAGGAGTCTCACCCTAGGTTTGGTGCTGACGTCTGGCAGCTTTCAAGCCTCGCTGTCCCTCCTCCACTTCTGCTCACATCTGGACACGCGGGTGAGGCAGCCTGGTGGTCTCTCCTCTCCACTGGAGGGGGTCCATCCACTCCAGTCCCTGCCCAGCACAGAAACCCCCATAGTCCCATAGTCCTCTCTCCCTGACACAGCTCACCCTGAGCCAGTCCCTCTCCTGGCTCCCTGAGGACAATGAACCTTCTGGAGGAGCCTCCCTGACTCCTGAGACCGAAGTTCTGTCAGAGCTGCAAGTCATCTCATCCCCTGGTGTGTGGGCATCCCCAGACTCAGCCTCTGAAGCTGCTGTAGGCGGGAACCTGCTGTCCTTGCACAGGGCCCAAGTCCATCGTCTCTGTGTGCAGGTGGCTGGGCAATGGCCACCCCATGGCCTCTCTTCTCCATCAGGACTGACTGGCTCTTTGCTGCTGAGCTGTCTGTGCCCCTATCATGATTCTGGAGGAGGTCCAGGAGCCAATGTCACATGGATAGGAAATCCAGCCTCCAATGGGGTCCAGGCTGAGCCTCCCTCTGCCCCTGTGCTTGGGCTGCCTGTGCTAATCACTGAGCCTTGAGCGCCCCCTGGTGTCCTGAGTTCTCCCTGGTGTCCTGAGAGCCCCCTGCAGCCCAGCCCTTTAGTGTCTGTGTTCACACTGACTTCCCCTCACTGTGTCTGACAAGTAATACACAGCCGTGTCCTCGATGGTCACGAAGCTCAGGGAGAACTGGTTCTTGGATATATTTCTGGAAATGGAGGTTCTGCTCTTGAGGGTGGGGGATTGTAGCGTTTCCATTATAAGATATGCACCCCATCCACTCCAGCGCCTTCTCTGGGGTCTGCCCAATCCAATTCCAGCAGTAACCACTGGTGATGGAGAGTCCATAGACCACACAGGTGAGAGAGAGGGTCTGCGAGGGCATCACCAGTCCTGGGTCCGACTCCTGTATCTGTACCTGGGACAAGACACATGGGGACAAGGAGCATCAGTCCTGTCAGTCACCTCTAGTCACAGCCATCCGATGACCCCTGTCTGACCCCTGAGACCCTCACCTTGGGGGGCTGCCACCAGGCACAGAAGACCCAGCAGTCTCATCTTCTTCTAGACCACAGCTCTGCCTTCCCAGAGACCTCAGCCCTGTGTGAGGAGAGAGCTGTGAGCTTGCCCAGCCCAGGAGAGGATTTACCCTGGAGCTTGAACAGAAATTTGCATGTGGGCAGCCTTTCCTATAAATGCAGGGCCTGAGGTCCAGCTACCCTGGTCATTCTGGGATCTCTGTGGGGGCATCTATTCCCTTGACCTCACTCACCATGTAACTCAGGGACAGGGCATCACATGCGTCATGGAGCACATTGGAATTAGGTCAAAGACTGGCCTAAACTTTCTGAGCATAAGAAGAAATGGTGGGTTAGATGAGTAGATTTCACTTTCAATTTTTCATGCATCTTTCAAACAGGTGTAAAAGGGATTAGCATTTGTTCAGACCATTTCTGAATCTCAAAATCTTATTATATCAACATTTCCAAATGTTTTCAATCTATTTTATAGAAATAATTCTGACCAGTGTGAAAAAATAAAGATAATGGACAGCCATTCTCAGTATCTTACATCTTAGTTTATGACATTATTCTGATCTGAGAAACTACCTCCCAAGCAGAGCAGGTGGGGCATTCATGATTCTTGATGTTGGCAATTTTATGATTGCATCTACAGCTTCTTGTGCAAAGTATTTGATATGCAAGCCCATGGCCTATGGCAGAGACCCCAAACTAGTTACAGGACTGTGTTCTGAGACTCGTGGGGAACAGGGCCCAGCAAGGCTGTGACAGACCCCATCACTGGGCCTCCTTCCTGCCTCTGTCCCAGGACACACTGAGAGCTGGGTCCACCTTGCAGGCTCACACAGGGGCGGTGCCTATAGGGTCAGATCCTAAACCGCCATGTGCAGGGACAAGTGGCTAACTGTCCCCCAAAGACTCCTCCAGGGCTGAATGAGAACAGATTACCCTCAGGTGAGGTTTGGAGCCTGGACTCTGCATTGCCCGCTCAGCACTGTGTGGGAGCCTGGTTGACGTCTCTCTCAGTGAGGGGAAAGAGAAACCCTACGATGTTTTCCTTTCAACTTGGAGAGCAACCATCAGGGACCTGGTGACAGGAAGTGTGCAGATAAGAAGTCCACCAGATCTGAAGACACAGCCACCTCACTTCCTACTTTTTTGTAGGTAGAGAATCTAACTAAAGACACAAAGAAGGAAGCAGGACCTGCCCCGGGGACAACAGGAGGGAAGAAAGCATTGACCCCAATAGGAAGCCCTCACAACCCATCCAGGGACAGCTTCTGAGCTGGGACCCTGGGTTTGCTGGTCCTGAGTACCCCCTGGTGTCCTGAGAGTCCCCTGCAGCCCAGCCCTGCTGCCTCCCTGAGGGAGGTTTGTGTCTGGGCTCACACTGACTTCCCCTCACTGTCTCTTGCACAGTTAATACAACCTCAGCTCTCAGGTTGTTCATTTGCAGATGCAGCATGTTTTTGCCATTTTCCCTGGAGATGGAGAAGCGGCTCTTCACAGGGTCAATGTAGGATGTGGCACCAACTGTATTAGTAATGCATGAGATCCACTCTAGCCCCTTACCTGGGGCCTAGTGGACCTAGTCCATGTGGTAGAAACTGAAGGTGAATCCAGAGACTGCACAGGAGAGTCTCAGAGACCCTCCCCCTAGGCTGCACCAAGCCACCCCTAGACTCCACCAACTGCACCTCACACTGGACACCTGTAAACACAGAGACACAAGCTGGACTTAGAATCACATGGAAGCAAAAACTGACACAGTCACAGGTCTCAGCGCTCCCCACTCTTGAGAATGACCTTGAAAAATGATCAGGAGGAAAACGCAGCTTGGCACCAAGTCCATGGTAGAGCCACTGGGGTCCTGTCTCAGGCACTTGGGTTCTGGGTGTCTCCCCAACATGCCGAATAGGGCCCCTCCTTTATGATCAGGGGGAGAGCCTCATTTGCATGGAGTCTGGATATAACGGTGCAGTCATGACCCTGGGCTACATTCCTGACCTTGTCATCCTAGGGGTGGCCCCAGATGGAAAGGACTCAAGGATGCTGGCCACAAGGGGTCCTGTCCTGACCCACCCTCTCTATCAGAGGACAGGAAGCCACCCGGCACCCAGCTTGAATCTATTTCAGTCTCTTGTCTCTTTCTTTCTCTAATTTCTTAATCCCCAGCTCCTCCCCTCAGGAACCTGTCTTTCTCCCTTTCCGTGCGGGACGCGGAAAAGGAAGAAACACCGCACCACACCCGCCTTCCCACCTGTCCCCTTTGTGGCAGAGCAGTGACCAGGTCTCTCCCCAGTGGGTGTACTGGAAGGGGATATCAGCCCCTCCTCTCCCAGCAGCAACAGATACTCACAGCTGCTGTTGTAGTTCTGAACCCTTTTAGCACATTTGCAAACAGGGAGCTTTTACTAACACCATCGCTGTCTGCTTTCACAGATCCCAGGGCTCACTGCTTGTCTCCCTTTAACCAGCAAACCAAACGCTTAAGTCTTTCATTGCTTGTTGTAAAACACTTATAACTCACTGGGCAGCAACTTGGGTGTTGGGTCACTGGCATCCCTGGCTTCTTGCTGCAGCTTCTGCTTCTCCATGTGGCTACAGGCGGCTTGGATGTGGATAGCAAATGACACTGATTGAATTTCCCCTATTAGTCTTCCTCAGTACTTTGATATAAGTTATTTACCCTTTTTTTTAGGAGAAGCAAAATGCAAATTATTTACTTTTCCTGGCTTACTGGCCTGTATTATTGAATTAATTTCCTTTTAATATTTATCTTCTCCTTCTAATGACATACATAACCTTTATAAATTTTATATTTCTATATTAACCTTTAAATCTTCTTTCTGTGTCCTTCAAAAATGCATAACCATGCCTCAGGCCTTCCATTAAGTATTTTTACTTTAATATTCATTCTTTTTCCTATATCTTCAGTAACTTGTACTGGCCTTTTCTTTCTTATTTTATTTAAAATGTATTAGAATTCCTTATTCTTAGAAAACTCAATCCTTCAATGATTACCAAAAAGTAAACAGTCAGTATTTCTTAGATTGACATTTATGAACACACTTTAAATATACTCTCGCTTTCAAGAAAATATACCTTCAACAAAGTACAAGAGACCTTCTGTGATAAAACTAAGAGCAGGCGAATAAAAACGTGTAACATTACGTTACTTTGCTGTTTTTGCCTTTCTTATTTTGGTAGGCTGGGAGCCAGAAACCTCCTGCTTCTTTGTTTAAAGTGAAAAGACTCCTTTTTTATTTCATCTTCAGTTTTTATCTTTTCCCCTATCCCCCGCCCTTGTTGCATTAACCATTCCCTCTTTCCTTGGCAAGGAAATAACACTTTGTTTAAATCTCCTTGAGATTTTTATGACTTTACAACTCTTTTGCAAATAGTTAACTTTAGAATTCTTTTTTTTTTCTCTCGCTTTGCCTCATGAGTAGTAAACTTGCATGGGTTGAAATCTTTACAAATTTTATACCTTTAATCTTAGAATTTAAAAATTTTAACCCAACATAGCAAAATCATAAATCAGGGAAGAGCAAATTAAAGTATCTACTGTACAAACATAGACAGAAATTCCATTAACTTTGCAGACTAATTCCCTCCATGACAGAGAGCAAGAATGACCCTGAGAAAATAATTTGTAGCAGCTGCTTGGGACACCTGCAGTCTGTCACAGCATTCAGCCTCACCACACACAATTAGGCTTCCCCCCTAAAGCGGGGTTTGCCCTATCTTTAAACAAATTAAATAACAGAAAGAGATAACAAGTACTCTCATCTGTACAGCCAGACGGCACAAAGTAGCTTTCACTTCACACAGGCTCTGACACCAGATAGTCTGAGTTTTGACTTTCATCCACAGAAAGTGCCTGAGGCAAATATTTTGCCTATATAGTGTTCTGCTAGTTTTTCTACCCCTAAAGGCATGCCTGAACTTGGACTGCACTTTAGTAGACATTCATTCAGAGTTTAAACAGTCTACCTGGTTCCTGACTGATTTATCTGAGGAAGTCGTATAAAGAGGTGATCAAGCTCCCCTTCCAATCTCTCAGAGTGGGCCTGACTGCTTGGGGCTCCTACCTTACCGTTTCTGTTGACAGGTCCAGAAGTGTCCGTCTACTTTCTCCAGATGCTGGCCAGGTCCTAGCCTGAGGTCTGGGAGTGCCTGGAGTTCCCTGGTTCAATTCTGCTAAATCAGCAGAGCGGCGCCTCCCAAAGGCCTATCCGGGGCCCTGGGGCCCCGAGGCCCCAAGCCCAGCCCACTCACTGGAGGCCAAAAAGACCAGCACGGTGGGCTTCTTGGTCAGGGAACCAGATGTTACAGAAGACCTGAGAAAAACCAAGAAACATTTAGAGAAATCAAGTTACACAGATTTATTACACATGCGGGCTCAGAGAAAGATTTCAAATTCTGAGCAACAACATGGAGGAAGCTGTCCCTTTTTATATCTTTCCCAGGCTTTTGTCTCCCAAATATGGGGTTTTCCGGTCCCCTTTGCAAATTTTTAAAGAGTCCCATGTGCTGGAGCTTTGAGACCTCAACCAAAGGCCTGGCCTGGTGCCAACACTGATAACTTCATCTTGGGAGGGTTTATGGCCTCTCTAAAATGGGAGTAAACAGGTCTTGCAGGGCCAAAAAATTAAAGGGGCAGTGACTAGATTCAGATTACTAGCCCCCCAAAATGTCTCTTTTCCCCATCAGGCTGACAGCTCTGTCTTCTGTAGCAAAGTTGTACATCTTCCAGGTGAACTCCCAGGTTCCAAGTGCGGCTGCCAGCCAGGTGAGAATGCACCACCTGCTTCTTTTTGAAAAAATAATTCCTTATTGTTGAAAGTATTACATATGTCCCCTTGTCTCCCCCACTGACCCCCTTCAGCCCACCGCACCCCCACCCCAGGCCTTCAGCACCCTACTGTCTGCTCCCATGGGTTATGCATATATGCATTCAATGTCTTTGATTGATCTTTCCCCCCCTCCATCCACCCTCCCAACCTCCCCCTCAAGATTCCACACTCTGTTCCATGCTTCCATGTTTCTGGATCCACTCTGTTCATCAGTTTGTTACTTAGATACCACATATGAGTGAGATCATGTGATACTCATCTTTCTCTGACTGACTTATTTCACTTAGCATGCTACTCTCCATGTTCCTTCATGCTGTCTCAAAGGGTAAGAAATTCTTCTTTTTTACTGCTGCATAGTATTCTATGGTATACATGTACCACAGCTTTTTTTATCCACTTGTCTACCGATGGCACTTGGGCTGTTTCCAGATCTTAGTTATTGTAAACTGTGCTGCAATGAACATAGGGGTGCATACATTCTGATTAGAATGTGCCTTCTTTAATTAGAATAAAACAATCATGGTTTTCAGAGCAGGATTACTATGTCTTACAATTCCAGCTGATTCCCCACATTCTATTTATCCCCTATCAATAACTCAAAAGTATACAAGTGACGAGGGAGGAGAGGCTGGGCTGGACCCTGTGGCCACATCTTCAATCTCAAACCTGCTGTCCCTGTCACAAGCACGCAGCTGCCTGTCCAAAACCACAGATTTCACTTGACTTCCCTGCTGTTCATGTGCAAAAGGCCTGTGTTCCCAGCCTTTCAACATGGGAGAGTTTCTATCCTTTAAAAATGGATCCCTGGCTAGTGTGGCTCAGTGGTTGGGGTGTCAGCCCATGCACCAAAGGGTGTGAACTCTTTAGACCTCATCCTGTCGAGGTAGTGAAGCAGAAATTTTAGACTGGGCAGGATGTCCTGGATTCTTTGTTTGCCCAGGTCAAAGAATGAATCCATGGACAGAAGGTTGTATAGCAAAGGTGGACATTTATTAAATAATAAGTACAGACTCCCACATGGGGAGGGGGAAAGAGTTCCACCAAGTCTCTGTTTCCACAGTTTATAAAGGCTGCAGATCCTGGTGCCTTGATGTCCCCTCTGATTGGTCACTGTTCCCCTAGACTGGTTACTATAGTAACTCTTGAGTTCAAACGTCAAACCTCATATGGGACATGTGAGGTTCTCCCCCTCTCCTTCCTTATTGGTTTCCTATTCCCTTTGGGCCTTCTTCTTCTTCCTCTGAATGAGGAGCTTCCTTCCCTTTACTTTGTACATATAGACCTTTTGCTGTTCCCAGCTCCCTCATTCTATGGAAATGTGCCTGTTGCAGCTTTTCAGCTCCCCTGTTCTATGGAAATATACCTTCTGTTGCTCTGCAGCCCTCTGGTTCTTCCATGGTCCTCTTAATTTCTAAAATTTCCTAAACCTCAACAATGGGCCTTAAAAGGACTGACTCCATCCTATCCCTCACCCCCCATCTGAATCGTAGGCAATCCATCTTGTTCCCATAACCTCCATTTTGTAAGAACTGCTGTTTAAAATTTTCCTATAAACACAGATGGTCCTTTGTACTGTTAATTCCAGGAAGTAACCTAATGTACAATCTTATCAGCCTATAGTCTAGTAACTGTCCGCTCTCAATTATCTGGTCCTGCAAGACTTGTTTACTTAAGTACTGCTCCCATTTTAGAAAGGCCATAAAACATAAAAAATACACAACCCCCAGATGGAGATATCAGTGCTGGCACCAGGCCAGGCCTTGAGATGTGGTCTCACTGCCCCCATCTCAGCACATGGGTATTTTTTATGTTTTTAACCTTTATAATGTTGTACCACAAATCAGCGAGCTGGACAAGACACCTTAACCGGCCAATTAGTTAGGAGTCATCTTTATTGCACACAGGTTCAGGCAGATTACCTCTGTCAAATTCTGAACAAACACAGGAGGGAGTATTTCCTTTTTATATATGTCTAGTTCTTTGTGTTAAGACAGCTTGTAACCTTCTGCCTGCTAGCCTGATCACCCCCTAACCCCCTTGAGTACATGTTATATCTAATCAAACACCTGTCATATCTATACAGACAACTTGTAACTTTGAGTACATGCCATATCTATATAGACACCTGTAACCTTGGATGAACAAACACTTGGCAGAATATGTGAATTAATATCAATATCAGTGTACCAGCCCCTTTAGATGGCTAGCTTGCAAGGTCAGGCAGTTAAGTTTATCTTTTCTATTATTCAAGTTAAAAAACAAAATTACATTTTATAGAATAAGATACTGTCTAAAAATAACAGAGTAGTTAAAACAGCATTTTTAAACAGCAGTTTTCCAAAGGAGGGACCACCATACTTCATTCCACACTGGTTTTATGTACCAAGTCAAATCGTTGACCCTTGTGGGTCATTGTTGGGGAGGGGGGTCATATCGACCCCTGAGGTCCATCAGCTTGATGGACTTAATTCTTTGCTGAATAACATTAATAAACCAGTTTATAAGACAGGGGCCCAGAATGAGGGCCAGGAGTACATGCAGGAGAGTCTTAGCTTTAGTGGGTCTGATGAAGAGTCCTGGATTCTCTATTTTGCTGTTGCTGCCTTAAGCCGGGTGTGATGAAGCCATGTTGGGATCCGGTCGACATTGTCTGCTGTGTGAGTGACCAAGATGACAGTATGTGGTTCTCTCCAGGTAGGAGTCAGTCCTTGGGTGGGAAATTTCTTTACCCAAACAGAGTCACCAGGTTGGAAGGGATGAACTGGATCAGAAGTTGGTATAGGCAGAGCGTCTTGGACATGCTTCTGGATTGCTTTCTGGGTAGACTGTAAAGCCTGTGAGAACTTGAGTAAAGGTTGGTTATGGATTTCAGCTTTTCTAGATTTGGTTTCCGTGTAAGCTGGTGAGGTGGGTAGGTCAGGGTCTGGAAGAGTCACTAGAATCTATAGAGGCCCCACTGGTTTTAGGGCAGCCTCCTGGGCTGCTTTATCTGCAGTCTACTTTCCTCTTGCTTCTGGGGAGTCCCCTTGTCTCGCAGAGGTAGAGGTGGAAACAATTAGTTACATTCGGTAGCACTAGTTGGCCCATCGTCCTTGCTCTGTTCATATCTGTCTTACTGTCTAATATATTACCTCAAGGATCATGGCTCTGAATTCTTTCAGGGAAAATGGACATCAGATTTCTTCTGTAATTACTTCCTGCTGAAGGGGGACAGAGTTTTCTTTCAGAGCCAAGAGATCCTTGCTGTCTGTCACAGGGACGATGAGGCCTGGGCCCAGAAGGAGGTGGGCTTGTGACCTGGTGGAGACAAACTGTAACAAATGGTCTGGCGGAAGGGAAAGAAAATATTTCAGTTTTAATAACCTCTATTGATATATAATTTTTCTCCTCAAAATTACCTCTATGTTTATCAAAAGAACCAAATCAAGACCAATTTATCTTTTGTATTCATTTTGGCCTGATTGTTTGCATAAACACAATAAGAATGGTAACTGACTACCTTTGCCAGAATTTCATGATTGAGTTTTAGTGTGCCTCATAGGGCCAGGAAGCCAAGCCATTCAGCTGCCATCAGGCCTGCCTGCAGTATCTGCTGAGTTAGGTGAATTCCTCACCTGTAGTGACTCCACTCAGGCCCACGCCCTAGGCTTTAAGGCACACTTCAGTAGTCATCCTACTCCTTGCAGTCCCACAGGGATGCAGAGGCACCCTTATTGCTCCCCTTCTTCTGTGACCAACTGCCAGCAATGGTAAGGTTGGGCCTGATGCTCCAGCACCCGCTATTTTCAGGGCCACCAAGCAGTATACCAGGCTTTCTTCATGGCACTATTATTGGCTTCAAGTCTTCAGAATTCAGACAGGGCTTTTTAAAACATGACTCTCCAGTCAAAGTTTTTGGTCAATAAAACCACTATTGGAAACCGGTCTTATTGAATTTATGCAAAGAAATGTATTACCATGATTTATTTATTAAGAACTAGAGGCCCGGTGCACGAAATTTGTGCTTGGGGGAGGGGAGTGTCCCTCAACCCAGCCTGCACCCTCTCCAATCTGAGACCCCTCTAGGGATGTCCGACTGCCCGTTTAGGCCCGATCCCGATAATGGGATCGGGCCTAAACGGGCAGTCGGACATCCCTCTCACAATCCAGGACTGCTGGCTCCCAACTGCTCGCCTGCATGCCTTCCTGATTGCCCCTAACTGCTTCTGCCTGCCAGCCTGATCACCCCCTAACCACTCCCCTGCCAGCCTGATTGATGCCTAACTGCTCCCCTGCTAGCCTGTTTTCCCCTAACTGCCGTCACCTGCAGGACTGGTCACCCTAACTGCCCTCCCCTGCAGGCCTGGTCCCCCCCAACTGCTCTCCCCTGCAGGCCTGGGTCCCTCCCAACTGCCTTTCCCTGAAGGCCTGGTCGCCCCCAACATACCTCCTCTGTTGGTTTGGTCACCCCTAACTGCCCTCCCTGCAGGCTTGATCGCCCCCAACTGCCATCCCTTGCAGGCCTGGTCCCTCCCAACTGCCCTCCCCTGCTGGCTATCTTGTGGTGGCCATCTTGTGTCCACATGGGGGCAGTATCTTTGACCACATGGGGGCAGCCATCTTGTGTGTTGGAGTGATGGTCAATCTGCATATTACTCTTTTGTTAGATAGGATAGAGGCCTGGTGCATGGGGGGGGGCCAGCTGGTTTGCCCTGAAGGGTGTCCCGGATCAGGGTGGGGGTTCCCTTGGGGCGTGAGGTGGCCTGGGTAAGGGGCCTGTGGTGGTTTGCAGGCCGGCCACACCCCCTGGTGACCCAAGTGGAGGCCCTGGTATCTGGGGTTTATTTATCTTCTACAATTGAAACTTTGTAGCCTGGAGCGGAGCCAAGCCTTCTGCTTGCTCTGTGGTGGCAGCCATTTTTTTTGGGGGGGGGGATTTATGTATCTTCTATAATTGAAACTTTGTAGCCTTAGGTGGAGGCCTGGGCCAGCCAGGGTGTGCGGAAAGCTTGGCTTCCTCCATCACTGTGGGCAACCCTAGCCTCCTGCTCTTTCCAGCTCCATGGCTGCCGCCATTTCTGTTTGGATTTATGTATCTTCTATCATTGAAACTTTGTAGCCTTGAGTGGAGGCCTAGGCCGGCAAGGGCAGGCAGAAAGATTGGCTTTCTCCATTGCCGGGGAAATCCAAGCCTCCCTCCTGCTCTCTGTGGCCATAGCCATCTTGGTTGGGTTTATTTGCATATTCACTCCTGATTGGCTAGTGGGTGTGGCTTGTGGGCGTGGCTTGCAGATGTAGTGGAGTGATGGTTAATTTGCATATTGCTCTTTTATTATATAGGATTGCCAAAATTTTGAGGAATTGTATAAGGAGAAAAATATACTGACCTGCTTTAAGATCTTCTGATTTTTCCTTGTCAGTCCTTTTTATGGATTCTTCAGAGTAATGTTTTTCTAAATGTATTATAACAAAACACTAACTGTCTTTAAATGGCAAGAAGAAATTTAAAATGTGTTTACACTCAAATAGATAGTCACAGCTGTCCCTGTAGTAGGGTTCCCCCTATTTGACTTGTCCTTAAACTACATATGGTTTCTGGGAGGGGTGACACGCCCTCTCAGAGCAGACTAGGGCGTGGCTCTTCTACATGAGCTTTATCCCTTTGCGGGGTCTCACATGTCACAGGACCTCACAGGGTCTGTAATTCCTGTGACAGAGGGTTGGTACTTACCATTCCCCTCTGTTCCATACAGGCTTCCCCCACTTTCCTAAAGTTGAGTTTTGTGGCACCCCTGACATGGGCATGGTCACACAGGCCTGCAAGGCAGTATACAGGCTGCCAACTGTCTCTCAATAGAGACCAAAACCTGATGGGTATTTTTCTCTGCCGATTTGGGCACCTGCCCTTTTGGCAACTGCATTAAAATATGTAAGAGAATTAAAGGTTAATGTAACACATTAACATATTGAAGTACAATATTGGCACTGTGGCCACTTCAGGCAGCCAAATTTTCTTCTACCATACATGACACATGGTAGGGCTATACAAATATCTCAGGGAGGTGACTAAAGTCCATTTTTTACCTTCCCACACAAAATAAAACTGTCCTTGTCTTTCTGGAGTCATGTCCATGAAGACGCAGGTATCATCTAAGTCTATTACACAGTTTTCTGTAGGCCACTGTCAGGACTGCATGGTGGCCAGTTCTTCTTTCTAGTTACAAGCACAAGTCTGTCCAATTTCCCTAAAATGCATTCTGGCAAGGGAGAAAGTTGTTTTGCTGTACACAGGCAGCTTAACCACTACATAACTGGGCTTGGACATCTGCCTAGAAAGCCGTAATTTATAAGTTTAACATGTGGCCTTAGGTCCTTCTACCCAACAGGGTCTCTGCCATCCCTCAGTCAGACTCCTCCTCTCTTGGAGAATCTCAAAGTCCTGAAGGCTCCCCGGTCCAGGGAGAGTGCTTTCCTTTGCCCTTTTTGTTAACCCTGTTTACTAGTTACAGGGCCCTGCCATCCTTGTTCTTGTTGCCCTTTGACTTTAAGCTGCCAGTCCAAAACAGCCAGAGTTGCAGTTAGAAACAGCTTTGCATATTGCAAAGTGCTCCTATGGCAGTGGCTTGGGTATTAGGCCCCTGCCTTCCCACCCATCCCCTTTGTGGCAGAGCAGTGACCAGGCCTCTCCCAAGGGAGTGCTCTGGAAGGGGATATCGGCCCCTCAGCTCCCAGCAGCAGCAGGTACTGGCAGCTGCTCTTGTAGTTCTGAACCCTTTCAGCACATTCTCAAACAGGGAGCTTCCACTAGCTCTACCTGCTGCTTTCACAGATCCCGGGCTCGCTGCTCTATTCCTGGGGCTGCCAGAAGGCTGGTAGTAATCACTGGCTTCTGTTTTAACTGCTGTAGCCAGCAAGCCAAAGGCCTAAGTCTTGTATTATTTCTAAAATGCTCATTACTCACTGGGCGGCAGCTGGGCAGCTTCAGGGTCACGTAAATGTCTGCTGTCCCCCGCTTATCACTGTTGCTGCTGTTTGGCGCTGGGTGTCTGACCTCCCCTCCGGCTCGCTCTCCTCACCCCCCTTACCTACCCACTCTCACTCCAGGCAACAGTGTCTGCTGGGGCTGAGAGATCTCTGGATTGCCTAGCTGCAGCTAGATATTTGGCCCCTCTACCTTCTTGTGCCTGCTCTTGCTTCTCTGGTGAAGGTCTTTCCCAAGCCTCCTGCTCTTGCTGCTCTTTGGGGATCGGGTTCCAAGTCCTCAAGGGGTGGGGAGTCAACACCATCTCCCGACAGGGCACTTACCCCTAAATCCTGTCCTGACACCTAGTGTTGGGAGCACTGGCTCCTGCTGGGACCCGCACATCTTCTAGGTCCTGCCAGCAAAGCCAAGTGTCAGAGCAGCAAGGGCACAGCTGCTCTGAGTTGCTCTGAGTTCCTATATATTTTTTTTATTTTTCTTATTATTTTAAATGTATTAGAATTTTTTATTCTTAGAAACCTTAATTATTTAATGATTATCAAAAAGTAAACAGCCAGAATTTTTAATATTAATATTTATGAACACATTTTAAATGTATTTTTACTTTCAAGAAAATATACCTTTAATAAAGTATAAGAGACTCCTGTAATAAAACTAAGAAAAGGTAAATTAAAACATGTCTAGCAGTTAATGTTTCAGTTTTTTGTTTTTATTTTTTTAAATATTTAGATGTTTACCATTTAACCCAGCAATGCTCCAAAGCCTTTAAGTTAATTAAGAAAATTATTATAGGATCAGGCTTGGATTTAAACTACTACATTCTTCCTTAGAGATAACATCAGAGGTTACTACTGTGGTTTCTGTTTCTGGCCCTAAGCAGCTTGTTCTATAATTGTGAATATCCTGTTATTTTTATGTTTTTGCCTTTCTTATTTTATTTACCTGGGTGCAGGTGGGCTGACCAAGGGGAGCATTGGTGAAGAGTGTAGGGAGAGATAGGTTTTCATTGATTTTTACTGGCTTCTCTGAAAAGCCCCTTTGTCCATCTACCCACTCCACTCTCCCATCGTGTCCACCATTTCCAGGTGGCAGAACTTGGCTTTTTAAAAAGTTTTTATCTTTCCCCCTAACCCCCTCTCCTGGCAAGAAGAGATAAGAGCCGGTAACTAACAGGCTAGCAATAAATTATCCCATTGTTTTAAACATCTATTTGAGATTTTTATGACTTTACACTCTTTTGCAAATAGTTAACTTTAGAACTCACTTTTTTTTTCCTTTGCTTTTCCTTCCAAGTAGTAAACTTGCCTGGGTTGTAATCTTTACAAATTTTGAACCTTTAACCTTAGAATTTAAAAATTTAACCCGACACAGCAAAACCATAAATCAGGGAAGAGTAAATCACTCTTTACTTCACAGATATAAACCTCCCTAAGTAAGAGTTCTCTGGCTAGCTAATGCTTAAAAAGAAAGAGAAGGAGGGTTAATGTCATCCTGCAATCTCTTTTACAGTTCAGCCCTATTGGGTTCCCCCACCAAAGCGGGGCTGGCTTGCGCCAAACAAATTAAACAAAGAGCCAAAAACATCAACAAATACTCTTATGATTTTAGCCAGACATTTCTCTCAGTTAACAAAAGCACACAAAAGCACAGGACAATACAAAGCAGCTCTCACAGTACATTTATAGACCAGTTAATGAACAGATAATTATGCAGAGACAGACACAAACATCTGCACTCACACTCTTTCAGTAGACAAGCACTCTTGGGGGTTAAGCAGATAACCGGAACACTGCCCAAGTTCCCTGATGGACGTGCGGGCACTCCTGGCACCTCTCTCCAGGACAGGATTCTCAACCAACGTCTCGGTGAGAACCTCACCGGAGAATTTACGACTGCATCCAGTCCTTCTTCCAGTACAAGAAGACTAGTCAAACAGACAGAAAAGTGAACTCACAGTTCCTTAATTGAATTTGGATTCACATACTTCCAGAGGCTTTCTTTCTGATGACTCCAAAACAATGCAGGGGCATGTCAGGTGACCCTTGTCTGGCTGTCAAGACCACTGAGAAGCATCTGTGGGTCCCTGGAAAGCTTCGTCAGGTGATATCTCCCCCTAGAGGTCCTCAGAGCCTGGCAGCCAGGCAGGGGAGGCTGTCCGTCCCAGGCATCCAAGAATTGGTGTGGGTAGGCACCTGTATCTTATCTCGCTAGCACCTCCAAATGTTGTATTTCAAATCAGCAAGCTAGACAAGATGACTTAATGAGCCAATTAGTTAGGAGTCATCTTTATTGCGTGCAAGTTCAGAGCAGATTACCTCTGTCAAATACTGAACAAACACAGGAAGGAGTATTTCCTTTTTATATCCTTCAGGTTCTTTGTGTAAGTTATTTTTGCAGACAGCTTGTAACCTTTAGTACATATAATATCTAACAAACACCTGTCATATCTATACAGACAACTTGTAACCTTGAGTACATATCATATCTAAACAGACACCTGGCATCAGTATCAGCATATCAGTCCTTTATGTTAGATGGCTAGCTTGCAAGGTTAGACAATTAAGTTTATCTTTTCTATTATTCAAACTAAAAGTTATTCTACAGAATAAAAGATTGTCTAAGAATAACAGAGTAGTTCAAACAGCAGTTTTAAACAGCAGTTTTCCAAAGGAGGGATTACTATGCTTCACAGGGACTTCCTCCCTCCCTTCCATCTAAAATGCATGTGTTTCAATGTCAGTTTAAAAGCTCACTGAGCACCTCCCCAGCTTTACACCTGAGCATGTTTTCTTGGAACAATCTTTGAAGTGTAACCACCAGGGGGCACCCTCTTCCTGCTTCTGTGGGAGGAAAGGGGCAGCCAGACTTCAGGGGGCTCCTGGCACCCAGGTCCAAACCTACTTCCTGTCCTAAAGAGGCAGGAGGTTTCATGTTCCCTGGGATTAGGTCAATGAGCAAACACATGAGGCCCCTCCAGTCACCAGGGGAATTTAGGGTGAACTCTGGGTGACAAGTGTTGCTGCCCAGTTCCTCCTTGAGGCTGCACCTCTGTGAAAGCTGTGTTTCTGTGAATGGTTTCCCACAAGAACTCAATTCTGTCCCCTTATCTGTTGCTTTGCCAGCCCCACAGGGACAACACCACTGCAGTTAGAATGAGTCTCAAAATAGATCCATTTCTGTGTATTGACCAGTGATTTTGAAGTTGATTCCTTTGATTTTTTTCATAGATAACTATGTCACGTGCAAGTAGGGACACCTGGTATCTCCATTCACATTTGAATGTATCTATGCATCTTTCTTGTCTTATTTCACTTGTTAAAACGTCAAGTTCAATGATGAATAGAAGTGGTAAGAGTGGACCTTCTTGACTTTGTCCCCATCTGAGGGGGAATCATTTCCCTTCCCACAATCGAGTATGACAGTAGCTACAGGAGTCCCATGATCATATTGAGGAAGTGCCCTTTATCCCAAGTTTCCTAAGCATATTTATCATGAATGAATGCTGTGCTTTGTCACACACTTTTCTGTATCAATTTTTATGACCATGTGAATTTTCTTCTTCACACAGTTGACCTGTTGGATTACATTAGTTGATTAAAAAATATTGAATGAGCTTAGAATTGTTGGGATAATTCCTTCTTTGTCTTATACTAGTAGTATGTTTTTCTTATATTGCTGGTAGGATTGGCTAATATTCTGTTGAGGATTTTAGTAAATATGTTAATAAGACTTTTTGGTCAGTAGTTTACTCTTTCTTTGTAATGATTGCACAAAGAATGCCGGTCTCATAAGAATGCATTGGGGAACTTGTTTATAGCTCCTATAATCTATGCTTTTGGTAATTTGTCTCTTTTCCAGTCTTGTGAGCATTTGATTAGTTTTAAGGACCTTTTCAAAGATTCAGCTTTTGGTATCATTCATTTTTCTCTATTATTTTTCTGTTTTTATTTCATTAATCACTGTTCATATTTTTTTCTTCCTTCTGCTTGATTTTAATCTTTCTTTCCTAATTTATTTTTTAAAACCTTTACTGTTGAGAGTATTACTAACGTTTCCCACTTTCTGCCCATATCACCCCTGCATCCCATTCCTGCCCCATCCTAGGCTTTTCATCACCCTCTTATTTGTGTCCATAGGTAATCCATAAGCATATGAGTTCTTTAGTTAATCTTTTTCCACCCTCCCTTCCTCTTCCCTCTGAGGTCCTCAGTCTGTTCCATGTTTCCATGCCTCAAGTTCTATTTTATTCAACAGTTTATTTTGTTCACATCCCTAGTAGTAGGACTTCCATTCAGTTAGATTTCATGAGGTTAGGAATGATGGTTGCTCTCTATTTTAGTTGTAATTTTCATGTGGTTGTGGGAGGCAGCAAGAACCTGCATTTATCTATGCCTCCATCTTGGTACTCTCTCTTTTCAAGCTTTTTAAAATGGAGACTCAGATAATTGATTTAAAGATCTGTATTATTTTCTAACATAAGCATTTAATGCTATAAATTTCCCTCTAAGGACTGCCCTAGCTGCATCTCACAAAATTTGATATTTTGTCATTTCATTTCCATCCAGTTTTGAAATACATTTTCAGTTAGTTTAGAATTCTAAGTTCATGGATTTTCAATGTTCCTGCAGGACTTTAGAGTCCTCATGCATTATTCTCTGGTTTTGGTAGTTTTTCATGTGAACTTTGACTTTTTATTACTCTTGTTCCTTAACTCGTGTGTGGTTTCTTCTTTGCCACTCTTAGGCATTTTATATTTTTCATTGGTTTTTAAGAGTTTGATATTAATGTGCCTTATTTAATTTTGTTTATTCTTATTCTTCTTGAGGTACTTTGGTGTTCTTAGATCCATTTAGAGTTTACAACAAATTCTGTAAATACTTGCCATAATTCTTCAACCATTTGTTTTGGTGCTTTCTCTCCTTTTTCTGGGATTCCAATTATTGCTTTTATTGTCTCTTACATTCCTGATACTTGGCTATTTTCTGGAAAATTTATTGTGTGTTCTATTTTGGAGAGTTTCTATTATATTTCTTTAAGTTCACTTACATTTAATTTGCATTGTTAGTCTTACTTCATGTATTTTTAATTTCAGATATTGTTATTTTCTTAACCTCTAGAAATACAAAATTAAATACAGATCAGTTCTACCAAGGTCTTTCATGTTAGATTAAAGCCCTTGTGTGTTTTATCCAACAGAAGCTCCTCACAGAAGACTGTCCCTTTGTTAGCACAGCCAAGGTTATTGGTTGCTGGGGCTGCAATAACTTTTCTCTGATCACTGCCCAACGACATCCCCAATGGCCTCCTTAAAATTGCAATTTCTCCTAGAGGAGAGACCAAAAGAAATATTAAGTTCTCCTTCTGACTGATCAATGGGACAGAGGAAGTAAGTGGCTTCCTCTAAGGGGTGGTGTGAAAGGAAATGTAAGGCATAAAGGGAAGAGGCAGTGAGTCCTTGAGGAGGGTGTTTACTGCTGTAGAATAAAAGCATTTACAAGATCATCAATCCTCCAGGTCTCAGCTCCTGAGCTGGTCCTCATGCTGTGTGGTCCTGACTGCCCCCTGGAGCTCAGCCCTGCTGCCTCCCTCAGGGAGGTTTGTGTCTAAGCTCACACTGACTTCCTCTCACTGTGTCTCTTGCACAGAAATACACGGCTTTGTCCTCGGTGGTCACAGAGCTCAGCTGCAGGGAGAAGTGGTTTGTGGATGTGTCTCTGGAGGTGGAGGGTAGGCTCTTGAGGGAGGGGCTGTAGTAAGGGTTTCAAATGCTATATATGCACCCCATTCACTTCAGCCCCTTCTCTGGGGACTGGCAGACCCAGCTCCAGCAGTAAGCATTGGTTGTGATGGAGAATCGAGAGACAGAGCAGGTGAGGGAGAGGGTCTGTGAGGCCAACACCAGTTCTGGGCTCGACTCCTGCAGCTGCACCTGGGACAGGACACCTGGGACAAAGAGAACACAGTGAGTCCTGTGCTCAGATGAAGGATCCCCATCTCCTCACATCTAAGCCCCTGAGTCACTCACATCTGGGAGCTGACAGCAGGAAGAGAAAGAGCTACATGGGAGTCATGTCTTGTAGGTGAGGTCCTCGTCCCCCAGAAAGCATTCTCCAGGGTGAGGAGGCCCTGAATTTAAGTGGACACCAACTGTGTGTGTGTGTGTGTCTGGTGGCCGTGTGGGCATTTGCATATGGGAGGTGTCTGTACATACAAAGGGGAAGAGGTGAGGGGAGGTCCAGGTCTCCGGAGCTTCTCCTGGAAGGAGGTGCTGACTGTTCCCTAAGAGAACCAGGTCCATCATGGGGTCCTGGTCACTGTGCCCAGGGACCTCTTCTTCCACAGCAGGAGATGTGCTGCAGGAGGTGGTCAGGAAGTAGGGTGTGGGAACAATCAGTGACTCCTTAGGGGATAAAATCAATGTGCCCCTGATCCCATGGTATAGATAGATGACATACATATATATCTTCCTTTCTTTATCCTTACCTGTGAATATTTTTTCTTGATTATTAGGGTGAAAAATGCTGAGAGCAAGTGAGAAAGATATATTGATGTGTGGGGACTGAGAGTCAAACTAGCAACTATTTATTTATTTATTTATTTATTTATTTATTTATTTATTTAAATACTAGAGGCTCAGTGCACAAAATTTGTGCACTGGGGGGGGGGGGGGGGTTGTTTCTCTGCCCAGCCTGCACCCTCTCCAATCTGGGACATCCCTCTCACAATCCAGGACTGCTGGCTCCCAACCGCTCGCCTGCCTGCCTGCCTGAATGTCCCTAACCACTTCTGCCTGCAAGCCTGATAACACCCTAACCACTTCCCTGCCTAATTGATCGGCGCCTAACTGCTCCTCTGCCAGCCCAATTGCCCCTAAATGCCCTCCCCTGCTGGCCTGCTTGCCCCCAACTGCCCTCCCCTGCAGGCCTGGTAGCCCCCAACTGCCCTCCCTTGCCAGCCTGGTCACCCCTAACTTCCCTCCCCTGCTTGCCTCGTCACCACCAACTGCTCTCCCCTGCAGGCCTGGTTCCCCCAACTTCACTCCCCTGCAGGCCTGGTCCCCCTCAACTGTCCTTCCCTGCAGGCATGGTTGCCCCAAACTGCCCTCCCCTACAGGCCTGGTCCCCCACAACTGCCCTCCCCTGCAGGCCTGATTGCCCCCAACTGCCCTCCCCTGGAGGCCTGCTCCCCCCCAACTCTCCTTCCCTACAGGCCTTGTCCCCCTGCAACTGCCCTCTCCTGCTGGTGATCACCCACAATTGCCTGGTGACTACCTTTGACCACATAGGGGTGGCTATCTTATGTGTTGGAGTGAAGGTCAATTTACATATTACCTCTTTATTATATAGGCTGTTTTTATTGAGAGGAAAGGAGAGAGAGAGGGAGAGAGAAACATCAATTATGAGAGAAAACCATTAATTGGCTGTCTCCTGCACACCCTCTACTGGGGATCAAGACTGAAATCTGAGCATGTGGCCTGGCCAGGAATGGAATCATAGGTCAATGCTCAACTACTGAGCCACACCAGCTGGCTTCAGTCCATTTGTTTCATTGTTTTTTGTTTTTTTGTTTTTAATCCTCATCCGAGGATACATTTTCTTTGATTTTTAGAGAGAGTGAAAGAAAGAGGCAAAGGCAGAGAGAAATATCAATCTCAGAGAAATACATGAATTGGTTGCCTCCTGCACATGCCCCATCCAAGGTGCTGGTCAGGGAGGAGCCTGCAACTGAGGGACATGCCCTTGACTCGAATCAAAACTGGGACTCTTCCGGCTGCAGACCGATGCTCTATCCACTGAGCCAAAAAGCTAGGGCCGTTTTTGAAATATATTTCAGTTAGTTTAGAATTCTACCTTGATGACTTTTCAATTTTCCTTTAGCATTTTAAAGTTCTCATTCTTTTGTCCTCTGCTTATGGTAGTTTTTCATGAGCCATTTAATGTTTTTATTGATCCTTTTTTAATATTTTTATTGATTTCAGAGAGGAAGGCAGAGGGAGAGAAAGATAGAAACATCAATAATGAGAGAGAATCATTTTTCTTCCTCCTGCAAGCCCCCTACTGGGGATGGAGCCCACAACCCGGTTATGTGCCCACACTGGGAACTGAACAATGACCTGACCTCCCTGGTTCATAGGTCGATGCTTAACCACTGAGCCAGCCGGGCTGTTCCTGCACTTTTAGGATTCACAGAGCTGCCTGTGTACCTGGGCTCTGGTCAGAGGGACATTGGCAACATTATAGGTGACCAGGAACCAGCCCTTCCCTGACTGCCCTCTAACCCCAGTGGCCACAAGCTTGTCCACCATGATGCTCTGCAGCTCATGCCCCCCCTAGAGGTTCCCTCAGCACATGTGTGAGCTGTTGCAGGTGCTCCCAGGTCAGTGCTCAGGTGTGTCTCCACCTGACACAGGTGGGGCCCCACACCCTGACATTACATGTGGGCACTTAACGTGGGCACTGCAGGGTGGCTGAGGCCAGCTTCAGGTTGCCTGAGTGGCCCTGGCTTGGCTTCTCAGGGAGGGCCTGGCTCAGGAGATGGGCATGAGGGGATGACCTGGGGGTGCATTTAAGGCAAAACCTACCAGGCGGGAAGGAGATGGCGGACGTCCTGTGTAGGCCTGATGGGGTGAGAATGTGGGTGGCAGAGGACAGAGGGTGAGGATGGGGTGGTGTCTGCAGAGCCTGGAGGCACAGCAGAGGTGGGTGGGGACCATGTCTCCTTTAGCAGGTTCTCAGGATCCAGGTGGATTCTCCAGGGGAAGTAGGACAACTGTTGGGATGTGTCCCCTGGGACCGGTTCTGAGACCCGAGGGGAACAGGGCCCAGCAGGGCTGTGACAGGCCCTGTCACTGGGCCTCCTTCCTGCCTCCCTCCAGGACACCCTGAGAGCTGTGTTCATCTTCCAGGCTCACAAAGTGGCAGCACTGTCAGGGTCAGACCTTAAATCCATGTGCAGCCATGTCAGTGAGACATAAGTGGCTAACTGCCCCCAAAGGGCTCCTCTGAGGGCAGAGCCAGGGGCTGATCACCCTCAGGTGAGGTTTGGGGCCTGGACTCTGAGTTCCCCTCTCAGCACTGTGTGAGAGGGAGGGGAACATCGCTCTCAGTGAGGGGGGGAGAGAATTTCTGCAATGTTTTCCTTGTCAACGCAGAGAGCAACCATCAGGGACATGGTGACTGGGAGGGTACAGATGAGAAGTCTACCAGATCCGAAACACAGCCACTTCCTGCTTTTTTGCTTGCAGGGAATCTAATTAAAGACACAAAGAAGGAAGCAGGAACTTCCCCAGGGACAACAGGAGGGAAGAAAGCATTGACCCCAATAAGAAGCCCTCACAACCCCTCCAGGGACAGCTTCTGTGCTGAGACCCTGGGTTTGCTGGTCCTTATCGCCCCCTGGTGTCCTGGACGCTCCCTGCAGCCTAGCCCTGCTGCCTTCCTCAAGGAGGTTTGTGCCTGAGCTCACACTGACTTCCCCTCACTGTGTGTCTCTCTCGCACAGTAATACAAGGCCCCGTCCTCAGCTCTCAGGTTGTTCATTTTCAGATAAAGCGTGTTCTTGGTGTTGTCCCTGGAGATGGTGAATCGACCCTTCACAGAGGAGGCATAGTATATGGTACTACTATCACCATTAATGTCTGAGACCCACTCCAGCCCCTTCCCTGGAGCCTGGCGGATCCAGCTCATCCAGTTGCTACTGAAGGTGAATCCAGAGGCTGCACAGGAGAGTCTCAGAGACCCCCCAGGCGGCACCAAGCCTCCCCCAGACTCCACCAGCTGCACCTCACACTGGACACCTGCAAACACAGAGACACAAGGTAGACTTAGAATCACATGGAAGCAAAAACTGGCACAGGCACAGGTCTCAGTGATCCCCACTCCTGAGAATGACCTTGAAGAATGATCAGGAGGAAAACGCAGCTTGGCACCAAGTCCATGGTGGAGTCACTGGGGTCCTGTCTCAGGCACTTGGGTTCTGGGTGTCTCCCCAACATGCTGGCAGGGCACTGTTTTATGAGCAGGAGGAGAGCCCCATTTGCATGGAGTCTGGATATAAGGGTGCAGCTGCGACCCTGAGTTGCATGCCTGACCTTGTCATCCTAGGGGCGACCCCAGATGGAAAGGACTCAAGGATGCTGGCCACAAGGGGTCCTGTCCTGACCCACCCTCCCTCCCTCATTTCCTGAGACCTGGTCACTCTGACCCCATTCCTTTGGGGGCAGCTTCGAGAATTGAGAGTCCTCCATCCTTGGGGATTTGATGAGGACCCAGGAGATACTGTGGATGGGGCTTCCTCTCACTCTCCTTCACCCGCCGTGGGCCATGTACAACGACCCTGAAGAGAAAATTGTCACAAAAAGAAAAAGAGGTTTAAAATGACAGTTGCCTTTGACAGTCCCCAGTAATGACAACCAAGGGAAATCAAACCTCACAACCTGAGAAAGACACAAAGGTGCACGAGGCTCATGTTCAGGAGACAGGAAGTTCCATCTGACACTATTTCCGCTACAAAGTGATCAGAGAATAAACCTAAGACTAGGGTATGAGCCTAGAGCCTGTGGACCAAGTGCTGGGGGAGAGAGGAGCGTCTGTGTGAGTCCCTGGGAGTCAGACGCATGAACTATAGAGACACAGACAGAGCTCCCGGGTCCTATTCCTTCAGGGGAGTTTGGTGTTGGACATGTAGCAGCTGTCCTGCCCTTATTTCTGTTTCATTTTCTGGAGTCACTTGTGAGACCCGTTTCTATCATTGGTGATGTAGATTGCACTCAGTCAGAACTAGGATTTGGTAGTGAAGATGCAGGTAAAGAGAATGGAGTAATTAAATTGAATTCATGAAAATCTTATGACTGGAATCCTGATATCTGCACGTGACCCTTGGGACCAATGTGACCATGTGCCTATATAATGGGGGAGTCCACTGGAACCTGCACCTGACTCAGTGCCTCACTGCGGGGAAAGCTACCTGGGTTCATGGTGGGGGATTAACCAAGACCAAGGACACACATGTCCAGGGTTCTCGTTTCATTAGGTTGTCATCTCCTTGTTCAGCCAGTTCATGTTTTCTTCCTTCACTTTCTTCTGAAACAGCCCCACATATTTCTTAGAGCCATGAAGACACTTTGTTGAGAGTGTGCAGGAGCACAAGCCATTTGTGTGTTGGTTTTGTACCTTACATCTTTCCTGAGTTCACTTTCTAGTTCTATCAGTTTTCTTAAGTGAAGTCTTCAGTGTTTTCTATGTATAAGATCATGTCAGATCCATGGAGTTAAAGAGAGTTATTTTATGGGCTCCTTTCTGATTTAGCGACTTTTTATTTCTTTTTCTTGCCAAATTATTCTGACAAGGACTTCCAGTTTTGTTCAATAGAAGTAATCATTGGGGTGCCTTGGTCTTGGTCCTGATGTTAGAAGAATTGCATTGATGCTGGGAATTTGGTGACTTTGTCTACACCTTCCTGTGAAAATTCTTCCTTTATGCAAGTGCATGGCCTATTGCAGAGACCCCAAACTAGTTACATTAGAAGTAGTCATGGCTTTAAATGGAGAAAAGACAAGAAATAAAAGTAGAATCATCCATATGTTGAAATGATGATGGAAGGAAATTGACCTGTTTTCTCAGTCTAGTGTTATCATTGATGTCAGGTTCATAGTGAGGTTAGTGAAGAGCATTCCTATCATATAATTTCTAACAGGAAAGGAAAGGTCAACCCTGAGAGGAACCCCTCACTCCCAACCTCCTTCTGCCCTTCCCATGGAGGGACAGAGGGTGTTGGACTCTTCTACATAATGAACTTAATGTATAATGTGTACATTCTCCCATCAGATATAAGATTTGGAAATACATTCTTTACGTTGATGTTTGTCTTTTTATTTGCACAATGGAAACTTTGATGGGACACATGTTTTTAAATTTAACCAATACTAATTTAACAATATGTTCTTTAATGGGACCTGTTTTGTGTGACTTTACAAAGAACTCCCCAGAAAATGCTGAGCCTCCACTGCCCATGTGGATTGGCTACAGCAGCCACAGGGACTGGAGCAGGTTCTGGTACCAGAGGGGAGTGCTGCTGGAAAACTACCCATAAATCTGGACGTGACTGTGGAACTGGGTAAGGGGAGGGAGCTGGACTGTTTTGAGTCACATGACAGAAATGTGCCTGATACTCATGGACAGAGAGTTACTGGACATATGGGGTTAAAGGCTTCTCCAGTGAAGGCCCAGAAGGAAGTGCAGGGCATGATAGAGACAGATTGTATCATCGTAGGAAATACCTGAATATTAATGAACAGGAATTTGTTAGAAATAGAAACATTAAAGATCATGCAGGTAGGGATCAAGAGAAATAAGGAACGTGTCATTGCAAACTGGTGGGAAGGGGATCCCTGTTTCCTACATGCACATCTCACAGTCTCTCTCTTCTAGAAGGTAACACCATCCCAGACCCAGGATATTAGAACTTGGAGACCTTTGGTGTCATTACTCATCTGGTCACACCATGAATCACTGATGCCTGAAAATTGTGGATTCCATTTATGAAATCTCTCAACACTTACATTGAAGAGTTGACACCCCACACTGGAGGAGCCATAGTGATGGTGTGTCTGTATGAGGAGCCTTTATTTCATTAGACCAAGACCCTTTTCTCAGTTCATTGTCTTCACCATCATCATCAGCAGCAGCATCTGCAGCCGCATCAAAATAATGTGCTTACTTATAATCATTCTCATATTCTGTAGACATTGTGCTTATCCACACACAATGGCTTTTTTTCCAATAATAAAAGCAGGCATCAACTCTCTTGATGTCATTGGAAATTGAATGATAATGGCTGCACCTAAAATTTGATACAAGGCCTTGCAAGCAACTGATGGTCTTGGATAGAGGAGAGATCCCACCCAAGACAATGGACCATGACCCCTGTACAGTTCTATGGTCATCATCATCATCACCACCACAACACCACCATTATCATCATCATTTGCCTATTTATAATTATTTTTCTCATTTATAGTAGACGTTGATGTTGTACACATATAATGACCATTTATCTCAAAGGTTGCTCAATTTTTATAATTGTTAAGTAAAATATGTAGCCACACTTCATTTTCTTTTCCATTTGATGTCAGTAAACTGATGGCTCCTTCCTGTCTCTTCTCACTTAGCCTCACATGGGAATCTGAAAAGGAACATTGGGTCTTGTCTCCAGATGGCAATAAAAGGTTGAAACCACACAAGGCTCTGTAGGAAGAATTCTTCCCTCTTCCCCACTAGTTCAACAAAATAAAATTCCTGAGCCAGCCTCTTTTCCTGGCTCCATTAAAGCAGGTCTGACTTCCTAAAGGGCCTTTTCTGTACTTCCCATAGATTTCAACTATGCGCATACTAAGCAGTTCATGTCCATTGGTGTGTGTAATTGTCATCAGCCTGTACATCTGCACCAAGCTGCTGTGGGTCACTCTTCCTCTGCCTGGTGACACCTACTCTCTGAGCTATGAGCCTGATGACAATTCAATACCCAGCATCACCGGAGTCCTTCTTCTCTAACTTTGGGTTCATATACCTGTGGTAGCCTCTGTCCAGCATTTAGGAGAGCTGCACTGTTTAGTAATCAGAGTCTCTGGTTAGATTTAGGGGACATGTGTCAGCAGATTTCATCATTAATTTTCATTTGGGCAAAAGAGTGTTTGAAAGAGGCTCACTGCTTATTGTCCATGTGAGAAAGTTGTCTCTCTTTACAACAGAATTTCTACCTCAGAGACAACAGAGGTAAGCATGGAATCAGTAACCCAGAGGGTCCCTGAGGGAAACTGTAACACGAAGAGGACACCACACAGGAAACCAGCTCAAACCTCCAACTGCACCTGCTGCTGGGATGGTCCTTGTGTTCAGGGACCCTGCGCGCCCCCTGGTGGTCACAGCCTCTCCTGCAGAGAGGTTTGTGTCTGACTTCCACTCGCTGTGTCTTTCACACAGTAATACATGGTCATGTCCTTGGTTCTCAGGCTGTTCATTTGAAGATACAGCGTGTTCTTGGCAGTATCTCTGGAGATAGTGTATTGGCCATTCACAGAGTCTGCATAGTATTTCTGACTTCCATCACTCCATATAACTGCCACCCACTCTAGAACCTTCCCTGGAGCTTGGTGGATGCAGCTCATCCCATAGTTACTGAAGGTGAATCCAGAGGCTGCAATGGAGAGTCTCAGAGACCCCCCAGGCTGCACCAAGCCTCCCCCAGACTTTATCAGCTGCACCTCACACTGGACACCTGCAAACACAAAGACATCCTGGTCAGGAAACTCTCCCATGTCCACTGTTTCTCTCACTCATGTCCACTCCAAGCTCAGTGTTTCTAGCTCTCCATAAATTACCTCTTAAAAAAGCCACAAGGAAAACCCAGCTCAGCCCAAACTCCATGGTGAGTGGTCTGTGTTCAGTCCTGATAAGCAATGAGAACACTGGGATCCCAGGGATGGGCTCCTGTCCCAAGACCTGCAAGGTGAGGGCTAGGCTGGTTTTTATCAGCATAGGGGCCCTTATTTGCATGTCCTCCTACTATATAGGGGTCCTAGTGTTAGACACTGGCATTACAGACATGGTCTTGGAGTGTGACATTTCCAAGCGTGCTGTTTATTAAGAATAACCTTCCACATCTGGGCCTGTGACCTCCCCACTGGATTTAACTGCTGCACATGACCTGTGATGCAGGAGAGAAAATTTTCATGAAAAGTGGAGAGGAGATTTAAAATGAGAGATGCCTTTTGCAGTCACCAGTATTGAAACCAAGAGAAAGCAACCCTCATAATGCAAGAAATAAGTAAAAGTGCAGGAGGTTCATGCTCAGGAGATGGGAAGTTCCATCTGACACTATTTTCCCTACAAAGTGATCAGAGGATAAACTAAGACCTGAGTGTTCACCGAGAGCCAGTGAACCAAGTGATGGGGGAGAGCGGAGCTTCTGTGTGGGTCCCTGGGAGCCAGAAGCATGAACTATAGAGACACAAACAGAGCTCCTGGTTCATAGTTCTTCAGAGAAGTTTGGTGCTGGATGTTTAGCCGCTGCACAGCCTCTGTTGTGGAGTTTATTCTGTATGCTAACTTGTGAGATCTGTGTCTATCATTGGTGATGTAGATGAAACTCAGTCAAAACTAGGATGTTGTGGTGAAGTTGTAGGTAAAGATGAGGAAGTAATTATGTTTAAGTTATGAAAATCTTGTTATTGGAAACCTGATGTCTGCTTTTGACCCTTGGGACAAATGTGACCATATCCATCAATGATGGGGTAACTGGAACCTGCACCTGACTCAGTGCCACATTGCGGGGAAAGCTACCTGGGAACATTATGGGGCATTAACCAAGACTGAGGGCACACATGTCCAGGATTTTTGTCTCATTAGGTTGTCATCTCCTTCATGTTTAGCAAGTTCAACTTTTCTTTTCTCACTTTCTTCTGAAACAGACCACATATTTCCTAGAGTCATGACAACACTTTGATGAGAGTGTGCAGGAACACAAGCCATTTGTTTATTGATTTTGTATCTTATATCTTTCCTGAATTCTAGTTCTATTAGCTTCTCATACAGTTTTCAGGGTTTTCTATGTACAAGATCTTGTCATCTGTATATAGATAAGGAGGAATATTTTAACTTGTTTCTCTCTGATTGAGACATTTTTAATTTCCTTTTCTTGTCTAATTATTCTGACAAGAACTTCTAGCTTTGATGAATACAAGTAGTCACAGGGGAGCCCTTGTCTTGGTCCTTAAGTAAGAAGAAAAGTTTTGAAATTTTCTCTGTGTAGCATGATGTCACTTGTTTTCTCAAATATGGATTTTATTATATTGAGTTCCATCACTTGTACACCTAATCTGTTAAAAATTAAAATTCTGAAGCGATTTTCAATTTTAAAGGCTTTATTCTGTATCTAATTATATGATGGTATACCTCATCCTTCATTCAGTGGATGAGATGTCTCACATTTTCTGATTTACATACGTTGAACCATCCTTGCATGCTGGTACGGTATGCCACTTGAACATGGTATATTATCCTTTCTGTCTCCTGGTACATTTTCTAGAATATCATTGAAGATTTTTCCATTTATGTTCCTCTGGGACACTAATCTGTCATGTTTGTGTGTCCTTACATGGCTTTAGTATCAGTGTAATGTTCACTTCAATAAATCTCTTTGGAAGTGTGTTGCTTTTTCTTTTAATTCCTGGAAGAGATCAAGAAGAGTTGATTTAAAAATTATCAATTCTTCTTTGAAATCCTGGTAGAACTCACACTTGAGTCCATTTGGCCCTTGGCTATTATCTGTTGGAAGGTTTTCACATTACTTCAATTGTTTTTTTTGTGTGTGTTTTTTTAATTCATAACAATCTTGTGATCAAACCCCTAATTTGAGCACTTACCAAGTGGACTGAGAAATACAACTGCTTATCTTCACTGGGTATGGTCAGTGTTGAAATAATAGTTGCTTGCAGACCACATATTTATTTCATATGGCATCCAAGATAATGAAATATAATCACATTTTCTTGTTTAGAATTCATAAAGTACAGTGTGTAATGACATGAATAGTTTTCTATCACAGTTCATGTGTGAATGCATGTCTTTTCCAGAAGTGAGTATATGACTGTGTGTGACTGTGTTTGTACCTGTGTGTGTTTCTGTGTTTCTGACTGCTTGTGACCCTATGTGTGGGACTATGTGACTCTGTTTCCTGGGAAAGTAATAAGAGGACAGTATGGATGCTGGGGGTCCCATGGACAACTCCTCGGCTTCCAACATGCTTCCGATGCACATCTCACCCACAGGGAAGCTAGAAAACCTTTTATCCAGGAGGAACGCTGGAGGGAGGAGTTTGATGATGCACATCCCAGGCCTCAGGGTCAGCTGTCCCCACTGTGGGGTTAGCGCTGCTTCCTGCAGGACAACAAGGGCCCCTCGTGTGGATGGATGGGGGACTCCCTGTGTTTGGTGCACTGAGGTGACAGCTTTTCCAGGGATCAATGTGGATCCAGAGAGGATGGGTGAGGTCCACCAATCCTGAGTGTGCTCAGACCTTTCAGCAGCAGGAGGGCCCTGTGATCTCCCTGGAACCAGGAGGGGGAGGCACAGGGAGAATCAGACACTGAGGAAGTTGTTACCAGGGAGGAATGGAAGCAGAGCTGAGCACACAGCCCAATCCCAGCAAAGCACCTGCAGAGTTCAGATGCATAAGTGAAAAGTTCAGGAAGACAATGAAAAAAGACACTTTCAGAATTTGTGAAGGAGGCTTTGTGAAGGACAGTCCCCATTAGTGCCAACATATCTCCTGCAAACAGACAATGTCCCTTCCTCATTGTTGTCTACAGTGAGAATATGAGAAGGAAGAATCCTGTCTGGAGGCAGCTGAGAGCTGGAGAGGAAATCCCTGAGCCCAACAGAAAGGCCCTTCTCCTGCCCCCCTCCCTCACATACACTCTCTCCCTCTGCCTCTGCTACTGAGGCTGCTCTCTCTGTTGTGGGTCCTGAGCACTCCCTGCAGCCCAGCACTGAAGTCTCCCTCAGGGAGGTCTGTGTCTGGGCTCACAGTGACTTCCCCTCACTATGTGTCACATAGTAATACCTGGCCCTGTTCTCGGCTCTCAGGCTGTTCATTTGCAGATACAGTGTGTTCTCTGAATTGTCCTGGAGTTGGTGAATTGGCCCTTCACAGAGTCTGTGTAGTATTTCTGACTTCCATTGCTCGATATAACCACCACCCATTTCAGCCCCTTCCCTGGAGCCTGGTGGACCCAGCTCATTAGTCAATATTGAAGTTGAATCCAGAGACTGCACAGGAGAGTCTCAGAGACCCTTCAGGATGCACCAAGCCTCCTCCAGACTCCACCAGCTGCACCTCACACTAGATACCTGCAAACACAGAGATGTCCTGGTCAGGGAACTCTCACATGACCACTGTTTCTCTCACTCATGTCTACTCACATACTCAGTGTTTCTTGTTCTCCATAAATTACCTCTTAAAAGAGCCACAGGGAAAACCCAGGTGAACCCCAACCCTATGGTGAGTCCTGAACAGGGAATGGGAACTTGGGATCCAGGGCTGGGCTCCTATCCCAGAGCTGCAGGGTCGGGATGGGCTGGGATTTATGAGAAGAGGGGGCCCTATTTGCATGTCCTTCTACTATATTAGGAGCTCTCATGTTGAACTCTGACAGAAAGGACAAGATCCCAGAGTGTGACATGTTCAAGGGTGCTCTATGTTAGGAATTACTCCTCACACCCAGGTCTGTGCCCTCCCCACTGGACTCACCTGCTGTATGAGATCTGTACAAAGACCCAGGAGAGAAATTTTCATAAAAGGAAAAAAGATAAGGTTTAACATGAGAGATGCCTTTGACAATCTCCAGTAATGAGAATCAAGAGAAATCAACCCTCACAACCAGAGAAAGAAGTAAAAGTGCAGGAGGTTCATGTTCAGGTGACTGGAAGTTTCATCTGACACCATTTCCCCTACAAAGTGATCAGAGGATAAACTAAGACCAGAGTGTGAACCTGGAGCCAGTGGAGCAAGTGTTGGGGGAGAGTGGAGTGTCTGTGTGGGTCCCTGGGAACTAGAAGCATGAACTATAAAGACACAGACAGAGCACCCAGATCCTATTCCTTCATGGGATTTGGTGCTGAAAGTATAACAACTGCATGGCCTCCTTTGTGGTGTTTCTTCTCCAGACTCTGTTGTAGATCCAGTTTCATACATTGTGATATAGAAGAATCTCCGTCATGCCCAAGTGTGTTTAGGGGAAGATGTGGGTAATGATTTAGGAATAACTAAGTTTAGGTCAGGAAAATGTTGTTATTGGAAACTTTGATATTAACATGTGACCCTTGGGACTGCTGTCTCTATGTTCTGGCTCAGCTTCAGGTCTCTTTTCGGTGACCCATCCTTGGGTGTCTGCAGGTGGATTGACCTCTGAGAGGGGTGCTGGTGGATACAGAGGGGCAAATGGGTTTTTATGGGGTCTGCTCAGCATATGAGGATGTGGGAGGAGCTGGAAAGAGTCAGAAGGGCTCTGGCCATGGAGTTCAGGGTCTCTGAGAGATCTAGGAGAATGTAGACAGTGGAAGGCAGCTTGGGAGTTTTCCCTCCTCTTTAATTTTGAGAATATTTTGAGAGGGATAAGGGTTCTCTTTTGAACGTCTGGTGAAATTCACCTGTGAAGTCATCTGGTGCAGGACTTTGGTTTGCTGGGAGTTTTTGGATTCCTGCTTTGATTTTATTAGGTTAATTTGGTCTATTTAGATGTTCTGATTGTTCCTGATTCAGTTTTGAAAGGATATATGTTTCTAGGAATTAAGCATGTTTTCCTATGCGGTCCAATATATTGGTATATGGTTGTTCATAGTAGTTTATTAAAATCCTTTGTATTTCAATGGTTTTAGTTGTTACTTCTCTTTCATTTTTTATTTTATTTATTTGTGTGCACTGTCTTTATTTTTTGATAGGTCTGTTTGAAAGTTTGTCAGTCTGGTCTATCCTTTCAAACATCCAACTCTTGTTTTCATTAATTTCTGTAGACTGTGTTTTGTTTATTTCTGCTAAGGTCTTTATTCTTTCCTTCCTTCTACTCACTCCAGGCTTTTTATCCCAGTTCTTTAGGTATAGAGTTAGATTGTTTACCTTTGTTCCATTTCCCAAGGTGGGCTTGTGATGGTGTAGATTTCCCTCTTATAACTGCTTGTGCTGTGTCCCATAGATTTTGGGTTGCTGTGCTTTCATTTTCATTTTTTTAAGGTAACTTTTTATTTCTTCCTTGATCTCATTGATAACCCATTCATTGTTCAGTAACATGTTCCTTAGCATGAATGGCATCGTGTGTTTCTCTGTTTTTATTTTCCTTGTGGTGATTTCTAATTTCATCCTATCTAATAAAGAGGGAATATGCTAATTGACCCCCATGCCATTGCAAAGATGGCAGCACCCACAGCCAATAAGGAGAAAATATGCTAATTGACTACCACACCCTCAGAAATTGCGGAGCTCACAGCCAAAAGATGGCGGCGCCCTGTCCCCTCAGCCCCCCAATTGCCCAGGGCCAGCCCGAGGCACAGGCAAGCCTCAGATGGCGGTAGCCCAGCTGCCCAGGGCCGCTCGAGGCTCAGGTAACCAGGGCTGTCTTAGGCTTACACTGCCGGTAGTGGCCACAGCAGATGTGTGATGGGGGCATCGCCTTCTCCTTATTACAGAGTCACCTCCCTCCCCTGAGGGCTCTGGGACTGTCAGAGGGGGAAGGCGGGGCTGAGGGACCCCCCCGTCCAGTGCATGGGCCTCTAGTACCAGTATAATCAGAGAAAATGCTTGATACGGTTTCAATCTTCTTAAACTTATTGAGATTTGATTTGTGAACTAACATGTGGTCTATCCTAGAAAATGTTTCATGTGTCCTTGGAAAGAATGCATATTCTGCTGCTTTGGGGTGGAATGCTTTGAAGATTTCAATTAAACCCATGTGCTTTAGTATGTCATTGAAGATCTGTGTTTTCTTGTTAATTTTCTGTCTGAAAAATCTATCCATTGATGTCAATGAGGTTTTTAAATCTACTACTATGAACATAGTACTGTCCGTCTCTTCCTATATGTCCTTCAATATTTGCTTCTTTAAAATGAATTTTTACTGATTTCAGAGAGGAAGGGATCAGGAGAGAAAAATAAAAATTTCAATGATGAGAGAGAATCATTGATTTGCTGCCTACTACATACTACTACTACTACTACTGGGGATAGAGCCTGAAACCTGGGCTTGTGCCCTGAGTGCCAATGCAGCTCTGACCACTGATTTATAGGTTGGTGCTCAACCACTGAGCCACACTGACCAGACTCAAGTTTTCCTTTATATATTAAGGTACACCTTTATTAGGTTTATAAATGTTTACCAGCATTATATCCTCTTGTTGAATTGCTCCTTTTATTTTTCTGTAGTCTCTTCCTTTGTCTCTTACTATAGTCTTTGTTTCAAAGTCTATTTTATCAGATGTAAGTATTGATATCCCAGGTGTTTTTTCATATCCATTTGTATGAAATTTATTTTTTCATCCCTTTACTTTTCTCTGTGTGTATCTTTCATTCTGGAGTATGTCAGTTGTAGACAGCATATATATGAGTCTTGCTTCCTTATCCAATCAGCTACCCTATGTCTTTTGATTGTACATTTAATCCATTTACATTTAAAGTGATGATTGATTGGTACATATTTATTGCCATTTTATGTTTTGACCTCTATATTTTTCTTCTTTTTCTCTTCCTCCTCCCCCTCCTTTTCTTCTAGCAGACCCTTAACATTGCTTGTAATACTAGTTTGGTAGTAACAAACCTTTAGCTTTTTCTTGTCTGGGAAACTCTTTATTTTGCCTTCAATTCTAAAAGTCTTGCTGGGTAGTCTTGGTTGTAGGTTCTTGCTTTTCATCACTTTGAATATTTCTTGCCAATCTACTCTGGCATGAAATATTTCTGTTGAAAAATAAGGTGACATTCTTATGGGAGCTGCCCTGTAGTTAATTAACTAATAAGGAGGGGATATGCTAATTGACTGCCCTGCCCTCAAAGATGGTGGTGTCCACAGCCACAAGATTGAGGTGCCCAGTTCCCTCAGCCCCGCCTTGCCGCGCCTGCCTCTGGAGTCCTGCAGTCCCCTCAGTTCCCCAGCCACCCAGGGCTGGCCCAGTGTGCAGGCAAGCTTTAGATGGTGGCTGCCCAGCTGCCCAGGGCAGGCTCGAGGCTCAGGTAACCAGGGTTGGCCAAGGCTTGCACAGCCAGCAGTGGTAGCAGCAGGGGTGTGATGGGGGGAGGGGGGATGGGTTGCCTTCCCCTGATCGTAGGGTCACCTCCCACACCTGAGGGCTCCCAGACTGTGAGAGGGTACAGGCCGGGCTGAGGCATCCCCTCTCCAGTGCATGAATTTTCATGCACAGGGCCTCTAGTAAGAAATATAAAAGACAGTAGGAAAAAATGAAAAAAAAACAAATATAATGAAAAGAATAAAAAGGAAAAACTGGTGTTCACCTCAACAAAGTTTGCTGTGCCTCATACCATATAACTGCCACCCACTCCAGTCCCTTCCCTGGAGCCTGGCGGATTCAGTGCATGCCATAGCTACTGAAGGTGAATCCTGAGCTTTTGCAGGAGAGTCTCAGAGACCCCCCAGGCTGCACCAAGCCTCCTCCAGACTCCACCAGCTGTACCTCACACTGGATACCTGCAAACACAAAGACGTCCTGGTCAGGAAACTCTCACACATCAACTCTTTCTCTCCCTCATGTTCACTCACATACTCAGTGTTTCTCATTCTCCATAAATTACCTCTTAAAATATCAACAAGGAAAACCCAGCTTAGCCCAAACCCCATGGTGAGTTGTCTGTGTTCATTCCTGATCAGGGAATGGGAACACCTGAGGATCCCATGGCTGGACTTCTGTCCCAGAGCTGTGTGGTCAGGGCTGGGCTGGTTTTATGAACAGAGGGGGCCATATTTGCATGTCTACCTCTTATATAGGGAGCTTTGGGGTTGGATTGTGACATAAAGGACATAGTCCCAGAGTGTGACATGCCCAAAGGTGCTGTGTGTGAAGAATGACTCAACACATCTGGGCCTGTGCTCTCCACAGTGGACTCAAAGGCTCCAGGAGAGAAATTTTCATAAAAAGAAAAAAAGAGCTTTAAAATGAGAGATGCCTTTGACAGTCACCAAGAGAAAGCAACTCTCACACCCAGAGAAAGAAGTAAAAGTTCAGGAGGTTCACGTTCAGGAGATGAGAAATTCCATCTGACACTATTTCCCCTACAAAGTGATCAGAGGATAAACTAAGACCAAAGTGTGAGCCTGGAGCCAGTGGACCAAGTTTTGGGGGAGAGAGGAGTATCTGTGTGGGTCCCTGGGAACTGGAAGCATGAACTATAGCGACATAGACAGAGCTCCCAGTCCTATTCCTTCGGGGGAGTTTGGTGCTGGACGTGTAGCAGCCACACTGCCTCCTTTGTGGTGTCTAGACTCTGTTGTCAATCCAGTTTCAAACATTGCGACCTGAAAGAATCTCCATCAGGACGAGATCTGTTTAGGTGAAGTTGCTGGTAACAATTGGGGAGCAATTAAGTTTAAGTTTTAGAACTTTAATTATGTAAGGTCTTGATGCAGATCACTGATAGAAACCTAGTCACCCTTATGGGTTCCTCCTTGTTTTCACCATCAGGGTCTGTGTCCATGTGGACACATGACATGGTTCTAACCTGGGAGCAGGAAGGCATGTTGGGCTTTTCTGCTACATCAGCAGCTCATTTCAGAAGCACCATGTGCTCCCTCTTGAGTCCCTATGCATGTGGCCCTTGGCAGTGCTGTCACCGTGTCCATACATGATGGGTGTCCCCTGGAACCTGAAGGCCCTTCACTGGATGGACCAATGTGCAACATGGGAAAAGCTACCTCGAGCCTGGAGATGAATTACCATGGACGGGAATTCACCACGTCTGAGCAGACACACCTCCAGGATGGTCCCTTCATTTTGTTGTGATGTCCTCATTGTTCAATTTGTCTCCCTTTTTCCTGAAATAGCCACACCTAACATCCAGAGTCATTCCAATAAGGAAGCACTGACTTAAATTTTAACCCAAGTTCCAGGTCCAGGTGAGGTCCAAACTATTGTGTTGTACATCCCAGACACAGGTGTCGTGGCTGAATTCTAAACAAATTAACATGTGCACACACATATGTTAACTCCACTCTCACACACACAGCTCCCAGGTGTCAGGAAGGAAACTCGTCCCAGGTTCCTGAGGGGCAGTGGAGGCCCTGGCTCTCAGGGGAATGTGATGGCTGGACTCTGACCTCAGGAATATCTAGGTTCTCATCACTGTGGCCTGTGGGTGTCCTTATATTGACAGGACTTTGCAGACATGGTTAAGGTGGGGACGATGGAGCCAAGGGTGCCCTGAGCCATCTGCTGGGACATTCCTATAACCACAGGGGTCCCCTTCAGAGGGAAACAAATAAATCAGACTAAAAGTTTTGTCATCATTGAAACCAGATGTTGGGATGGGTTTGCTCATCCACCCAAGTGAATGAGGACCAGCAGGGAAGCATAAGATAGGGAGGATGGAGAACTGTGGAGGGAGGTCCTAGGGGATGATCCTCCTCGCCTTGGCCCAGGTGGGCCTGTCAGAGGGAAACGGGGGAACAGGTGGGCCTGTCAGAGGGAAACGTGGGAACAGTTGAGTCTGTCAGAGGGAAACATGGGGACAATTGGGCCTGTGGGGACTGGGGACCTGAGCTCAGCACTCAGGGGCCTGGGCTGCACTGGGGTCTCTCTTAGTGAGAAGGTTTCCAAAATCCAGGACTAGGAGAGCACTGATGATGGTCTCCTTGCAGAGAAAGAAAAATAGAAAATATAAAGACTTATAAAGGACAGTCCCAGTCACTGCTGACATGTCCCTTCAAACAGACAATGTCCCTCCTTCATTGTTGTCAGCAGTGAGAACATGAGAAGGAAGAATCATCCCTGGAGGGAGCTGAGAGCTTGAGAGGAAATCCCTGTGCCCAACAGGAAGGCCCTTCCCTCCCCACCTCCCTCTGCCCCAGCTCCTAGGGCTGCTCTCTGTGCTGTGGGTCCTCAGCGCCTCCTGGTGTCCTGAGAGCCCCCTGCATCCCAGCCATGCTGTCTCCCTCAGGGAGGTTTGTGTCTGGGCTCACACTGACTTCCCCTCACTGTATCTAGCACAGTAATACACAACCGTGTCCTTGGTGGTCATGGAGCTCAGCTGCAGGGAGAACTGGTTCTTGGATGTGTCTCTGGAGATGGAGTTTTGGCTCTTGAGGGAGGGGCTGTAGTAAGTGTTTCCATTATGATTTATGCACCCCATCCACTTCAGCCCCTTCCCTGGGGGTTGACGTATCCAGGTCCAGTCATAACTACTGGTTGTGATGGAGAATCCAGAGACTGCGCAAGTGAGGGAGAGAGTCTGTGAGGGCTTCACCAGTCCTGGACCCGACTCCTGCAACTGCACCTGGGACAGGACACCTGTGGACAAGGAGCATCAGGCTCTGTCAGTCATGTGCAGTCAAAGCCACCCCATGACCCCTGTCTGACCCGTGAGACCCTCACCTTGGGGGCTGTCACCAGGCACAGGAGAAGACCCAGCAGTCTCATCTTCTTCTAGACCACAGCTCTGCCTTCCCAGAGACCTCAGGCCTGTGTGAGGGGAGAACTGTGAGCCTGCACAGCCCAGGAGAGGATTTACCCTGGAGCTTGAAGAGAAATTTGTATGTGGGGAAGCATTTCCCTTATAAGTAGAGGGACTGAGGTCCTCATTCTCTGGTCATTTTGGGTCCCATCTTGGGGCATCTCTTTCCTTGACCTCACTCACCAGGTTATTCATGGACGGGGCCCACCTGGGTCATGAGACTCATTGGAATTAGATCAAGGACAATCTCTCCTGAGCAGAAGAAGAAATGTTGTACTAGATGAGTAGGTTAGTTTTGTAAATTCTTATTCATCTTTCAAACAAATTTCATAGGGATTACCATTTGTTTAGCTTCTGAAATCCAACACTTATATATATCTACAATTACAAATGTTTAGCATTGTCATTTTATATGCTAATTATGTTCACCTTGGTGTAACCAATTAAAAAGCACAGCCATTTTTTTCATCAAAATATCTTCATTTATGAGGTTACTTGATATGAGTAACTGCTTCCCAACCACAGGACAAAGGGATCCCCTTGATTCTTGATGTTGGAACTTTTTTATGTTTTATAACACACTGCAAAATCTTCCCTTATGCAAGCCCATGGCTTATTGCAAAGATCCCAAACTAATAACATCCAAAATAATCATGTTTTAACTTGAAGAGGAGATCAGAAATAAAAACAATGGTGCATGTGTACCACTGAGAATCTTTCATATCTTAAAACTAGATGGCAGCCTGTTAAGTGACCTGATTTCTCAGTCTACTTTATCAGTGATGTTGGGGTTCAGAGTGAGGGGAATTGGAGAATTCCTAGCATACATTTTCTCACAGGAAAGGGAAATTCAACCCTGTGAAGAATCCCTCACTCCCTGCCTCCCTCTACCCTTTGCCCGGGGATGCTCACTGTGGTCAGAAGGTGCTGGGCTCTCCACCATAACATACAACATCCTCAATGTGTAATGCACACATTCTCCCATCAGGCACTTGATTTGGAGAGATAGTCTCTCACTAAGCCTGCCATTTAATTTCCTTGATGGAATATTTGGTGAGACAAATGATTTTACTTTTATTAAAGTGCAATTCATCAGTATTTTCTTTAATGGGACCTGTTTGGGGTGATTTTACAAAGAACTACCCAGAAAATGCTGAGCCTCCACTATCCATGTGATTGCCTACAGCAGCCACAGGGACTGGAGCAGATTCTGATACCAGAGGTGCAGCTGGGAAACTACACATAAATCTAGACATGACTGTGGAACTGGGTAAGGGGAGGTAGCTGGACTTGTTTTGAGTCACATGACAGAGATATGACTGATATTCATGGACAGAGAGTTACTGGACATATGGGTTTAAAGTCTCCTCCAGTGAAGGCCCAGAAGGAAGTGCAGGGCATGGTAGAGACAGCTTGCATCATCACAGGAAATACCTGAATAATTAGTAACAGGAGTTTGTGAGAAGTAGAAACAGTAAACATTCTGAAGGCAGGGATCAAGAGAAATAAGGAACATGGCACTGCAAAATGATGAGAAGTGGGTCCCTGTTTCCTAAGCGTGCACATTCTTAGTGTCTCTCTTCTAGAAAGTAGCACCTTCCTAGGTCCAGGAGATCTACACATATACACCTTTGGGGTCATTACTGATCTGGTCTCACCATGGATCACCCAAGCTGCATAATTAATTGGGGTCCCATTTATGAAATCTGTCAACACTTGGAGGGAAGGGTAGACACCCCTCGCTGGAGAAGTCATGGTGATGGTGTGTGTATGAGAAGCCATCATTTCATTAGACCAGGACTCCTGTCTCAGTCCATCATCCTCATTGTAATCATCATCGTCATCGTCATCGTCATCGTCATCATCATCACAATTTGCTTACTTATAATCATGCTGCTCATTTTCTGTAGACATAGTGGTTGTCCACACTCAATTCATTTTTATCGAAAAAGAAAGCAGGCATCTACTCTTCAGATACCATTGGAGATTGAAGCCCTCCAGGCCCAAATATATGTTGACACCAGGCCTTAGCGAAAATCAATGACCTTTGATAAAGTACATATTCCACCAAGACATTGGACCAAGAATCTTTCCAATTCTAACATCACCATCACCATCACCACCAACACCAGCACCATCAATCAGTGTCATCATCATCATCACCATCATCATTTGCTTCCTTATAATTATTCTTCTCATTTTCTGTAGACCTAGTATTTGTATGAACACAAGGACACTTTATCTCAATGTTGCTCATTTTTCATAGTTGTAATAAAATGGGTAGCCATAGTCTATAATCTTTTTCATTTGACCTTTAACAACTGATGGCTCATTGTTGCCTCTTCTCCATCTGCCCCTGACATGGAAAATCAAATAAGAAAACAAATTTTCTCTTTAGATGTCATTGTGAGATTGAAACCACCTCCTGGAAGCAGAATTCCTCACCCTTCCCATCACCTCACCAAAATAAAAGCCCTGTCCCAGACTCCTTTTCTGACTCTATGAAAGAAGATCTAACTTCCTCAAGGGCTTTTCCTGGGCTTCTCAGGGATTTGAACTATCAGCATAATAAACATTCCATGTCCCCTTTGTTGGTCATCAGCCTTCATATTTTCACCAAGCTGCTGTGGGTCCCTCTGTCTCTGCCTGGTGTCACCCACTCTTGGTGCTATGAGCATGATGATAAGACAATGAATGTCACCAACTGGGGTCCTTCTCTAGCTTCGGGTTCACATACTCTTGGTGCCTACTGTCCAGCATTCAGATGAGCTGCACTGTTGAGTCAGCAGAGTGTCTTGTTAGATTCAGGGGACGTGGGTCAGAAGATTTGGTGATTAGTAGTCATTTTAGTACAAGTGTGTCTGAAAGATACTCTCTTCTGATTGTCCATGTGAGAAAGTTGTCTCTGTTTATAACAGACTTTCTAACCCAGAGACGTCAGAGGTAAGTGAAGAATCAGGGATCCAGAGAGGTTCCCTGAGGGAAACTGTGCCATGAAGAGGAAACCAGCCCAGACATCCAACTGCATGTGCTCCTGGGATATTCCTAGTGTTCAGGGACCCTGAGCACCCCCAGGTGGCCACAGCCTCTGCTGCAGGGAGTTTTGTGTCTGGGCTCATACTGACTTCCCCTCACTGTGTGTATAGCACAGTAATACATGGCCCTGTCCTTGGCTCTCAGGCTGCTGAGCTCCATGTAGGCTGTGCTCATTGACATGTCTCTTGGACATCTGTATATTCTGTTTGGAGAAGTGTATATTTAGGTCCTTTGCCCATTTTTTAATTGTATTGTTTGTCTTCCTTTGTTTAAGTTGTATGGGTTCCTTATACATTTTGGATATTAACCCTTTATCAGATGTATTCTTGCCAAATATGTACTCCCATACCATGGAATCCGTTTTCATTTTGTTAATGATTTCTTTTGCTGTGCAGAAGTTTTTTTGTTTTTTATTTTGATGTAGTCCCACTTGTTTATTTTTTCTCCTTAGTTTCTATTGTCCTAGGAGATGTATCTATAAACATATTGCTACTAGAGATGTCTGAGATTTTGCTGCCTATGTTTTCTTCTAGAATTTTTATGGTTTCCCTGCTTACATTTAAGACTTTTATCCATTCTGAGTTTATACTTCTGTATGGTGTAAGTTGGTGGTCTTTTTTCATTTTTTGTCTATACAAAAAGAAATTGACAGCCAGTTTGAAATTGAATTGCCATGGCTTAGAGCAATGAATATCCTTACATGATATTATTCTACAATGTCATTATAATTTTTGATATTTTATAGCAGCATATTGTACAATTATTCCAAACAAACTTACAAACTAATTCTTTGAATGATTGGCAGTAATATAAAAAGGACATGAAATGATTTAATCCCTTCCACTGTGTGGAAGGCCCCCTGGGTAGGCACTTGAGCATTCTATGTTGGCCCCTCTTGCCCTTTTTGCCAAGAGGGACCCTCTTCTCACAATCCAATTGCCCACAGCTGTTGCCTGAGCTTTAGGTTGAAGCCTCGTAGTGGCTGGTACCATGGATCTGTCTCTCGCCCAATGGTCTCTCCCATGGCCAGCCAACCTCCTCTGGTATATGTCCAATTATCCCAACTGTCTTGACTCCATAGTATGTTCTTGCCTCCTTTGTCAAATATTACTTGAATATAATGGCTTGAGTCAATTTCTGGGTTCTCTGTTCTGTTTCCTTGATCTATATGCCTATTCTTGTGCCAGTACCAGGCTGTTTGGATTACTGTGGCTTTGGAGTATAACTTGATATCTTGTATTTTGATGTCTCCAACTTTGTTCTTTTTTCTCAAGATTCCTGTAGCTAACGGGGGTCTTCTTTGGTTCCATATAAATTTTTGGAGTTTTTATTCTAGATCTGTGAAATATATTGTTGCTATTTATAAAGGGATTTCATTGAATCTGTAGATTGCCTTGGGTAGTATGGACATTTTAATTATGTTAATTCTACCAATTCATTAACATTATATATTTTTCATTGCTTTATATCTTGCTCTATCTCTTTATTCAACACACTGTATTTTTGAGTACAAGTTTATTTTTGTTTGTTTGTTTTTGTTGTTTTCTTTTTACCTCCTTGGTTAAGTTTATTCCTAAGTATCTTAATTTTTGGTTGCAGTGGTAAATGTGATTGTTTGTTTGGTTTCTTTTTCTGAGAATTCATTATCAGTGTATAAAAATGCCATTGATTTCTACGTGTTAAATTTGTAGCCTGTGACATTGCTGAATTCATTTATTAAATCTCATATTTTTTTGGATGGAGTAGTTAAGCATTTTTAAGTACAATATCATGTCATCTGTGAATAACAAGAGTTTTACTTCCTTCTTTCCAATTTGGATGCATTTTATTTCTTTTTCTTGTCTGATCCTGTGACTAGGACTTCCAGTACTATCTATATACTGTATATAAAAACCTAAGCTACCATTGCGACTGAACAACTGGAGCGACTGGAGCGACTGGAATGACCAGTTGATCAGTCACTATGGTGCACACTGACCACCAGGGGGCAGATTCTCAACTCAGGAGCTGCCCCCTGGTCATCAGTGCGCTCCTATAGCCAACCTCCCATGGCCAGCCAACCTCCTCTGGTCCCTCCCCCCGGCCTGGCAATCCTCCCACAGTCCCTCCACCCACACCTCCCCCCAGCCGACAAACTCCCTGCAGTCCCTCCCCCCATCCTGCCCCCCCTACAGCTGACAGGCCTGGGACAGCCCGGCCTGATTGATACTGGGTGAGACAGCTCTGATAAGCCTTGATCACCAGCCAGGCCTAGGGACCCCACCCATGCACAAATTTCATGCACTGGGCCTCTAGTCTACATATATAAAAGCCTAAGCGACTGAACGACCAAAGGACAAGTTGAGTGGTAACTATGATGCTCACTGACCACCTTGGGGTAGACACTCAATGCAGGAGCTGCCCCCTGCTGGTCAGTGCACTCCCATAGCGGGAGCACTGCTCAGCTGACCAATGGGTGCCAGGCAACAGGCTCATGGCTGGCAAGCATAGCTACGATGGCACAAGCCTCTCCCACTTCTGCGGGAGCGCTACTGAGCAGCGGCAACAGGCACAGCGGGGCCAAGATGAATGGGAATGGCACCTGGCCTGGGCTCAGGCTCCTCCCTGGCCACCTGCCACATTGTGTACTACGACACCCCCCGAGGGGTCCCGGATTGTGAGAGGGCACAAGCCAGGTTGAGGTACCCCACTGGTGCATGAATCCATGCACCGGGCCTCTAGTGTTGAATAAGAGGGGTGAAAGCACACATTTGTGTTTTGTTCCTTTTCTCAGGGGATGTGCTTTTAATTTTTGCTCATTAGGTATGATGTTGGCTCTTGGTTTGTCATACTTTTCTTTTATTATGTTGAGATATGAGCCCTCTTTTCCCACTTTGCTGAGAGTATTTATCAAAAGTGTATGTTGGATTTTGTTGAATATTTTTTCTGACTCTATTGATATGGTCATGTGATTTTTGTCTTTCAGTTTGATTATGTACTGTATCACATTTATTGAGTTGTGACTATTGTCCCAGTCTTGCATCCCTAGAATGAATCCCACTTGGTCATGGTGTATACTAGTAATCTTTTTTTAAAAATATATTTATTGATTTTTTACAGAGAGGAAGGGAGAAGGATAGAGAGTTAGAAACATTGATGTGAGAGAAACATCAATCAGCTGCCTCCTGCACACCTCCTACTGGGGATGTGCCCACAACCAAGGTTCATGCCCTTGACCAGAATCGAACCTGAGACCTTTCAGTCCGCAGGCCGATGCTCTATCCACTGAGCCAAACCAGTTAGGGCAGTAATCTTTTTAATATATTGCTGTATCTGATTTTCTAATATTTTCTTGAGGGCTTTAGCCTCTATGTTCATCAGGGATATTGGCCTATAATTATCTTTCTTAGTAGTATGACCTGGTTTTGGAATTAGGATAATAATGGACTCATAAAAAAGGGTTTAGAAGTATTCCTTCCTCTTGGATTTTTTGGAATAGTTTGGAGAATATAGGTGTTAGTTCATCTTTGAATGTTTGGTAAAACTCCCCTCTGAAGCCATCCAGACCAGTGTTTTTGTTTGCTGGAAGTTTTTTTAATTCCTGCTTCTATTTTCTCAGTTGTTTTTGGCATATTCAGGTTTTCTGATTCTCCCTGTTTCAGTTTTGAGATAATTGTGTTTTTCAAGAATTTATCCATTTTATCCACATTGTTCAGCTTGTTGGCATATATTTGTTTTTAGTATTTTATTACAATCTTTTTTATTTTCAGGCTATCAGTTGTTCCTTCTTTGCTTTCATTTATGATTTTATTTATATCTGGGTCCTCTATCTTTGTTTCCTGATGAGTCTGGCTAATGATTCATTAATCTTTTCTCTTTTCAAAGAACTGGCTCATGGTTTTACCAAGTCCCATTCCTTAGTGGTGACAGGTTCTGTAGTTACCAGAGCTGTCAGGAGGAGACCATGGAAGACACAGAGAGGTCAGGGGAGCAGTGCATGACTTGGGGAAGCTTTGCAGACATAGTGGGTTCTCATAGCTTCGGGAATCCCATCAAAGAAGTCCAATGAGGAAGTGTGGGAGCTCTCCTCCATCCTGGAGATGAAAGGTGAAGGTGGGAGAAACTACAATGCCTATAACATGGAGCTAGGAAAATGCTGTGATAGATATTTATGCCCAACAAGCAGCCTCACCCTGTGTTATTATCCATCTGAGCCCTCAAAGGAGTAATCTACAGAGGATTCAAGGCCATCATTATGAAATGTCAAAGTTTAGCACATGATTATAAGTAAACAAGAATGGGAAAACTGTATAGTTTTCTCCTTTACCAAGATGCTTGATTTCTCATGATCGTTGTGTGTTGAAATGAGATGATTTTCAATGAATCTGTGTTTAATGTCTCTATTAAACTACACTATCTGAAATAGACACTCTGGTTTCATATCACATCAGTGCTTGTGTGGCACCTTTACGAAGAGAGCTGAGGTCATTTCCTGTTTCTGTGGTACCAGAAACAGCAAATCCTGGCACCTGTAAAGGTGAGAAGTGACCAGGAGCATCCCACAAGGGACCTTTGTACCATTCTGATGGGTTTCATTCAGGTTCTACTGTCCGTGTGATGTGCTTATGTTTTATTTAGTGTGGGCCTGTCATATGGAAGGGCTCCTATGTGGTCAGGTGTGCATGTGGAGTCAGACCCTGAGCTCACCATACAGGTTCCTGGGCTGTGTTGGAGACTCACATTGTGGGAAAGTTTCCCAAAACCAGGACAATGAGAGCACTGAGGATGGTCTCTGAAGAGAAAGAGAAAGAGAAAAATCCCCTTGGGGGGCTGTCACCAGGCACAGGAGAAGACCCAGCAGTCTCATCTTTTTCTAGACCACAGCTCTGCCTTCCCAGAGATCTCAGACCTGTGTGAGGAGAGAGCTGTAAGTCTGCACAGCCCAAGAGAAGATTTTCCCTGGAGCTTGAAGAGAAATTTGTATGTGGGGCAGCCTTTCCTATAAGTGCCTGAGTCGGACTTTCCTAGTCATTCTGGCATCTTTGTGGGGGAATCTTTCCATGACCTCACTGACCAAGTTTGTCAAGGAAAGGGTACACCTGGATCATGAAGCAGAGGGTGATCAGGTGAAAGAATGGCCTAAATATTCTGAGCATAAGAAGAAATGGTGGACTAGATGAGTACACTTTTAATTTTTCATGCATCTTTCAAACAGGTGTAAAAGGAATTAGCATTTGTCCAGACCATTTCTGAATCTCAAAATCTTATTGTATCCACATTTCCAAATTTCTTGAATCTATTTTATAGAAATAATTCCGACCATTGTGAAAAAATAAAGATAATGGACATCCATTCTCAGCATCTTACATCTTAATTTATGATGTTATTCTAATCTGAGAAACTACCTCCTAAGCACAGCAGGTGGAATATTCATGATTCTTGATTATGGAAATTTTGTGATTGTGTTTACAGCTTCCTGTGCAAACTATTTTTTAATTGTTTTAATATATTTTATTGATTTTTTTACAGAGAGGAAGGGAGAGGAATAGAGAGTTAGAAACATCGATGAGAGAGAAACATCGATCAGCTGCCTCCTTCACACCCCCCACTGGGGATGTGCCCGCAACCAAGGTACATGCCCTTGACCGGGATCAAACCTGAGACCCTTCAGTCCGCAGGCCAACACTCTATCCACTGAGCCAAACCAGTTAGGGCCCTGTGCAAACTATTTGATATGCAAGCCCATGGCCTATGGCAGAGACCCCAAACTAGTTACATCAGAAACAATAATGACTTCAAGTGGAGAAAAAGACAAGAAATAAAAGCAGTGATCATGTGTGTGTACAACTCAGAACCATTCATATGCTGTAATGATCATGGAAGTAGACTGACCTATTTTCTCAATCTACTGTTACCAGTGATGTGGGGTTCAAGAGGCAGGTGAATGAAGATAATTTCTTCCATTAAATTTATCTTAGAAAAGGAAACTTCAACCCTGAGAGGCATTTCTCACTCTCAGCCACCTTCTGCCCTTTCCCTGGGGTGCTGAACTCTCCCTCAAACATATAACATCCTTTATGTGTAATGTATACATTCTTATATCATACATGCAATTTAGAAATATATTCCTTACATTTATCTTTGTGTTTTAATTTTCTCAATGGAATATTTGGTGGGACACAAGTATTTAGTATTAACCAAATCAAATTTAATAATATTTTCTTTAATGAGTTTTATTTTGTGTGATTTTACAAATAACTCTTATAATGCTGAGCCTCTACGGCCTCTGCTGGGTATCACCTACTCTCAGTGCTATGATCATGATGCCAAGTCAACGACCTTCACCACCAAGGTCTTTCTTCTTTAGCTTTGAGGTCACACTCCTCTGATGCCAGCTGAGACCCCCCAGGATGCACCAAGCCTCCTCCCAGACTCCACCAGCTGCACCATACACTGGACACCTGCAAACACAAAGACATCCTAGTCAGGAAACTCTCACACATCCAGAGTTTCTCTCACTCATGTTCACTCACATACTCAGTGTCTCTTGCTCTCCATAAGTTACCTCTTAAAAGAGCCACAAGGAAAAGCCAGCCAAACCCAAACTCCATGGTAAGTGGTCTGTGTTCAGTCCTGATCACTGAATGGGAACACCTGGGGATCCCGGGGCTGGGATCCTGTCCCAAAGCTGCAGGATCAGGGCTGGGCTAGGTTTTATGAGTAGTGGGGCCCCTGTTTGCATGTCCTCTTACTTCATAGGTAGCTCTGGAAATGAACACTAATATTAAGGACATTGTCCCAGTGTGTGATATGTCCAAGGGTGCTGTCTGTGAAGAGTTACTCCCCACATCTGGGCCTGTGCCCTCCCCACTATCCCCACCTGTTGTAGGAGACCTGCACAGAACCCAGGACAGAACATTGCTGTACAAGTGAAAAGAGAAGGTTTAAACTAAGAGATGCCTTTGACAGTCAAAATAACAACAACCAAAAGAAACCAAATCTTACAACCTGAGAAAGAATATAAGTGTAGGAGGTTCATGTTCAGGAGACAGGAAGTTCCCTCTGACACTATTTCCCCTACAAAGTGTTCAGTGGATAAACGAAGACCAGAGCATGAACCTAGAGCCAGTGGACCAAGTGTTGGGGGAGAGAGGAGAGTCTGTGTGGGTCCCTGAGAACCAGAAGCATGAACTATGGAGACACAGACAGAGCTCCTGGGTCCTATTCCTTCAGGGGAGTTTGGTGCTAAAGGTGTGGCAGCTGCACTGCCTCCTTTGTGGAGTTTATTCTCTAGACTCTTTTGGAAAACCAGTTTCATACATTAGGATATAGAACACTCTTAGTCATAACCAGGTGTGTTTAGGTGAAGATGTCATTAATGAATTAGGAGTAATTAACTTTAAGTCATGAAAATGTTATGATTGGAAACCTGATTGTAAGGACAGGAAAAGGGCCTTTTATTCTTTGATGTGGCCACCACAATTTATGAGAAGTATCTCATAATTCAACCCCAACATGGTTAGCTTCTCTGATTCAAATAACCCTTCTGTTCAAACTGAAGGACAAGAGAAGCGACTCTCAAGGCTACATTCTTGCATCCCCCTCCTCCCTGCTGTTTTCAGAACTCAGGGAACATTCACAACAATGAGTGTCTAGTATATAGAAATTTTCCTTCACCCCTCATATTCAAACAAGCCTCTTTGTGAATCCTTATGACTTTTGCTCTAAGCATGTTACAGGCTTGGGGGAAATATTGATAAGACACCTTCCTAGGACATCTGCAGACTGTTTTCTTGAAAACAAATAAACTGTCACTTTTCAAGACAATCCTCCTGGTATCTGTGCAACTTCAATCCTAAATCCTCCCTTCCCTGTTACCTAGCAATAGCATACATTACTCTTTACAGTAAAAGCTTCATTTTGTTCCTGCCCTATATTGACTACTGATAGACCAGTGCTTTTCCTTTATGGAAAGTAAAACACTTTTTCTCTCTGTATCTCTCCATATAGTTGTGAATTCTTGCACAGGACATGTTACCAGCCATACCCTAACACTGATGTCTGCAAGTGACCCTTGGGACCACTGTCACCATGTCCCCACATGTTTAGGTTCAACTGGAACATGAACCTGACACAGTGCAATATTGGGGGGAAAGCTACCTGGGAACATGATGGGGGATTAACCAAGACAGAACACACAGGTCCAGGGTTTTTGTTCATTAGGTTGTCATCTCCTTTTTGTTTAGCCACTTCAAGTTTTCTTCCCTCACTTTCCTCTGAAACAGCCCCACATATTTCCTAGAGCCATGAAGACACTTTATTGAGAGGGTGCAGGGACACAAGCCATTTGTGTGTTGGTTTTGTATCTTACATCTTTCCTGAATTCTAGTTCTATTAGCTTCTCATACAGATTTTAGGGTTTTCTATGTACAAGATCATGTCATCCGCATACAGATAAGTCAAAAGCATTTTATCTTGTTTCTTTCTGATTTAGACATTTTAAATTTCATTTTCTTGTCTAATTATTCTGACAAGGACTTTTGGTTTTGAAGAATAGAGTAGTCACTGGGAAGACCTTGTCTTGGTCCTGATTTAAGAATAATAGCTTTGAAATTTTCTCTGTGTAACATGGTGTCACTTGTTGTAGTCTCAAATGTGTCCTTTACTATATTGAGGTCTATCAGTTCTACACCTAATCTGTTAAGAATTGTAACTCTGAAGGGATTTTAAATTTTAAGGGCTTTATTCTGTATCTGTTTATTTGATGGTATACTCTATCCTTCATTCTGTGGATAAGATGTATCACGTTTTTTTACTTACATATGTTGAACTATCCTTGCATGCTGGTATGGTATCCCACTTGATCGTGGTAAATGATCCTTTCAATGTGCTGTTAAGTGTCTTAGTATATTGTTGAGGTTTTTTGAATTTATTCTCATCAGGAATATGTATCTGTCATTTTAGTGTGATCTTATGTGGCTTTGGTATCAGTGTAATGGTCACCTCAATAAATCTGTTTGGAAATATCAATTCTTTTAGTTCTTTGAAGAGTTCAAGAAGAGTTGATTAAAACCTTATCAATTCTTCTTTGAAATTCTGGTAGAATTCACCCTTGAGTCCATTTGGCCCTTGTCTATGATCTGTTGGAAGGTTTTTCACTAGTACTTCAATTCTTTTTTTTTTAATTCATAACAATCTAGAAATGTTGGGTTTAAATTCCTAATTTGGGCACCTTCCAAGTGGACTGAGAAATACAACTGTTGATCTTCACTGGGTGTGGTCAATGTTGAAATAATAGTTGCCTGCAGACCACATATTTATTTTACATCCATCCAAGAAAATGAGACACGCCCTAACCTGTTTGGCTCAGTGGATAGAACGTCGGCCTGCGGACTGAAAGGTCCCAGGTTCGATTCCGGTCAAGGGCATGTACCTTGGTTGCAGGCACATCCCCAGTAGGAGGTGTGCAGGAGGCAGCTGATTGATGTTTCTCTCTCACTGATGTTTCTAACTCTCTTTCCCTCTCCCTTCCTCTCTGTAAAAAATCCATAAAATATATTTTAAAAAAGAGAATGAAACATAACCATGTTTTCTTATATAGAATTCATAAAGTACAATGTGTAATGTGATGAATGGTTTTGTAACACTTCTCATGTGTGAACGCATGTCTTTTCCAAAAAGGAATGTGCGCCTGTGTGTATGTGTGACTGTTTGTGTGACTGTGTATGTGTATGGGTGTCTGAAAGTTTGTGACACTGTGTGTGTGACTGTGGTGTCTATGTGACCCTGTGTTTTCTGGGCAAGTAATAAGAGGATAGTATTGATGCAGCAGGTCCCTGAACTGCTCCTCAGCTTCCAACATGCTCCTGATGCACATCTCACCCACAGGGAAGCTAGAAAACCTTGGATCCAGGAGGAAAGCTGGAGGGAGGAGTGCAATAATGCACATACCAGCTCTCAGGATCACCTGTCCCCACTGTGGGGTTAGCACTGTGTCCTGAAGGATAGCAGGGGCCCCTCCTGTGGGCCAATGTGAGGGCTCCCTTTGTTTGGTTCACTGAGCTGATGAGCTGACAGCTCTTCCAGGGGTCAATGTGGACCCAGAGAGGATGGGTGTAGTCCACCAGCCCTGAGTGTGGTCTGGCCTTTCAGCAGAGGGAGGGCCCTGTGATCTCCTTGGAACCAGGAGGGGGAGGGCACACAAGAAAGTCAGACACTGAGGGAGCTGTGACCTCCCAAGGGATAGATGCAGAGCTATGCACACAACCCAGTCCCAGCAACCCACCTGCGGAGTTCACACTCCTCCGTGAAATGTTGAAAAGACAGTGAAAACCACTTTTGGAATTTGTGAAGGAGACTTGGTGAAGGAGAGTCCACATTAATGCCAACATGTAACCTGTACACAGACAATGTCCCTTCTTCATTGTGTCTGCAGTGAGAATATGGGAAGGAAGAATCATCCCTGGAGGCAAATGAGAGCTTGAGAGGAAATCCCTGGGCCCACAGGAAGGCCCTCCCCTCCCCACCTCCCTCTGCCCCTGCTCCTGTGGCTGATCTCTATGATGTGGATCCTGAGTGCCCCTGATGTTCAGAGTGCTGCCTGTAGCCCAGACCTGCTGTCTCCTTCAGGGAGGTTTTTGACTGAGCTCACACTGACTTTGTCTCCCTGTGTGTCTCACACAGTAATACAGGGCCGTGTCCTCAGTGGTCATGGAGCTCAGCTGCAGGGAGAACTAGTTCTTGGACATGTCTCTGGAGTTGGAGATTTGCCCCTTTAGGGAGGGGCTCTAGTAAGTGTTTCCATTATGATTTATGCACCCTATTCACACCAGCCCCTTCCTCAAGGTTGGCGGATCTAGCTCCAGTCATAACTTATGGTTGTAATGGAGAATCCATAGACCATGAAGGTGAGGGAGAGAGTCTGTGAAGGATTCACCAGTCCTGGGCCTGACTCCTGCAGCAGCACCTGAGACAGGACACCTGGGGACAAGGAGCATCAGTCCTATCAGTCACCTGCAGTCACAGCCATCCCATGACCCCTGTCTGACCCCTGAGACCCTCACCTTGAGGGGCTGTCACCAGGCACAGAGAAGACCCAGCAGTCTCATCTTATTCTAGGCCACAGCTCTGCTTTCCCAGAGACCTCAGCCCTGTGTGAAAGGAGAGCTGTGAGCCTGCACAGCCCACAAGAGGATTTACCCTGGAGCTGGAAAAGAAATGTGCATATAGGGCAGCATTTTCCTTATAAGTAGAGGGACTGAGGTCAGAATTCGTGGTCATTTTGAATCCTATGTTGGGGCATATCTTCCCTTGACCACACTCACCAGGTTACTCATGGATGGGGCCCAACTGGGTCATGAGACTCATTGGAATTAGGTTAAAGACAATCTCTCCTGAGCAAAAGAAGAAATGTTGGACTAGATGAGTAGGCTATATTGGTAAATTCTCATTCATCTTTCAAACACATTTAATAGGAATTACCATTTGTTTAGCTTCTGAAATCCAACACTTACATATATCTACAATTACCAAATGTTTATCATTGTCATTTTATATGCTAACTAGAGGCCCATTGCATGAAATTTGTGCACAGGGGTTGGAGGGTGTGTCCCTTAGCCTGGCCTGCACCCTCTCCAATCTGGGACCCATCAGGGGATGTCCAACTGCCGGTTTAGGCCCGATCCTTGTGGGATCGGGCCTAAACCGGCAGTTGGACATCCCTCTCACAATCCAGGACTGCTGGCTCCTAACCACTTGCCTGCCTGCCAGCCTGATCGCTCCTAAACCATTCCCCTGCTGGCCTGATTGCTGCCTAACTGCTCCCCTGTCAGCCCAATTGCCCCCAACTGACCTCCCCTGCCAGCCTGGTCTCCCCTAACTGCCCTCCCTTGCTGGCCTGGTCACCCTCAACTGCCATCCCCTGCAGGCCTGGTTGCCCCAACTACCCTCCCCTGCTGGCCATCTTGTGGTGGCCATCTTCGGGTGGCCATCCACAATGTCTTCATTTTTGAGGTAACTTTGATATAAGTAACTGCTTCCCAACCACAAGAAAAAGGGAGACCCTTGATTCTTTTTTTAAAAATATATTTTATTGATTTTTTTTTTACAGAGAGGAAGGGAGAGGGATAGAGAGTTAGAAACATCGATGAGAGAGAAACATCGATCAGCTGCCTCCTGCACACCCCTTACTGGGGATGTGCCCACAACCTAGGTACATGCCTTTGACTGGAATTGAACCTGGGAACCTTCAGTCCACAGGCTGGTGCTCTATCCACTGAGCCAAACCGGTTAGGGCAAGACCCTTGATTCTTGATATTGGAATATTTTTATTATGTTATAACACACTGTGCAAACTCTTCCCTTATGCAAGACCATGGCTTACTGCAGAGACCCCAAACTAACCATATTGGAAAAAAAAATCATGTTTTAAGCTGGGGAAAAGATTAGAAATAAAAACAGTGATTATGCATGTGTACCATTGAGATCTTTCATATCTTGAAATTAGATGGCAGCCTGTTAAGTGACCTGATTTCTCAGTCTAGTGTTATCAGTGATGTTGGGGTTCAGAGTGAGGGGAATTGGAGAATTCCTAGCATAAATTTTCTCACAGGAAAGAGAACTTCAATCCTGTATGGAATCCCTCACTTCCTGCCTCCCTCTGCCCTGTCCTTGGGGATGCTCACTGTGGTCAGAGGGTGCTGGGCTCTCCCCATAACATACAACAGCCTTAATGTATAATGCACACATTCTCCCACAAGGCACATGATTCAGAAAGATAGTCTCTTGCTAAGTTTGTCATTTAATTGCCTTGATGGAATATTTGGTGGCACAAATGGTTTTCATTTTATTAAAGTTCAACTCATTACTCTTTTCTTTTATGTGTTTTATTTTGGGTGATGAGTCTTTCTTCTCTAGCTTTGGGGTCACATGAGTCTGGTGCCCACTGTCCATCATGCTCTTATCCTGATGGCTGGCTGGGAACCTGAGCTGAGTGGGGCTCAGCTGTACTGTTGAGTCAGCAGAACCTCTGGTTAGGTTTAGGTGACATGGCTAATAATACTTAAAGACTGATTGTCATTTGGGCACAACAGTATCTGAAGGGAACTATCTGCCTTTGGTCCAAGTGAGAAAGTTGTCTCTGTTTACAGCAGACTTTCTAACTCAGAGATGTCAGAGGTTAGTGCAGAGCCAGCCCAAACGTCCAACTGCACCTGCTGCTGGGATGGTCCTGTGTTCAGGGACCCTGAGCGCCCTCTCGTGGTCACAGCCTCTCCTACAGGGAGGTTTGTGTGTGGGCTGACACACACTTCAGTTGCTTGTTGAAATGAGATAATTTCCAGTGAATCTTTGTTAAAAGTTCCTATTAAACTACACTGCACGGGATAGGCACTCTGGTATCATCTCACATCAGTGCTTGTGTGATACCTTTATGAAGAGAGTCCAGGTCATACCCTGCTCCTGTGGTACTAGAAATAGCAAAGCCTGCACCTGTATAGGTGAGGTGACCAGGGATCAGCCCTGAAGGGCCCTTTGCACCATTCAGATGGGTTTCATCCATCCAGCTTCCACTGTCCCTGGTACGTGCACATGTTTTATTTACTGTGGGCCTGTCAGAAGGAAGGACCCTATGGGGACAGGTGGGCATGTGAGTCAGACCCTGAGCTCAGCACACAGCTGCCTGGGCTGAGCTGGGGTCTCTCTTGGTGGGAAAGTTTCCAACGACAGGCGATGAGAGCCCTGAGGATGGTCTCTGTCGAGAAGATAAAGCAGAAAATACAGTTGCATGGTGAGGAGAAGCTCCGGTACCTGTCCATATGTCATCTGCCAACAGCAGTGTTACCTCCTCCTCTGTTGTCTGCAGTGAGAATGCAGGAAATTAGAGCCACAGAGAAAGAGCAAGATTCTTCCCTGGATGCAGCTGAGAGCTTGAGAGGAAATGCCTGCTCCCAACAGGAATCCCTTTCCACCCGCACATCCCTCTGCCCCTGCTTCTGGGGCTGATCTCTGTGCTGTGGTCCTGAGCGCACCCTAGTGTCCTGATTGTCCTCTTTGTGTCTTGGCGCCCCCTGGTGGCACCAGCGTCTCCTGCAGGGAGGTTTGTGTCAGGGCTCACACTGACTTCCCCTCACTGTGTCTCTCCCACAGTAATACAAGGCCATGTCCTAGTCTCTCAGGCTGTTCAGTGTTAAATAAAGTTGGCTCTAGTGTCCCTGGTCATGCTGAGGCGAGATTTCAGTGTTGGGTTATAGTTTTTACCTCCATTACCCTACATAACCCCCACCCACTCCAGCACCTTTCCTGGAGCCTGGCGGGTCCAGTGCACATGATAGCTTGTTAAAGAGAATCCAGAGACAGTGCAGGTGAGGGAGAGGGTCTGTGAGGGCGTCACCAGTCCTGGGCCCGGCTCCTGCAGCTGCACCTGGAACAGGACACCTGGGGACAAGGAGCATCAGACCTGTCAGTCACATGCAGTCACAGCCATCCCATGACCCCTGTTTGACCCCTGAGATACTCACATTGGGGGGCTGTCACCAGGCACAGGAGAAGACCCAGCAGTCTCATCTTCTTCTAGACCACAGCTTTGCCTTCCCAGAGACCTCAGCCCTGTATGAGGAGAGAGTTGTGAGCCTGCACAGCCCAGGAGAGGATGCACCCTGGAACTTGAAAAGACATTTGCATGTGGGGCAGCCCTATTCTTATTAATGTAGGGCCTGAAGCTCAGGATGCCCTGGTCTTTCTGGGGCCTGAGTGAAGGCATTTCTTCCCTTGATCTCACTCAGCATGTAAGTCAGGGACAGGGGACCACATGAGAGTCTTGAGACTCATTGGATTTAGGTCAAAGCACAGCCTCACCTTTCTGAGCATAAGAGGAAACATGGACTAGATGAGCAGGTTACACTTTTACCTTCTCATGCATCTGTCAGATGCAAAAAGGAATAACATTTGTTCAGATAATTTCTAAAACTGAGAACCCTAGTGTATCCACAATTTTAAAAATTTTAAGTCTCATGTTATTACAAACACTTTCTACCCTTATGGAAAAAGTAAAAAGGACAGACAATTTTAATATTTTATGTCTTAATTTCTTCACGTTTTTTTTTTTTTTGACCTGATAAACTACTCCTCAATCCTAGGCATGTGGCACACTACTGACTCTTGATGCTGCAAATTTTATAATTGTGTCTACAGCTTCCATGTGCAGAGACCCCAAACTAGTTACATCAGAAATAATCATGGTTTTAAATGGAGAAAACACAAGAAATGAAAATAGTGATCATGTGTGAGTACAGCATCGAAACATTCATAGGTTGAAATGATGATGGAAGGAGATTGACCTGTTTTCTCAGTCTAGTGTTATCAGTGATGTTGGGGCTCAGAGTGAGGGACATTGGAGAATTCCTAGCATACAGTTTCTCCCAGGAAAGGGAACTTCAACTCTGGCCGGAAACCCTCATTCCCAGCCTCCCTCTGCCCTGTCTCTGGGCATGCTTACTGTGGTGAGAGGGTGTTGGGCTCCCCGCTAGAACATACAACATTCTTAGTGTGTAATACATGCATTCTCCCATCAGGCACATGATTCTGAAAGATATTGTCTCCCTAAGCTTACCATTTAATACCTTTGATGGAATATTTGATGGGACAAATGTTTTTTATTTTATTAAATTTCAATTCATCAGTACTTTTTGATGAATCCTGTTTTGGGTGATTTTACTAAGAATTCCTCAGAACATTCTGAGTTTTCACAGTCATTGTGGATTTGCTACAGCAGCCACAGGTATGGAGCAGGTTCTGGTACCAGAGGGGAGCACTGCTGGTAAACTACTCATAATTCTGGGTGTGACTGTGGAACTGGGCTGGGGAGGAAGCTGGAGTTGTTTTGAGTCACTTGACAGAAATATGCCTGATGTTCATGGACAGAGAGTTACTGGACATGTGGGTTTAAAGCTTCCTCCAGTGAAGGCCCAGTAGGAAATGCAGGACATGAGAGAGACAGCTTGTATCATCGTAGGAAATACCTGAATAATTATGAGCAGAATTGTTAAAGATAATGCAGGCAGGGATCAAGAGAAATAAGGAACGTGTCACTGCAAACTCATGGGAAGGGAATCCCAATTTCCTACATGCACATTATCACAGTGTCTCTGTTCTAGAAGGTAACACTTTCCCAGGTCCAGGGGATCAGCACTTGGACACCTTTGGGGTCATTATTGATCTGGTCTCATCATGAATCACCCAAACTGCATTTCTTATTGAGTCTCCATTTACGAATTCACTCAACACTGATAGGGAAGAGTGTATACTCCTCACTGGAGGAGCCATGACGATGGTGTGTCTGTATGAGGAGCCATCATTTCATTGGACGAGAACCCCAGTCTCAGTCAGTCATCCTCCTCCTCCTCCCTCTCCTTCTCCTCCTTATTTGCTTACTTATAATCAATTGTCCTTCTACTCATTTATGTAGATATAATTGTTCTTCATACATAAGAGCCCCCTATCTCATTTTTGCTCATATTTATGGTTATTAAGTGGGATTGGTAGTCACACTGTATATTATTTTATGTTTCACTGCTGACAACTGATGGCTCCATCCTGCCTCTTCTTCATCAGACTCTGATAAGAAAGGTTTGTTCTCCTTTTCATTTGCCAACAAGAAGTTGGAACCACACAAGGAAGCAGAATTCCGCCCACTGGCCCACCATCTCAGAGAAAATAAAATCCTCCTTTCCTGCCTCTATCCAAGCACCTTTGACTTCCTAGAAGGCCTTTCCTTTGCCTCCCAGAGATTTGAAGTATGAGCACAATAATCATTCCATGTCCCTTGGTGTGTGTGTTTGTCGTCAGCCTGGACATCTGTACAAGCTGCTGTGGGTCCCCATGCTTCGGACTAGCCTGTTCCCCACCTCTCTTGGTGCTATGAGCATGATGGCAAGTCAATGACATTAACCACCTGGGGTCCTTCTTCTCTAGCTTTGGGGTCACATTCCTCTGGTGCCCACTATCCAAAAGCCCCTGTCCTGCTGGCTGGCTGGGACACTGAGCTGTGTGGGGCTGACCTGCACTGTTGAGTCATCACAGCCTCTGGTTGGGCTTAGGTGACTTGGGTAGAATTTTTTCTCACTAATTGGTACTTGACACAGAGTGTCTGAAAGAAACTCTCTGACTTTTGTCCATGTGAGAAAGTTGTCTCTGTTTACAACAGACTTTTCTAACTCAGAGACTTCAGAGGTAAGTGCAGAATCAGGGATCCAGAGGTTCCCTGAGGGGAACTGTGACATGAAGAGGAAACCAGCCCAAACCTCCAACTGCACCTGCTGCTGGGAAGGTCCTTGTGTTCAGGGACCCTGAGCGCCCCCTGGTGGTCACAGCCCCTCCTGCAGGGAGGTTTGTGTCTGGGCTCACACTGACTTCCCCTCACTGTGTGTCTTGCACAGTAATACAAGGCTGTGTCCTGGGCTCTCAGGCTGCTCATTTGCAGGTAGGCAGTGCTTTTGGAATCATCTCTGGAGATAGTGAATCTGCCTTTCACAGATGCAGCGTATTCCGTGGTGTGACCGTTGGCTTTGTTTCTTATGAAACCTACCCATTCCAATCCATTTCCTGGGGTCTGCCGGATCCAGTTTATATAATAGTCACTGAACATGAATCCAGAGCCTTTGCAGGATAGTCTCAGAGATCCCCCAGGCTGCACCAAGCCTCCCCCAGACTCCACCAGCTGCACCTCACAATGGACACCTGCAGACAAGAGAGTTGTCATTAGGAGCAGGCACACACATACACTCACACACACTCACAAGCCCCAGCTTTTCCATAAAGTTACCATGTAAGAGCATCAAAGCGAGAGCCCAGCTCAGCCCACACATCATGGTGCTGCTTCTGGGTTGATGCCTGGAGCAAATGGAGACTGCAGGTCCCAGGGTGGGGCTGCTCTCCCAGAGGTGCAGGGACAGGGGCTGGGCTGGGCTTATCATCAGAAGGAGATCCCCATTTGCATGGGCTCCTCCTCTTAGGGACAGAGGAGTGGAGTCCCTGGGGGACAGTCCCCTGGACTCAGAGGAACAAGCACCTCCTGTGAGCATGGAGATGTTCATGAGGGGTGGCTCGTCTGTGTGCTGCAGTGCAGTTGCTGTTGTTAATACCACCATCACCAGTTACACCCTAGATAATTTACAATTATGTCCCACCCACAGGTGCAGGATATTCCAGCTCAGAGTAAATTCTTCTTGTGTCCTTGTCCACGTGTCGATACCCAGAGAGAGCTGCCTCCCCACCTCCAGCTCCCAGAACTGGGGCCCTGCAAGGCTGCTCTTCTGTGGCATCCAGACATAACCAATGCCCATGCCCTTCTGTGGCCACTGGTTCATCAGAGCATAGAGAGAGAGGGAAGAAGGAGCCTGCACACTTAGAGCCTTTTAACTGCCCTAGACACTCTCTGGGCTCAGTCTCCTCCCCGCTCACCCCAATGGCTGACCAACTTTTACAGCAAGTTACTCATCTGTGGGCTCACATCACAGGAATCATTCAATGAACGGTTTGTAGGGAGCCACTAGGATTCAAATACCCACTGTCATTATTACAGACAATCTCTGGAAAGTTTGAAAGAATGACATCCTTAAATAAAACCTAAATACACCCTTACAGCTCCTTGGCCAAGGGTCCTCCCATGTGGCCTTGGTGTCCACGGTGTTAGGAGGACATCAGCCATCTCCCTGTGACTTGGTGACTGGGAGGACCAGGAATTTACAGATTTCTCCTCCAGTGACTGTCCGCCTTGCTGCATGCTGATGTGGGAGGTACTGAAAGGGCTCATGCTTTCTCCCAGCTCTAAGACTGCTTTTCCACCACAGCTGTGTCAGATCCTCCCCTGACCTTCCACCAGGAGACTCTGTCTGTTGAAGGAAACATCAGAGAAACGCTGTCCTTGCCCACCACCTGGGTGTTGGGGGAGGGAAACGCAGGGTGTACTTTGAACAAACAATGCAGCAGTAAACTCAGGGGTCCTTCCTGGTGGTCATGTGACACCACACTCTCCATCTTTCCAGGGGCTGTGACACAGGCAAGTAGGCTGGAAAATCCAAGACTGGATCCTGGCAGGTTGGATTTCTGGTGAGCACCTGCATCCTAGGTGCTGATTTCTCACTGGAATCTCAGAGGTGGATGGACCAAGGGAGCTTCCCCAGCCCTCTTTTTTAAGGGCACTAATCCCACTCATTTGGACTCCACCCTCAAGACCTGAGTAGGTCCCCAGGCCCCACCTCCTAACACCATCTCCTTGGGCTTTAGGTATTAATGTGTGAGTATTTGAGGGACACATGCACCATGTCCATAGCAGCAACTAAAGGATCCAATCATGAACCCACCCATTTGGGAGGATGCTCCAATAGAGCTCCCCTACCTGAGGATGCTCGTCATCTTGAGGAAATGACACAAGTCCTTCAGAACAAGGGTCTCTTACTGATAGGTTTGGGACATGCTGATGCCAGCTGCTGCTTGTTTGAGAGATTTTAGAGGAGTCTGAAACCTGAGCCAGGACAAGCCATTCATATGGAAAGGCTGCTGGAATCATTTTGGGTGGGGCTTCAATTTGGAGGGGGCATGTTCTCAGGGAATCAGCAGGGCAGAGCAAACTGTGTGAGCCACACTGATGGAATTTCAGATATGGCTTTGAGGCAGCTATGTGATGGAGGAGGTCTCAGCACAGAAACAATGGACTCCTGTGAGCAGCTGTGTCTGGAAGAATGGCACCACAAGTTCCTGCCCTAATGCCAGACAATCAGTTCTTTCCTGTATGTCCCAGGATCCCCCAATTCCAACCCTTATGTCTGGAGCTCAGAGGAAGCAAGAACCTGTAAACTACTGTGCTGGCCCTTTAAGAGGAACAGCCTGGGTCTCCAGCTGCTTCCATGTCATTCAAAGACAATTGCTTCTGGTTTTTACAACCTGAAGTTCTGAGGACTTCTGTTTCCAGCTCTGGAAACCTTGGTTTGGGGTCTTGTGTGGGGCTGGGACCCTTTGCTTCTCACAGGGGACTCCACAGCTGAGATATCCCTCCTGATTAAAAACACACCACATGTGAGTGTCGGACTAGCCTGTTCCCCACCTCTGCCTTTCCTACCAATCTCGGTGTGCTTTCTCCCATACCTCCCTAGACCAGAATGATGGTTGTCCTATCTTTTAGTTGTACATTTCTTGTGGGTGTGGGAGGCAGCAAGAACATGCATTTACCTATGCCTCCAAATTGGTTCTCACCCTTTTCCAATTTTTTAAACAGGAGGCTTATATTATTGATTTAAACATCTTTATTCTTTTCTAATATGTAAGCATTTAATGCTAAACATTTCCCTCTAAGCATTGCTCTAGCTCCATCATAGAAAATTTGATATTTTGTAATTTCATTTTCTTCCAGGTTTGAAATACATTTTCTGTTCATTTAGAATTCTACGTTGATGTGGCTATTGTGCCTTGATTTAATGTTGTTTATTTTCATTCTTCTTGGGGTACTTTGGTGTCCTTAGATCTCTTTATAGTTTACATCAAATTCTGAAAATCTATTTGCCATAATTTCTTCAAACATTTTACTTGGTACCCCCTCTCTCCTCTTTCTGGGATTCCAATTACATTTATATATATATATATATATATATATATATATATATATATATATATATATATATATATATGACTGCTTTATTGTCTCTTACATTCCTGACACTTGACTATTTTTCGAAAATTTTTTTTTGTGTTCCATTTTGGAGAGTTTCCATTAGACTTCTTTAAGTTCACTTACGTTTATTCTTCAGTGTTAGTCTTACTCCATGTATTTTTTATTTCAGATGTTGTTATTATCAACCTCTAGAAATTAAAAATACAGACCAGTTCTACCGAGTTCCTTTCTGTGAGATTAAAGCCCTTGTGTATTTTATTCAACAGAAGCTCCTGACAGAAGACTGTTCTTTTGCTAGCACAGCAGAGGTTATTGGTTGCTGGGGCTGCAATAACGTTTCTCTGGTCACTGCCCAAGGACTTTCCCAATGGCCTCCTTAAAATTGCAATGTCTCCAGGAGAAGAGACCAAAGGGAATATTAAGGGCTCCTTCTGACTGATGAATGGGGCAGAGGAAGTAAGTGACTTCCTCTAAAGGGTGGCGTGAAAGAAAATGTAAGGCATAAAGGGGAGAGGCAGTGAGTCCTTGAGGAGAGTGTTTACCCCTGGAGAATAAAACCACTGACCAGATCATCAAAGAATATACCCCCCAGGTCCCAGCTCCTGAGCTGGTCCTCATGCTCTGTGGTCCTGAGCACCCCTTGGTGTCCTGAGCGACCCCTGCAACCCTGCCCAGCTGCCTCACTCAGGGAGGTTTGTGTCTGGGCTCACACTGACTTCCCATCACTGTGTGTCTTGCACAGTAATACATGTCATGTAAATCAACATGTAAATCAGGGACTGGGGACCGCATTAGTCATGAGACACATTGGATTCAGGTCAAAGCACAACTTCACCTTTGTGAGCATAAGAAGAAGCATGGACTAGATGAGCAGGTTACACTTTTACCTTGTCAGCCATATTTCATACAGATATGAAATGGATTTGCATTTGTTCAGACCATTTCTGAATCTGAACACTCTAGTATGTTTACAATTTCCAGATTTTTTCATAATTTCATAAAATAATTTCTACTTTTGTGTAAAAAAGGAAAGATAAAGGACAGCCATTCTCAGTATCTTATATCTTAATTTATGATGTTACTTTGATCTGATAAACTGTTTGCCAAGAAATGCTGGTGGTCTTGATCTGGAATCTAGAAGGAACCTGGAGAAGGTGCTGTGCATAAATTAAATAAGAGTCCATAGACAAAACATAATTTTGAAAGGCATCATGGGGAGTCAGAGAAGACTTAGCTAAAGGAACTAAGTTCTCCTTGTCTCAGGACCCCTTGCTTTTTATTAACACAATTTGTCCTAAGGAGAGGTAGATATACACATCAAAAGGTAGGGTTTGTTTCACAGAATCCATTGTCAGATTGGAAGAATAACCTCCAGCTGTTCAGGTGTTTGGCCAGGAGGAGGCGATAACATGTAGATTGAAATGCCCTTAGCTGTCTGGCAGCAAGGCAATCATGTATGCATTCTTTTCAGGTTTGGGGAAATGCCCTCAGCCATCTCCAGATGATTCAGCCATGCTGACACGCTGGAATTGGCTTCCTGCAGCCAAGTACAGGCTGGTGAGACATTCTTGCTTCTTGATTTTGGAAATGTTGGAATTGTGTCTACAGCTTCTTGTGCAAACTCTTCCTTTATGCAAGTCCATGGCCTAGTGCAGAGACTCCAAATTAGTGACATCAGAAATAGTCATGCACTGTGACAGGGCCATGGAGGTAGTCCTGGGGAAAGGGTGTCTGCATCCTGGCTCAGGGAGGGCTGGCAGTGTCTTCAGGAAGGTAATGCCATGAATCATCAGGTTCAAGCACATGCATGTCAAGGTCCCGAGTCTGGAATCAGCCCTTCCACTGCCTACTTGTCTGTCTGCTCCCAGAAATCTGTGTGACATGGGAAAACTGAGTGACATGGGAAGACTGGGACCCATGACCTTGTCCCCTTGTTGCACCTCCTGTCCCTCCACAGCCAGCAGGTCACTGGCCCTGGAAGACCTTATGTGGAATCCCCTGTCAGGATCAGACATCAGCATCTTGGAAATTCTCATAACAAGCCATCCAATAGCCATAGCACACCATGGCACAGGGTCAGTTCTGGTCAGGAGAGATTTCTCCCTCTTCCTTGGAGCCTTTGCCTGAATTAGTTGATTCCCTTTCAATGGATGGGGCCCTGGTGACAGGTGGGTGTGGTGTCAGTTCTGTACCAGCTCAGGTCCTCAGAGGGAGGGGCTGGGGCAGCCTTTCCTGCACAAGCTGGGGAAGTCCTGATATAAACAGAGATGGCACTAGGAATATTGGAGCAGTATTGGATGGTGCAGGTCAGACCACTGAACTCTGATCTCCCCGACCTCTGTCCCCCCTCAGATCAGCCTTCCCTTCCTTGGGGTTGGGGGCTCACTCTAAATACTAATGCATTAAATAGGAGTTTACAATGGAATTACTTAAAAATATTGCCAGTATGTGTAATTTGATTAAGCTCCTAGGAAAGTCAGCATTAAATATAGTCAAATATAAAGGCACCATGAAAAGGACATGATAAAGATAGGAAGTGGAAATTCCTCTGAAAACAAATGGGAGAAATTAATTGCAGAAGCTGAAAGTGGTCAGTGGGGGTGAAAGCTGTGAGGAGGCTGAGACACTAAGCCACAGTGGGACTGACTCCCGTTGACTTGAGGTTTGCCTGTTTATGGAAGGTCTTCAATGGGACCAGGTACTGGACTGACAATTCTAGTGGATCCAAGACACAGAATCATCCTTTCAAATGGGAGAACCAAGAGTTTTGCTCATTTAAAACACAGTCCTCATCTTCCTCCAGTGACATTGGCTATTTATTGTTGTTTTCATAAACATGTTTGCAATGTGGACTCATCTCTCCATCCTGCTTTAGGTCTATTCTGTAATGTTGGCCTCACAGATGCTGACTGGATATCTAGGCTATGGTCACTGCGGACAGTGGTGGCATTGGGATGACCAGCCGCCTGGCCTATTCTGGACTGTTGTCTGCTCCAGCACCCAGGGGCCTGTCCCTCATGCTGCTCCACAGCTGGTGGGGCTGCCCGGATGACTGTGACCCCAGGTGTGTGACTGTAAGAGGGGCCCTCAGGTCAGCATCCCACAGGACTCACACATGAACCAGCTTGACCTGCAGCAGGACCCAGGGGACCTAAACTCACAACTGATAACATAGGGATCCTCATGAGGGGAGTAGAGACAGGACACAGGATGGGAAAATATGCATACCTAGGTATGTGTCCTGCTGGCAAATTGAACCCACAACCCTTCCATATACGGTACAAAGCTCCATCCAGTGGAGCCACCTGGCCAGGAAACAGGCGTGTATTTTTGTATGAACATAAAGATTCATTCCTCTGCCCTAGCCAGTTTTGATCACTGGATAGAGGGTCCACCAGGTTCAAGGGCAAGTACCTTGGTTGCAGGCTTCTCCCCGGACTTTGCCCCTGGTCAGGGCATGTGCAGGAGGCAACCTATCAATGTGTTTCTTTCGCATTGATGTTTCTCTGTCTTTCCCTCTCTTATACTCTCTCTAAAAAAAACAAACAAAAAAGCAAACAAAAATATTCATTCTTTTGGAGCAAACACTCCTAGTAGGATCAGTGAGACACATGTGAAGTATATATTTAATTTCTTTAAAAAAAAAACTGGATTCACTTTGTAAAGAAAAGAATAATGGGACATACAGGGATTTGGTGAGGATAGCCCCCATGTACCGTTGATATGTCATCTGAAAACCACAATATTACCTCCTTCTCTGGTTTATGCAGAGAGAATATGAGAAATCAGAGCCACAGAGAAAGAGTGATTATCATCCCTCATTGCAACTGAGAGCTTGAGAAAAAATCCTTGCACCCATCAGAAAGGTTTTTCCCTCCCCACTCCCTCTGCACCTGCTCCTGGGGCTGCTCTCTGTGCTGTGGGTCCTGAGCACCCCCTGGTGTCCTGAGAGCCCCCTTCAGCCTAGCCCTACTGTCTCCCTCAGGGAGGTTTGTGTCTGGGCTCACACTGACTTCCCATCACTGTGTGTCTGTTGCACAGTAATACATGGCAGTGTCCTCTGTGGTCACAGAGCTCAGCTGCAGAGAGAACTGGTTCTTGGATGTGTCTCTGGAGATGGAGGTTCGGCTCTTGAGGGAGGGGCTGTAGTAAGTGTTTCCATCATAGCGTATGCACCCCATCCACTCCAGCCCCTTACCCAGGGGCTGGCGGATCCAGGTCCAGCAGTAACCACTGGTGATGGAGTAACCAGAGACAGTGCATGTGAGGGAGAGGGTCTGCGAGGGCTTCAACAGTCCTGGGCCCAACTCCTGCAGCTGCACCTGGGACAGAACACCTGGAGACAAGGAGCATCAGTCCCTGTCAGTCACATGCAATCACAGTCATCCCATGACCCCTGTCTGACCCCTGAGACCCTCACCTTGGGGGGCTGTCACCAGGCACAGGAGAAGACCCAGCAGTCTCATCTTCTTCTAGACCCCAGATCTGCCTTCACAGAGACCTCAGCCCTGAGTGAAGGGAGAGCTGTGAGCCTGCACAGCCCAGGAGAGGATTTACCCTGCAGCTTGAACAGAAATTTGCATTTAGTGCAGCTTTTCCTATAAGTGTAGGGCTTGTGGTTGGGCTGCCCTGATCTTTCTGGAGCCCCTCTTCAGGCATATGTTCCCTTGACCTCACTAAGCATGTAAGTCAGGGACAGGGGACCATATGAATAATGGAGCACATTGGAATTAAGTTAAAGAAAGTCCTAAACATCCTGAGCATAAGAAGAAATGGTGGACTATATGAGTAGGTTACACTTTTAACTTTTTATGCATCTTTCAAACAGATGTAAAAGGGATTAACATTTGTTAAAATTTTTTGAATCTAATTTTGTAAAAATAATACCTACCATTTTGAAAATAAAAATAAAGAACAGCCATTTTCAATGTCTTATGTCTTTATTTGTGATGTTACTTTGATCTGAGAAACTGCCTCCCAAGAACAGGTAGGTGAGATATTTGTAATTTTTTTAAATATTTTTATTGATTTTTACAGAGTGGAAGGGAGAGGGATAGAGAATTGGAAACACTAATGAGAGAGAAGAATTGATCAGCTGCCTCCTGCACGACCCCTTGTGGGGATTGAGCTCACAACCTAGGTACATGCCCTTGGCTGGAATTGAACCTGGGACCCTTAAGTTCGCCAGTCAACACTCTATCCACTGAGCCAAACTGGTTAGGGCACATTTCTAATTCTTCATGATGGAAATTTTGTGATTTTTTTCCTCAGCTTCTTGTGCAATGTTTTAATGCAAATTATTTGATATGCAAGCCCATGGCCTATGGCAGAGACCCTAAACTAGTTACATCAGAAATAGCCATGGTTTTAAGTGGAGAAAAGACAAGAAATAAAAGCAGCAATCATGTATGTGCACAACACATAATCATTCATATGTTGAAATGATGATGGAAGGGGTTTGACCTGTTTTCTCAGTCTAGTGTTATCAGCAATGTTGGGGCTCAGAGGGAGGAGAGGGAAGAGAATTCCTAACACAGAATTTCTCACAGGAAAGGAAACCTCAACCATGAGAGGAATCCCTCACTCCCAGCCTCCCTCTGTCCTTCCTCTGGAGGTCACTGTGGTCACAAACATATAACATCCTTAATGAGTAATGTATATGTTCTCAGATCAGACGTAAGATTTAGAAATATGTTCATTATATTTATGTTTGTATTTTTATTTGCTCAATGGAATCTTGGCGGGACAAAACGTTTTAGTTTAAACCAAATATAATTTAACAATATTTTCAGCAATAGATTTTATTTTGGGTGATTTTTTAAAGAACTTCCCAGAAAATGCTGAGCCTCCACTGTCCATGTGAATTGGCTACAGCAGCCACAGGGACTGGAGCAGATTCTGCTGGGAAACTACCCATAAATCTGGACTTGACTGTGGAACTTAGTAAAGGGAAAAAGCTGGACTGTTTTGAGTCACATGACAGAAATGTGCCTGATATTCAGGACAGAGTTACTGGACATGTGGGCTTAATACCTCCTCCAGTGAAGGTCGAGAAGGAACTGCAGGACATGAAAGAGACAGCTTGCATCATCGTAGGAAATACCTGAATAATGATGAGAAGGAGGTTGTTAGAAATAGAAACGTTAAAGATCATGCAGGCAGGGATCAAGAGAAATAAGGAATATGTTATTGCAAACTGGTGGGAAGGGGATCCCTGTTTCATACATGCACATCTCACAGTGTCTCTGTTCTAGAAGGTAAACCTTCCCAGGTCCATGTGATCCAAACTTGGACACCATTGGAGTCATTACAGATCTACTCTCATGCTGAATCACCCAGGCTGCATAATTCATTGGGGTCCCATTTATGAAATCTTACAACAATTACACGTAAGAGTGGACACCCCTCAAACAGGAGCCATGGCAATGTTGTGTCTGTATGAGCAGCCACCATTTCATTGGACCAAGAACATTTCCCTGTCCATTGTCATCCTCATTTGCTTACTTATAATTATTCTTCTCATTTTCTGTAGATCTTGTTGTTGAACCCACATAATGACACTTTACCTAATTTTTTGTTCATTTTGTATAGTTGTTAAGTAAAATAGGTTGCCGTACTCTATTTTATTTTTTGTTTGACTGCTGAAAACTGATGTCTTATTCTTGTTTTTTCTTCATCTGCCACATATGGGGAGTCTGATAAGAAATCATGATTTTGTCACTGGCTGTCATTTTGAGATTCAAACCACACAAGCCCCTGGATGGAGAATTTCTCCCCTTCCCTCACCTCCTCAACAAATAAAAGACCAGAGCCAGTCTCCTTCCCTGTCTCTATTAAAGCAGCTCTGACTTCTAAAAGGCCTTTCCTATGCCTCCCAGAGAGTTTAACTATGTACACCAAAAACATTCCATGCCCTGGTGTGCTTTTGTCATCAGCCTGGACATCTGTACAGCTGCTGTGTGTCCCTCTGCCTCTGCCTGATGTCACTTTCAGTGCTGTGAGCATGTTAAGTCAATGACCTTCACCATCAAGGTCCTTCTTCTCTAGCTTTGGGAAGACATGACTCTGATGCTCATGTCTTGCTGGCTGGGACGCTGAGCTGTGTGGGGCTGAGCTGCACTGTTTTGTCAGAAGAGCCTCTGGTTGCATTTAGGTGACCAGGTCTGGAGACTAGATTGTTATTTGGGCACAGGAGTGTCTGAAAGAAACACTCTGCACAAGAGTGTCTGAAAGAAAAAACTTTCATCCACGTGAGAAACTTGACTCTCTTGACAGCAGACTTTTCTAACTCAGAGACGTCAGAGGTAAGAGAAGACTCAGGAATCCAGAGGTTCCCTCAGGGAAACTGTGACACGAAGAGGAAACCACATGGGAAACCAGCCGAGACCTCCAACTGCACCTGTTGCTGGGATGGTCCTTGTGTTCAGGAACCCTGAGCGTCCCCTGGTGGTCACATCCTCTCCTGCAGGGAGGTTTGTGTTTGGGCTCACACTGGCTTCCCCTCACTGTGTGTCCCTTGCACAGTAATACATGGCCATGTCCTCTGCTCTCAGGTTGCTGAGCTCCAGGTAGGCTGTGCTCATGGATGTGTCTCTCTGGTCATGAAGACTCTGCCTTGGAACTTCTGTGCATAATTTGTGTTTTCATTGTTAGGGTGAACCCTCCCCATCCACTCAAGCCTCTGTCCTGGGGTCTGTCACAACCAGTACATCCAGTAGCTGATGAAGGTGTATCCAGAAGCCTTGCAGGAGACCTTCATGGAGGCCCTAGGCTTCCTCACCTCAGCCCCAGACTGCAGCAGCTGCAACTGGGAGTGGACACCTGTGGAGAAGAAGGAGACAGGAGTGGGTGGAAATCCCCCTTGACTCTCCCTGGTCTCCTCCTCAACTCAGGCACCACAAGCCCTTACCCATAGCCATGGCCACCAGGAGGAGGGTTCTGGAGCTCCAGTCCATGGTGAGGGCTGTGCTGGGAGCAATTCTGTATGAGGGCTGTGGGTGATGCCCTCAGGGCACAGACTTATCCATATTTAACCTAGTCTACCTCCTCTCTTTTGCATATTCATGAGGCAGAGCATTTCAGAGCTGAGGTCATGAACCACCTGAGAGAAGATTGAGGACACAGGGACCATGCTCAGTGTGAATCTGAGGGTACAAGTCCTAATTCTGTCCTTAAAAAATTATATCTTTAGTGTTGAAATGTTTACATATGTCCCCTTTTATTCTCCATTGACCACTCTAGCTCTCTCTCACCCTCTTCACCAAGGCTTCACCATCCTATTGTTTGTGTCCATGGATTATACATATACGCATGCGAGTTTTTGGTTGATCACTTTCCACCCACCCATCTTTTCCAGTCTTCTTCCCTCTCAGATTCCATAATCTGTTCCATGCTTCTAGGTCTCTGGATCCATTTTGTTCATTAGATTCCACATATGAGTGAGATCATTTGATATTTGTCTTTCTCTGACTGGCTTATTTCGCTTAGTATAATACTTTCCTGGTACATTCATGCTGTCCCAAAGGGTAGGGGGATCCTTTTTTTTTTTTTTTTTTTTTTTTACTGTACATAATATTCCATGGTATTGTTACAGAAAACCGAAGAAGAACAAAGCAATACTTAGAGAGATGGAGTTACATTTATTATGAGCGGGTCCAGAGGAAAATGTCTCTCAAATTCTGGGCCCCAACATGCAGGAATTTTCCCTATTTATATGTTTTTACCTTCTTTGTCTCCCAAATATGGGGTGTTTCCAGCCCCCTTTGCAAGTTCTTAAAGAGCCAGTATATGCTGGGGCCTTGAGACCTCAACCAGAGGTCTGGCCTGGCGCCAGCACTGATAACCTTGTCTGGGGAAGGTTTAATGGCCTCTCTGAAGTGGGAGTAGTCTTAGCAAGCAAGAATTTACAGAAGCCAAGCCCTGACCGGTTTGGCTCAGTGGATAGAGCGTCGGCCTGCGGACTGAAGGGTCCCGGGTTCGATTCCGGTTAAGGGCATGTACCTGGGTTGCAGGCACATCCCCAATGGGAGGTGTGCAGGAGGCAGCTGATCGATCTTTCTCTCTCATCGATGTTTCTAACTATCTATCCTCTCCCTTTCCTCTCTGTAAGAAATAAATAAAATATATTAAAAAAAAAGAATTTACAGAAGCCAAATAGCAGGGTTAAAATTTCAAACAGCAGTTTTTATGTAAGATGGATGCTTCAGTATAAATGTACCATAGCTTTTTTATGCACCCATTTACTGATGGGCACTTGGGCTGTTTCCAGATCTTAGCTATTGTAAATTGTGCTGCTATGAACATAGGGGTGCATATATCCTTTCTGATTGGTGTTTCTGATTTCTTGGGATATATTTGTAGAAGTGGGATCACTAGGTCAAATGGCCGTTCCATCTTTAATTTTTGGAGAAAACTCCATACATTTTTTCCATAATGGCTGCACCAGTCTGCTTTCCCGCCAGCAGTGCACAAGGGTTCCTTTTTCTCCCCATCCTAACCAGCACTTATCATTTGTTGATTTGTTGATGATAACCATTGTGACAGGTGTGAGATGATACCTCATTTTTGTTTTGATTTGCATCTCTCAGATGATTAGTGACTTTGTGCAAGTTTTCATATGTCTCTTGGTCCTCTTTTAAAAAGTATCTATTTAGGTTCTTTGCCCATTTTTAATTGGATTGTTTATCTTCCTTTGGTTAAGTTGTATGGGTTTCTTAATTTGGATATTATTTTGGATATTTTGGCTGTTAACCATTTATCACATGTATCTGCCAAATATGTTCTCCCATTCTGTAGGCTCCCTTTTCATTTTTTGATGGTTTCTTTTGATCTGCAGAAGCTATCATTTTGATGTAGTTCCATTTGTTGATTTTCTCCTTAGTTTTACTTGCCTTGGAGATGTATCTGTAAACACATTGCTATGAGAGATGTCTGAGATATTGCTGCCTATGGTTTCTTCTATGACTTTTATGGTTTCCCTTATTACATTTAAGTCTTTTGTCCATTTTGAGTTTACACCTGTATATGGTGTAAGTTGGTGCTCCAGTTTCATTTTTTTAATGTTTATCTGTCCAATTTTCCCAACAATATTTATTGAAGAGACTGTTTTGACTCTATTGTATCCTCTTGCCTCCTTTGTCAAATATTAATAGAACATAATCTTGGGTAGATTTCTGGGTTCTCTGTTTTGTTCCATTGATCTATATGCCTATTCCTGTGCCAGTACCAGGCTGTTTTGATTACTATGGCTTTGGAGTATAAGTCAGTACCTGGTATTGTCATTCCTCCCACCTTTGTTTTTCTTTCTCAAGATTTCTGTGGCTAATTGGGATCTTTTCTGGCTCCATATGAATTTTTGGAGTATTTTTTCTAGATCTGTGAAATATGCTGTTGTTATTTTAATAGGGATTGTATTGAATTTATAGATTGTTTTGGGTAATATGGACATTTTAATGATGTTAATTCTACCAATGCATGAACATGGTATATTTTCCCCCTTGTTTGTATCTTCCTCTATCTCCTTATTAAACACCCTGAATTTTTCTGAGTACAAGTCTTTTACGTGCTTGGTTAAGTTGATTCTTAAGTATCATAATTTGTTGATGCACTGGTAAGTGGGATTGCTAGTTTGGTTTCCCTTTTTGAGAATTCATTATCGGTGTTTAAAAATTCCATTGATTTCTGGGTGTTAATTTAGTATCCTAATACATTGCAGAATCCGTTTATTAAATCTAGTATCTGTTTTGGTGGAGTCTTTGGGGTTTTCTATGTACAATATCATGTCACCTTTGACTAATAAGAGTTTTACTTCCTCCTTTCCAATTTTGATGCCTTTTATTTCTTCTTCTTGTCTGATCACTGTGGCTAGGATTTCCAGTACTATGTTGAATAAGAGTGGTGAAACTGGACATTTCTGTTTTGTTCCTTTTCTTTTGGGAAATGCTTTTCATATTTGCTCATTAAGTATGATGTTGACTATTGGTTTGTCATACATGTCCTTTATTATGTTGAGATATGCTCCCTCTTCTCCCACGTTGCTGAGAGTATTTATCAAAAGTGGGTGTTGGGTTTTATCGAATGATTTTTCTAAATCTATAGATATGGTCATGTTATTTTTGTCTTTCAATTTGTTTATGTGATGTATCATGTTTATTGATTTATGAATATTGTACCAGCCTTGCATCCCTGGGATGAATCCCATTTGGTAATGGTGTATGATGTTTTTAATATATTGATGGATCTGATTTGCTAATATTTTTGAGGATTTTAGCATCTTTGTTCATCAGGGATATTGGCCTGTAATTACCTTTCTTAGTAGTGTGATCTCATTTTGTAATTAGGATAATGCTGTACTCATAAAAAGAGTTTGGAAGTTTTCCTTCTTCTTGTATTTTTTAATAGTTTGGGGAGTATGGAGTTTAGTTCTTCTCCTTTGAATGTTTCATAAAGCTCCCCTGTGAAGTCAACCAGACAAAAGCATTTGTTTTCTGGGAGTTTGTTGATACCTGCTTCTATTTCTTCAGTTGTTATTGGCCTATTCAGGTTTTCTGATTATTCCTGTTTCAGTTTTGGGAGATTGTGCTTTTGTAGGAATTTTTCCATTTCATCCACAATGTCAAGCTTGTTGGCATATAGTTGTTCATAGTATTTTATTGCAATACTTTTTATTTCTGGGGTGTCATTTGTTACTTCTCAGCTTTCATTCCTGATTTTATTTATTCGGGTCTTCTCTCTTTGTTTCCTGATGGGTCTGCATGACTTGGGGAAGCTTTGCAGACATAGTGGGTTCTCAGAGCTCCTGGAAACCCATCAAAGAAGTCTGATGAAGAAGTGTGGGAGCTCTCCTCCATCCTGGAGACGGAAGGTGAAGGTGGGAGTCACTACAACACCTAGACATGGAGGTTAGGAAAATGCTGAGATAGATCAACATAACCAACAAGCACCCTCCACCTGGGTTATTATCCCATCTGATCCCTCAAAGGAGTAATCTGCAGAGGATTCAACACCATCAGAATGAAATGTCAAACTTTAGCCCATGATTTTAAGTAAAAAATAATGGAAAACTGTATAGATGTCTCCTTCACCAAGATATTTGTCCAGTCAGCTGCTTGTTGAAATGAGATGATTTCCAATGAAACTTGGTTAAACTTTCTTATTAAACTACACTACACAGGATAGTGTATCATCTCACATCAGTGCTGTTGTGACACCTTTAGGGAGAGAGCTGAGGTTATTTCTTGCTCCTGTGGTACCAGAAATAGCAAATCCTGGCACCTGTACAGGTGAGGTGACCAGGTAGAAGCCCTCAAGGGACCTTTGAACCATTCAGATGGATTTCATCCAGCTTCCACTGTCTGTGGGGCATGCATGTTTTATTTACTGTGGGCCTGTCAGAAGGAACGGCCCATATGGGGACTTGTGGGTATGTGGGTCAGACCTGAGCTCAGCACACAAGTGACTGGGCTGTTCTGGGATCTCTCTTCTTGGGAAAGTTTCCAACCACAGGCTGAGGAGAGCACTGAAGATGGTCTCTGTTGAGAAAGAAAAGCAGAAAATACAGGAACATGGTGAGGACAGTCCCAGGCATCACCCATATGTCATCTGCCAACAGCAGTGTTATCTCCTCCTCTGGTGTTTGAAGTGAGAATACGAGAAATTAGAGGCACAGAGCAAGAGCAAGAACCATCCTGGAGGGTGCTGAGAGCTTGAGAGGAAGTCCCTGCACCCAACAGTAAGCCCCTTCCTTCCCTACCTCCCTCTCCCCTGCTCCTAGGGTTGCACACTCTGGGCTTGGTGAGTCAGGAGTGTCCAAAGTGCCCCCTTCTGCCCAGCCCTGCAGCCTTCCTTAGGGAGGTGTGTGTCTGGGCTCACACTGACTTCCCCCCACTATGTCCCTCACACAGTAATATATGGCTGTGTCCTCGGCTCTCAGGCTGTTCAGTGTTAAATAAACTTGGCTCTGGGATGTGTCCCTGGTTTTTCTGAATCGGGATTTCAGTGTTGGGTAATAGGCTGTACTTCCATCACCCTATTTACCCCCAACCCACTCCAACCCCTTTCCTGGAGCCTGGCAGGTCCCATGTACAGCATAGCTCCTTAGAGAGAATCCAGAGACAGTGCAGGTAAGGGAGAGGTCTGCAAGGGCTTCACCAGTCCTGGGCCCGACTCCTGCAGCTGCACCTGGAACAGGGCACCTGGGAACAAGGAGCATCAGTCCCTGTCAGTCACCTGCAATCACAGCCATCCCATGACCCCTGTCTGACCCCTGAAACCCTCACCTTGGGGGGCTGTTATCAGGCACAGGAGAAGACCCAGCACAGTCTCTTCTTCTTCTAGACCACAGCTCTGCCTTCCCAGAGACCTCAGCTCTGTTTGTGAAGAGAGCTGTGAGCCTGCACAGCCTAGGAGAGGATTTACCCTGGAGCTTGAACAGAAATTTGCATGTGGGGCAGCCTTTCTATAAGTATAGGGACTTAGGTTGGGCTTACCTTGTCTTTCTGAGGACTGTGTGGGGTTATCTCTTCCCTTGACCTCACTCAGCATGTAAATTGGACTTAGCGGATCACATGAATCATGAGACTCATTGGTTTAAGGTCAAAGCACAGCCTAAAATCTCTGAGCTTAAGAAGAAATATGGACTACATGAGCAGGTTACAGTATTATATTCTCATGCATCTTTCAAACAAATGTAAAAGGGTTTAGCATTTGTTCTGACAGTTTATGAATTCAACACCCTAGTGTATCCACAATTTCCAAATTTTTAAAAGTAATTTTATATAAATTCTACCTTTGTGTAAAATATAGAAATAAAGGATAGTCACCTTCAGTATCTTACATCTTAACTTATGATGTTACTTTACTCAGAGAAACCATTCCTTAGCACAGGAAAGTGGGATATTTGTGATCCTTGATGTTGAAAATTTTGTCACTGTGTCTACAGCTTCCTGTGCACAGTCTTCCTTTATGCAAGCCCATGGCTTATTGCAGAGATTCCTAAGTAGTTACATCAGAAATAGTCATGGCTTTGAGGGGAGAAAAACATGAAATAAAAGCAGTGATCATGCAGGTATACAACTCAGAATCATTCATATGTTGAAATGATGATGGAAGGACATTGACCTGTTTTCTCAATCTAGTGTTATCAGTGATGTTGGGGCTCAGAGGGAGGTGAGTGAAGAGAATTCCTACCACAGAATTTCTCACAGGAAAGGAAACTTCAACTCTGAGAGGAATCCCTCACTCCCAGACCCCTCTGCCCTTCCCCTGGTAGGTCTTTGTGGGTACAGGGTGCTGGGCTCTTCCACAAACATATAACGTTCTTAATGTATAATTTATACATTCAATATGAGACAAAGGATTTGGAAATAGATTCCTTATGTATATGTTTATGCTTTCATTTACTCAATGGAATCTTTGACAGGGGAAAATTCTTTTTTTTTTAATATATTTTATTGATTTTTTACAGAGAGGAAGGGAGAGGTATAGAGAGTTAGAAACATCAATGAGAGAGTAACATCGATCAGCTGCCTCCTGCACACCCCACACTTGAGATGTGCCTGCAACCAAGGTACCTGCCCTTGACTGGAATCGAACCTGGGACCTTTCAGTCCGCAGGCCGACACTCTATCCACTGAGCCAAACCAGCCAAGGCGACAGGGGAAAATTCTTAAATTATAACTGAGGCTAATTTAACAATATTTTCTTTATTGGGACCTCTTTTGGGTGATTTTACAAGAACTTCCCAAAAAAATGCTGAGCCTCCACTGTCCATGTGGATTGCCTACAGCAGCCACAGGGACTGGAGCAGGTTCTGGTACCAGAGGGGAGTGCTGCTGGGAAACTACCCATAAATCTGGACGTGACTGTGAAACTGGATGAGGGAAGGAACCTGGAATTTTTTTGAGTTACATGACAGAAATATGCCTGATGTTCATGGACAGAGAGTTACTGGACATATGGGTTTAAAGCCTCCTCCAATGAAGGCCCAGAAGGAAATAGAGGGCACGAGAGAGACAGCTTGTATCATCGTAGGAAATATTAGAATAATGATGAACAGGAGTTGTTAGACATAAATCATTAAAGATCATGCAGTCAGGGATCAAGAGAAATAATGAGCGTGTCACTGCAAACTGTTTGGAAGGGGATTACCTTTTTCCTACATGCACATTCTCACAGTGTCTCTGTTCTAGAAGGTAACACCTTCCCAGGTCCAGGGGATCTGCACTTGGACACCTTTGGGGTCATTTCTGATCTGGTCTCACCATGAGTCACCCAAGCTTCATGATTCATACGGCTCCCATTTATGAAATCTTTCAACACTTATAGGGAAGTGTGGACACCTCTTATTGGAGGAGCCATGGTGATGGGAGTCTCTATGAGAAGTCATCATTTCATTGGACCAGGGTCCCTGTCTCAGTCCACCACTGTCATCATCATCATCATCATTATCATCATGGCCATTTGCTTACTCATAATCAATCTTCCACTCATTTTCTGTAGACATGGTGTTTGCCACCAAATAATGACCCTTTATCTCGTTTTTGGAGATTCATTAAAATTGTTAAGGGAAATAGATGCCCAGATTCTATATTATTTTACATTGGACTGTCAATAACTGATGTCTTATTCCTGCACATCTCCATCGGCCCCCACAGGAATCTATAAGAATGGTGGGATCTCCTCTTCATTTGTTGAAAAAGGTTGAAACCACACAGGCCTCTGTAAAGAGAATTCCACCCCTCCCCCACATCTAAAAAATAAAAGCCAAGAGCCAGTATGCTTTCCTGGCTCTATCAAAGCAGGTCTGACTTCCTGAAGGGGCTTTCCTGTGATTCCCAGGGATTCCCACTGTGCACGTGATAACCATTCCACTACCTTGGTGTGTGCATTTGTCATCACCATGGTTATCTGGACCAAGCTGCTCTGGGTCCCACTGCCTCTGCCTGGTGTCACCTACTCTCAGTAATATGAGCATGATGACAAGTCAAGGGCAGTCAACAAATGGGGTCCTTCTTCTCTAGCTTTGCATTCATAGGATTCTGGTGTCCGCTGTCTAGCACACACGTGTTCTGCTGCTGGATGGCTGGGACCTGAGCTATGTTGGGCTGAGCTGCACTGTTAAGTCAGCAGAGCCTCTTGATAGATTTAGGGGACCTGGGCCAGAAGATTTCATGGCATTTAGGGACAAGAGTAAGCAAATGCATTTGACTCTCTGCCTTTTGTGCGTGTGACAAAGTTTTCCTCCTACTACAATAAATCTCTGTAATTCAGATAGGAAAAGGTAACCCCACACCTGACAGGAAACCAGCCCTTAAGGACAATCTAAACCTGCACCTGTGCTATTATCTGTGCTCAGTGTGCCCCGAGCGCCTCCTAGTGGTCACAGCCTCTCCTGCAGGGAGGTTTGTGTCAGGGCTCACACTGACTTCCCCTCACTGTGTCTCCCACAGTAATATATGGCTGTGTCCTCAGATGTCAACTTGGTCATTTTAAGAGAGTCTGCGCTGGTAGGATTGTCCCTGGAAACTGTGAATCTTCCTTGAACTGCTGGAGCATACCACTGCTTATCTCCACTTGGTTTACTCACTGTTGCCACCCACTGCAGCCCCTTCCCTGGAGCCTGGCAGACCCAGTGCATTCGGTGGTCAGTGAAGGTGAATCCAGAGGCTTTGCAGGAGAGGCTCAGAGACCCCCTGGGCGGCACCACTCCTCCCTCAGACTCCACCAGCTGAACTTGGCACAGGCCACCTGCAAACAGACACAGACTGAGAACTGCCCTGTGTCACTCAGTCCCCATGAGTATGATGCACAGGGACCTTTGACAGCGAAGAGAAGGGCAGCCTAGATAGCGCAGGGCCCATGGTGTGGACACTGAGGGGCTCACACAGGAGGGCTCCTCTCCAGGGTCTGCAAGGATCCAGCCTGGCAGGCTTTCATGTGCACAGGAGGTGCCCCATTTGCATGTTTTTCCCCTGAGGACCTGTCTGAGCTGCCAGGGGGCTCCTCCCTCCCTGTGGTCACATGAGGAGGGCGGGTGGACCAGGGTGCCTGGGCCAGGACTCAGGGGCCCGCGGCTGGTCTGCACATTCTAGAAGCTTGTCTGTGAATAGTGAGAGACACACTCCTCCAGGACGAAGAGTGGGACTTTTATGGTTCTCCAGTGCAGGTTGCACATAAAACCTCTCAGGAGATATCCTGGGACAAGGTTATGGAGATGACAGCGCCCCCTAGTGGTTGTTCTCAGCCTCACAGTCTGATGACAGGTGTTAGAACCAGCTTCCTGAGACAAGGCAGGCATGTCTGCCATGGGAAAGCCTTGCTTGGCATTTCTGAAAGAGTGGCAGCCCCAGTCCTGCTACTTTAAGCAGGTGGTTCTCTGCAAGGACGCCCTGGGCCTCAGGCGGCCGCCTCGGGGGAGAACCTGAGGATCATAACTCTCCGCAGCCCAGGCCTCTAGTGCCAGGCCCTCAGCTTGTGCGTGGGAGGTGCTGTCACCTGGCCTGGTGTGCACTCAGCATCCTGGACTGTCCACCATGCGACACAGCAGTGCCTGTTTAGCTCAGGAACATATTTTCTGATATTTGTGGGGGACCCTCCGTGACTGTTGGCAGTGGAGCTGCAGGGAGCAGTGAGCACAGGGAACAGACTCACCATGGACAGTGGGCAGTTCCCTGTCCAGGAACCAGGCCAGGCCCCTTAAATACAGCTCCTGAGACCTCGTGTCTGTGAATTCTAGAATTGTGCCTGAGATCATATGAGTAAGTCGCAGTGGAGAAGATAGCACAGCCCACCATGCTCACTCTGTGGGTGGGGGGACGCTATAGCAAACAGGCAAGTGCTCAATTGCGATTGAGAGCATAAGCACATCCATTTTCATCCATTGCTTTTAGTGTCTGAAAGGTCATTTCCTCCATTTTTTTCGTGATCAAAGCCTAGAGTGCAAATTCTTACCACCTGGGTGGTCAATAATCTTGGATGATTAAGTTATAAACTCTAACCCTTGCAGGCAGGTCCTTCAAGAGCCCCCCAAGAGCAGCTCAAGGAGAACATGCTGGCCCTTTGATGAGAACCTGGTCATGGGGACTGGCCTTTTCCTGGACCATGGAGGGGAGAACACCTGACATCCAGAGCAGGTGAGGCCGTTCTAATTAGGGGTCCCCAGTCCCTTGGTGTTTACAGATGTGCATGGTTCCGACCTGGCCAGAGGGGGAAGGTGTGCCTGGGTGGAGACTGGTATACACTGTTGAGCACAGAGAAGACAATGCACCAAGTGTGCCTTGTGTATGGGGTGTGCATGGATTACTCAGGTGTGCTCATTCCCAGGAAGGAAGGAGTTAGTCTACTGGGGAAATGAGCTGTGACACTGTGGAAATTAGCAACTGTGGAGGGACACTGATCACATTTGAGTGATAGTGGTCGACCCTGTGGGAAAAATCAGATGTGATCACATACAAAAATAGAAGTTAAGATATAAATGAGATGCCTTTGACATTCACCAGTAATGACAATCACCAGAAATCAAATCTCACAATCTAAGAAAGAAGTAAAAGTGCAGGAGGTTCATGTTCAGGAGACAGGAAGTACCCTCTGACACTATTTCCCCTACAAAGTGTTCAGAGGATAAACTAAGACCAGAGTGTGAGCCTAGAGCCAGTGAATCAAGTGTTGGGGGAGAGAGGAGCATTTGTGTGAGTCCCTGGGAACCAGAAGCATGAACTATAGAGACACAGACAGAGCTCCCGGGACCTATTCCTTCAGGAGAGTTTGGTGCCAGACATGTAGCAGCTGCACTGCCTCCTTTGTGGTGTTTATTCTCTCGTCTCTGTTGTAGATCCAGTTTCATACATTGGGATATAGGACAGTCTCCATCAGAACCAGATGTGTTTAATGAATTGTGGGTAATGACCCAGGAGTAGGTACTGTAGGTCATGAAATTGTCGTGTTTGGAAACCTGACTGTAAAGACAAGAAAAAGACTTTTTGGTTTCAGTGCAGTGGCCACCACAATTTATGCAAAACACCTGATCATTAGACCCCAAAATTGTTAGCTCCTCTGATGAAAACAGCCCCTCTGTTCAAACTGAGGGACAAGATAAGCTACTCTCTAGGCTACATTCTTGCATCTTTCTCTGCTGTTTTCAGAACTCAGGGTTAATTCCCACCAAGGAGTCTCAGGCTAGTAGAAAGTTCCCCTCACCCCTTCCCTTCACACAAGCCTCCTTGTAAACCCTCATACCTTTTGTTCTAAGCAAGTTACAGGCTTGGGGAAAGTACTAATGAGATACCTCCCTAGGACATCTGCCAGACTGTCTGCTGGAAAATGACACACTAATATTATAAGAAAATCCCCTTGGTATCTGCCCAACTTCAGCCACAAATCCTTCTCCCTTCCTCATCACCTAGCAACTGCAGCCATTACTCTTGAACAGTGGAAGCCAGGTTTTTTTTCCCCCTGCCCTATATTGACTAGTGACAAACGAGATCTTTCCCTTTTTTGAAAGTAAAATAAACATCCTCTCTGTATCTCTCATTTTAATTGTGAATTCTTGCACAGCCTGAGTCACCAGCCAAACCCTTACACTGATGTTTGCATGTAACCCTTGGGACCCACATGATGGGTTCAATTAGAACCTGCACCTGACTCAGTGACACATTGGGAGGAAGCTCCCTGAGAACGTGGTGGGGAATTAACCAATATCGAGGACACACATGTCCAGGGTTCTTGATTCACTAGGTCAGTGGTCGGCAAACTCATTAGTCAACAAAGCCAAATATAAACAGTACAACAATTGAAATTTCTTTTGAGAGCTAAATTTTTTAAACTTAAACTTCTTCTAACGCCACTTCTTCAAAATAGACTCGCCCAGGCCGTGGTATTTTGTGGGAGAGCCACACTCAAGGGGCCAAAGAGCCGCATGTGGCTCGCGAGCCACAGTTTGCTGACCATGGCACTAGGTTGTCATCTCCTTGTTGTTTAGCCAGTTCACGTTTTCTTCCTTCACTTTCCTCTGAAACAGCCCCACATATTTCCTAGAGTCATGAAGACATTTTGTTGAGAGTGTGCAGGGGCACAAGCCATTTGCGTGTTGATTTTGTATCATATGTCTTTCCTGAATGCTAGTTCTATTAGCTTCTCATACAGTTGTAAGGGTTTTCTATGTACAAGAGTAGGTCATCTGCATATAGATAAGGGGAAACATTTTAACTTGTTTATTCCTGATTTAGACATTCTAAATTTCTTTTTCTTCCCTAATTATTCTGACAAGGGCTTCTAGTTTTGATGAATAGAAATAGTCATAGGGGAGCCCTTGTCTTGGTCCTGATGTAAGAAGAAAAGCTTTGAAATTTTCTGTGTGGCAGGATGTCACTTGATGGCTTCTCAAATGTGGCCTTTAGTATATTGACGTCTATTACTTCTACACCTAATCTGCTAAGAATTATAATTCTGAAGTGATTTTCAATTTTAAAGGCTTTATTCTATATCTATTTATATGATGGTATACTTTATCCTTCATTCTGTGGATGGGTGTATTACAGTAACTGGTTTGCATACGTTGAACCATCCTTGCAGCTAGGACAGTATACCACTTGATCAGTGTGCTGTTAAGTTTCCCAGTATACTGTCAAGGGGTTTTGTATATATGTTCATCATGGATATTGACTGTCATTTTTGTATGTTTTTACTTGGCTTTGATATGAGTGTAATGGTCAGTACATTTGTTTGGAAATGCTGCCTCTTTCCTTAATTCTTAGAATAGTTCAAGAAGAGTTGATTAAAAAGTTATTAATTCTTCTTTGAAATTCTGCTCGAATTTACCCTTGAGTCCATTTGGTCATTGGCTTTTATTTGGTGGAAGGTTTTCACTATTACCACAATTATTTTTTTTAATTTGTAGCAATTTAGCAAAGTTGGGATTAAATTCCTAATTTGAGCTTCTACTAAGTGGACTGAGAAATACAACTGTTGATCTTCACAGGGTGTGGTCAGTGTTGAAGTAATAGTTGCTTGCAGACCATGTGTTTATTCCATATGGCATCCAAGAGAATGAAATATAACCACATTTTCTTATACAGAATTCATAAAGTACAGTGTGTAACGACACGAATGGTTTTGTATCACTGCTCATGTGTGAATGCATGTCTTTTCCAGAAATGAGTGTGTGACTGTGTGTGTGTGTGTGTGTGTATGTGTGGTTGTGTGAGTGTGACTGTGCGTGTGACTATATTTCTTTCTGTGTCTGACTCTTTGTGACTGTGTGCGTGACTATGTGTCTATGTGACTCTGTGTTTCCTGGACAAGTATTAAGTGAATGGTATGGACATAGGGAGTCCCGTGGACTGCTCTTCTAATTCCACCATGCTCCCAATGCACATCTCACCCACATTGAAGCTGGAAAACCTTGGATCCAGGAGGAAAGCTGGAGGGAGGAGTTCGATGATGCACATCCCATATTTCAGGGTCACCTGTTCCCACTGTGGGGTTAGCACTGTTTCCTGCAGAACATCAGGGACCCCTCATATGAACAGATGTGGGGCTCCCTGTATTTGGTGCATTGAGCTGACAGCGCTTCCAGGGATCAATGTGGATCCAGAGAGGATGTGTGAAGTCCCACAGCCCTGAGTGTGCTCAGGCCTTTCAGCAGGAGTAGAGCCCTGTAAACCAGGAAGGGGCGGGCACATGGAGAGTCAGGCTGTGTCTCCTGAGGGATGGATGCTGAGCTGTGCACACAGCCCAATCCTAGCAACGCACCTGCGGAGTTTTCATTCATCAGATAAATGTTGAAAAGACAGTGAAACAAAGTCACTCTTAGAATTTCTGAAGGAGACTTGGTGGAGGAGAGTCCCCATCACTGCCAACATGTCACCTACAAACAGCCAATGTCTCTTCTTCCTTGTTGTCTACAGTGAGAATATGCGGAGGAAGAACCATCCATGGAGGCAGCTGAGAGCTTGAGAGGAAATCCCTGCACCCAACAGGAAGCGCCTTTCTTCCCACCTCCCTCTGGTCCTGTTCCTGGGGCTGCTCTCTGTGCTGTGGGTCCTGAGAGCCCCCTGGTGTTCAGAGCTCCCCCAGCAGCCCAGCCCTGCTGTCTCCCTCAGGGAGGTTGTGTCTGGGCTCACACTGACTTCCCCCCACTGTGTGTCTAGCACAGTAATACACGGCCTTGTCCTCGGCTCTCAGGCTGTTCAGTGTTAAGTAAACTTGGCTGTTGGATGTGTGTCTGGCGATGCTGAGTTAGGATTTCAGTGTTGGGTTATAGTCTGTACCTCCACCACCCCACATAATCCCAACCCACTCCCAAGTCCAGGGGATTATGACTTGGACAGCTTTGGGGTCATTGATCACATAGTCAGACCATGAATCATCCCAGCCACAAAAATAATCAGGGTCCCATTTATGCAATCTCTCAACACTTGGAAGGAAGAGTGCATACACCTCACTGAAGGAGCTTTGGTGATGGTGTGTCTGTATGAGGAGCCATCATTTCAATGGACCAGGACCCCTGTCTCAGTCCAACGTCATCACCATCATCATCTTCATCACCAACATCAACACCATCATCATTTGCTTACCTATAATTGTTCTCATACTCTGTAAACATGGTTGTTGTCCACACAAACTGGCTTTTTATCAAATATTAAAAGTAGGTGTCTCCTCTTTTAATATCACTGGGAATTGAAACCACAACAGCCTCACCTAAAAGTTGATACAGAGCCTTCTAAACAGCAGGTGGTCCTTGACAGGGGACAGATCCCACCCAAGACAAAGGACTAAGCACTCTGTCCAATTCTGTGGTCATTATTATGGGGAAGCACAGGACTTGGATGGAAAGTCTGTAAGGAGGAAACTTCCAATGATCACAACCTCCTGGGGGAGTTTGCTGAAGGAGCTACCCCTGCCTTGACTTTACCAAACAAGTTTGTGTATGTGCAAGCCTGGAATCTTTATGCTGAGTCTTTAGACATCCTTACTTAAATGATACTGCAGATGCATGTGTCTTCTCGAGGGTGCTTGCCCAGCTGATAGTATCTAAAAGTTAATTTTATTTCAAGATGCTGTGGCAATAAAAGCCTAAGAAAACAGGCAAAGGGTGCTGTTTGGTTTATCTAGCCAGGCTGTCTCTTAGTCCTCTGTTTCATAGAACTGTGTGTCAGAGTAATAATTCATCCCCTGCTCAGGGTCTGATGGGCAGCTCCAGCAAGCGGTGCCTCATGTGAGGAGGAACACAATGAGACATGGCAGAAACCTCAAAAATGAAGAGTAATTGCATAGTAAGTAATTGGAGCCCACTGGGGATTTCTAACTTTAAGGGAATTGTTTCTCAGCTAAGGTTTTACAATGGAACAGCAGCTGTCTGCTAGGCAACAGCAATATAAACAGTTACTGAAAACAAGTAGGGCCTCGGTTACAGAAGAACAATTAAAGGGCCTGTTGCAGACTGTTATAATTGATAATCCTTCATTCCCTGATGCTGGACTGCTAGACCTTGACCTCTGGGAACAAGTGGGCAGGAATTTAAAGAGAAATCAGGCCCAGGGAAGTCTAGTGCCCTTGTCATCATTAACCATGTGGGCTCTTGTTTGAGCTGCACTATGCCAACTCCACATGGAGGATCAAAGGCCTACAGAGGCCAAGAGGATTTACCACCACCCCACCTCCTGAGGTAGAGCCTGTAGAGCCTGTAGTCCTAAGGCTCCGCTGCTGGAGGAAGTATTTTCTGATCCTCTGCCTCCCGTGTGGGATAGTCCATCAACTAGATCCTCTGTTATGGGATCATGTGTCAGGCAGCCATGTCAGAAGGAGAGCTTTTGGTTTGCCCAGTTATGCAAGATCAACAAGGCAATAGGATTCATGAGCTGCTCTCCTTTAATACTTTTAAGGAAATAAGAAGAGTATCAGAGAAAATTGGGCTAACAGCCTGTTTATAAAAGGGCTCATCAATGCCTTGTCTGGCATTGAGGAGCCCTTTTATAAACTGGCAGATTTTAGCTAAAACAACTTTAGAGACCAGTCAGTATTTGCTATGGAGAGCAGAATATGACGAGACCTGTGAACAACAGGCTGTTTGTGGGTGTTCACTGGCAGCCTCACTTGGCTGCCTTCTGAGCCACATTCTGGCTGTAAATCCTGGGCACTGTGAGACATCATCTGAGGGATCCATAGAGAAGGAGCTTATTTTGCATCCTGTATTACCTCCCAGAATATTACCTCCTTGAACATCAGCACTATCATGGTACTTAAGAGACAAGCAGAAATCCTAATACCCATATATCTCACCAGGGAATGACAAGGCTCATCTGCTACTAAAGACTTATAAAGAGCATTGGACCAATTATGGCCCAAAATATTTTTGGGAATGCTCCTTGAAGCCATCATCTCGGCTATTGTCTTTCTGACCACTGCTAGCATCGCTGTGGCAGCCCTTTCTGACTCTGTGCACATGGCCACATTCGTAGACAATATGGCCAAAACTGCAACTAGGGAATTCAGTATACAACAGCACATAGATCAAAAATATTAACTAGACTACAGGCATTAGAGGCAGCCATTGAATATCTGGGGGAAAGGCAGGATGCTATAGCAAACAGGCAAGTGCTCAATTGCGATTGAGAGCATAAGCACATACGTGTCACCCCTTAAAATGGAACAGTAGTCACCATCAGTGGAATGATGTTAAAAAGCATCTATGGGGAGCCTTCCCTGATAACCTTACTGAAGAAGCAAACACGTTGCAAAAGCAAATTAAAGAGTCCTCACTTGCTGTCAATGAACATGAACAACAGACTACTGCTTAGCATGCAGTAAAGGAACATTTGTAGTGGATAGACCCCACCCTACCGGATGGTTTCCTAGAATGAATTGGCACCTGATCAGATACCATTGCTGTCATTATAATTTGTTTTGATTTTTTTTTATAATCTGTAAAATTGGAACTTGAGCAATGAAAGCACTTCTCGGACATTCCAAAGCAGAAAGTTCGCTGCCTCCCTCTGTCTTCTGCATCCAGCAAAACAAAATAGGGGGACATGTGGGAAAGCACTGGACTTGGTTGGAAAGTCTGTAAGGAGGAAACTCCGAATGGTCAGAACCTCCTGGGGGAGTTGGCTGAAGGCAACTACCCCTGCCTGGACTTTTCCAAACAAGTCTGTGTGCTTGTGAGCCACCGGGTGTTTACTGGAATCTTTATGCTTAGTCTTCAGATGTCCTTGCTTAAAAGACACTGCAGATGCACGTTTCTTCTCAAGGATGCTTGTCCTGCAGAGCCATTGGGGATAGTATCTAAAAGTTAATTTTAGCCAAAACCGGTTTGGCTCAGAGGATAGAGTGTCGGCCTGCGGACTGAAGGGTCCCGGGTTCGGTTCTGGTCAAGGGCATGTACCTTGGTTGCGGGCACATCCCCATTGGGAGGTGTGCAGGAGGCAGCTGATCGATGTTTCTCTCTCATCGATGTTTCTGGCTCTCTATCCCTCTTCCTTCCTCTCTGTGAAATATCAATAAAATATATTAAAAAAATAAAAAAATAAAAGTTAATTTTAGTTCAAGATGTTGTTACAATAATTGCCTAATGAAACAAGCAAATGGTGCTGTTTGATTACTCTAGCCAGGCAGTCCCTTAGCCCTCTCTTTCACAGAACTGTGTGTCAGAGTAATGATTCATCTGTTGCTCAGGGTCTGCTGGTCAACCCCGGCAATAATCAACATCACCAGAACCACCACCATAATTATTATCATCATTTGCCTATTTATAATTATTTTTCTCATTTTGAGTAGACTTTATTTTGTACACACATAATGACATTTTATCTCAATGTTTGCTGAATTTACATAATTTTTCAGTAAAATATGTAGCCATACTTTATTTTCCTGTTCCGTTGATTTCTGAAAACGGATGGCTTATTCCTGCCTCTTCTCACTGGGCCTCCCATGGGAAGCTGATAAGAAAGGTTAGGAGTCCTCTCCATATGTTAATAAGAGATTGAAACCACACAAGCCCTTGTAAGCAGAATTCCTCCTCCACCCCCACCACCTCAACTAACTAAAATCCCTGAGTCAGTCTCCTTTCCTGGCTCCATCAAAGCAGGTCTGACTTCCTGATGGGCCTTTCCTGTACCTCTCAGAGATTTCAACAATGTGCATAATAAACATTTTATGCCCCTTGGCATGTGTGTTTGTTGTCACCCTGGACATCTGTATGAAGCTGCTGTGGATCTCTCTGCATCTGCCTGGCGTCACCTACACTCAATGCTATGAGCATAATGACAACTCAATGACCATCATCACCTGGAGTCCTTCTTCCCTAGCTTTGGGGTCACACTCCTCTGGTGCCCACTCTCCAGCACACATGTGTCCCACTGGCTGGCAGGGACCCTAAGCTGTGTGGGGTTGAGCTGCCCTGTTGAGTCAGCACAGCCTCTGGTTCTATGTAGTGACTTGGGCAGAATTTTTGATCATTAATTGGTACTTGGCACAAGAGCGTCTGAAAAAAACTCTGCCTTCTGTCCACGTGAGAAAGTTGTCTCTGTTTACAACAGACTTTCTAACTCAGAGATGTAAGAGGTAAGTGCGGAGTCAGGAATCCAAGAAGGGTCCCTGAGGGACACTGTGACATGAAGAGGCAACCACACAGGACACCAGCCCAAACCTCCAACTGCACCTGCTGCTGGGATGACCCTCCTGTTCAGGGACCCTGAGCGCCCACTGGTGGTCACAGTCTCTGCTGCAGGAAGGTTTGTGTCTGGACTCACACTGACTACCCATCACTGTGTCCCTCTTGCACAGTAATACATGGCCGTGTCCTCAGACTTGAGGCCATTGATCTGCAGATAGGCCGTGCTGACCGAGGTGTCCATGGAGAAGACAAATCTTTCTGAAAAGTCCTGGGCATATGTGGGTGCCCCAGTATTTGTGTTGATCCAGCCCATATACTGCAGGCCCTGTCCCAGCTCATAGAGTAGCTGGTGAAGGTGTATCCAGAAGCCTTGCAGGAGACCTTCACGGAGGCCCCAGGCTTCCTCACCTCAGCCCCAGACTGCACCAGCTGCACCTGGGAGTGGACACCTGTGGAGAGGAGACAGGAGTGGGTGGAAATCCTCCTTGACCCTCCCTGGTCCCTTCCTCAACCCAGGGACTGGGGAACCCCTTACCTGTCACCATGGCCTCCAGAAGAAGGGTTCTGCAGCTCCAGTCCATGGTGAGGGCTGTGCTGTGAGCACTTCTGTAGGGGAGGGTGTGGCTGTGGATGATGCCCTCAGGGCACAGACTTATCCATATTTAACGTAGTCTACCTTCTCTCTTTTGCATATTCATGAGGCAGAGTATTTCATAGCTGAGGTCTTGACCACACCTGAGAGAAGATGGATGACACAGGGACCATGCTCAGTGTGAGTCTGAGGATCAAAGTCCTAATTATTCTGGAGGATGTGTGTCCCCTGCCAGGTCCATGAGCTCCTTCTGAGGAACCAGCCCCCACAGGACATGCTTCTCATTGTGGGCCCACCTTTGGGTGACATGGGGCCACCTGGACCAGCTCTGGGCTTTGGTACCTGAATGTCTTCTTCCTGGATCAGTGTGTCTCCAAAATGCTGCTCGTAGTGAGGCAATAAATCCATCCCTGCCCCAGCCCCTTACAATTCAGATACCCCGAAGCCATAGAAACACCCTTTATGTGATTCTCATGTCTCATTGAGATTGGTAAATGCTCTGATAAAGCAGGATCTTCAAGTCACATTAGCAGTCATGACCAACTTTCAGTTTGGATTGTTTGTATGACGAGAGGAACCCCCAGGCCTCAGAGGAAATCCCTGCTCAGCTCCCTCTCACCTGCTCCTGGAGCAGCAGCCTGTCCTCCTGGGCCCTGAGCGCCCCCTGCTGCCAAGCCCTGGCTCTCCAAGGGAGGTTCCTGTCTGTACTCACAGGGCATTGAACTTTCAATGTCTCTATTCCAATAGAAAAGGCTGTGCCCTGACGTCAGATTGCTCCCTCAGGGACACCGTGAGGTTTTGGTGTCTCTGGATAGAGTGAACTGGCCTTACAAAGCCCCAATGGCTCTGCAGGGAGACCCCAAACCAGGGTTTTATTGAGGGCAGCTGGGAGCCCTTCCCTGGAGGCGCCAGTTGCAGGGACTCAGTCAACCCTCATCCAGAAGCGCCTGGGGGCCCTGGGGCCTCCTATGTCCTTTGGTTCCTCATATTGAAGGTCCCATATGAGTAATCCAGCCTGTGGCCAAATCTCAATGCACTTCTTTTTAATAAATTACACACACACACATGCACACACACACACACACACACACACACACACACACACACACACACACTGATGATTTTCTTTGTTATGAAATCCACATTTGCCCCTTTTCCCTGTATATAGCACATGGGCAGGGAACACAGGTGGATTCTAGGCCTGGGTGTGACTTTCTTTCGAAGCCGATCAAATGCACCCAGGATACAAACACAGACTTTGAAGAGCAGGCTCTGGTGTGTCTGTTTTGTTGCAGGTCCTGTACACCCAGATGCAGGTTAGAACAGGTCAGGCTTGCTCCAGGGAGTGTCAGAGGTGGGGCTGGGTCACCCCTTTTACCGCAGGGAACATTGCTGGGAGTCCCCTGGAGAACCCCCTCACCCTCAGGAGCAGGGAACACACCTCAGCACTGGGAGGGGAGGAGGCAGCTGCATTGTCAGCTGTCAGGTGAGGCTCCTCCCCCAGGTCACCTGGTGGGCAGGACCACAATGGGCAGGTGAGTACCTGTTCCTGGTCACAGAGTCATTCTGGGACCTGCCCTCCCAGCATCCACCTGAGACCCTGGGAGGAAAGGAATCTGGAGGCTGATTTTCTGGGAAGGGGCCTGTGAGCTCATGATGGGCTAAGACTACAGATGGAGGGAAGATCAAAGTGCAGAGCAGTTGTATCTTGTACTAAATCACTTAACTGATATTTACCTAACAATGAGATATCAGAAGAAAGGGCATTTGAACCCCCTGAAGAGACATGACCATGTGTTTTAACAATAAAGTTCATCGTGAAACTCCAATTATTCTCTGAGTTCACACCTTACAACTCACGGAGCAATTCAGAATCCACACCTTTGAGAATCGCTCCAGTGTAGGACGTCTAACTCAGGACCCTCAGAACCCTCTAGAAGCTGCAATTCTGGAAGCAGAAGCTGACCCCTGACCTTCTGTACAAGGGGAGGATCAGATAGTGAAAACTTCACTCACTGTGAGAACCAGACCCCACTCTCACTCCTGCTTTGTGCCTATTGACTTGCTCATCATCACTGGTTACTGTCCACTTCGAATGCATGAGTCCCTCCCTTCCCCTTGTTATTGCAATTGTTAGGTGGACACAGGAGTCTCACCCCAGGTTTGGTGCTGACGTCTGGCAGTTTTCAAGCCTTGCCTTTCCTCCTCCACTTCTGCTCACATCTGGACATGTGGGTGAGGAATCCTGGTTGTCTCTCCTCTGCCCCTAGAGATCGTCCATCCACTCCAGCCCCTGCCCAGCACAGTAACCCCACCAGTCCTCCCTCCCTGACACAGATCACCCTGAGCCAGTCCCTCTCCCGGCTCCCTGAGGCCATTGCACCTGCTGGGGAGGCCTCCCTGCCTCCTGAGACCAAGGTTATGTATGAGCTGAAAGTCTTCTCATCCCCTGGTGTGTGGGCATCTTCAGACTCAGCTTCTGAAGCTGATGTGGGCGGGACCCTGCTGTCCTTGCATAGGGCCCACAGACTGTCTGTGCGCCTTTTTTCTCCATCAGGACTGAACGGCTCTATTCTTCTGAGCTGTCTTTGTTGTGATCATGAATCTGGAGAAGGTCCAGGAACCAATGTCAGATGAAGATGTCAGGACCCAACCTCCAACAGGATCCAGGCTGAGCCTCCCTGTGAGCCTGCTACTGGGCTGCCTGTGCTGATTTCTGGGTCCTGATTGCCCACTGGTATCCTGAGCGCCCCTGGCAGCCTACACTTGCCTCCCTCAGGGAGGTTTGTGTCTGGGCTCACACTGACTTCCCCTCACTGTGTCTCTTGCACAGTAATACATGGCCATGTCCTCGGCTCTCAGGCAGCTCATTTGCAGGTAGGCAGTGCTTTTGGAATCATCTCTGGAGATAGTGACTCTGCCTTTCACAGATGCAGCGTATTCCATGATGTGACTGTTGGATTTGTTTCTTATGAAACCTACCCACTCCTGTCCTTTTCCTGGGGTCTGCCGGATCCAGCTTATATAATAGTCACTGAACGTGAATTCAGATTCTTTACAGGAGTGTCTCAGAGATCCCCCAGGCTGCACCATGCCTCCCCAAGACTCTACCATTTGCACCTCACCCTGGACACCTGCAAACCCAGAGATGACCTGGTCAGGAAACACTCACATATCCTGTTTCTTACACTCATGTCCACTCACATACTTAGTAGACTCAGTATCTCTTGTTGTCCATAAATTACCTCTTAAAAGAGACACAAGTAAAACCCAGTTGAGCCCAAACCTCATGGTGAGAAGTCTGTGTTCAGTCCTGATCAGGGAATAGGAACACCTGGGGATCCCAGGGCTGGGCTCCTGTCCCAGAGCTGCAGGATCAGGGCTTGGCTAGCTTTTATGAGCAGAGAGGTCCCTATTTGTATGCCCTCCTGCTATATAGGGAGCTCTGGGTTGGACTCTGACATAAATGACACAGTTCTAGAGTGTGACATGTCCAAAGGTCTTGTCTATTATTAATTTATCCCCACTTCTCAGCTGTGAATTTCCCAGTGTACCCAAGCACTCCTTGAGACCTGTACAAAGACCCAAGAGAAAATTGTCATAGAAAGAAAGAGAGGACATTTAAAATGAGAGACAGTCACCAGTAATGACAACCAAGGGAAATCAACCCTCACAACCAGAGAAAGAAGTGAAAGTGCAGGAGGTTCATGTTCAGGAGACAGGAAGTTCCTTCTGACACTTTCTCCTACAAAGTGATCAGAGGATAAACTAAGACCAAAGTGTGAGCCTAGAGCCATTGGACCAAGTATTGGGGGAGAGAGGAACATCTGCATCTGTCCCTGGGAACCAGAAGCATGAACTATAGAGACACAGACAGAGCTCCCGGGTCCTATTCCTTCAGGGGAGTTTGGTGCTGGACATGTAGCAGATTACTGCCTTCTTTGTGGTGTTTATTCTCCAGACTCTGTTGTAGATCCAGTTTCATACATTGGGATATAGAATAATCGCCGTCATGACCAGGTGAAATTAGGGTTAGATGTGGGTAACGATTTAGGAAAAAAATTAAGTTTAGATCAGGAAAATGTTGTTATTGGAAAACTTGATGGCTCCATGTGACTCTTGGGACTGCTGTCACCATGTTGAGGCTCAACTTCAGGTCTCCTCTCTATGACTCGTCCTGGGGGTGTCCACAGATGGATGGACATGAGAGAGTGTTGCTGGTGGATGAAGGGGGGCAGGTAGGTTTTTACAGGAGCAACTCTGCACTTGATGCTGTGGGAGGAGCTAGGGAGAGTCATCAGGCCTCTGGCCATGGAGCTCAGGGTTTGACAGATCTAGGGAGAATGTGGACAGTGGAAGGCAGTTAGGAGTTTTTTCCTCCTCTGGAATACTTTGAGAATATTTTGAGAGGGATAGGTGCTAATTCTTCTTTGAATTTCTGTTTAAATTCACCTGTGAAGTCATCTGGTCCAGGAATTTTGTTTCCTAGAAGTTTTTTTTATTATTATTATTCCTGCCTTGATTTCACTAGGTTAATTTAGGTTAATTTGGTCTATTTAGATTTTCTTATTCTTCCTCATTCAGTTTTGAAAGAATATAGGTTTCTAGGATATTATTCATTTTGCCCAGGTTGTCCAATATGTAGGTATATGGTTGTGAATTATAGTTTATTACAATCCTTTGTATTTCTTTGGTGATAATTTTTACTTCTTATTTTGGGTGATTTTACAAAGAACTCCCAGAAAATGTTGATCCTCCACTGTCCCTGTGGATTGGCTACAGTAGCCACAGGGACTGGAGCAGGTTCTGGTACCAGAAGGGAGTGCTGCTGGGAAACTACCCATAAATCTGGATGTGACTATGGAACAGGGTGAGGGGAGGAAACTGGACTGGTTTTGAATAACATGACTGAAATAAGTCTGAATTTCATGGACAGAGAGTTACTGGACATGTGGTTTTAAAGCCTCCTACACTGAAGACCCAGAAGGACGTGCAGGAAATGATAGAGACAGCTTGTATCATCATAAGAAATATCTGAATAATTATGATTAAGTGCTTGTGAGACAGAAACGTTAAAGATCATGCAGACAGAGATCAAGATCAATAAGAAACTTGTCATTCTAAACTGGTGGGAAGGGGATCCATGTTCCCTCATGCCATTCTCACAGTGTCTCTGTTCTAGAAGGTAACACCTTCTCAGGTCTAGGGGATCCAGCACTTGGATCTTTGGTATCATTAGTCACATGATCACAGCATGGATCATCCAAGCTGCATAATTCACTGGGGCCCGCATATGAAATCTCTCAACACTTATAGCGAAGAGTAACACCCTCTCTGGAGTAGCCATGGTGATGGTGTGTCTGTATGAGGAGTGTTTATTTCATTGGACCAAGATCCATGTCTTTGTACATCATCATTATCTTCATCGTCATCATCTTCACCGTCTTCAACATTACCCTCATCACCATTTGCTAATTTATAATTGTTCTCATTTTCTATAGACATGGTGGTTTTCACACACAATGAGTTTATAGGAATAGAAAGCAGGCATGTTCTATTTAGATGTAATTTAGAAACTGAAACCCCAAAAGCCCAACTCTAAGTTGTCAAAACACCTTCTAAAAAATGATGACATTGGATAAAGTACACATCACCACTAAGACATTGGACCACTGTCCAATTCTATCACCAACATCACCACCTCCATCACCATCACCAACACCATCATCATCATGATCACCTTCATCATTTTTATTTGCTTACTTGTAATTATCCTTCTTATTTTCTGTAGATCTGGTATTTGAACACACATAATAACATTTTATCTCAAAATTTATTCATTTTGTATAGTTGTGTCTACGCTCACACTGACTTCCCCTCATTGTGTCTCTTGCACAGTAATACATGGCCATGTTCTCAGTTGTCACAGAGCTCAGCTGCAGGGAGAAGAGATTCTTGGCTGTGTCTCTGCAGATGGAATTTCGGCTCTTGAGGGCGGGGTTGTAGTAAGTGTCTCCATTGTTAATATGCACCACATCCACTCCAGCCCCTTCCCTGGGGGCTGGTGGAACCAATTCCAGCAAGTATTCAGTGGTGAAGGATTAACCAGAGACAGTGCAGGTGAGGGAGAGGGTCTGTGAGGGTTTCACCAGTCCTGGGACCAACTCTTCAGCTGCACCTGGAATAGGACACCTGGGGACAAAGAGCATCATTCTCTGTTGGTCATGTGCAGTCACAGCCACCCCATGACCCCTTTCTGACCCCTGAGACCCTCACAATGGGAGCCAGGTACCAGGCACAGGAAAAGACCTAGCAGTCTCATCTACTTCTAGACCACAGCTCTGCCTTCCCAAGACCTCAGCCCTGTGTGAGGAGAGAGCTGTGAGCCTGCACAGCCCAGGAGAGGATTTACCCTGGAGCTTGAACAGAAATTGGCATGTGGGGCAGCCTTCTCCTTATAAGTCAAGGGACTGAGGTTGAGGTGCTGTGGTCATTTTGGGACCTCTGTGGGGGCATCCCTTCCCTTGACCTTGCTCAGCATATAAATCATGGAAAAGGGACCACCTGGATCAAGAAACTCATTGGATTCAGGTCAAAGCACATCCTCATCTTTCTGAGCATAAGAAGAAACATGGACTAGATAAGCAGGTTGCACTTTTAACTTCTCAGGCATCTTTCATAGAGATGTAAAATGGATTCATTTGTTCAGACAATTTCTGAATCTGAACACTCTAGTGTGTCTACAAGTTCCAGGTTTTAATTTCATACAAATAATTTCTACCTTGTATAAAAAAGAAAAAATACAAGACAGCCAGTCTTCGTATCTTATATATTAATTTATGATGCTACTTTGATCTGAGAACTACCTCCCAGGAACAGGCAGCTAGGACATTCTTGATTCTTGGTGTTGGAAATTTTGTGATTTTGTCTACAGCTGCCTGCGCAAACTCTCCCTTTATGAAATCCCATGGACTATTGCAGAGAGCCCAAACTAGTTAAATTTTAGAAGGCTTTTATTGATTTCTCACAGAGGAAAAGTGAGGGAGATACAGATAGAAACAAAAATGGTGAGAGAGAATCAGATCGGCTGCCTCTTTCATGCCGCCTATTGGAATGCCCCAACTGGAATCCACTGTGACTCCTGGTCCATGGTTCGACACTGAACCACTGAGCATATTGACCAGGCCAGTCATTGTTTGAAATGGAGAAAAGACAACAAGTGAAAACAGTGATCATGTATGTGTACAAGTAGGAATCATTCATATGTTGAATTGAAATTATGTAAGGAGATTGACTTGCTTTCTCAGTCTAGTGTTATCTGTGATGTCAGAGTTCAGAGGGAGGTGAGTGAAGAGAATTCCTACCATAGAATTTCTCACAGAAAAGGAAACCTCAACCCTGACAGGAATCTCTCACTCCCAGCCTCCCTCTTCCCTTTCCTGGGGATGGTCACAGTGGACAGAGTATGCTGGGCTCTCCCCCACAATATATAACATCCTTACGGTATAATGTATACATTCTCCAATCAGACAAGTGATTTGGAAATATATTCTTTATGTTTGTCTCCTCATCTGCTCAATGAAAACTTTGGTGGTGAAATGTGTTTAATTATTACAAAGGCTGGTTTAACAATATTTTCTTCAATGGGACATATTTTGGGTGACTTTACAAAGAACTTCCAGAAAATGCTGAGCCTCCACTGCCCATGTGGATTGGCTACAGCAGCCACAGAGATGGAGCAGGTTCTGATACCAGAAGGGAGCACTGCTGGCAAGCTACCCAAAAATCTGGACGTGACTGTGGAACTGGGTGGGAGGAGAAAGCTGGACTCGTGTTGAATCACCTGACTCGTGTTGAATGCCTGATGTTCATGAACAGAGAGCTACTGGACATACAGGTTTAAAGCCTCCTCCAGAAAGGCCCAGAAGGACATACAGTGAATGATAGAGACAGTTTGTGTCTTCGTAGGAAATACATGAGTAATAATGATTAGGTGTTTGTGAGAAGTAGAACCGATAAAGATCATGTAGGCAGGGATCTAGAGAAATAAGGAACCTGTCACTGCAAACTGGGGGGAAGGAGATCCTTGTTTACTACATGCACATTCTCACCGTGTCTCTGTTCTAGAATCTAACACCTTCCCAGGTCCAGGAGATCTGCACTTGGACAACTTTGGGTCCATTACAGGTCTAATCTCACATTGGATTACTGAAGCTGCATAGTTTGTTGGGGTCCCATTTATGAAATCCCCCAACACTGACAGGGAAGAGTGGACACCCCTCACTGGAGGAGCCATGGTGATGGTGTGTCTATATGTAGAGCCTTCATTTCATTGGAACAGGGTCCTTTTCTCAGTCCATCATGGTCACCATCATCAACACCATTGTTTTACTTATAATCATTCTTCCACTCATTTTTTGAAGTCATGATTGTTATCAGTAAATAATGATCCTTTACCTCATTTTTGGTTATTCATTAAAATTATTAAGGGAGCCCTAACCAGTTTGGCTCAGTGGATAGAGCATCAGCCTACACACTCAAGGGTCCCAGATTTGATTCCGATCAAGGGCTTGTACCTTGGTTGCGGGCACATACCCAATAGGGCGTGTGCAGGAAGCAACTGATATATGTTTCTCTCTCATCGATATTTCTAACTCTGTATAACTCTCCCATCCTCTCTGTAAAAAATCAATAAACTATATTTAAAAAATAAATAAAATGAAATTATTAAGGGAAATCGGTGGCCAGATTCTATATCATTTTACATTGGACTGCTATTAACTGATGTCTCATCCTGCATGTCTCCATCTGCTCCACATAGGAATCTGATAAGAAAGGCTGGGTCTCCCCTTCATTTGTCACTAAGAGGTTAAAACCACACAAGCCTCTGTAAGGAAAGTTCTACCCCTCCATCCACATCTGCAATGTAAAAGTTTGATGTCTGCTTGTGACACCTGGGACAAATGTGACCATGACCATCAATGATGGGGACACCTGGAACATGCACCTGGCCCAGTGCCACATTGGGGGATAAGCTACCTGGGAACATGATAGGGAATTAACCAAGACTGAGGTCACACACGTCCAGGATTACTGCTTCATTTGGTTGTCATCTCCTTGTTTAGCCACTTCAAGTTTTCTTCCCTCACTTTCCTCTAAAACAGCCCCACATATTTCCTAGAGTCATGAAGACACTTTGCTGAGAATGTGCAGGGGAACAAGCCATTTGTGTGTTGATGTTGTTCCTTATGTCATTCCTGAGTTCACTTTCTAGTTCTTTCAGTTTCTGGTGCAGTTTTTAGGGTTTTCTGTATACAACATCATGTGATATGTACACAGACAAAGAAATAACTTTTAACATGTTTCTTTCTGATTTATAGATTTTGTATATCTTTTTATTGGCTAAGTATTCTGACAAGGACTTCTAGTTTTGTTCAATAGATGTAGTCACAGCAGCACCCTTGTCTTGGTCCTGAAGCAAGAAGAATAGCTTTGAAATTTTCTCTGTGTAGCATGATATCACTTGTTGGCTTCTCAAATGTGGCCTTTATTATATTGAGGTCCTTCACTTCTACATTTAATCTGTTAAGAATTGTAATTCTGGCCCAGCTAGGTTTGGCTCAGTGGATAGAGCGTCCACCTGCAGACCAAAGAGTCCCAGGTTTTATTCCGCCAAGGGCACATACCTTGTTGCTGGCTCCTTCCTGGCCCAAGCTCTGGTCAGGGCATGTGCAGGAGGCAACCAATAGATTTCCTTCTCTCAAATATATATGACCTCTGAACGCATAATAATCTGGCCACTCAGTACATATATATACACACACACACTAGAGGCCCAGTGCACACAATTTGTGCACGGGTAGAGTCCCTAGGCCTGGCAGGTGATCAGGACTGGGTGACCAATGTGGCAATTGCGGGAGAGGCCTCAGGGTGGCACACGCCTTGCCTAGCCTGGTGCCTGCGGGCTTGGGGCAGCTCCTGCACTGAGCGTCTGCCCCCTAGTGGTCAGTGTGCATCATAGCAACTGGTTGTTCTGCCATTTGGTCAATTTACATGTTAGGCTTTTATTATATAGGATAATAGAGGAATATGCTAATTAACTAGGACACCGTAACGGGTCAACCAGACAGGAGGAGGTTGCAAGTGCAGCATTGCAGGCGGGACAGCAGGGGAGGGCCTGATCAGCAGCAGCTGTGGCTGCTTCAAGGGCTGGAGAGGGAGTGGGTGGTGCTCTGTGATTTCAAATTGCGTGCTGGGCTCCTAGTGTGTGTGTGTGTGTGTGTGTGTATCTACACTAATAAAAGAGGAAGATGCTAATTGACCATACCTCCGCTATGCCCACAGCCAATCAGGAGTTATATGCAAATTAACCCAACAAAGATGGCGGGTAAATTTGCATATGTTGGTGGGCAGGCAGCGCCATACACCACCCGTGGAGTCCAGACCGAGATCGGGGACTGGGCAGGTGGAGCAGACAGTGCCAGATGCTGCCCACGGGGTCCAGGCCATGATTGGGGACCTGGTTTGGTGCAGGTGGCCAGCATCTCCAGGATCACTGTTTGCCCTCAGGCTGCCTGAGGACACTGGTGGAGCAGGCCTGGGTTGAACATTTTAATGAAAATGGGATGCTTGTTCCCCGCTCCACTGCACCCCATCCCTAGCAAGGAGAGGACTGTGGGCAGTTAGGAGGCACCGGGGCTCAGAAAAGACTGAGAACAACCTGCAAGCAAGCTACCAGGAAGAGGTGCTGAACCATGAGCACTCCAAGGGCTGGCTGATGGAGGCACGCAAAGGTACAGATGAGGTGGCTCTCACAGGCGCTAAGTTCGAAAAGCACATCGACAGCCTGATGGACGCAATCACCTTTTTGAAGAAGGTGCATAAAGAGGAGATCGCCGAGCTGTAGGCATAGATCCAGTATGCTCTGATCTTTGTGGAGATGGACGTGTTCTCCAAGTCCAACCTCTACACTATGCTCAAGGACATCTGCACCCAGTATGAGAAGCTGGCTGCCAAGAACATGCAGAATGCAGAAGAATGGTACAAGAGCCGCTTCACCGTGCTGACTGAGAGCGCTGCCAAGAACTCATATGCGGTGCACACCACCAAGGACGAGGTGTTCAAGAGCTGCCGCCTGCTCAAGGCCAAGACCCTGGAGATCGAAGCAAGTTGGGGCATGAACGAAGCCCTGAGAAAGTAGCTGCAAGAGCTGGAGGATAAGCAGAATGCCGATGTTAGTGCTATGTAGGACACAATCAACAAATTAGAAAATGAGTTGAGAACTACAAAGAGTGAAATGGCACGATATTTAAAAGAATACCAGAACCTCCTCAATGTGAAGATGGCTTTAGACACTGACATTGCAGCTTACAGGAAACTCTTGGAAGGTGAGGAGACCCAGCTCAGTTTCACCAGCATGGGAAGGATAGCCAGCTGCTACTCCCAGAGTTCCCAGGTCTTTGGTCAATCTGCCTATGGTGGTTTACAGACTAGCTCCTACTTGATGTCCGCTCACTCCTTCCCTTCTTAATACACTAGCCACGTCCAGGAGGAGCAGATCGAGGTGGAGGAGACCATGGAGGCTGCAAAAGCCGATGAAACTAAGGATGAACCCCCCCTCTGAAGAAGAGGAGAAGGAGAAGGAAGTGGCTGAGGAAGAGGAAGGAGAGGAAGAGGAAGAAGGTGCCAAGGAAGAATTTGAGGATGCAAAGGAGGAAGAAGGAGGTGAAGGTGAAGGAGAAGATGCCCAAGAAGCTGAGGATGAGAAGAAAGATGAAGGTGCTGGGGAGGAGCAAGCAACCAAGAGAAGAAAGATGAAGGTGCTGGGGAGGAGCAAGCAACCAAGAAGAAAGATTGAGCCCCCCTTTCCTTATTATTTCAGGAATAATCCTCCTGAAACCAGATCAACCCCATCACCAACCAAGCAGTTGAGTTCCCGATACCATATGAATTAAGAAGTCAATATATATAACATTCTGAGGTGACTCAGATTGGACATTAAATGTTGTGCTATGACTTAGCAGAGTATCTGTTTGCTTGCAGAGTGGCTTCCTGGCTTGCTGCCAGCCTCTGCATGGTCCACGCTTATGAGTTCAGGATCTATGACAATGTGAGTAATTCAGATGTTTACAATAAAAACACATGAATACATGAATTCACTAATGTTAATGTTAAACTTCATGGAAAAAATAGTCCTTTGAATCTTTGGTGGTTAGAAATTAAAGACCTCAAATCATGTGCAATAAACAGTAAATAAAGTTACACTGAATGACCAAAAAAAAAATAATAATACATTAGGGGCCAGGAAACATTCAAAGAACTGGGGAACCATTCGCAAATCAGAAAGGGAAGTCACAGGGTGTATATTATTGTTATGAATACAGTATTTCCTACTACTTACAACATACACAATGTAATGTATTAGATACCTTCCTATTGCATGAAGTACATATTCTCATAGAGTAATACTGGTAGGTATGTTATAGTTATAGCAGTATGTTATATCCTATCTATATTAATAAATGAGTAATATGCTAATTAGACCATGAGACCTTCCAGACATCCTTCCAGACAAAGCCATGGTGGTGGGACCAAGGCAGAGGCGGTTAGGGGTGATCAGGCCAGGAGGGGAGGGCAGTTGGGGGTGATCAGGCTGGCTGGGAGGGGGGGCAATTGGGGGTGAGCAGGCTGGCAGAGGGGACCAGTTGGGGGTTAGCAGGCCAGCAGGCAGAGTGGTTAGGGGCAATCAAGCAGGCAGGCAGGTGAGCGGTTAGGAGCCAGCAGTCCCGGATTGCAAGGGGGTTGTCTGACTGCCAGTTTAGGCCCGATCCCACAGAGGTCCCAGATTGGAGAGGATGCAGGCTGGACTGAGGGACACCGCCCCCCCCCCCCCGTGCACAAATTTCATGCACCAGGCCACTAGTGTGTGTGTGTGTGTGTGTGTGTGTGTATATATATATATATATATATATATATATATATATATATATATATATATAAAATATATTAATATATTAAATTATATTAATATATTATATTATACTATTATTATATAAATAAAAATGTAAATGTTCATTTGTTCAAAATCTTAAATCTCCGAAAGTTCTTCACCGATTGCTTTGAAATTTTGATACAACGTTGCATTCAAATACTTGAGTGTTTTTATGTACTTATACCTACTATTATTTAGATGTCACACCTGTGACAGGTAAAAACATGCTTTTTTGAAAAACAGCGCCATCTGTTGGACGTAAAAGCAACACACACTATACTAAATATTTTACAATTCCATTTCAATGTTTCTGATTGCATTGTTAAATTGAATTTTCATAGATTTCGATTTATTTTTCTTTAGATTTAATTATTTCTTGTGACATTGCATTGGAATTGAGCTGTGTCATTTACCATAGTGTTCATTTCGTGAGTATAGTTCGATCTGCTTTGGTTCATCCAAATAATGCCTTGCAGGAGATCAAACCTAGGTCATCGTACTCGCGGAGCAGAAGCAGTGTGATGAGTAATTGCAAATCAAACTGAGGAAGAACGGGCATCAGCGAACGAGCGAAACAGACAAAGAATGGCTCAAATACATGCCGAGGAAGCAGCAGAGCGACATGCAGCCAGACTTGAGTATGCACGGTTGCGAGCACTGCAATCGCGTTCTGCAGCTTCAGGTCTGCTTCGTTCTTAGTAGAATGAACGCGACAGGCTGAGAGTGGCTGAAAGACATCAAGGAGAAACAGCAGATCAGCGTCAAACACGACTCCATGCTAAGCGATCACCCGATTACAATCGCCTTGCATTCCGGTACAACACAGCTGATGATTATAGTTTGAGCCGGCATGTTCTCATCGGTACTATAACTGAAGTGTGTCCTCATTGCAAGGCTCTGAAATTTAATGGAGAAATGAAAGGAATGTGTTGCGCCGCCGGAAAAATTAAACTGCCTCAACTTGGAGAACCGCCAGAGCCATTAAAAACTTTGCTTGCCTGATATACCGCCGAATCAAAGCATTTCCTATCTAACATCAGGAAATACACATCAATTGCTGGAAACTGGGAACGGAAAGGTGCTTGTTGATCTGACCTCAGGACGAATTTCATTGCCTCATAACTTCTGCAATTTAGTGACGTCAAAAGAAGAATTGGTTGAAAAAGTATTTCCCAATATTCACACCAATTATAAGAATCACGATTGGCTGAGTGAACGAGCTATTCTTGCGGCCAAGAACAAAGACGTCTATGAACTTAACAATATTATTCAGTCTAACATTCAAAGCGAGGCAGTCACATACAAGTCCGTTGACACTGTTGTGGAAGCAGATGAAGTGGTTAATTATCCAACAGAATTTTTGAATTCACTCGATCTGCCAGGGATGCCACCACACGTACTGCAATTGAAAATCGGTGTGCCAATTATCATGTTGCAAAATATCAACCAGCCAAAGCTTTGCAATTGCACGCGGCTTGCAGTAAAAAAATTAATGAGCAACGTCGTAGAAGCAACAATCTTGACAGGACCTTTCAAAGGTGAAGACGTCCTCATTCCTCACATTCCTATGATTCCAACGGATATGCCATTTCAATTTAAGAGATTGCAATTCCCAATTCTATTGGCATTTGCAATCACCACCAACAAAGCTCAGGGCCAATCTTTAGAATTGTGTGGTTTAGATCTAGACACAGATTGCTTCTCACATGGACAATTACATGTTGGGTGTTCTAGAGTCAGCAAACCAGACAATCTCTATATCTGCACAGACAATGGAACAACAAAAAATATTGTATACCCACAAGCATTGTGAAATTAAACATATTAGAAACATGCGCTTTCTCTTTTCTTTCTTTTCCATTTAACCAGACTGAGCCACAGCAACGCGTGGCCGGGTACAGCTAAATATATATATATATATATAAATATATATATATATATATATGTATATATATATATATATACACACATATATATACACATATATATATACACATATATATATACACACACACACAGAGTACAGTATATATATATATATATACATATATATATATATATATAGTAGAATATATATATAGTAGAATATATATATATAGTAGAATATATATATATATATATATATATGTATATATATATATATATATATACACACACACACACACCTTCCACTCTCTTTAAAATGGAAAAATATCCTTGGGTGCAGATAAAAAAATAGAATTGTAATTTTGAAGCGATTTTCAATTTTAAAGGCTTTTTCTATATCTATTTATATGATGGTATACTTTACCCTTCATTCTGTGGACGACATGAATCTTATTTGCTGTTATGCGTATATAAACCATCCACACATGCTAGGATGGTATCCCACTTGGTCAAGGTAAATTATCCTTTCAATGTGCTGTTAAGTATGCTAGTATATTGTTGAGGGTTTTTGCATTTATATTCATCAGGGATATTGACCTGTCACATTTATGTGTCCTTACTTCACTTCGGTATCAGTGTAATGGACATCTCAATGCAACTGTTTGGAAGTGTTGCCTCTTCTATGAATTCTTGGAATATTTCAAGAAGGATTGATTAAAAAGTTATCAATTTTTCTTTGAAGTTCTGGTGAAATTCACCCTTCCAAAATTTGGTCATTGGCTTTTATTTGTTGAAAGGTTTGCACTACTACTTCAATTATTTTTAAAAATTTATAGCAATCTAGCCAATGTGGGATCCAATTCCTAATTTGAGAACCTTCTAAGTGGACTAAGAAATACAACTGTTGATCTTCACAGGGTGTGGTTAGTGTTGAAAGGGTAGTTAGTTTCAGACCATGTTTATTTCATATGCCATCCAAGAGAATGAAATAAACCATGTTATCTTGTATAGAATTCATAAAGTGCTTTTGTTCTGAGAATGTACCTCCCTTTCCCCATCTCCATGGAGCACAAGAACAGGTCCCAGTCGCTGCTCTCTGAAATCCACCATAGTTTGCGCTGAAGACACATCTGTGCATGACTCCTAGACCAGGACTGAGCTGAGCGGTGACACAAGCGCAGGCCATCGCTGGGAGACACAGTGTCATGTGTCAGAAACATAGGGCTCAGGAAATCTCTAGTGGATTTGCTGGGCCTCCCTGAAACGCAAGCAGGTTAACCAAGTTCCACATTTCCTGGAGAGACTGTGATTGTGCGCTGATGGTTTCCCCAGTTCACCAACCCCTCTGCATTTTCCTTCCTCCATAAGAGATACATGAGTGTTTGCATGTGAGAATGTTCCTATTAATAGTGTAAATGTTTTAAAACACAAAGCCATCACTGGTATTCACTGCACCATGGTTCTAGACTCTTGGCAAAGTGTTATATGGAGAGGAAGGCAAGGACATTCAGAGAAATCAGCTATGAATACTACCTGCAACTCAGAAAGAGTGGGTCTTGAGCGCCTCCTGGTAGCCTGAGCGCCCATTGCAGCCCAGCCCTGCTGCCTCCCTCAAGGAGGTTTGTGTCAGGGCTCACACTGACTTCCCCTCACTGTGTCTCTGGCACAGTAATACATGGCCATGTCCTCGGCTCTGACACTGCTCATTTACAGATACAGTGTGTTCTTGGTGTTGTCTCTGGAGATGGTGAAGCGGCCCTTCACAGAGTCTGCATAGTATGTGCTACCACCAGTATTAGTAATGAGTGAGACCAACTCTAGCCCCTTTCCTGGAGCCTGGCAGACCCAGTTCATATGGTGGCTACTGAAGAGAGTCTCAGAGACCCCCCAAGCTGTACCACGCCTTCCCCAGACTCCGCCAGCTGCATCTCACACTGAACACCTGCAAACACAAAGATGTCCTGGTCAGGGAACTCTCACACATCCACTGTTTCTCTCACTCATGTCCAATCACACACTCAGTGTCTCTTGTTCTCCATAAATTACCTCTTTAAAAAGTCACAAGGAAAACGCAGCTGAGCCCAAAGCCCATGGTGAGTGGTCTGTGTTCAGTCCTGATCAGGGAATGGGAACCTGGGGATCCCAGGGCTGGACTCCTGTCCCAGAGCTGCAGGGTCAGGGCTGGGCTGTCTTTTATGAGCAGAGGGGGCCCTATTTGCATGTCCTCCTGCTATATTGGGAGCTCTGGGGTTGGAGACCTACTAGGAGGGCAGTGTCTCTTTGCAGGTGAAAGTGTCCTGCAGAGAATTGTGCTAAGCAAACAATTCAATAATGAAATACAGAATCATAAGGAAGTTTGGAACTTGACCAAGTGTCCACCTCTGGGTACCAGGGAGCCCAGCATGTGGCCTGTGTCCTCCCTACTTGTCCCCCCTGCTTCCCTGAACTGAATCCAGGGCAGAGTTTGGCAGGCCCACTGAGGGTACAGAAGCCCTGGTGTGAGATGAGAGCATGGGTGAGTGTCTGGTGTTACCCCCTTCAGGGCTGGTGACCAGCACACACCTGGGAAAGCGACCAGAGGCTTCAGGCCGCATAAGGGTGGACACCTTGCTCTCGGTGGGTTGGTGCCCTTGGGCCTGAGGTTCTCTGGGTGTCTGACCTTCAAGCAGACAAAGAAGACAGAGTGCTGAGAGATGCTTTTCTGTCCCTGGGGCTCATAGACACTGGGAAGCTGGAGAGACTCATGGAGCTGATGGGGAAGGTGTGGGTTCCCCACAACCAGACGTCCACTTACTGAATGGAAAACCTTAAGGATGTAACATAATAGAATAATTAGGGAGATAATATAAGTCAGGTTACCTGTGGTCAGTGAGAATGCTCAGATTTAAGGTACATTACTCATGTCTGAAATGTACATATTTGCAGTTTAAATTCACAGTCATGCCATGACGATATGAGTTTCAGTGATCATAGGGCCTGGTCCTTGGCAAGTTTGGTTATTACAGTTCTGAGAGTTTGTTGTAAAAAGAGGACAGCTCTGTGTTTGTATGGCGTTTAGATAATGGTTCGTAGTGACTGCGTGTAATAAAAATATTTCAGATCCAGGAGATGAAAACCTGAACATTAGAGAAACGCATAGCCCACCTCCTCCAGTGGGAGAGGAGTTCAGTGGATCATGAGTGCCCCCTGGTGTCCTGAGAGTACATTTTCCTTCAAAGCCCACAGAGGACCAGAGACTCCCCATTGCCCTCCCCTCATTCAGGCTGCCTGTGGGGTCCCTTCCTTCAGGACCACCATGGTCCCTGCTGTGCAGAGGATGTGATTGGATTTGGACTTTTCAGATGATGGCATTCAGATGAAATTGGACTTGGGTTCCTGCTTCATTGAGCAGCATTTGGGGGATGTTGGGATACCTGTAGGGTGGATGTGAATATGTGGATGACTGAGGAGGCTGTGGTCATCTGAATCAGGCTTGGAGCCTGTGAATGCTACATATTTAATTAATTCAGAGATCTTGAGATCCAACCATTTCCCAGGATAATCTGGGAGGTGGAGGGAGGTTAGACTCCAGGAGAACAAGAACCCCATTTGACCAGGGACCTCAGGTGACCTAGTCCTGGCTGTGGAGATGGAGGAGGAGGTCGAGGACAAGGGGTGCAGTTCTAGAAGCAGGAAAAGACCAGGACATGGACACCCCTGTCTGAAACTGTTCCATCAGCTGTCATAAAATGTCAAAAGCTGGGAAGGCAATAAACCCCAAACATGTGGGTCCCACAGTCCTGGAGATGCGAAGTCCTCGAGTAAGGTGGCAGCATGGTGCCTTCTGGGCAGGGAGTTCTTCCTGTGTTTCTTTTTAAAATATTTTGTATTGATTTCAGAGAGGAAGGGAGAGGGAGAAAGAGATAGAAACATCAAGGATGAGAGGGAATCATCAATCAGCTGTCTCCTGCATGCCCCCTACTGGGGATTAAGCCCGCAACCTGGGCATGCACCCCTGACCAGAATCAAACCTGGGACCCTTTAGTCAGCAGGCCGATGCTCTATCCACTGAAACACACCAGCCAGGGCTCCTCCTGGTTCTTATCTGACAACCTGGTGCTGAGTCCCCATGCAGTGGAGAAGGAATGTGGATAGCAGGACATTAGGAAGCAGAGAGCCCAATGTATAGCCCTACATGTACGTCCATGGGCATATTACACTCAAATAGTGATTATACCCTTTAATAAAAGGGAAAACGCCACCCTGTGCAGGAAAACGATGATCGCTGCTTATCACGACCTGTGAGTGAATTTCCCATCCTCTCCTTAAAAAACTGCATAATTGGAAAAAACATGTAAAATATAGGTTCTCTCTAGTCAGACACCTGCAGAGGCCTGCTGTGTCTTCAGGGTAGAGCTGGTCAGCACATGCAGATGAAGCAACTCTCAAAGGCCAGGAGAAAACCACAGGGAAGGACTCCAGGGAACATGCCCTGGGCTCCCACTGGGCCAGAAGTCCTTCCTCCTCGTCACCAGAGGAGGAAAAGGAAAATCTCATTCAGGAAGCCTCAGGTAGACACTGGGAGATGCTTAACTCACTAGGCCCCAAAGAGCTTTGAAGCAGCAATCAGCAGGAACTCATGGTTGAAAACTTCTTAGCTGCAGACCAGAAGAAGACACATATAGTTACAGAATTAAACCGTGTAAAGAACTACTAGGGTAAAATTAACAAAGCCCAGCTCACCTGCCAGAGACTTAGGGAGAAGCGGCCCCATAACAAGAACAACAGTGACCCTTGGGAAGTGACGCAGGTGCACCGTGGCAACAGTGTTGAAGGGACTTTAACTGCTGAAACTAAACAGCATGTGTGCAGGTTGCTAGAGGGAAGCCTGAGGTGTGCAGGGGAGTCCTGGCTCTGCTTCCTTCTCTATTTCCACCTTAGCATTCAGACCTGCCTCTCACCTCCCCCACCTCCACCCCAGCTGAATGCATGTCCAGCCCCACCCACTGCCACACCCTGTCATTGTCACCTCAGCTGACCCAACCAGGGTAGGTTTTCTGTCACTATCCCATTGGCAGGAAGTGTCCACGGCAGATAGTGAGGACCTGGATTCACTGAGGACCCTCCCTCCCTCGTTCCCATTGACAGTTCTCCCCCACCAAGGGCATGAGGCTGGCAAAGGACCCTGTCACCCTGAGGATGCCCCCTTGCTGCTTGGGCTCTGGGTGGTGCTGGCTCCCGCCCAGTATTCTCAAGGTTGTCACTCCTGGCACTACATCTTCTCAGAGGTGGTGATTCCCAGGAAGGAGCTGCACCATGGCAAAGCCGTGCAGGCAGCAGGATGGCTCTTCTATAGCCTGAGGTTTGGGGGCCAGAGACATGTCCTCCACATGCGGCGCAAGACTGTTTTGGCCTGGACAGCTGGTGGTGATGACTCAGGATGACCAGGGGGCCTTGCAGGTGGACTACCCCTTTTTCCCTCTCAACTGTTACTACCTGGGCTACCTGGAGGATGCCCCTCTCTCCATGGTCACCGTGGACATGTGCTATGGGGGCCTAGAAGGCATCATGAAAGTGGATGACCTGGCCTATGAAATCAAACCCCTCAAGGATTCCCAGAGATTTGAGCACATCATTTCTCAGATCATAGCCAACACCAACACCACAGGACCAGCGTCCAGGCTGGAACACAAGGCAGAGAGGCACCTCCTGTTCTCCAAAGTGAACACCAGGGAAGCCTCCAGGTCAGCAGTAAGCTCTAAGCATCCCACAGAGGAAACATGAAAGCCTGTCTCATGAGTTCCAATCCCATTTATAACCCTGTACACAAATATGTCAGAAAATATCCAATCCCTAGTATATCTAGGTAGTTTAATGGACTCCATGTTCCGAGGTCTTGACATAAGGTACTACATCAGCATCATGGTCATTTATAACATGACAACATAGGCTATGAACAACTTTTTCGTGCAGGTGGGTCCATTTGCTCAGAATTATCTGAACAATGTTTTTACTCCTTTTCATCCCTATTCAGGCTTAATGGTGCTTAAAGATGCATCCCATGAACTTAATTTTAATCTAGTTGTGAATAGTTTGTGCTGGTCCAACAGTCTGGTCTATGTAGGTCACCTGTACAGACATTATTTATTGTTGTTGGTTATAGCCCCCCATCAAGTTGTGAGGATTAATATTTGGATGAAAAGTCTTGTGTTTGCCAGCGAAGGACCACCTGTGTCATGAACAGGTACCCTGTGTTGACAGATGCCTTTAGCAACTGCTCCATGGTACACCTGCAAAACTCCTATAGTGCTGACCAGGCAGAATGCCTCTACTTAAGTGGATTTACATTTTTAAACTAAAGCCTGACAGTCACTTGATGAGGAAACTCTGTGGTGGAAGTCAAAGAGCAATGTGAGTGTGGATACTTCAAGGAGTGTTATAGCAACACCTGCTGTAAAACAGACTGCTGCTTCATGCCTGGAAGCATTGGTAACAGAGAAATATGCTGCACAAATTGCATCTTATACCCCCACAGGGACACTCTGTAGACCCATCCTGAACACCGGTGACCTTCCAGAGTACTGAGTTGGGAAGTACATGAGGTGCCCCAGGAATTTTTATCTACAAGATGGAACCCCGTCCACTGAGGACAGCTACTGCTATCATGAACATTATATCGACCGCAGTATGCACTTCAATGAGTGAAGGTGTGATGAATGCTCCAGACATCTGCTACTGCATCAACAGAAAGGCCGACCGATTTGGACACTGTAAAATGACTCATGTGTTCAATCCAACCGGTTGTGCTCCCGCTGATGCTAAATGTGGACGCCCAAAGTGTGTCAATGTCACTCATCTGCCTCGGTTGCAAGAACACATAGGTTTCCTTCAGTCTCTCTGGGGAACGACCTAGTATTTTGGGCTGAAAACACACTGTGGAGCAGAAACAGCTATCATTGGTTTTGTGAGATCTAGTATCCCCTGTGGTGAGAAAAACTTCAGTCTTGAGGGCTTCTGCAATGGTACCATATATAGAAGACATAAACTACAACCGCCCCCCTTCAAAATGCAACTACAAGGGAGTGTGCAGCAACAAAGGGAGCTGTCATTGCCATGTAGGCTGGGATCCTCCCCTGTGCATGAACAGTGGTACCGGGGAGGGGAGTGTGGACAGCGGACCCCCTCCAAGAAGAATACGGTCAGTGAGGGCTATTCCTATGTCAGTGGTGTATTTAAGAGTGGTATTTGGTCACTTGCTTGCCCTCATAGCTACATTCCTCTTCAGCATGGCCACAAATGTAAGAACAATCCAGACCATTGTAATTACTAAAGTGAGAGAGGTTGAAAACAAAACAGCAAGTCTGCCTTCTGACCCCCTATACAACTCAGTCAACATGAAGACACACCTGAGCCCTAGCCGGGTTGGCTCAGTGAATAGAGCGTCTACCTGTGGACTGAAGGGTCCTGGGTTCATTTCAGGTCAAGGACACATGGCAGAGCTGCAGACTCGGTCTCCAGTGGGGAGGCGTAGGACACATGCCCAGGTTTTGGGCTCAGTCTCCATTGGGGGGCATTCAGGAAGCAGCTGGTCAGTGGTTCTCTCTCAGCATTGATGTTTATGTCTCTCTCCCTCTCCCTTCCTCTCTGAAATCAATAAAAATATATTTTTAAAAAACTGCAAAAAGGTACCATAACCCAATGGCAGAACTGAAACCCACATTTCTAAGTGTCTTCAGGGTCCTGCCCCACATCCTGGGTGAGCGCTGTGTGGGTGTTTTCATGCCACTCTCTCTGACAGCTCGGTGGCCAGCGTCTGCAATAAAGCTTAAGCACCACACATTGCATCCTGTGCAGTTCTTGTAGGTCTGTAAGAGCCCTGAATGAGCCCCAGACTCTGGCCTGGATAGGAGACCTGGTCAGCAGCTGGTCTTGTGCTGTGAACGCTTGTCTCAAGATTAGTGACAGTGACCACAGGTCCCTTTAAGGCCAATTCCTGGCAGTTCTCCACAATCTGCCCTTGAGCACTGAGTGTCCCCCAGTCCCTAGGTAAGGTCTCCTACTCTAAACAAGTGTGGTTCAGGGCAATGGCGTGCTCCTGCCCCCCAACCTTGCCTGTTTCACACAGGTTGGCTGCAGGCTGTGGGCTGAGAGTGAGGGTCTTTGTCTGCTAGTGACACCTGAGCCCCCTGGAGAGCACCCTTCCCTGTGTGGAGGTGTACCAGTCAATGACACTCAATCAGAAAAGAGAAAGGAGTGGCCTTCCTGACTCTGGCCTAAGGGGAGCCTGAGCATGTGGACCCCTCCCCTGTGCACTGCAGAGAGTGGCAGTGAGTATGAGCTGAGTCCTGGGGAGGCACCGACACCCTCTTCCCTACAGGCCTGTGGGGCTGGAAATCTTCCTCCTCTGTGTCTTCATAGTTTCCCATGAAATGTCATTGTACAATGTCATGTAAACCTGATGGAAGTAAAACTTTATCTGAACATTAAAAATTAAATATTTTCTCCATGCAACACAGGAACATCATGTGGAATTTAAAAGCCAAAAATTCCCACAAATTCAAAGACCTGGGTGGCCGTGGTGGACAGACATGTCAGGTGGATGTTAGGAGCTGAAGTTGGGGCCCCTGTGGTCCCTTATTGATTGAAAGTTTCTTCTGTGACAGGTAATGTGGGGGAGCTGGGGAAAAAAGAGCAGAGCCCCAGGTTTGGGGCCCATGGAGCTCAGGTCAAGGTCCAAGTCGGTGAGAACTAGAACAGCAGGTGACAGCGGTTCCTGCTGGGGTGGCTTCTACATGCACCTGAGTAACTGAGCAGCCAGATGGACACACACTCGAAGGTGAAAGTCCCAGGGGATTATCATAACCCCTGTGGGTCAGGTGGGCCTGTCAGGAGGCAGGAGAGTGGGACAGGTGGGCATGTGGGGACAGGGTCTGAGCTCAGCACAAAGCTACTTGGACTAAGCTGGGGTTTCTCTTGGTGGGAAATGTTCCAATTACAGGCTCATGAGAGCACTTAGGATGGTCTCTCTTGAGGAAGAAAAGCAGAAAATATAGGAACGTGGGGAGGAGAGGCCCCAGTCACTGCCCATATGTCATCTGCCAACAGCAATGTGACCTCCTCCTCTGGTGTCTGCACTGAGAATGCAGGAGATTAGAGACACAGAGAAAACAAGAATCTTCCCTGGAGGCAGCTGAGAGCTTTGAGAGGAAATCCCTGATCCCAACAGGAAGGCCCTTCCCTCCCCACCTCCCTCTGCCCCTGTCCCTGGGAATCCTTTCTGTGCTGTGGGTCCTGTGCACCTCCTGGTGACACAACTTTTCCCTCAGGGAGATTCGTGTCTGGGCTCACACTGACTTTCCCTCACTCTGCCTCTCCAACACAAATACACAGCCTTGTTTTTTTGGCTCTCAGGCTGTTCAGTGTTAAATAAACTTGGCTCTTGGAGGTGTTCCTGGTGATGCTGAGTCTGGATCTCAGTGTTGAGTTATAGGCTGTACCTCCACCAGCCCATATAACCCCAACCCACTCCAGCCCCTTTCCCAGAGCCTGGCGGATCCATTTCACATCATAGTTCACTAAAGAGAATCCAGAGACAGAGCAGGTGAGGGAGAGGGTCTGTAAGGGCTTCACCAGTCCTAGGCCTGGTTCCTGCAGCTGCACCTGGGATAGGACACCTGGGGACAAGGAGCATCAGTCCCTGTCAGTCACCTGCAGTCACAGCCATCCCACCCCCTCCCTGACCCCTGAGACCCTCAGCTTGGGGGGCTGTCACCAGGCACAGGAGAAGACCCAGCAGCCCCATCTTCTTCTAGACCACAGCTCTGCCTTCCCAGAGACCTCAGCCCTGTGTGAGGGATAGCTGTTAGCCTGCACAGCCCAGGAGAGGATTTACCCTGGACCTTGAACAGAGATTTGCATGTGAGACAGCCTTTCCTATAAGTGTAGGCTGCCCTGGTAATTCTGGAGCTCCTCTTCAGTCATCTGTTCTCTTGACCACACTCACCGTATAAGTCAGGGACAGGGGATCACATGGGAAATGAAGAACATTTGAATTAGATCAAAAAATGCCTACACTTTCTCAGCATAAGAAGTAATAGTGGATTCGATGAGTAGGTTACACTTTTAATTTTCTTGCATCTTTCAAACAGGTATAATGGGGATTAGTATTTATTTGATCAGACCATTTCTGAATGTCAAAATGTTTTTTAATACACAGTTTACAATTTTTTGAATTGAATTTTATAGAAATAATTACTACTGTTGTGAAAAAAAAAATAAATGACAGCCATTCTCAATATCTTATACCTTAATTTATGATGTTACTTTGATCTGAAAAACTTCCTCCCAAGCTCAGGCAGGTGGGACATTCATGATTCTTGATGTTGGATATTTTGTGATTGTGTCTACTGCTTCTTGTGCAAATTATTGGATATGCAAGCCCATGGCCGATGGCAGAGACCTCTAACTAGTTATATCAGAAATAGTCATGGTTCTAAGCAGAGAAAAGACAAGAAATAAAAGCAGTGATCATGTATGTGCACAACTCAGAATCATTCATATGTTGAAATGATAATAGAAGGGGGTTTACCTGTTTTCTCAGTCTAGTGTTATCAGTGATGTTGGGGCTCAGAGGGAGGTGAGGGAAGAGAATTCTGGCCATAGCATTTCTCACAAGTAGGGAAACTTAAACCCTGAGAGGAATCCCTCACTCCAACCCTCCCTCTGCCCTTCCCCTGGGAGGTCACTGTGGACTGAGGTTTCTCCCATAAACATATAATGTCTTTAATGTATAATTCATTAATTGTCCCATCAGACATTTTATTTGGAAATATATATTTTATATTTATGTTTTAATTTTCTCAATGGAATCTTGGATGGGACAAAAGTCTTTAATTTAGACCAAGGCTAATCCTATATAATAAAAGCCTAATATGCAAATTGACTTAATGGCTGAACAACCAGTCACTATAATGCACACTGACCATCAGGAGCAAACAATCAACACAGGAGCTGCCCCTGGTGGTCAGTGTGCTTCCATAGGGGGAGCACCACTCAGCCAGAAGCCAGGCTCATGTCTGGCAAGCATAGCAGCAGTGGAGGGAGCCTCTCCAGCCTCCACTGCAGGCAGGTGGTAAGGAGCGAGGGGCGCTGAACTGCAAGAGCCCTGGACTGCAAGAAGGATGTCTGAGTGCCAACTTAGGCCTGAGGATCAAGCCTAAGCTGGCAGGCAGACATCCCCCGAGGTTTCCCAGACTATGAGAGGGCACAGGCTAAGCTGAGCCTCCCCCCCCCCAAGTGCAAGAATTCCATGCACTGGGTCTCTAGTTTAATAATATTTTATTTAATGGGACAAGTTTTGGGTGATTTTACAAAGAACTCCCCAGAAAATGCTGAGCTGCCACTGTCCATGTGGACTGGCTACATAAGCCACGGGGACTGGAGCAGGTTCTGGTACCAGAGGGGAACACTTCTGGGAAACTACCCATAAATCAGGAAGTGACTGTGGAACTGGGTGAGGGGAGGAAGCTGGACTGTTTTGAGTCACATGACAGAAATATGCCTGGTGTTCATAGGCAGAGAGTTACTGGGCATATGGATATATAGCATCTTCCTGTGAAAGCCCAGAAGGAAGTACAGGACATCATAGAGACAGCTTGTATCATTGTAGGGAATTTATAATAATAAAAGTGTGATATACTAATTAGGCTGGATGTCCTTCCTGTTGTCCTTCCTGATGATCTTCTAGATGTAGCTGAGGCAAGCAAGGGTCAAGGATGAGGTGGTCAACATGGTGGTGAGGGTCTGAGCCCCTTGCATGAATTTTGTGCTTCAGGTCTCTAGTACCTGAAAAATTATGAGCAGGAGTTGTTAGAAACAGAAACATTAAAGATCAAGCAGGTAGGGATCAAGAGAAATAAGGAACGTGACATTGCAAACCAGTAGTAAGGAAATCCCCTGTTTCCTACATGCACATTCTCACAGTGTCTCTGTTCTAGAAGGTAACACCTTTCCAGATCCAGGAGAACCGCACTTGGACAACTTTGGGGTCATTAGTTACATGGTCTCACCATGGATCATTCAAGCTGCATAATTCACTGTGGTCCCATTTATGAAATCTTTCAATACTTACAGGGAAGAGTGGACACCCCTCACTGGATTACTCATTTTGATGGTGTGTCTCTATGAGGAACTATCATTTCATTGGACCAGAACCTGTGTCACAGACCATTGTAGTGATCATTATCATCATCAACATCATCATCATCATCATCGCCATAGTCATCATCATCATTTGTTTACTTACAATCATTCTTCTAATTTTCTATAGACATGGGGGCTGTCCATACACAATGACATTTTATAGGAAAAGAAGGCAAGCTTCTTCTCTTTAGATGTTATTGGGAAATTGAAACCCCTATGACCCAACTGTAAGTTGATGCAAGGCCTTCTTAAAACTGATGTCCTTGGATAAAGTACAAACCCTACTAAGACATTGGACTAAAACTAGTGTCTAATTCTATCATCTCCATCACCACTACCATCACCATCATCACCAACATCATCATTATCATCATGATCATCCTCACTTGCTTACTTATAGTTATTTTTCTCATTTCCTGTACACCTGTTTTTTTAACACATGACACTTTATATCAATATTTACTTACTTTGTAAAGTTGTTAAATTCAATAGGGCCATACTCTATTTTATTTTTTGTTTGCTAATAACTGATGGCTTGTTCTTACCTTTTCTTCATCTGCCACTCAGGAGAAATATGATAAGAAATCATGGTTTTGTCTTTAGATGTCATTGGGAGATTAAAACCACAGAAGCCCCTGCAAGCAGAATTCTTCCTGCTTCCCCAGCACCTCAACAAAATAAAAGCCCCAAGCCAGACTCCTTTCCTGGCTCCATCAAAGCAGGTCTGACTTTCCTAGCATCCCAGAGGTTTCAACTCTGTGCACAATGAACATGCCATGTCCCCTTGGTGTGTGTGTATGTGTGTGTGTATGTGTGTGTGTGATTAGCCTGGACATCTGTACACAGCTGCTGTGGGTCCCTCTGCCTCTGCCTCATATCACCTGCTCTCCATGCTATAATTATGATCACAAGTCAATGACCTTCACCAACAAGTACTTTCTTCACTAGCTTTGAGGTCACAATCCTCTGGTGCCCACTGTCCAAGATGCTCATGCCTTTTGCTGCCTGATTGGGACCCTAAGCTGTGTGGGGCTGAGCTGCACTGTTAAATCAGCAACATCTCTGGTTGCATTTAGCTGACTTGGGCAGAAGACTTCATCATTAATTCATTCTTGGCACAAGAGTGTCTGAAAGAAACTACCTGTGGTTTCTCCACATGATAAAGTGGTCTCTGTTTACAACAGACATTCTAACTCAGAGATGTCAGAGGTAAGCATAGAATCAGGAATCCAGAGGTACCATGAGGAAACTATGACATGAAGTGGAATCCACACAGGAAACCAGCCCAAACCTCCAACTGTACCTGCTGCTGGGATGGTCCTTGTGTTCAGGGACCCTGAGCACCCCCTGGTGGTCACAACCTCTCCATCAGGGAGGTTTGTGTCTGACCTCACACTGACTTTCTCTCACTGTGTGTCTTGCACAGTAATACATGACCGTGTCTTCAGACCTCAGGCTGTTCATTTGCAGATACAGCATGTTCTTGGCATTGTCTCTGGAGATGGTGAATCGGCCCTTCACAGAGTCTGGGTAGTATGTGCTACCATCAGTATGAGTAATAGTAGAAATCCACTCCAGCCCCTTCCCTGGAGCCTGGCGGATCCAATTCATCCAGTAGCTACTGAAGGTGAATCCAGAAGCTGCACAGGATAGTCTCAGAGACCCCCCCCAGGCTTTACCAAGCCTCCCCCAGACTCCACCAGCTGCACCTCACACTGGACACCTGCAAACACAAAGATGTCCTGGTCAGGAAACTCTCACACATCCACTGTTTCTCTCACTCATGTCCACTCACATATTCAGTGTCTCTTGCTCTCTATAAATTACCTCTTAAAATAGCAACAAGGAAAACCCAGCTGAGCCCAAACCCCATGTTGAGTGGTCTGTGTTCAGTCCTGATCAGGGAATGGGAACACCTGGGCATCCCAGGGCTGGGCTCCTGTCCCAGAGCTGCAAGGGTCAGGGATGGGCTGGGTTTTATGAGCAGAAGGGGCCTTATTTGCATGTCTTCCTGCTATACAGGGAGCTCTGGGGTTGGACTCTGACATAAAGGACATAGTCCCATAGTGTGTCATGTCCAAGGATGCATGTCTGTTAACAATTACTCCCCACATCCGGGCCTGTGCCCTCCCCAGTGGACCCAAATTCTCCATGAGACCTGTACAGAGACCCAGGAGACAAAATTGTCATAAAAAGAAAGACACGAGGTTTAACCTGAGAGATACCTTTCACAGTCACCAGTAATGACAACCAAGAAAAATCAACCCTCACAACCATAGAAAGAAGTAAAAGTGCAGGAGGTTCATGTTCAGGAGACAGGAAGTTCCATCTGACACCATTTCCCCTACAGAGTGATCAGAGGATAAACTCAGACCAGAGTGTGAGCCTACAGCCAGTGGACCAAGTGTTGGGGGAGAGAAGCATCTGTTTGGGTTTCTGGGAGTCAGAAGCATGAACTATAGAGACACAGACAGAGCTCCATGTCCAATTCCTTCAGGGGAGTTTAGTGCTGAACTTGTAGCAGGTGCACTGCCTCCTTTGTGGCATTTATTCTTTAGTCTCTGTTGTAGATCCAGGTTCATCCATTGGCATATAGAAGAAAATAATCATGATGAGCTGTGTTTAGGAGAAGATGTGGGTAATGATTGAGGAATAATTAAGTTTAGGTTATGAAAATATTGTTATTGAAAACTTGATGTCAGCAATGTGACCCTTGGGACCACTGTCCTATGTCCCCACATGATGGGGGTCAACTGGAACATTCACATGACTCAGTGTCACATTGGGGGGCAGGAAAGCTCCCTGGGAGCATGATAGGGGATTAAACAAGACCGAGGACACACACGTCCAGGGTTCTTGTTTCATTAGGTTGTCATCTCCTTGGTGTTTATCCAGTTCAAGTTTTCATTCCTCACTTTCCTCTGAAACAGCCCCACATATTTCCTAGAGTCATGAAGACACTTTGTTGAGAGTGTGCAGGGGCACAAACCATTTGTGTGTAGATTCTGTACCTTACATTGTTCCTGAGTTTATTTTCTAACTTCTTCAGTTTTCTGTTGCAGTTTTTAGGTTTTTTTATGTTCAAAATAATATCAACTGCATAAAGATATAGAAAAACATTTGAACTTGGTTTTTTTCTGATATAGTTTTTATTTCTTTTTTCTTAATTTTTCATCTGAGCACTTCTAGTTTTGTAGAATAGAAGTAGTCACAATGGGCACTCTTTGTTGGTTCTGATATTTAGAAGAATAACGATCAATTTTCTGTGTTTAGTACTATGTTACTTGTTGGCTTCTTTAATGTGGCCTTTGTTATGTTGAGGCACGTACCTTGTATAACTAATTTATTTACAATTTAGTCATGAATGGATGTTTAATTTTTCTTTTTTTTTCTTTTTTCTATCTATTTGTATGATGATATAGTTTGTCTTTCATTCTATGGATGAGGTGTGGCTCAGTTATTGGTTTTAAATGCCGTGAACCATCCTTGCATTCTAAGATGATATTTCACTTGATCAAACTAAATGAGCATTTCAATGTGCTGTTAAATTTCCTTTTACATTGCTGACTTTGTACCTTTGCTAACTCAGGATGTTAGACTTGTTTTGAGTCACAGTATAGAAATACGGTTGATTTTTTAAAACAGAGAGTTACTAGACTTATGGGTTTAAAGCTTTCTCCAGTGAAGGCCCAGAAGGAAGTAGAGTGCATGATAGAGAGAGCTTGTATCATTGTAGGAAATACCAGAATAGTTATGAATAAGAGCTTCTTAGAAGTAGAAACAACATGCAGGTAGAAATCAAGAGAAATAAGGAACCTGTCATTGCAAACTGGTGGAAATGGGATTCCCTTTTACCTGCATGCACATTCTCACAGTGTCTCTGTTCTAGAAGGTAACAATTTCATAGGCATAGGGAGTTAGGACCTGGACACATTTGTGGTCATTACATGGTCACACCATAAATCACGCACGTTGCATATTTTGATTGAGTCTCTATTTATGAAATCTCTCAACACAGAAGAGTGGACAACCCTCACTGGAGAATCCATGATGATGGTGTGTCTGCGAGGAACCATCATTTCATTGGAACAGGGCCCCTGCCTCCGTCCATCTCCTCCATCATCATCATCATCATCATCATCATCATCATCATCATCATCATCATCATTTGCTTGGTTATAATCGTTCTCATTTTCTGTAGAGATGGTGTTTGTCCAAACACAATGACTTTTACTCAGAAAAGAAAGCAGGTGTCTCCTCTTCAGATGTCACTGGGAGATTAAAACACCGATGGCCAAACTGTATGTAGACACAGCCCTGCAAAAGAGCCAATGATCTTGGATAGCATACAGATTCCCACCAAGACATTGCACCAAGATTCCTTTTCCATTCTATCATCACCATCATCATCACAGCCATCACCACCATCACTATCATCATTGATATCACCAACATCATCCTCATTTGCCTACTTTTAATGATTCTTCTCATTTTCTATAGACCTGGTTTTTGTACATTCATAAGGACCCTTTATCTCAATTTGTGGTCATTTTTCATAGTTGTAAGTAAAATGGGGATCCATACACTATTTTATTTACCATTTGACTTCTGACAACTGATGGCTCATTGCTGCCTCTTTTCCATCTGCCCCCCTCTCCCCACCCCTCAGGCACAGGAAGATAAGAAATCAGTTTTCCTTTTAGATGTCATTGTGAGACTGACACTGCACAAGCCCCTGTTAGCAGAATTCCTTCCCCTCCTGATCATCTTTCCAAAATAAAAGCCCAATCCAGCTTCTTTTCTGGCTCCATCAAAACACATCTGACTTCTCAAGGGCCTTTCCTGTGCTTCTCGGGGATTTCATTCATATGCATAATAAACATTTTATGTCCCTTGGTGTGTATGTTTGTTATCAGTCTGGAAGTATGTACCAAGCTGTTGTGGTTCCCTATGCCTCTGCCTGGTGTCACCTACTCCCTGTGCTGTGAGCATGATTACACATCAATGACCTTCACCATCTGGGTTCTAATCTCTAGCTTTGGGTTCAAGTACCTTTGGTGGCTGCTGTCCAGCATTCAGGTGAGCTGCATTGTTAAGTCAGCAGAGCCCTTTGTAAGATTTAGGTGACATGGGTTGGAAAATTAGATGATTAATTGTCATTTGGGGACATGAGTGTCTGAAAGAGACTCTATGTCTTTTGTTCACATTAGAATATTGTCTCTCTTTACAGCAGACTTTTCTAACTCAGAGGTAAGTGCAGAATCAGGAATCCAGAGGTTTCCGGAGGGAAACTGTGACATGAAGAGGAAACCACACAGGAAACCAGCCAAAACCTCCAACTGCACCTGCTGCTGGGATGGTCCTTGTGTTCAGGGACCCTGAGTGCTCCCTGGTGGTCTTGGCCTCTCCTGCAGGGAGGTTTGTGTCTAGACTGACACTGACTTATCCTCACTGTGTCTTGCACAGTAATACACGGTTATATCCTCAGACTTGAGGCCATTGATCTACAGATAGGCCGTGCTGACAGAGGTGTCCATGGAGAAGACAAATCTTTCTGAAAAGCCATGAGCATACGTGGGTGTTTCAGTGTATGTGTTGATCCAGCCCATATACTGAAGGCCCTTTCCCAGGGCCTGTCACACCCAGTTCATAGAGTAGCTGATGACGGTGTATCCAGAAGCCTTGCAGGAGACCTTCACAGAGGCCCCAGGTGTCCTCACCTCAGCCCCAGACTGCAGCAGCTGCACCTGGGAGTGGACACCTGGGGAGAGGAGACAGGAGTGGGTAGAAATCTCCCTTCACTCTCCCTGGTGCCCCTTCAACCCAGGGACTCGGAAGCCCCTAACCTGTAGCCACAGCCACCAGAAGGAGGGTTCTCCAGCTCCAGTCCATGGTGAGGGCTGTGCTGTGAGCACTTCTGTAGGGGAGGGTGTGGCTGTGGGTGATGCCCTCAGGGCACAGACTTATCCATATTTAACCTAGTCCACCTCCTCTCTTTTGCATATTCAAGGGGCAGCATATTTCATAGCTAAGGTCTTGACCCCACCTGAGGGAAGATGAAAGACACAAAGACTAGGCTCCATGGGAGGGTCCAACCCCTAATACTTGTTGGAAGATGTGTTTCCCCTGCCAGGTCCCTGAGCTCTGTGCAGACAGAGTTCCTCCCTATGAGGAACCAGCCCCCACAGGACATGCTCCTCATTGTGGGCCCACCTTTGGGTGACATGGGGCCACCTCGACCAGCTCTGGGCTTTGAAACCTGAATGTCTTCTTCATGGATCAGTGTGTCTCCTAGTGAGGTAATAAATCCATCCCTGCCCCAGCCCCTTACAATTCAGATATCCTGAAGCTATAGAAACATCCCCCTGTGTGTGGTTCTCATGTCTCATTGAGTAGGGTAAATGCTCTGAGAGAACTGGATATTCACAGTCACCTCAGCAGTCAGGTTCAACTTTCGGTTTGGGTTATTTGCATGAAGAGAGGAAGCCTCAGGCCACAGAGGAAATTCATGCCTAGCTCCCTCTCACCTGCTCCTGGGGCAGCAGCCTGGGCTCCTGGGCCCTGAGTGACCCCTGCTGCCCAGCCTTGGCTCTGCAGGGGAGCATCCTGTCTGGGCTCACAGGGCATTGACCCCTCAGCTCATCTAATCCAGTAGTGAAGGCTGTGCCCTGACATCAGATTGCTTCCTCAGTGACACTGTGTGGTTTTGATGTCTGTGGCCAAACTAAACTGGCCTTACTGAGCCCCAATGGTTCTTAAAGAGATCTCAAACCAGGGCTTTAGGAAACCAGCAGGGAGCCCTTCCCTGGAGCTGCCAGATGCAGGGACACAGCCCATCCTCCCCTCATCCAGAAGCTCCCTGGGTCCTGGGGCCTCTTATATCATCAGGTTCTTCACATTAGAAGTCCCATCTGCACATCCCAGCCTGTGGCCAAATCCCACTGCACTTCTATTTAATAAATCACACACACACACACACACACACACACACACACACACACACTGATGATTTCTTTGCTATGAAATTCACATTTGCCCTTCCTCCCTGTACATAGCACATGGGCAGGGATCACACATGGATTCTAGGCCTTTGTGTGACTTTCTCTGGAAGCCGATCAAATGCACCCACAATAAAAACACAGACTTGGAAGAGCAGGCACTTGTGTGTCCGTGTTCTTGCAGTTCCTGTACAGGTTAGAACAGGTCAGGTTAGAACAGGTCAGGCTTGCACCAGGGAGAGTCAGAGGTGGGGCTGGGTCACCCTTTGACTGCAGGGGTGCGTTGCTGGGAGTCCCCTGGAAACCCCCCTCAGGAAGCAGGGAACACACCTCAGCACTGGGAGGGGAAGAGGCAGCAGCATTGTCAGCTGCCAGGTGAGGCTGCTCTCCCAGGTCACCTGATAGGCAGGGCTGCAGTGGCAGGTGAGTGAGGGGACCCTGGCTTCCTCAGGATCCTCGTTCCAGGATGAATTAGCAGTCTGTCTATTCTTGGTGTCCCCGTGAGCTCCCACCCTTTTGCCCTCAGTCCCCCATCTCCCACATGGAGATACTCACTGCTCAGAGACCCACAGCTGCACCGTCAGCCCCTGCAGGAGCCTCCATCTCCTCCGGCATCAGCGTCTCTGGTTCACCCTCATTGGTATTCCTGCCCTGAGTACACTGTTGGGAGTGAGAATTCAGACTCCACTGGTGTTTACTCAGGCTCCTACATGGAGAGTTCAGGGACACGCCCATTTCCTCGAGCCCATGGGTCTGTGCTGGTCCATCAAGCACCTGACAGGTGTGTGCCACCACTTCCTGTAAGTCAGTGTACACTTATGTGGCTCTTGTCCTGATAATGTGTTGTCACATGTGGGCCCTGCATCAAGCAACATCCTTCTAAACAATGTTCCCAGCAACGTGACTACTCAAATAAATCTCTATCGCTTCAGGAAATGTCCATCATGAGTGTCCCCCATGAAGGCATCTGGCAGATGGTCATTGTCTAAAGTCCAATGGATAAAGTCATTTGCAAGGTCATCGATTGAGGACCAGTGACCTGGGGCCATTGCAAGTGTTGTCCCACTGCAGGCACCCCATGAGCTCAGACGCTGAGTAGTGCTGCTCTGCTCTGCTCAGTCCTCAGCAACCCACTCAGAGTCTGCACGAAGCACCTGTATTGTCTAGGGACCTTACAGTTCTAGGGCACAAGGAGGGAGAGGCGCCAGCTTTGCAAGTTCTAACAGGTCAGTAGTTTTGCGATCTTCTCTGTTTGTGCCCCAGTGCCCGGTGCTGTTTCAGCTGAGCACCCATGAGGGCTCTGATGGGCAAAGGTGCATGCCCTAAGTTGAAGAGCTTTGTCGGTCAGTTCTCCAGGAAAGCAGAACCAGGGACATGAACATTTACATTTTCATTATCTGTACAAGAAACTGCCGCTCACATCATGGTGTGGGAAATGCCCCAAAGTCCCATGATCTGCTGTTGCAAGCAGCGGACCCCGGAGGGCTGCTGTCCTCACTCAGCCTGTTCTGAAGGCGTTGGACCAGGGGTGCCCAGGGCAGGAGACGTCCTTGTCGCAGCTCCGGGATCCAGCACACAGGCAGGAAGGGCTTAATGTTTCCTTCCATCACTGTTTTGTTCCAGTCAGTCCCTCAGTGGAGGGCAGGGCAGGGCTCTTGGGTGCAAGCTCATAGTCTATTGCAGAGACCCCAAACTAGTTATATCAGAAATAGCCATGGCTTTCAGTGAAAAAAAAAAAAAAAAAAAAAAAACAGAAGAAATGAAAATCCTGATCATGCATGTGCACAACTAAGAATCATTCATATGGGATGAGGAAGATGGCAGCTGGGAGGATAGAGGTGAGGAAGGGGATGTGAGTGAATGAGGGGGTGAAAGGGGAGTGTGTGGATGTGTGTGGTATGTGTGTGAATGGGTGAGGGACAGTTAAATCTGGCAAGAGTATCAGAGGCTGGCAGACCAGGCTTTTCTGGTCAGGGAACACCTACCTTGGCTGTGGGCACTCCCTGGACTATGGGAATCAGGCACAGAGCTCACACCATCTTGAAGGGAAGAGCAGCCTCTTCTAAAAACTCATCAGTGCCCTAGCTGGTTTGGCTCAGTTGATAGAGCATTGGCCTGTGGACTGAAGGGTCCCAGGTTCGATTCCAGCCAAGGGCACATGCCCGGGTTGTGGGCTCGATCCTCAGTAGGGGGCGTGCAGGAGGCGGCTGATTGGTGATTCTCTCTTATTATTGATGTTTCTATCTCTCTCTCCCTCTCCCTTCCTCTCTGAAATCAATAAAGAAATATATTTAAAAAATAAAAATAAAAACTCATCAGTACCACCACCAGGACTGGCCTTGGACACTGCCCGTGACCCTGCAGCCACTCCAGGCAAAATCCTGCTGCCCCACTCACAGACCAGCAGACCCTAGGACATCCACATTCAAGGGTGCATAGCTACTTCGGCAGTAAGTGTGACTTTTCCCTCCCTGGCTGCTGACAGCTGGACAATACAGTCATGCCTTTCCACTGCGTAGGGTTCCTGAGCCTGCTGCTCTGACAGGAGGCTCCTGGGTGCCTCTGTGAGCCCTCGCTGGATGTGCTCCTATTCAAACAACAGAGCGCATCCCCAGCAACAGAGAGCTGGTCTTCCCCCTCCCCACCTGCCTGCACACAGACACCACGGTCACCTGGCATTAGGACGAGGGCCCCTCTGTGTGTATTGCCCTGGCAAATGGCTCCTGGGTGCCTCTTTGAGCTGCTGCTGGGTGTGTGTGAATCCAACCAATGGCACAAGGCCCCTGCAGCAACAACTGAGTCTTCCCCCTCCCCAGAAGCTGACTGCCAGACACCACAGTTGTGCCTTTCTAATGTGCAGGCATCCTGAGCCCTGACACCCCTACAGGTGGCTCCTGGGTGCCTCTGTGAGCCCATGCTGGGTGCACGCAAATCTAACCAAAAGTGCAAGGCAGCACAGTTTGGGACTTCCCCCTCCCTGACTGCTGACCTTGGGACACCACAGTTGCGCCTTTCTAGCATGCAGGCCTCCTGAGCCTGCTGCCCTTACAGGGGGCTCTTGGGTGCCTCTTTGAGCCTCCGTTGGGCACACTCATATCCAAACAAGGGCACATGGCCCTGGCAGTAGAAATTCAGACTTCCCCCTGCCCAGTTGCCTGCTCACAGACACTGTGGTTGCTTGGTTTCAGCATACAGGCCCCCTGAGTCTGCCACCCTGGCAGGCAACTCCTGAGTGCCTCTGTGAGCTGTCACTAGGCACACTCATATCCAACCAGGGGTGCAAAGCTGAGGTAGCAGAAACTCGGACTTCCCCCTCTTCAGCTGCCAACCCCCAGTCACCGCAGTCACACTAATCCAGCATGCAAACTCCCTGAGCCCACTGCCCTGGCAGGCAGCCCCCTGGTGCCTCTCTGAGCTGCAGCAAGACACAAACCCAGCTGCCAGCATCCGGTCCCCATGTTAGCTCCACTCCAGCACATGGGCCCCCTGGGCCCACTGCCCCAGCAGACAACTCCTGAGTGCCTCTGTAAGCAGCCACTGGGTGCACATATCAAACCAAGGACACAAATCTCCTGAAGCAGAAATTGGGGTTTCTCTCTTGACAGGGCCAGTGGCACACCATAATCACTCAGATCCAGTGTGTGGGCCTCATGAGCACACACCCTTGCCAGATGGCTCCTGGGCCCCTCTGTGAGCTGCCACTGGGTGTGTGCTTCTCCAATCATAGGTGCATGGCTACCTCAGCAGGACTCATAACTTCCTCTCCTGGCTGCCTACCTCTGGACACCTTGGTGAGTTACTGAGGACTCGCCTCAAGACTATACTTTTAGGGATCATTTCTATAGTCCATTAATGAGGACTCGCCTCCCTGGACAAGGTCACATTTTTTCACCCACAGACTCCCAGCTGCTAGCTCCTGAACCCTTTCATGATTCAGAGATGGAAATCACTTTGGCCAGAGTCCCACTGCCTTAACCACAGACTACGAGACACCCACCCCCCACTGTCACAGGCTCTGGGACCCTCATAGTGAGTTGCAGAGTAATGCTACTCCAGGAAGAGTCACACAATACTGGCCAAAGTCACAATACCTATGCCTCAGGGCCCAAGACTCCTTCCTCCAAGGCCATGGACTCTTGGAACCCCCAGTGAGCACATACCAGGTAGACCTCAGGCAACCCTTTCCACAAGTGCCAGAACCACGATCACATCCAAAACAGCTTGCATAATGAAGCCGGGGGTGAGTCACATTGCAAATCTGTGACATGACTTCATCCACAAATAAGAAGCTAACATTAAAGACCCAGCTACATCAAAGGAACCTAAGTAGTTCAAGTAAGGAGCTCAGCTAGATCACCAAGCCCTGGAGATCCCCCAAAACAACCTGGATGCAAAGTAGTTGGATCTAAGACATAGAAATAATTAAAATGTTACAGCAAAATAAAAATAAAAATGGGGAGACAAAAAAAAAAAATCCCAAAGGGAAAGAAAAGCAGGAATCACCAGAAAGGGAATTAAACGAAATGGAGGCAAGGAACATGTCAGAGAAAGAATTTAGAGTGAAGGTAATAAGGATGTTCAAATGACTGGATGACAAATACCCACAACTCAATGAGAATTATAAGGAGCTGGATGAGAATGTCATCAACATGAAAAGTAACCAAGAGGAAATGAAGAGTGACCTACTTGCAATAAAGAACACAATGGAAGGCTTAAAGAGCAAACTAGCAGAGGCTGAGGACTACATCAGCGAATTAGAAGACAAGGTAGGAACAAACAGCAGCACTGGAAAGAAAACTTAAGAAGCAGGAGGAGAGCCTAAGGGAGCTTTGGGACAACATAAAATGAAACAACATCCACATAATAGAGGGGCAGAAGGAGAGGAAATGGAGCAAGGAAGAGAAAACCTTTTCGAAGAAATAATGACAGAAAACTTCCCTGATGTTGGCAAGAAAAAACAACAACACACAAATCCAAGAAGTACATAAAGGTGTACCGGTTAATAATGCAAATTTTGTAATCAAAGAAAACATGATAAATTTAAGAGAAACATCAAAAGTGCTTTATTTAAAGTAATGTCCATTGCTAGCTACACATTTCCCCCATCTTTCAGATAATTTGTGGATACTGTCGCAATACAACTTTTCTTGTTTTGAGGTAAACCATTCAGAGACTTAATATTCCACTTCTTCATACATTTTGAGTCCTGCTCAGAAAGTGCATGTGCCATCTATCAAAACAAGTGGTAATCTGAAGGAGTGAGGTCTAGCCAATATGGCAGTTGGGTTAATACTTCCCAGACAAGATCTTTTAACGTGTCTTTAACTGATTTTGAAGTGTGTGATGGTGCATTATCATGAAGCAAAATTACTTTGCCGTGTCTTCTGGTACATTCTGGTCATTTTATGATCAAAGTGTGGTTCAAATTGATTATTTGTTGTCGGTAGTGATCAGTATTAATGGTTTCACCTTATTTTAGAAGCTCATAATATACCACACCTTTCTGATCCCACCAAACGCAGAGCATTGACTTCTTTCCAAAGTGATTTGTCCTTACAGTTGATGTTGATGGCTGACCGGGGTCAACCCATGATTTTCTGCATTTGGGATTCTCAAAATAAATCCACTTTTCACCACCAGTCACAATTCAATGCAAACAAGACTTTCTTTCATGCTGTTGAAGCAACATTTTACTGATGACTTTTCGGTTTTCCATTTGTCTTTCTTTCAGTTGATGTGGTACCCATTTCCTTCTTTAAAATCTTTCCCATTGCCTATAAATGATCAGAAATTGTTTGCTGAGCAACATTTAATCTTTCTACAAGTTGTTTTTGAGTTTGACACGCATCTTAATTCAATAATGCTTGTAATTGTTGGTCTTCAAACTTTTGCAGTTGATCTGGACATTCTTTGTCTTTCACATTGAAATCATGACTTTTGAAGTGTTTAAACCAGCATTCACAAGTATCTTGAGATGAAGCATGTTCACCATCAGCTTCCCGAAGTATACGATAACTTTCAGCAGCACTTTTCTTCAAAATAACATAATGAATTAAAACTTCCTGCAAATGCTTGATTTGGTATGGAATTTGACATTTTTAAGAGTAAAAATATCTATGATGTTAATAACTTCAGAAAAATTGACATATGAAGTTCTGAAGCTTGCTGTCAATACAAAATAACATACATATCAATTTGCATATATATATATATATCAACATATGTGTAACTCCATCTATTGAAAAAAAAACAACAGTATTATTAGCCAGTACACCTGTAGAGTCCCAAACAAGATGAACCCAAACAGACCTACACCAAGACACATCATAATTAAATTGGCAAACATCAACAACAAAGCAAGAATTTTAAAGGCTGCCAGAGAGAGGAAGAAAGTTACCTACAAGGGATCTCCCATTAGAATATCAACTAATTTCCCAACAGAAACACACCAGACCAGAAGGTAATTGAATGAAATATACAAAGTGATGCAAAGCAAGGGACTGAATCCAAGAATACTATACCCAGTAAGGCTATCATTCAAAATTGAAGGTGGAATCAGGAGCTTCACAGACAAAAAAGGGCTAAGAGAGTTGATTACCACCAAGCCAGCGATGCAAGAAATGCTAAAGGGACTGCTGCAAAAAGAAATAGAAAGGCAAGAAAGAACATGAGAATAAAGAATAAAAGTGGTAACAAACAAGCACTTATCAATAATAACATTAAATGGAAATGGGTCAAATGTTCCAATCAAAAGACATAGGGTAGCTGAATGGATAATAAAACATGACCTATGTATTTGCTGTCTTCGAAAGACCTACCTCAGAACAAAGGATTCACACAGACTAATAGTGAAGGGATGGAAAAAAAATTTCAGGCAAATGGCAATGAGAAAACAGCTGGGGTAGCAATACTTATATCTGACAAAATAGACCTCAAAATAAAGGCCATAACAAGAGATAAGGAAGGCCACTACATAATACTAAAGGGAGCAATTCAACAAGAGGATATGACTCTTGTAAACATATATGCACCTATTACAGGAGCACACGAATACATTAAAAACAAACAAACAAACTTCTGGAAGACTTCAAGGGAGAGAACGGCAGCAATATAATCATCGTAGGGGAATTTAATACATCACTGACACCACTGGATAAATCCTCTAAACAAAAAAAATCAACAAAGAAACAGCAATCCTAAATGACTCACCAGATCAGATGAACTTAATTGACATCTTCAGAACATTTCACCCCAATGCTACAGAATATACATTCTTCTCAAGTGCATATGGGACATTTTCAAAGATAGACCACATATTAGGACACAAGCAAAGTCTCTTCAAATTCAAGAATATAGAAATCATACCAAGCATCTTCTCAGATCACAATGGCATAAAATTAGAAATCAACTACAGTAAAAACAATGAAAAAATCAAACACCTGGAGGCTAAGTAGTATGCTATTAAACAATGATTGGGTTACCAAAGAGATCAAAGAAGGAATAAAAGGCATCCTGGAAACAAATGACAATGAAAACACAACAATCCAAAATCTATGGGACACAATGAAAGCATTCCTATGAGGGACGTTCATAGCTCTACAAACCTACCTCAAGAAAACAAGAAAAAATGGTAATAAATTATCTAACCTTGCAACTTGAAGAACTGGAAAGCCCTAACCTGTTTGGCTCAGTGGATAGAGTGTCGGCCTGCAGATTAAAGGTCCCAGGTTAGGTTCCAGTCAAGGGCATGTACCTTGGTTGTGGGCACATTGCCAGTAGGAGGTGTGCAGGAGGCAGCTGATTTATGTTTCTTTCTCATCGATGTTTCTAAATATCTATCCCTCTCCCTTTCTCTCTGTAAAAAAACAATAAAATATATTTTTTAAAAAAATAATTAGAAAGAGAGAAACAAGAAAAGCCCAGAGTAACCAGAAGGAAGGAAATAATAACAATCAGAGCAGAAATAAATGACATAGAGATAAAAAAAAAATACAAAAGATCAATGAAACCAAGCACTGGTTCTTTGAAAGGATAAACAAGATTGATGAACCTCAGGAATCACCAAGAAACAAAGAGAAAGGAGCCAAATAAACAAAATCAGAAATGAAAGAGGTAAAGCAACAACCGACCCCATAGGCATACAAAGGATTATAAAAACAATTACGAACAACTCTACTCCAACAAACTGGACAATCTTGATGAAATGGACATATTCCTAGAAAAATATAACCTTCCAAAACTCAATCAGAGAGAATAAAAATGCCTGAATGGGCCAATAATTACTGATGAAATTGAAACAGTAATGAAAACGCTTCCAGCAAACAAAAGCCTTGGACTTGATGACTTCACAGAGGAGTTCTACCAAACATTTAAAGAAGAACTAAAACCAATCCTTCTCAGACTATTCCAAAAAAATTCAAGAGGAAGGCACACTTCCAAGCTCTTTCTATGAAGCCAGCATTACCTTAATTCCAAAACCAGATAAAGACACCACAAAGAAAGAGAATTACAGGCCAATATCCCTAATGAACATAGATGCTAAAATTCTCAACAAAATTCTAGAAAATCAGATCCAGCATTACATTAGAAAGATCATACACCATGACCAAGTGGGTTTTATTTCAAGGATGCAGGGCTGGTATAATATGTGCAAATCAATAAACGTGATACATCACATAAACAAATTGAGAGATAAAAACCACATAATCATATCAATTGGTACAGAAAAGGCATTTGACAAAGTCCAACAACCTTTTCTGATAAAAACTCTCAGCAAAGTGAGAATAGAGGTATGATCCCTCAACATAATAAAAGCCTTATATGAAAAACCTACAGTCAACATCGTACTCAATGGGCAAAAACTAACACCATTTCCCATAAGAACAATAGCAAGACAGGGATGCTCACTCTCACCACTCCTGTTCAACATAGTACTGGATTTGCTAGCAATAGTGATCTGAGAAGAAGAAGAAATAAAAGGCATCCACATTGGAAAAGAAGAAGTAAAATTGTCATTATTCACAGATGACATGATATTGTACATCGAAAAACCTAAAAACTCCATCAAAAATCTACTAGACTTAATAAATTAATTTGTCAGTGTAGCAGGATACAAAATAAACACCCAGAAATCTATGGCTTTTTTATACACCAGTAATGAACTCACAGAAAGAGAAACTAAAAAAAAAAAAAAAAAAAAAAAATCCCATTTACCATTGCAACAACAACAAAAAAATAATAAGATACCTAGGGATAAATTTAACCCAGGAGGTAAAGGACTTGCACTCAGCAAATTACAGGATGGAGTAAAAAGTGATAGAGGAAGGCATAAACAAATGGAAGAATACACCGTGTTCATGGATTGGTAGAATCAACATCAGTAAAATGTTCATACTACCTAAAGCAATCTGTAGATTCAATGCAATCTCCATTAAAATACCAACAGCATATTTCAAAGACCTAGAAGAAACTCTCCAAAAATTCAACTGGAGAAAAAAAAAAAAAGACCCCAATTAGCTGCAGTAATATTGAGAAAGAAGAACAATGTTGAAGGGATCACAATACCAGATATCAAGCTATATTACAAAGCCAATATTCTCAAAACTGCCTGATACTGGCATCAGAACAGACATATAGACCAATGGAACAGAACAGTGAACCCAGAAATCGACCCAAGCCCTTATGCTCAATTAGTATTTGACAAAGGAGGCAAGAGCATACAATGGAGTCAAGAAAGTTTCTTCAATAAATGGTGTTGGAAAAATTGGACAGATACTTGCAAAAAAATGAAACTAGAACACCAACTAACACCATACACAAAAATAAATTCAAAATGGATAAAGGACTTAAACATAAGATGGGAAACCATATAAATCTTAGAAGACTCCATAGGCAGCAAAATAGCAGACATATGTAGTAACAATATCTTTACCAATACAGCTCCTAGGGCAATGGAAACTAAGGAGAAAATAAACAATGGGACTATATCAAAATAAAAAGCTTTTGCACAGCCAAAGAAACCATCAACAAAACAACAAGAAAGCCCACTGCATGGGAGAACATATTTACCAATGTTATCTCTGATAAAGGTTTAATCTCCAACATTTACAGCGAACTCATACAACTTAACAAAAGGAACATAAATAATCAAATTAAAAATGGGCAAAAGACCTAACTAGACACTTTTCCAAAGAGGACATACAGAAGACCAAGAGACATATGAAAACATGCTCAAAGTCACTAACCATCTGAGAGATGCAAATCAAAACAACAATGAGGTACCATGTCACACCTGTCAGAATGGCTATCATCAACAATCAACAAATGACAAATTCTGGAGAGGATGCAGAGAAAAAGGAACCTTCATGCACTGCTGGTGGGAATGCAGACTGGTGCAGCCACTGTGGAGAACAGCATGGTGTTTCCTCAAAAAATTAAAAATGGAACTTCCATTTGACCCAGTAATCCCACTTCTAGGAATGTATCCCAAGAAAATAGAAATACCAATCAGAAAGGATATATGCACCCCTATGTTCATAGCAGCACAATTTATAATAGTTAAGATTTGGAAACAGCCTTCGTGCCCATCAGCAGAGGAGTGGATTAGAAAACTGTGCTACATCTACACAATGGAATTCTATGCTGCTGTAAAAAAGAAGAATTCTTACCATTTGCAACAGCATGGATGGAACTGGTGAGCATTATGCTAAGTGAAATAAGCCAGTCAGAGAAAGATAAATATCACATGATCTCACTCATTTGTGGAATATAATGGACAACATAAACTGATGAACAGAAATAGAACTAGAGACATAGAAGCATCGAACAGATTGTACAACCTATGAGGGAAAGCAGGGTGGGGGGAGGGGGTTGAAGAGGTTAGAGATCACCTAAAGGACTTGTATGCATGCATGTGAGCAAAACCAATGGACACAGACAGTAGGGGGGTGAGGGGTTGTGCTTGGAGGAGGGGGTGGCAGGAGAGAGGTCAATGGGGGGAAAGGAGACTCATGTAATACTTTAAACAATAAACATTTTATAAGGCAAAAAAGGAGAATCATTCATATGTTGAAATGATGATGGAAGGAGATTGGCCTGTTTTCTCAGTCTACTGTTATCAGTGATGTTGTGGTTAATAGGGTGGTGAGTAAAGGAATCCCTCAATTTCAACCTCTCTCTGCCCTTCCCCTGGGAGGTCACTGTGGTCATAGGAAGCTAGGCTCCCCCCATAACATATCACACCCTTAACATGTAATGTATATGTTCTCATATCAGACATATGATTTGGAAATATATTTTTTATTTTTATGTTTGTGTGTTCATTTGCTCAATGGAATCCATTGTAGGCAAAAGTACTTAATTTGAACCAAGGCTAATTTAACAATATTTTTTTTATTGGTCCTATTTTTTGGTGATTTTACAAAGAACTCCCAGAAAATGGCAAGCATCCACTGTCCATGTGGATTGGTTACAGCAGCCACATGGACTACAGCAGGTTCTGGTCCAGAGGAAAACACTGCTAGGAAATTACTCATAAATCTGGGCATGACTGTGGAACTAGGTGAGGGGAGGAAGCTGGACTTGTTTTGAATCACATGACAGAAATATGCCTGATTTTCTTGGACAGAGAGTTACTAACCATATGGATTTAAAGCCACCTTCAGCGAAGGCCCAGAAGGAAGTGCAGGGCATGATAAAGATAGCTTGTATCATCATAGGAGATACCTAATAATGATATCTAAAAGTAGAAATGTTAAAAATCCTACAGGTATGCATCGAGAGAAATAAAGAATGTGTGATTACAAATTGGTGGGAAAAGGATTCCTTAATTCCTACATACACAGTCTCACAGTGTCTCTGTTCTAGAGGGTAACACCTTCCCAGGTCTAGGGAATCCGCACTTGGACCCCTTTGGGGTCATTACTGATCTGGTCTCACCATGAATCACCAAAGTTGCATAATTCATTGGGGTCCCATTTATGAAATCTTTCAACACTGACAGGGATGAGTGGAAACCCCTCACTGGAGAAACCATGGAGATGATGTGTCTTTATGAGCTGCTTTCATTCTTTAGGGAGTGGCTATAGGGTCAAGCCACAGATTGACTTGTGGCAGGGCCACAAACAAGTCCCAGGTTGGAGGGCAGAGTCATCTTAGCATAAATAAGGTTAACCTTATAACCCTCCCTAGTTCCTTCCTAGGTAGCTAATGGGCTGTGGAAGGTTCAGCGAGTGCTGCTAAAAATAAGGTGAAATTCACAAGAACATTGTAAACATGTTGACCACTACCCTTGTTTTGATCTGACTGTAAAATAAAGCCTTGAATTGTAGGCTGGGTCTTGCTGTGTCCTCATCCAGGCACAGGAGATCCACCAAGCCCCATCTGTATTCTCTTGTCTATCTTCTTTAATCCTTCACTGCCCCTCCTCAGGATCACTGAACCTGGCAGTGCTGGCACGGCATATGTCGCACCCAATGTGGGGCCTGAGTATGGGGGAACTACAATTGCAAGGCGAAAGGACACTCCAGTGAAGCACGTGAAGAAAGCAAAAAGTAAGGTAAGGAGCACAGTTTAGTAATAGCTAGGCATAAAACATGGGAAATTCAGGATCTCAGGAAAGGGATCTCTAAAACAATGCTCAAAAAAGTGTAGTAAAATTCTTAAATTTTTTAAGGTGTCAAAAGCTACTCCCTTAAATCAGACTCAAGGAAAATGAGTGCTCTTGTCATCTTTAACTGTGTGGGCTCTTGTTCAAACTGCATTATGCCCACTTAGTTTTGAGGATCAAAAGTCTGTAACACCTAAGGCCCTGGGCCATCCACCTCTAGTGTGGGAAGGCTCAAAGGCTAGAGAAGATGGGGCTAATAGTCATCTTACAAGGGTACTCTTTAATGCTTTGTCTGACGGTTGCCATATGATGCTTTGGGACAGGCAGATTTTAGCAAAAATAACTTTAGATACCAGGCAATGCTCTGGAGAGCATAATATGATAAGATCTGTGAACAACAGGCTGAGATCTAGGCTGCATTCTGGCTGTAAGTCCCAGGCAATATAAAACACATCTGAAAGATCCATAAAAAAAGCTCTGATTTATTAAGTCTTGTCTAAGTGTTATGGGTGCTTGTCTGTTGATTGCTGTTTTATCTGTCTTTGTTATTTGGTTTAATTTGTTGTTAGTCTATTAAGCATGCCTTTAATTTAATTTTAAAGAAACAGTCGATGGCCAGACTATTACTAAATTTCCCCAGAGCAAACAGAATGTGGGGGTGGGGAGAAAGAATATGAGCAGTACAGGTGGCAGATATCACAGGTTCTATGAAAATACCCTAGACAAAGGGATGTAACGAAAAAAGGCCCAACCCAATAATTACTAGTCTTCTGGTGATTCTATGAAATGGACACAAATTCTTGGGAGTGTTATTAAAAGTCTCATTTTTGCCATGTTTTTATTTCCCAGTCCGTCTTTTGAAATTTGGATAGATGAGACATTTCTCACAATTTAGGGATATGTCCGGGATTTCTGTACCCATGAAGAGAAAAAGGCTAGCTTAAGAGAAGGCATGCCCCACCCGATTATGGGGGCCTCTGAAAATGAGCCCCATACTCAATAAACTTGTATTCCTATTGTTTCAGGCACATTCTTATATATTTCCCTGCTCTTTCCTTTGAATTAACAGTGTTTGACCTACTTTTGACCAGGGATTGAAGCTCATTCACTGGATTTCCAAGTATTTACACAGTGTTTTCCCAAATATACCAGACTTTAAATGTAAATTCTTACTACACTGAACACTGGCTTGACTATCATGGTGATTTCTAAGAGTTTTCAATACATTGATACTGTTATATCAGCTCTGTGAAGAAGAAGTGATGTTTCATCAACTTCTTGCTAAATCGCCAGGCTTTTACACTGAAATATAGAATTAACCAGTATCGCACTCAGTTTTCTGCGATTTGAACACAGTTTTCCCGTGAAAAACAGTGTTTTTCAGATATTAAGGCTCAATAAACTTGTATTCCTATTGTTTCAGGCACTTTCCTATATATTTCCCTAGCCTTTCCTTTGAATTCACAGTGTTTGACCTACTTTTGACCAGGGATTGAAGCTCATTCACTGGATTTCCAAGTATTTACACAGTGTTTTCCCAAATATACCAGACTTTAAATGTAAATTCTTACTACATTGAACACTGGCTTGACTATCATGGTGATTTCTAAGAGTTTACAATACATTTATACTGTTATATCAGCTCTGTGAAGAAGAACTGATGTTTTATCATCTATATTCCTAAATTTAGAGCCCAATTACACTAAATTATAGAAGTAACCAGTATCGCACTCAGTTTTCTGCGATTTGAACAGTTTTCCCATGAAAAACAGTGTTTTTCAGATATTAAGGCTCAATAAACTTGTATTCCTATTGTTTCAGGCACATTCTTATATATTACCCTGCTCTTTCCTTTGAATTCACAGTGTTTGACCTACTTTTGACCATGGATTGAAGCTCATTCACTGGATTTCCAAGAATTTACACAGTGTTCTCTCAAATATAAGAGACTTTAAATGTAAATTCTTACTACATTGAACACTGGCTTGACTATCACGGTGATTTCTAAGAGTTTCACAATACATTCATACTTTTATATCAGCTCTGTGAAGAAGAACTGATGTTTTATCATCTATATTCCTAAATTTAGAGCCCAATTACACTAAATTATAGAAGTAACCAGTATCGCACTCAGTTTTCTGTGATTTGAACACAGTTTCCCCTGGAAAAACAGTGTTTTTCAGATATTAAGGCTCAATAAACTTGTATTTCTATTGTTTCAGGCACCTTCTTATATATTTCCTTGCTCTTTCCTTTGAATTCACAGTGTTTGTCCTACTTTTGACCATGGATTGAAGCTCATTCACTGGATTTCCAAGTATTTACAGTGTTTTCCCAAATATACCAGACATTAAATGTAAATTCTTACTACATTGAACACTGGCTTGACTATCATGGTGATTTCTTAGAGTTTTCAATACATTTATACTCTTATATCAGCTCTGTGAAGAACTTATGATTCATCAACTTCTTGCTAAATCGCCAAGCTTTTACACTGAAATATAGAAGTAACCAGTATCGCACTCAGTTTTCTGCCTTTTGAACACAGGTTCTGCGGGAAAAAAGAGTGTTTATCAGATATTAAGGCTCAATAAACTTGTATTCCTATTGTTTCAGTCACATTCTTATATATTTCCCTACTCTTTCCTTTGAATAAACAGTGTTTGACTTAGTTTTGACCAGTTATTGAAGCTCATTCCAAGGATTTCCAAGTATTTATACAGCGTTTTGCCAAATATACCAGACTTTAAAGTAAATTCTTACTACATTGAAGACTGGCTTTACTATCATGGTGATTTCTAAGAGTTTTCCATACATTTATACTGTTATATCAGCTCTGTGAAGAAGAACTGATGTTTGATCAACTTCTTGCTAAATCGCCAAGCTTTTACACTGAAATATAGAAGTAACCAGTATCGCACTCAGTTTTCTGCGACTTGAACACAGTTTCCCCTGGAAAAACAGTGTTTTTCAGATATTAAGGCTCAATAAACTTGTATTCCTATTGTTTCAGGCACATTCTTATATATTACCCTGCTCTTTGCTTTGAATTCACAGTGTTTGTCCTACTTTTGACCATGGATTGAAGCTCATTCACTGGATTTCCAAGTATTTACACAGTGTTTTCTCAAATATAACAGACTTTAAATGTAAATTCTTACTACATTGAAGAGTGGCTTGACTATCACGGGGATTTCTAAGAGTTCACAATACATTCATACTTTTATATCAGCTCTGTGAAGAAGAACTGATGTTTTATCATCAATATTCCTAAATTTAGAGCCCAATTACACTAAATTATAGAAGTAACCAGTATCGCACTCAGTTTTCTGCGATTTGAACACAGTTTTCCCGTGAAAAACAGTGTTTTTCATATATTAAGGCTCAATAAACTTGTATTCCTATTGTTTCAGGCACATTCTTATATTTTTCCCTGCTCTTTCCTTTGAATTCACAGTGTTTGACCTACTTTTGACCATGGATTGAAGCTCATTCACTGGATTTCCAAGTATTTACAGTGTTTTCCCAAATATACCAGACTTTAAATGTAAATTCTTACTACATTGAACACTGGCTTGACTATCATGGTGATTTCTTAGAGTTTTCAATACATTTATACTGTTATATCAGCTCTGTGAAGAAGAACTTATGATTCATCAACTTCTTGCTAAATCGCCAAGCTTTTACACTAAAATATAGAAGTAACCAGTATCGCACTCAGTTTTCTACCTTTTGAACACAGTTTCTGCGGGAAAAAAGAGTGTTTATCAGATATTAAAGCTCAATAAACTTGTATTCCTATTGTTTCAGTCACATTCTTATATATTTCCCTACTCTTTCCTTTGAATAAACAGTGTTTGACCTACTTTTGACCAGGGATTGAAGCTCATTCACTGGATTTCCAAGTATTTACACAGTGTTTTCCCAAATATACCAGACTTTACATGTAAATTCTTACTACATTGAAGACTGGCGTTACTATCATGGTGATTTCTAAGAGTTTTCCATAAATTTATACTGTTATATCAGCTCTGTGAAGAAGAACTGATGTTTTATCATCTATATTCCTAAATTTAGAGCCCAATTACACTAAATTATAGAAGTAACCAGTATCGCACTCAGATTTCTGCGATTTGAACACAGTTTCTGCGGGGAAAAAAGAGTGTTTATCAGATATTAAGGCTCAATAAACTTGTATTCCTATTGTTTCAGGCACATTCTTATGTATTTCCCTGCTCTATCCTTTGAATTCACAGCGTTTGACATACTTTTGACCAGGGATTGAAGCTCATTCACTGGATTTCCAAGTATTTACACAGTGTTTTCCCAAATATACCAGATTTTAAATGTCAATTTTTACTACATTGAACACTGGCTTGACGATCATGGTGATTTTTTAGAGTTTTCAATACATTTATACTGTTATATCAGCTCTGTGAAGAAGAACTGATGTTTGATCAACTTCTTGCTAAATCGCCAAGCTTTTACACTGAAATATAGAAGTAACCAGTATCGCACTCAGTTTACTGCGATTTGAACACAGTTTCACCTGGAAAAACAGTGTTTTTCAGATATTAAGGCTCAATAAACTTGTATTCCTATTGTTTCAGGCACTTTCCTATATATTTCCCTAGCCTTTCCTTTGAATTCACAGTGTTTGACCTACTTTTGACCAGGGATTGAAGCTCATTCACTGGATTTCCAAGTATTTACACAGTGTTTTCCCAAATATACCAGACTTTAAATGTAAATTCTTACTACATTGAACACTGGCTTGATTATCATGCTGATTTCTAAGAGTTTACAATACATTTATACTGTTATATCAGCTCTGTGAAGAAGAACTGATGTTTTATCATCTATATTCCTAAATTTAGAGCCCAATTACACTAAATTATAGAAGTAACCAGTATCGCACTCAGTTTTCTGCGATTTGAACAGTTTTCCCATGAAAAACAGTGTTTTTCAGATATTAAGGCTCAATAAACTTGTATTCCTATTGTTTCAGGCACATTATTATATATTTCCCTGCTCTTTCCTTTGAATTCACAGTGTTTGACCTACTTTAAACCAGAAATTGAAGCTCATTCACTGGATTTCCAAGTATTTACACAGTGTTTTCCCAAATATACCAGACTTTAAATGTAAATTCTTACTACATTGAACACTGGCTTGACTATCATGGTGATTTCTAAGAGTTTACAATACATTTATACTGTTATATCAGCTCTGTGAAGAAGAACTGATGTTTTATCATCTATATTCCTAAATTTAGAGCCCAATTACACTAAATTATAGAAGTAACCAGTATCGCACTCAGATTTCTGCGATTTGAACACAGTTTCTGCGGGGAAAAAAGAGTGTTTATCAGATATTAAGGCTCAATAAACTTGTATTCCTATTGTTTCAGTCACATTCTTATATATTTCCCTACTCTTTCCTTTGAATAAACAGTGTTTGACCTACTTTTGACCAGGGATTGAAGCTCATTCACTGGATTTCCAAGTATTTACACAGTGTTTTCCCAAATATACCAGACTTTACATGTAAATTCTTACTACATTGAAGACTGGCTTTAGTATCATGGTGATTTCTAAGAGTTTTCCATACATTTATACTGTTATATCACCTCTGTGAAGAAGAACTGATGTTTGATCAACTTCTTGCTAAATCGCCAAGCTTTTACACTGAAATATAGAATTAACCAGTATCACACTCAGTTTTCTGTGATTTGAACACAGTTTCCCCTGGAAAAACAGTGTTTTTCAGATATTAAGGCTCAATAAACTTGTATTTCTATTGTTTCAGGCACATTCTTATATATTTCCTTGCTCTTTCCTTTGAATTCACAGTGTTTGTCCTACTTTTGACCATGGATTGAAGCTCATTCACTGGATTTCCAAGTATTTACAGTGTTTTCCCAAATATACCAGACATTAAATGTAAATTCTTACTACATTGAACACTGGCTTGACTATCATGGTGATTTCTTAGAGTTTTCAATACATTTATACTCTTATATCAGCTCTGTGAAGAACTTATGATTCATCAACTTCTTGCTAAATCGCCAAGCTTTTACACTGAAATATAGAAGTAACCAGTATCGCACTCAGTTTTCTGCCTTTTGAACACAGGTTCTGCGGGAAAAAAGAGTGTTTATCAGATATTAAGGCTCAATAAACTTGTATTCCTATTGTTTCAGTCACATTCTTATATATTTCCCTACTCTTTCCTTTGAATAAACAGTGTTTGACTTAGTTTTGACCAGTTATTGAAGCTCATTCCAAGGATTTCCAAGTATTTATACAGCGTTTTGCCAAATATACCAGACTTTAAAGTAAATTCTTACTACATTGAAGACTGGCTTTACTATCATGGTGATTTCTAAGAGTTTTCCATACATTTATACTGTTATATCAGCTCTGTGAAGAAGAACTGATGTTTTATCATCTATATTCCTAAATTTAGAGCCCAATTACACTAAATTATAGAAGTAACCAGTATCGCACTCATTTTTCTGCGATTTGAACACAGTTTCACCTGGAAAAACAGTGTTTTTCAGATATTAAGGCTCAATAAACTTGTATTCCTATTGTTTCAGACACTTTCCTATATATTTCCCTAGCCTTTCCTTTGAATTCACAGTGTTTGACCTACTTTTGACCAGGGATTGAAGCTCATTCACTGGATTTCCAAGTATTTACACAGTGTTTTCCCAAATATACCAGACTTTAAATGTAAATTCTTACTACACTGAACACTGGCTTGACTATCATGGTGATTTCTAAGAGTTTTCAATACATTGATACTGTTATATCAGCTCTGTGAAGAAGAAGTGATGTTTCATCAACTTCTTGCTAAATCGCCAGGCTTTTACACTGAAATATACAATTAACCAGTATCGCTCTCAGTTTTCTGCGATTTGAATACAGTTTTCCCGTGAAAAACAGTGTTTTTCAGATATTAAGGCTCAATAAACTTGTATTCCTATTGTTTCAGGCACATTATTATATATTTCCCTGCTCTTTCCTTTGAATTCACAGTGTTTGACCTACTTTAAACCAGAAATTGAAGCTCATTCACTGGATTTCCAAGTATTTACACAGTGTTTTCCCAAATATACCAGACTTTAAATGTAAATTCTTACTACATTGAACACTGGCTTGACTATCATGGTGATTTCTAAGAGTTTACAATACATTTATACTGTTATATCAGCTCTGTGAAGAAGAACTGATGTTTTATCATCTATATTCCTAAATTTAGAGCCCAATTACACTAAATTATAGAAGTAACCAGTATCGCACTCAGATTTCTGCGATTTGAACAGTTTTCCCATGAAAAACAGTGTTTTTCAGATATTAAGGCTCAATAAACTTGTATTCCTATTGTTTCAGGCACATTCTTATATATTACCCTGCTCTTTCCTTTGAATTCACAGTGTTTGACCTACTTTTGACCATGGATTGAAGCTCATTCACTGGATTTCCAAGAATTTACACAGTGTTCTCTCAAATATAAGAGACTTTAAATGTAAATTCTTACTACATTGAACACTGGCTTGACTATCACGGTGATTTCTAAGAGTTTCACAATACATTCATACTTTTATATCAGCTCTGTGAAGAAGAACTGATGTTTTATCATCTATATTCCTAAATTTAGAGCCCAATTACACTAAATTATAGAAGTAACCAGTATCGCACTCAGTTTTCTGCGATTTGAACACAGTTTCCCCGGGAAAAACAGTGTTTTTCAGATATTAAGGCTCAATAAACTTGTATTTCTATTGTTTCAGGCACATTCTTATATATTTCCCTGCTCTTTCCTTTGAATTCACAGTGTTTTTCCTACTTTTGACCATGGATTGAAGCTCATTCACTGGATTTCCAAGTATTTACAGTGTTTTCCCAAATATACCAGACATTAAATGTAAATTCTTACTACATTGAACACTGGCTTTACTATCATGGTGATTTCTTAGAGTTTTCAATACATTTATACTGTTATATCAGCTCTGTGAAAAACTTATGATCATCAACTTCTTGCTAAATCGCCAAGCTTTTACACTGAAATATAGAAGTAACCAGTATCGCACTCAGTTTTCTGCCTTTTGAACACAGGTTCTGCGGGAAAAAAGAGTGTTTATCAGATATTAAGGCTCAATAAACTTGTATTCCTATTGTTTCAGTCACATTCTTATATATTTCCCTACTCTTTCCTTTGAATAAACAGTGTTTGACTTAGTTTTGACCAGTTATTGAAGCTCATTCCAAGGATTTCCAAGTATTTATACAGCGTTTTGCCAAATATACCAGACTTTAAAGTAAATTCTTACTACATTGAAGACTGGCTTTGCTATCATGGTGATTTCTAAGAGTTCACAATACATTCATACTTTTATATCAGCTCTGTGAAGAAGAACTGATGTTTTATCATCAATATTCCTAAATTTAGAGCCCAATTACACTAAATTATAGAAGTAACCAGTATCGCACTCAGTTTTCTGCGATTTGAACACAGTTTTCCCGTGAAAAACAGTGTTTTTCATATATTAAGGCTCAATAAACTTGTATTCCTATTGTTTCAGGCACATTCTTATATTTTTCCCTGCTCTTTCCTTTGAATTCACAGTGTTTGACCTACTTTTGACCATGGATTGAAGGTCATTCACTGGATTTCCAAGTATTTACAGTGTTTTCCCAAATATACCAGACTTTAAATGTAAATTCTTACTACATTGAACACTGGCTTGACTATCATGGTGATTTCTTAGAGTTTTCAATACATTTATACTGTTATATCAGCTCTGTGAAGAAGAACTTATGATTCATCTACTTCTTGCTAAATCGCCAAGCTTTTACACTAAAATATAGAAGTAACCAGTATCGCACTCAGTTTTCTACCTTTTGAACACAGTTTCTGCGGGAAAAAAGAGTGTTTATCAGATATTAAGGCTCAATAAACTTGTATTCCTATTGTTTCAGTCACATTCTTATATATTTCCCTACTCTTTCCTTTGAATAAACAGTGTTTGACCTACTTTTGACCAGGGATTGAAGCTCATTCACTGGATTTCCAAGTATTTACACAGTGTTTTCCCAAATATACCAGACTTTAAATGTAAATTCTTACTACACTGAACACTGGCTTGACTATCATGGTGATTTCTAAGAGTTTTCAATACATTGATACTGTTATATCAGCTCTGTGAAGAAGAAGTGATGTTTCATCAACTTCTTGCTAAATCGCCAGGCTTTTACACTGAAATATAGAATTAACCAGTATCGCACTCATTTTTCTGCGATTTGAACACAGTTTTCCCGTGAAAAACAGTGTTTTTCAGATATTAAGGCTCAATAAACTTGTATTCCTATTGTTTCAGGCACATTATTATATATTTCCCTGCTCTTTCCTTTGAATTCACAGTGTTTGACCTACTTTAAACCAGAAATTGAAGCTCATTCACTGGATTTCCAAGTATTTACACAGTGTTTTCCCAAATATACCAGACTTTAAATGTAAATTCTTACTACATTGAACACTGGCTTGACTATCATGGTGATTTCTAAGAGTTTACAATACATTTATACTGTTATATCAGCTCTGTGAAGAAGAACTGATGTTTTATCATCTATATTCCTAAATTTAGAGCCCAATTACACTAAATTATAGAAGTAACCAGTATCGCACTCAGTTTTCTGCGATTTGAACAGTTTTCCCATGAAAAACAGTGTTTTTCAGATATTAAGGCTCAATAAACTTGTATTCCTATTGTTTCAGGCACATTCTTATATATTTCCCTGCTCTTTCCTTTGAATTCACAGTGTTTGACCTACTTTAAACCAGAAATTGAAGCTCATTCACTGGATTTCCAAGTATTTACACAGTGTTTTCCCAAATATACCAGACTTTAAATGTAAATTCTTACTACATTGAACACTGGCTTGACTATCATGGTGATTTCTAAGAGTTTACAATACATTTATACTGTTATATCAGCTCTGTGAAGAAGAACTGATGTTTTATCATCTATATTCCTAAATTTAGAGCCCAATTACACTAAATTATAGAAGTAACCAGTATCGCACTCAGTTTTCTGCGATTTGAACAGTTTTCCCATGAAAAACAGTGTTTTTCAGATATTAAGGCTCAATAAACTTGTATTCCTATTGTTTCAGGCACATTCTTATATATTACCCTGCTCTTTCCTTTGAATTCACAGTGTTTGACCTACTTTTGACCATGGATTGAAGCTCATTCACTGGATTTCCAAGAATTTACACAGTGTTCTCTCAAATATAAGAGACTTTAAATGTAAATTCTTAATACATTGAACACTGGCTTGACTATCACGGTGATTTCTAAGAGTTTCACAATACATTCATACTTTTATATCAGCTCTGTGAAGAAGAACTGATGTTTTATCATCTATATTCCTAAATTTAGAGCCCAATTACACTAAATTATAGAAGTAACCAGTATCGCACTCAGTTTTCTGTGATTTGAACACAGTTTCCCCGGGAAAAACAGTGTTTTTCAGATATTAAGGCTCAATAAACTTGTATTTCTATTGTTTCAGGCACCTTCTTATATATTTCCTTGCTCTTTCCTTTGAATTCACAGTGTTTGTCCTACTTTTGACCATGGATTGAAGCTCATTCACTGGATTTCCAAGTATTTACAGTGTTTTCCCAAATATACCAGACATTAAATGTAAATTCTTACTACATTGAACACTGGCTTGACTATCATGGTGATTTCTTAGAGTTTTCAATACATTTATACTCTTATATCAGCTCTGTGAAGAACTTATGATTCATCAACTTCTTGCTAAATCGCCAAGCTTTTACACTGAAATATAGAAGTAACCAGTATCGCACTCAGTTTTCTGCCTTTTGAACACAGGTTCTGCGGGCAAAAAGAGTGTTTATCAGATATTAAGGCTCAATAAACTTGTATTCCTATTGTTTCAGTCACATTCTTATATATTTCCCTACTCTTTCCTTTGAATAAACAGTGTTTGACTTAGTTTTGACCAGTTATTGAAGCTCATTCCAAGGATTTCCAAGTATTTATACAGCGTTTTGCCAAATATACCAGACTTTAAAGTAAATTCTTACTACATTGAAGACTGGCTTTACTATCATGGTGATTTCTAAGAGTTTTCCATACATTTATACTGTTATATCAGCTCTGTGAAGAAGAACTGATGTTTGATCAACTTCTTGCTAAATCGCCAAGCTTTTACACTGAAATATAGAAGTAACCAGTATCGCACTCAGTTTTCTGAGACTTGAACACAGTTTCCCCTGGAAAAACAGTGTTTTTCAGATATTAAGGCTCAATAAACTTGTATTCCTATTGTTTCAGGTACATTCTTATATATTACCCTGCTCTTTGCTTTGAATTCACAGTGTTTGTCCTACTTTTGACCATGGATTGAAGCTCATTCACTGGATTTCCAAGTATTTACACAGTGTTTTCTCAAATATAACAGACTTTAAATGTAAATTCTTACTACATTGAAGAGTGGCTTGACTATCACGGGGATTTCTAAGAGTTCACAATACATTCATACTTTTATATCAGCTCTGTGAAGAAGAACTGATGTTTTATCATCAATATTCCTAAATTTAGAGCCCAATTACACTAAATTATAGAAGTAACCAGTATCGCACTCAGTTTTCTGCGATTTGAACACAGTTTTCCCGTGAAAAACAGTGTTTTTCATATATTAAGGCTCAATAAACTTGTATTCCTATTGTTTCAGGCACATTCTTATATTTTTCCCTGCTCTTTCCTTTGAATTCACAGTGTTTGACCTACTTTTGACCATGGATTGAAGCTCATTCACTGGATTTTTAAGTATTTACAGTGTTTTCCCAAATATACCAGACTTTAAATGTAAATTCTTACTACATTGAACACTGGCTTGACTATCATGGTGATTTCTTAGAGTTTTCAATACATTTATACTGTTATATCAGCTCTGTGAAGAAGAACTTATGATTCATCAACTTCTTGCTAAATCGCCAAGCTTTTACACTAAAATATAGAAGTAACCAGTATCGCACTCAGTTTTCTACCTTTTGAACACAGTTTCTGCGGGAAAAAAGAGTGTTTATCAGATATTAAAGCTCAATAAACTTGTATTCCTATTGTTTCAGTCACATTCTTATATATTTCCCTACTCTTTCCTTTGAATAAACAGTGTTTGACGTACTTTTGACCAGGGATTGAAGCTCATTCACTGGATTTCCAAGTATTTACACAGTGTTTTCCCAAATATACCAGACTTTACATGTAAATTCTTACTACATTGAACACTGGCTTGACTATCATGGTGATTTCTAAGAGTTTTCCATAAATTTATACTGTTATATCAGCTCTGTGAAGAAGAACTGATGTTTTATCATCTATATTCCTAAATTTAGAGCCCAATTACACTAAATTATAGAAGTAACCAGTATCGCACTCAGATTTCTGCGATTTGAACACAGTTTCTGCGGGGAAAAAAGAGTGTTTATCAGATATTAAGGCTCAATAAACTTGTATTCCTATTGTTTCAGGCACATTCTTATGTATTTCCCTGCTCTATCCTTTGAATTCACAGTGTTTGACATACTTTTGACCAGGGATTGAAGCTCATTCACTGGATTTCCAAGTATTTACACAGTGTTTTCCCAAATATACCAGATTTTAAATGTAAATTCTTACTACACTGAACACTGGCTTGACTATCATGGTGATTACTAAGAGTTTTCAATACATTGATACTGTTATATCAGCTCTGTGAAGAAGAAGTGATGTTTGATCAATTTCTTGCTAAATCGCCAAGCTTTTACACTGAAATATAGAATTAACCAGTATCACACTAAGTTTTCTGTGATTTGAACACAGTTTCCCCTGGAAAAACAGTGTTTTTCAGATATTAAGGCTCAATAAACTTGTATTTCTATTGTCTCAGGCACATTCTTATATATTTCCTTGCTCTTTCCTTTGAATTCACAGTGTTTGTCCTACTTTTGACCATGGATTGAAGCTCATTCACTGGATTTCCAAGTATTTACAGTGTTTTCCCAAATATACCAGACATTAAATGTAAATTCTTACTACATTGAACACTGGCTTGACTATCATGGTGATTTCTTAGAGTTTTCAATACATTTATACTCTTATATCAGCTCTGTGAAGAACTTATGATTCATCAACTTCTTGCTAAATCGCCAAGCTTTTACACTGAAATATAGAAGTAACCAGTATCGCACTCAGTTTTCTGCCTTTTGAACACAGGTTCTGCGGGAAAAAAGAGTGTTTATCAGATATTAAGGCTCAATAAACTTGTATTCCTATTGTTTCAGTCACATTCTTATATATTTCCCTACTCTTTCCTTTGAATAAACAGTGTTTGACTTAGTTTTGACCAGTTATTGAAGCTCATTCCAAGGATTTCCAAGTATTTATACAGCGTTTTGCCAAATATACCAGACTTTAAAGTAAATTCTTACTACATTGAAGACTGGCTTTACTATCATGGTGATTTCTAAGAGTTTTCCATACATTTATACTGTTATATCAGCTCTGTGAAGAAGAACTGATGTTTGATCAACTTCTTGCTAAATCGCCAAGCTTTTACACTGAAATATAGAAGTAACCAGTATCGCACTCAGTTTTCTGCGACTTGAACACAGTTTCCCCTGGAAAAACAGTGTTTTTCAGATATTAAGGCTCAATAAACTTGTATTCCTATTGTTTCAGGCACATTCTTATATATTACCCTGCTCTTTCCTTTGAATTCACAGTGTTTTTCCTACTTTTGACCATGGATTGAAGCTCATTCACTGGATTTCCAAGTATTTACACAGTGTTTTCTCAAATATAACAGACTTTAAATGTAAATTCTTACTACATTGAAGAGTGGCTTGACTATCACGGGGATTTCTAAGAGTTCACAATACATTCATACTTTTATATCAGCTCTGTGAAGAAGAACTGATGTTTTATCATCAATATTCCTAAATTTAGAGCCCAATTACACTAAATTATAGAAGTAACCAGTATCGCACTCAGTTTTCTGCGATTTGAACACAGTTTTCCCGTGAAAAACAGTGTTTTTCATATATTAAGGCTCAATAAACTTGTATTCCTATTGTTTCAGGCACATTCTTATATTTTTCCCTGCTCTTTCCTTTGAATTCACAGTGTTTGACCTACTTTTGACCATGGATTGAAGCTCATTCACTGGATTTCCAAGTATTTACAGTGTTTTCCCAAATATACCAGACTTTAAATGTAAATTCTTACTACATTGAACACTGGCTTGACTATCATGGTGATTTCTTAGAGTTTTCAATACATTTATACTGTTATATCAGCTCTGTGAAGAACTTATGATTCATCAACTTCTTGCTAAATCGCCAAGCTTTTACACTAAAATATAGAAGTAACCAGTATCGCACTCAGTTTTCTACCTTTTGAACACAGTTTCTGCGGGAAAAAAGAGTGTTTATCAGATATTAAAGCTCAATAAACTTGTATTCCTATTGTTTCAGTCACATTCTTATATATTTCCCTACTCTTTCCTTTGAATAAACAGTGTTTGACCTACTTTTGACCAGGGATTGAAGCTCATTCACTGGATTTCCAAGTATTTACACAGTGTTTTCCCAAATATACCAGACTTTACATGTAAATTCTTACTACATTGAAGACTGGCGTTACTATCATGGTGATTTCTAAGAGTTTTCCATAAATTTATACTGTTATATCAGCTCTGTGAAGAAGAACTGATGTTTTATCATCTATATTCCTAAATTTAGAGCCCAATTACACTAAATTATAGAAGTAACCAGTATCGCACTCAGATTTCTGCGATTTGAACACAGTTTCTGCGGGGAAAAAAGAGTGTTTATCAGATATTAAGGCTCAATAAACTTGTATTCCTATTGTTTCAGGCACATTCTTATGTATTTCCCTGCTCTATCCTTCGAATTCACAGCGTTTGACATACTTTTGACCGGGGATTGAAGCTCATTCACTGGATTTCCAAGTATTTACACAGTGTTTTCCCAAATATACCAGATTTTAAATGTCAATTTTTACTACATTGAACACTGGCTTGACGATCATGGTGATTTTTTAGAGTTTTCAATACATTTATACTGTTATATCAGCTCTGTGAAGAAGAACTGATGTTTGATCAACTTCTTGCTAAATCGCCAAGCTTTTACACTGAAATATAGAAGTAACCAGTATCGCACTCAGTTTACTGCGATTTGAACACAGTTTCACCTGGAAAAACAGTGTTTTTCAGATATTAAGGCTCAATAAACTTGTATTCCTATTGTTTCAGGCACTTTCCTATATATTTCCCTAGCCTTTCCTTTGAATTCACAATGTTTGACCTACTTTTGACCAGGGATTGAAGCTCATTCACTGGATTTCCAAGTATTTACACAGTGTTTTCCCAAATATACCAGACTTTAAATGTAAATTCTTACTACACTGAACACTGGCTTGACTATCATGGTGATTTCTAAGAGTTTTCAATACATTGATACTGTTATATCAGCTCTGTGAAGAAGAAGTGATGTTTCATCAACTTCTTGCTAAATCGCCAGGCTTTTACACTGAAATATAGAATTAACCAGTATCGCTCTCAGTTTTCTGCGATTTGAACAGTTTTCCCGTGAAAAACAGTATTTTTCAGATATTAAGGCTCAATAAACTTGTATTCCTATTGTTTCAGGCACATTATTATATATTTCCCTGCTCTTTCCTTTGAATTCACAGTGTTTGACCTACTTTAAACCAGAAATTGAAGCTCATTCACTGGATTTCCAAGTATTTACACAGTGTTTTCCCAAATATACCAGACTTTAAATGTAAATTCTTACTACATTGAACACTGGCTTGACTATCATGGTGATTTCTAAGAGTTTACAATACATTTATACTGTTATATCAGCTCTGTGAAGAAGAACTGATGTTTTATCATCTATATTCCTAAATTTAGAGCCCAATTACACTAAATTATAGAAGTAACCAGTATCGCACTCAGATTTCTGCGATTTGAACACAGTTTCTGCGGGGAAAAAAGAGTGTTTATCAGATATTAAGGCTCAATAAACTTGTATTCCTATTGTTTCAGTCACATTCTTATATATTTCCCTACTCTTTCCTTTGAATAAACAGTGTTTGACCTACTTTTGACCAGGGATTGAAGCTCATTCACTGGATTTCCAAGTATTTACACAGTGTTTTCCCAAATATACCAGACTTTACATGTAAATTCTTACTACATTGAAGACTGGCTTTAGTATCATGGTGATTTCTAAGAGTTTTCCATACATTTATACTGTTATATCACCTCTGTGAAGAAGAACTGATGTTTGATCAACTTCTTGCTAAATCGCCAAGCTTTTACACTGAAATATAGAATTAACCAGTATCACACTCAGTTTTCTGTGATTTGAACACAGTTTCCCCTGGAAAAACAGTGTTTTTCAGATATTAAGGCTCAATAAACTTGTATTTCTATTGTTTCAGGCACATTCTTATATATTTCCTTGCTCTTTCCTTTGAATTCACAGTGTTTGTCCTACTTTTGACCATGGATTGAAGCTCATTCACTGGATTTCCAAGTATTTACAGTGTTTTCCCAAATATACCAGACATTAAATGTAAATTCTTACTACATTGAACACTGGCTTGACTATCATGGTGATTTCTTAGAGTTTTCAATACATTTATACTCTTATATCAGCTCTGTGAAGAACTTATGATTCATCAACTTCTTGCTAAATCGCCAAGTTTTTACACTGAAATATAGAAGTAACCAGTATCGCACTCAGTTTTCTGCCTTTTGAACACAGGTTCTGCGGGAAAAAAGAGTGTTTATCAGATATTAAGGCTCAATAAACTTGTATTCCTATTGTTTCAGTCACATTCTTATATATTTCCCTACTCTTTCCTTTGAATAAACAGTGTTTGACTTAGTTTTGACCAGTTATTGAAGCTCATTCCAAGGATTTCCAAGTATTTATACAGCGTTTTGCCAAATATACCAGACTTTAAAGTAAATTCTTACTACATTGAAGACTGGCTTTACTATCATGGTGATTTCTAAGAGTTTTCCATACATTTATACTGTTATATCAGCTCTGTGAAGAAGAACTGATGTTTTATCATCTATATTCCTAAATTTAGAGCCCAATTACACTAAATTATAGAAGTAACCAGTATCGCACTCATTTTTCTGCGATTTGAACACAGTTTCACCTGGAAAAACAGTGTTTTTCATATATTAAGGCTCAATAAACTTGTATTCCTATTGTTTCAGACACTTTCCTATATATTTCCCTAGCCTTTCCTTTGAATTCACAGTGTTTGACCTACTTTTGACCAGGGATTGAAGCTCATTCACTGGATTTCCAAGTATTTACACAGTGTTTTCCCAAATATACCAGACTTTAAATGTAAATTCTTACTACACTGAACACTGGCTTGACTATCATGGTGATTTCTAAGAGTTTTCAATACATTGATACTGTTATATCAGCTCTGTGAAGAAGAAGTGATGTTTCATCAACTTCTTGCTAAATCGCCAGGCTTTTACACTGAAATATACAATTAACCAGTATCGCTCTCAGTTTTCTGCGATTTGAACACAGTTTTCCCGTGAAAAACAGTGTTTTTCAGATATTAAGGCTCAATAAACTTGTATTCCTATTGTTTCAGGCACATCATTATATATTTCCCTGCTCTTTCCTTTGAATTCACAGTGTTTGACCTACTTTAAACCAGAAATTGAAGCTCATTCACTGGATTTCCAAGTATTTACACAGTGTTTTCCCAAATATACCAGACTTTAAATGTAAATTCTTACTACATTGAACACTGGCTTGACTATCATGGTGATTTCTAAGAGTTTACAATACATTTATACTGTTATATCAGCTCTGTGAAGAAGAACTGATGTTTTATCATCTATATTCCTAAATTTAGAGCCCAATTACACTAAATTATAGAAGTAACCAGTATCGCACTCAGATTTCTGCGATTTGAACAGTTTTCCCATGAAAAACAGTGTTTTTCAGATATTAAGGCTCAATAAACTTGTATTCCTATTGTTTCAGGCACATTCTTATATATTACCCTGCTCTTTCCTTTGAATTCACAGTGTTTGACCTACTTTTGACCATGGATTGAAGCTCATTCACTGGATTTCCAAGAATTTACACAGTGTTCTCTCAAATATAAGAGACTTTAAATGTAAATTCTTACTACATTGAACACTGGCTTGACTATCACGGTGATTTCTAAGAGTTTCACAATACATTCATACTTTTATATCAGCTCTGTGAAGAAGAACTGATGTTTTATCATCTATATTCCTAAATTTAGAGCCCAATTACACTAAATTATAGAAGTAACCAGTATCGCACTCAGTTTTCTGCGATTTGAACACAGTTTCCCCGGGAAAAACAGTGTTTTTCAGATACTAAGGCTCAATAAACTTGTATTTCTATTGTTTCAGGCACATTCTTATATATTTCCCTGCTCTTTCCTTTGAATTCACAGTGTTTTTCCTACTTTTGACCATGGATTGAAGCTCATTCACTGGATTTCCAAGTATTTACAGTGTTTTCCCAAATATACCAGACATTAAATGTAAATTCTTACTACATTGAACACTGGCTTTACTATCATGGTGATTTCTTAGAGTTTTCAATACATTTATACTGTTATATCAGCTCTGTGAAAAACTTATGATCATCAACTTCTTGCTAAATCGCCAAGCTTTTACACTGAAATATAGAAGTAACCAGTATTGCACTCAGTTTTCTGCCTTTTGAACACAGGTTCTGCGGGAAAAAAGAGTGTTTATCAGATATTAAGGCTCAATAAACTTGTATTCCTATTGTTTCAGTCACATTCTTATATATTTCCCTACTCTTTCCTTTGAATAAACAGTGTTTGACTTAGTTTTGACCAGTTATTGAAGCTCATTCCAAGGATTTCCAAGTATTTATACAGCGTTTTGCCAAATATACCAGACTTTAAAGTAAATTCTTACTACATTGAAGACTGGCTTTGCTATCATGGTGATTTCTAAGAGTTTTCCATACATTTATACTGTTATATCAGCTCTGTGAAGAAGAACTGATGTTTGATCAACTTCTTGCTAAATCGCCAAGCTTTTACACTGAAATATAGAAGTAACCAGTATCGAACTCAGTTTTCTGCGACTTGAACACAGTTTCCCCTGGAAAAACAGTGTTTTTCAGATATTAAGGCTCAATAAACTTGTATTCCTATTGTTTCAGGCACATTCTTATATATTACCCTGCTCTTTGCTTTGAATTCACAGTGTTTGTCCTACTTTTGACCATGGATTGAAGCTCATTCACTGGATTTCCAAGTATTTACACATTGTTTTCTCAAATATAACAGACTTTAAATGTAAATTCTTACTACATTGAAGAGTGGCTTGACTATCACGGGGATTTCTAAGAGTTCACAATACATTCATACTTTTATATCAGCTCTGTGAAGAAGAACTGATGTTTTATCATCAATATTCCTAAATTTAGAGCCCAATTACACTAAATTATAGAAGTAACCAGTATCGCACTCAGTTTTCTGCGATTTGAACACAGTTTTCCCGTGAAAAACAGTGTTTTTCAGATATTAAGGCTCAATAAACTTGTATTCCTATTGTTTCAGGCACATTCTTATATTTTTCCCTGCTCTTTCCTTTGAATTCACAGTGTTTGACCTACTTTTGACCATGGATTGAAGCTCATTCACTGGATTTCCAAGTATTTACAGTGTTTTCCCAAATATACCAGACTTTAAATGTAAATTCTTACTACATTGAACACTGGCTTGACTATCATGGTGATTTCTTAGAGTTTTCAATACATTTATACTGTTATATCAGCTCTGTGAAGAAGAACTTATGATTCATCTACTTCTTGCTAAATCGCCAAGCTTTTACACTAAAATATAGAAGTAACCAGTATCGCACTCAGTTTTCTACCTTTTGAACACAGTTTCTGCGGGAAAAAAGAGTGTTTATCAGATATTAAGGCTCAATAAACTTGTATTCCTATTGTTTCAGTCACATTCTTATATATTTCCCTACTCTTTCCTTTGAATAAACAGTGTTTGACCTACTTTTGACCAGGGATTGAAGCTCATTCACTGGATTTCCAAGTATTTACACAGTGTTTTCCCAAATATACCAGACTTTAAATGTAAATTCTTACTACACTGAACACTGGCTTGACTATCATGGTGATTTCTAAGAGTTTTCAATACATTGATACTGTTATATCAGCTCTGTGAAGAAGAAGTGATGTTTCATCAACTTCTTGCTAAATCGCCAGGCTTTTACACTGAAATATAGAATTAACCAGTATCGCACTCATTTTTCTGCGATTTGAACACAGTTTTCCCGTGAAAAACAGTGTTTTTCAGATATTAAGGCTCAATAAACTTGTATTCCTATTGTTTCAGGCACATTATTATATATTTCCCTGCTCTTTCCTTTGAATTCACAGTGTTTGACCTACTTTAAACCAGAAATTGAAGCTCATTCACTGGATTTCCAAGTATTTACACAGTGTTTTCCCAAATATACCAGACTTTAAATGTAAATTCTTACTACATTGAACACTGGCTTGACTATCATGGTGATTTCTAAGAGTTTACAATACATTTATACTGTTATATCAGCTCTGTGAAGAAGAACTGATGTTTTATCATCTATATTCCTAAATTTAGAGCCCAATTACACTAAATTATAGAAGTAACCAGTATCGCACTCAGTTTTCTGCGATTTGAACAGTTTTCCCATGAAAAACAGTGTTTTTCAGATATTAAGGCTCAATAAACTTGTATTCCTATTGTTTCAGGCACATTCTTATATATTTCCCTGCTCTTTCCTTTGAATTCACAGTGTTTGACCTACTTTAAACCAGAAATTGAAGCTCATTCACTGGATTTCCAAGTATTTACACAGTGTTTTCCCAAATATACCAGACTTTAAATGTAAATTCTTACTACATTGAACACTGGCTTGACTATCATGGTGATTTCTAAGAGTTTACAATACATTTATACTGTTATATCAGCTCTGTGAAGAAGAACTGATGTTTTATCATCTATATTCCTAAATTTAGAGCCCAATTACACTAAATTATAGAAGTAACCAGTATCGCACTCAGTTTTCTGCGATTTGAACAGTTTTCCCATGAAAAACAGTGTTTTTCAGATATTAAGGCTCAATAAACTTGTATTCCTATTGTTTCAGGCACATTCTTATATATTACCCTGCTCTTTCCTTTGAATTCACAGTGTTTGACCTACTTTTGACCATGGATTGAAGCTCATTCACTGGATTTCCAAGAATTTACACAGTGTTCTCTCAAATATAAGAGACTTTAAATGTAAATTCTTAATACATTGAACACTGGCTTGACTATCACGGTGATTTCTAAGAGTTTCACAATACATTCATACTTTTCTATCAGCTCTGTGAAGAAGAACTGATGTTTTATCATCTATATTCCTAAATTTAGAGCCCAATTACACTAAATTATAGAAGTAACCAGTATCGCACTCAGTTTTCTGTGATTTGAACACAGTTTCCCCGGGAAAAACAGTGTTTTTCAGATATTAAGGCTCAATAAACTTGTATTTCTATTGTTTCAGGCACCTTCTTATATATTTCCTTGCTCTTTCCTTTGAATTCACAGTGTTTGTCCTACTTTTGACCATGGATTGAAGCTCATTCACTGGATTTCCAAGTATTTACAGTGTTTTCCCAAATATACCAGACATTAAATGTAAATTCTTACTACATTGAACACTGGCTTGACTATCATGGTGATTTCTTAGAGTTTTCAATACATTTATACTCTTATATCAGCTCTGTGAAGAACTTATGATTCATCAACTTCTTGCTAAATCGCCAAGCTTTTACACTGAAATATAGAAGTAACCAGTATCGCACTCAGTTTTCTGCCTTTTGAACACAGGTTCTGCGGGAAAAAGAGTGTTTATCAGATATTAAGGCTCAATAAACTTGTATTCCTATTGTTTCAGTCACATTCTTATATATTTCCCTACTCTTTCCTTTGAATAAACAGTGTTTGACTTAGTTTTGACCAGTTATTGAAGCTCATTCCAAGGATTTCCAAGTATTTATACAGCGTTTTGCCAAATATACCAGACTTTAAAGTAAATTCTTACTACATTGAAGACTGGCTTTACTATCATGGTGATTTCTAAGAGTTTTCCATACATTTATACTGTTATATCAGCTCTGTGAAGAAGAACTGATGTTTGATCAACTTCTTGCTAAATCGCCAAGCTTTTACACTGAAATATAGAAGTAACCAGTATCGCACTCAGTTTTCTGAGACTTGAACACAGTTTCCCCTGGAAAAACAGTGTTTTTCAGATATTAAGGCTCAATAAACTTGTATTCCTATTGTTTCAGGTACATTCTTATATATTACCCTGCTCTTTGCTTTGAATTCACAGTGTTTGTCCTACTTTTGACCATGGATTGAAGCTCATTCACTGGATTTCCAAGTATTTACACAGTGTTTTCTCAAATATAACAGACTTTAAATGTAAATTCTTACTACATTGAAGAGTGGCTTGACTATCACGGGGATTTCTAAGAGTTCACAATACATTCATACTTTTATATCAGCTCTGTGAAGAAGAACTGATGTTTTATCATCAATATTCCTAAATTTAGAGCCCAATTACACTAAATTATAGAAGTAACCAGTATCGCACTCAGTTTTCTGCGATTTGAACACAGTTTTCCCGTGAAAAACAGTGTTTTTCATATATTAAGGCTCAATAAACTTGTATTCCTATTGTTTCAGGCACATTCTTATATTTTTCCCTGCTCTTTCCTTTGAATTCACAGTGTTTGACCTACTTTTGACCATGGATTGAAGCTCATTCACTGGATTTTTAAGTATTTACAGTGTTTTCCCAAATATACCAGACTTTAAATGTAAATTCTTACTACATTGAACACTGGCTTGACTATCATGGTGATTTCTTAGAGTTTTCAATACATTTATACTGTTATATCAGCTCTGTGAAGAAGAACTTATGATTCATCAACTTCTTGCTAAATCGCCAAGCTTTTACACTAAAATATAGAAGTAACCAGTATCGCACTCAGTTTTCTACCTTTTGAACACAGTTTCTGCGGGAAAAAAGAGTGTTTATCAGATATTAAAGCTCAATAAACTTGTATTCCTATTGTTTCAGTCACATTCTTATATATTTCCCTACTCTTTCCTTTGAATAAACAGTGTTTGACGTACTTTTGACCAGGGATTGAAGCTCATTCACTGGATTTCCAAGTATTTACACAGTGTTTTCCCAAATATACCAGACTTTACATGTAAATTCTTACTACATTGAACACTGGCTTGACTATCATGGTGATTTCTAAGAGTTTTCCATAAATTTATACTGTTATATCAGCTCTGTGAAGAAGAACTGATGTTTTATCATCTATATTCCTAAATTTAGAGCCCAATTACACTAAATTATAGAAGTAACCAGTATCGCACTCAGATTTCTGCGATTTGAACACAGTTTCTGCGGGGAAAAAAGAGTGTTTATCAGATATTAAGGCTCAATAAACTTGTATTCCTATTGTTTCAGGCACATTCTTATGTATTTCCCTGCTCTATCCTTTGAATTCACAGTGTTTGACATACTTTTGACCAGGGATTGAAGCTCATTCACTGGATTTCCAAGTATTTACACAGTGTTTTCCCAAATATACCAGATTTTAAATGTCAATTTTTACTACATTGAACACTGGCTTGACGATCATGGTGATTTTTTAGAGTTTTCAATACATTTATACTGTTATATCAGCTCTGTGAAGAAGAACTGATGTTTGATCAACTTCTTGCTAAATCGCCAAGCTTTTACACTGAAATATAGAAGTAACCAGTATCGCACTCAGTTTACTGCGATTTGAACACAGTTTCACCTGGAAAAACAGTGTTTTTCAGATATTAAGGCTCAATAAACTTGTATTCCTATTGTTTCAGGCATTTCCTATATATTTCCCTAGCCTTTCCTTTGAATTCACAGTGTTTGACCTACTTTTGACCAGGGATTGAAGCTCATTCACTGGATTTCCAAGTATTTACACAGTGTTTTCCCAAATATACCAGACTTTAAATGTAAATTCTTACTACACTGAACACTGGCTTGACTATCATGGTGATTACTAAGAGTTTTCAATACATTGATACTGTTATATCAGCTCTGTGAAGAAGAAGTGATGTTTCATCAACTTCTTGCTAAATCGCCAGGCTTTTACACTGAAATATGGAATTAACCAGTATCGCTCTCAGTTTTCTGCGATTTGAACACAGTTTTCCCGTGAAAAACAGTGTTTTTCAGATATTAAGGCTCAATAAACTTGTATTCCTATTGTTTCAGGCACATTATTATATATTTCCCTGCTCTTTCCTTTGAATTCACAGTGTTTGACCTACTTTAAACCAGAAATTGAAGCTCATTCACTGGATTTCCAAGTATTTACACAGTGTTTTCCCAAATATACCAGACTTTAAATGTAAATTCTTACTACATTGAAAACTGGCTTGACTATCATGGTGATTTCTAAGAGTTTACAATACATTTATACTGTTATATCAGCTCTGTGAAGAAGAACTGATGTTTTATCATCTATATTCCTAAATTTAGAGCCCAATTACACTAAATTATAGAAGTAACCAGTATCGCACTCAGTTTTCTGCGATTTGAACAGTTTTCCCATGAAAAACAGTGTTTTTCAGATATTAAGGCTCAATAAACTTGTATTCCTATTGTTTCAGGCACATTATTATATATTTCCCTACTCTTTCCTTTGAATAAACAGTGTTTGACTTAGTTTTGACCAGTTATTGAAGCTCATTCCAAGGATTTCCAAGTATTTATACAGCGTTTTGCCAAATATACCAGACTTTAAAGTAAATTCTTACTACATTGAAGACTGGCTTTACTATCATGGTGATTTCTAAGAGTTTTCCATACATTTATACTGTTATATCAGCTCTGTGAAGAAGAACTGATGTTTGATCAACTTCTTGCTAAATCGCCAAGCTTTTACACTGAAATATAGAAGTAACCAGTATCGCACTCAGTTTTCTGAGACTTGAACACAGTTTCCCCTGGAAAAACAGTGTTTTTCAGATATTAAGGCTCAATAAACTTGTATTCCTATTGTTTCAGGTACATTCTTATATATTACCCTGCTCTTTGCTTTGAATTCACAGTGTTTGTCCTACTTTTGACCATGGATTGAAGCTCATTCACTGGATTTCCAAGTATTTACACAGTGTTTTCTCAAATATAACAGACTTTAAATGTAAATTCTTACTACATTGAAGAGTGGCTTGACTATCACGGGGATTTCTAAGAGTTCACAATACATTCATACTTTTATATCAGCTCTGTGAAGAAGAACTGATGTTTTATCATCAATATTCCTAAATTTAGAGCCCAATTACACTAAATTATAGAAGTAACCAGTATCGCACTCAGTTTTCTGCGATTTGAACACAGTTTTCCCGTGAAAAACAGTGTTTTTCATATATTAAGGCTCAATAAACTTGTATTCCTATTGTTTCAGGCACATTCTTATATTTTTCCCTGCTCTTTCCTTTGAATTCACAGTGTTTGACCTACTTTTGACCATGGATTGAAGCTCATTCACTGGATTTTTAAGTATTTACAGTGTTTTCCCAAATATACCAGACTTTAAATGTAAATTCTTACTACATTGAACACTGGCTTGACTATCATGGTGATTTCTTAGAGTTTTCAATACATTTATACTGTTATATCAGCTCTGTGAAGAAGAACTTATGATTCATCAACTTCTTGCTAAATCGCCAAGCTTTTACACTAAAATATAGAAGTAACCAGTATCGCACTCAGTTTTCTACCTTTTGAACACAGTTTCTGCGGGAAAAAAGAGTGTTTATCAGATATTAAAGCTCAATAAACTTGTATTCCTATTGTTTCAGTCACATTCTTATATATTTCCCTACTCTTTCCTTTGAATAAACAGTGTTTGACGTACTTTTGACCAGGGATTGAAGCTCATTCACTGGATTTCCAAGTATTTACACAGTGTTTTCCCAAATATACCAGACTTTACATGTAAATTCTTACTACATTGAACACTGGCTTGACTATCATGGTGATTTCTAAGAGTTTTCCATAAATTTATACTGTTATATCAGCTCTGTGAAGAAGAACTGATGTTTTATCATCTATATTCCTAAATTTAGAGCCCAATTACACTAAATTATAGAAGTAACCAGTATCGCACTCAGATTTCTGCGATTTGAACACAGTTTCTGCGGGGAAAAAAGAGTGTTTATCAGATATTAAGGCTCAATAAACTTGTATTCCTATTGTTTCAGGCACATTCTTATGTATTTCCCTGCTCTATCCTTTGAATTCACAGTGTTTGACATACTTTTGACCAGGGATTGAAGCTCATTCACTGGATTTCCAAGTATTTACACAGTGTTTTCCCAAATATACCAGATTTTAAATGTCAATTTTTACTACATTGAACACTGGCTTGACGATCATGGTGATTTTTTAGAGTTTTCAATACATTTATACTGTTATATCAGCTCTGTGAAGAAGAACTGATGTTTGATCAACTTCTTGCTAAATCGCCAAGCTTTTACACTGAAATATAGAAGTAACCAGTATCGCACTCAGTTTACTGCGATTTGAACACAGTTTCACCTGGAAAAACAGTGTTTTTCAGATATTAAGGCTCAATAAACTTGTATTCCTATTGTTTCAGGCACTTTCCTATATATTTCCCTAGCCTTTCCTTTGAATTCACAGTGTTTGACCTACTTTTGACCAGGGATTGAAGCTCATTCACTGGATTTCCAAGTATTTACACAGTGTTTTCCCAAATATACCAGACTTTAAATGTAAATTCTTACTACACTGAACACTGGCTTGACTATCATGGTGATTACTAAGAGTTTTCAATACATTGATACTGTTATATCAGCTCTGTGAAGAAGAAGTGATGTTTCATCAACTTCTTGCTAAATCGCCAGGCTTTTACACTGAAATATGGAATTAACCAGTATCGCTCTCAGTTTTCTGCGATTTGAACACAGTTTTCCCGTGAAAAACAGTGTTTTTCAGATATTAAGGCTCAATAAACTTGTATTCCTATTGTTTCAGGCACATTATTATATATTTCCCTGCTCTTTCCTTTGAATTCACAGTGTTTGACCTACTTTAAACCAGAAATTGAAGCTCATTCACTGGATTTCCAAGTATTTACACAGTGTTTTCCCAAATATACCAGACTTTAAATGTAAATTCTTACTACATTGAAAACTGGCTTGACTATCATGGTGATTTCTAAGAGTTTACAATACATTTATACTGTTATATCAGCTCTGTGAAGAAGAACTGATGTTTTATCATCTATATTCCTAAATTTAGAGCCCAATTACACTAAATTATAGAAGTAACCAGTATCGCACTCAGTTTTCTGCGATTTGAACAGTTTTCCCATGAAAAACAGTGTTTTTCAGATATTAAGGCTCAATAAACTTGTATTCCTATTGTTTCAGGCACATTATTATATATCTCCCTGCTCTTTCCTTTGAATTCACAGTGTTTGACCTACTTTAAACCAGAAATTGAAGCTCATTCACTGGATTTCCAAGTATTTACACAGTGTTTTCCCAAATATACCAAACTTTAAATGTAAATTCTTACTACATTGAACACTGGCTTGACTATCATGGTGATTTCTAAGAGTTTACAATACATTTATACTGTTATATCAGCTCTGTGAAGAAGAACTGATGTTTTATCATCTATATTCCTAAATTTAGAGCCCAATTACACTAAATTATAGAAGTAACCAGTATCGCACTCAGTTTTCTGCGATTTGAACAGTTTTCCCATGAAAAACAGTGTTTTTCAGATATTAAGGCTCAATAAACTTGTATTCCTATTGTTTCAGGCACATTCTTATATATTACCCTGCTCTTTCCTTTGAATTCACAGTGTTTGACCTACTTTTGACCATGGATTGAAGCTCATTCACTGGATTTCCAAGAATTTACACAGTGTTCTCTCAAATATAAGAGACTTTAAATGTAAATTCTTACTACATTGAACACTGGCTTGACTATCACGGTGATTTCTAAGAGTTTCACAATACATTCATACTTTTATATCAGCTCTGTGAAGAAGAACTGATGTTTTATCATCTATATTCCTAAATTTAGAGCCCAATTACACTAAATTATAGAAGTAACCAGTATCGCACTCAGATTTCTGCGATTTGAACACAGTTTCTGTGGGGAAAAAAGAGTGTTTATCAGATATTAAGGCTCAATAAACTTGTATTCCTATTGTTTCAGGCACATTATTATATATTTCCCTGCTCTTTCCTTTGAATTCACAGTGTTTGACCTACTTTAAACCAGAAATTGAAGCTCATTCACTGGATTTCCAAGTATTTACACAGTGTTTTCCCAAATATACCAGACTTTAAATGTAAATTCTTACTACATTGAACACTGGCTTGACTATCATGGTGATTTCTAAGAGTTTACAATACATTTATACTGTTATATCAGCTCTGTGAAGAAGAACTGATGTTTTATCATCTATATTCCTAAATTTAGAGCCCAATTACACTAAATTATAGAAGTAACCAGTATCGCACTCAGTTTTCTGCGATTTGAACAGTTTTCCCATGAAAAACAGTGTTTTTCAGATATTAAGGCTCAATAAACTTGTATTCCTATTGTTTCAGGCACATTCTTATATATTACCCTGCTCTTTCCTTTGAATTCACAGTGTTTGACCTACTTTTGACCATGGATTGAGCTCATTCACTGGATTTCCAAGAATTTACACAGTGTTCTCTCAAATATAAGAGACTTTAAATGTAAATTCTTACTACATTGAACACTGGCTTGACTATCACGGTGATTTCTAAGAGTTTCACAATACATTCATACTTTTATATCAGCTCTGTGAAGAAGAACTGATGTTTTATCATCTATATTCCTAAATTTAGAGCCCAATTACACTAAATTATAGAAGTAACCAATATCGCACTCAGTTTTCTGCGATTTGAACACAGTTTCCCCGGGAAAAACAGTGTTTTTCAGATATTAAGGCTCAATAAACTTGTATTCCTATTGTTTCAGGCACATTCTTATATATTTCCCTGCTCTATCCTTTGAATTCACAGTGTTTGACCTACTTTTGACCATGGATTGAAGCTCATTCACTGGATTTCCAAGTATTTACACAGTGTTTTCCCAAATATACCAGACTTTAAATGTAAATTCTTACTACATTGAACACTGGCTTGACTATCGTGCTGATTTCTTAGAGTTTTCAATACATTTATACTGTTATATCAGCTCTGTGAAGAAGAACTTATGATTCATCAACTTCTTGCTAAATCGCCAAGCTTTTACACTGAAATATAGAAGTAACCAGTATCGCACTCAGTTTTCTGCCTTTTGAACACAGTTTCTGCGGGAAAAAAGAGTGTTTATCAGATATTAAGGCTCAATAAACTTGTATTCCTATTGTTTCAGTCACATTCTTATATATTTCCCTACTCTTTCCTTTGAATAAACAGTGTTTGACCTACTTTTGACCAGGGATTGAAGCTCATTCACTGGATTTCCAAGTATTTACACAGTGTTTTCCCAAATATACCAGACTTTACATGTAAATTCTTACTACATTGAAGACTGGCTTTAGTATCATGGTGATTTCTAAGATTTTTCCATACATTTATACTGTTATATCAGCTCTGTGAAGAAGAACTGATGTTTGATCAACTTCTTGCTAAATCGCCAAGCTTTTACACTGAAATATAGAATTAACCAGTATCACACTCAGTTTTCTGTGATTTGAACACAGTTTCCCCTGGAAAAACAGTGTTTTTCAGATATTAAGGCTCAATAAACTTGTATTTCTATTGTTTCAGGCACATTCTTATATATTTCCTTGCTCTTTCCTTTGAATTCACAGTGTTTGTCCTACTTTTGACCATGGATTGAAGCTCATTCACTGGATTTCCAAGTATTTACAGTGTTTTCCCAAATATACCAGACATTAAATGTAAATTCTTACTACATTGAACACTGGCTTGACTATCATGGTGATTTCTTAGAGTTTTCAATACATTTATACTCTTATATCAGCTCTGTGAAGAACTTATGATTCATCAACTTCTTGCTAAATCGCCAAGCTTTTACACTGAAATATAGAAGTAACCAGTATCGCACTCAGTTTTCTGCCTTTTGAACACAGGTTCTGCGGGAAAAAGAGTGTTTATCAGATATTAAGGCTCAATAAACTTGTATTCCTATTGTTTCAGTCACATTCTTATATATTTCCCTACTCTTTCCTTTGAATAAACAGTGTTTGACTTAGTTTTGACCAGTTATTGAAGCTCATTCCAAGGATTTCCAAGTATTTATACAGCGTTTTGCCAAATATACCAGACTTTAAAGTAAATTCTTACTACATTGAAGACTGGCTTTACTATCATGGTGATTTCTAAGAGTTTTCCATACATTTATACTGTTATATCAGCTCTGTGAAGAAGAACTGATGTTTGATCAACTTCTTGCTAAATCGCCAAGCTTTTACACTGAAATATAGAAGTAACCAGTATCGCACTCAGTTTTCTGCGACTTGAACACAGTTTCCCCTGGAAAAACAGTGTTTTTCAGATATTAAGGCTCAATAAACTTGTATTCCTATTGTTTCAGGCACATTCTTATATATTACCCTGCTCTTTACTTTGAATTCACAGTGTTTGTCCTACTTTTGACCATGGATTGAAGCTCATTCACTGGATTTCCAAGTATTTACACAGTGTTTTCTCAAATATAACAGACTTTAAATGTAAATTCTTACTACATTGAAGAGTGGCTTGACTATCACGGGGATTTCTAAGAGTTCACAATACATTCATACTTTTATATCAGCTCTGTGAAGAAGAACTGATGTTTTATCATCAATATTCCTAAATTTAGAGCCCAATTACACTAAATTATAGAAGTAACCAGTATCGCACTCAGTTTTCTGCGATTTGAACACAGTTTTCCCGTGAAAAACAGTGTTTTTCATATATTAAGGCTCAATAAACTTGTATTCCTATTGTTTCAGGCACATTCTTATATTTTTCCCTGCTCTTTCCTTTGAATTCACAGTGTTTGACCTACTTTTGACCATGGATTGAAGCTCATTCACTGGATTTCCAAGTATTTACAGTGTTTTCCCAAATATACCAGACTTTAAATGTAAATTCTTACTACATTGAACACTGGCTTGACTATCATGGTGATTTCTTAGAGTTTTCAATACATTTATACTGTTATATCAGCTCTGTGAAGAAGAACTTATGATTCATCAATTTCTTGCTAAATCGCCAAGCTTTTACACTAAAATATAGAAGTAACCAGTATCGCACTCAGTTTTCTACCTTTTGAACACAGTTTCTGCGGGAAAAAAGAGTGTTTATCAGATATTAAAGCTCAATAAACTTGTATTCCTATTGTTTCAGTCACATTCTTATATATTTCCCTACTCTTTCCTTTGAATAAACAGTGTTTGACCTACATTTGACCAGGGATTGAAGCTCATTCACTGGATTTCCAAGTATTTACACAGTGTTTTCCCAAATATACCAGACTTTACATGTAAATTCTTACTACATTGAAGACTGGCGTTACTATCATGGTGATTTCTAAGAGTTTTCCATAAATTTATACTGTTATATCAGCTCTGTGAAGAAGAACTGATGTTTTATCATCTATATTCCTAAATTTAGAGCCCAATTACACTAAATTATAGAAGTAACCAGTATCGCACTCATTTTTCTGCGATTTGAACACAGTTTCACCTGGAAAAACAGTGTTTTTCAGATATTAAGGCTCAATAAACTTGTATTCCTATTGTTTCAGGCACTTTCCTATATATTTCCCTAGCCTTTCCTTTGAATTCACAGTGTTTGACCTACTTTTGACCAGGGATTGAAGCTCATTCACTGGATTTCCAAGTATTTACACAGTGTTTTCCCAAATATACCAGACTTTAAATGTAAATTCTTACTACACTGAACACTGGCTTGACTATCATGGTGATTTCTAAGAGTTTTCAATACATTGATACTGTTATATCAGCTCTGTGAAGAAGAAGTGATGTTTCATCAACTTCTTGCTAAATCGCCAGGCTTTTACACTGAAATATACAATTAACCAGTATCGCTCTCAGTTTTCTGCGATTTGAACACAGTTTTCCCGTGAAAAACAGTGTTTTTCAGATATTAAGGCTCAATAAACTTGTATTCTTATTGTTTCAGGCACATTATTATATATTTCCCTGCTCTTTCCTTTGAATTCACAGTGTTTGACCTACTTTAAACCAGAAATTGAAGCTCATTCACTGGATTTCCAAGTATTTACACAGTGTTTTCCCAAATATACCAGACTTTAAATGTAAATTCTTACTACATTGAACACTGGCTTGACTATCATGGTGATTTCTAAGAGTTTACAATACATTTATACTGTTATATCAGCTCTGTGAAGAAGAACTGATGTTTTATCATCTATATTCCTAAATTTAGAGCCCAATTACACTAAATTATAGAAGTAACCAGTATCGCACTCAGTTTTCTGCGATTTGAACAGTTTTCCCATGAAAAACAGTGTTTTTCAGATATTAAGGCTCAATAAACTTGTATTCCTATTGTTTCAGGCACATTCTTATATATTACCCTGCTCTTTCCTTTGAATTCACAGTGTTTGACCTACTTTTGACCATGGATTGAAGCTCATTCACTGGATTTCCAAGTATTTACAGTGTTTTCCCAAATATACCAGACATTAAATGTAAATTCTTACTATATTGAACACTGGCTTGACTATCATGGTGATTTCTTAGAGTTTTCAATACATTTATACTGTTATATCAGCTCTGTGAAGAACTTATGATCATCAACTTCTTGCTAAATCACCAAGCTTTTACACTGAAATATAGAAGTAACCAGTATCGCACTCAGTTTTCTGCCTTTTGAACACAGGTTCTGCGGGAAAAAAGAGTGTTTATCAGATATTAAGGCTCAATAAACTTGTATTCCTATTGTTTCAGTCACATTCTTATATATTTCCCTACTCTTTCCTTTGAATAAACAGTGTTTGACTTAGTTTTGACCAGTTATTGAAGCTCATTCCAAGGATTTCCAAGTATTTATACAGCGTTTTGCCAAATATACCAGACTTTAAAGTAAATTCTTACTACATTGAAGACTGGCTTTGCTATCATGGTGATTTCTAAGAGTTTTCCATACATTTATACTGTTATATCAGCTCTGTTTAGAAGAACTGATGTTTGATCAACTTCTTGCTAAATCGCCAAGCTTTTACACTTAAATATAGAAGTAACCAGTATCGAACTCAGTTTTCTGCGACTTGAACACAGTTTCCCCTGGAAAAACAGTGTTTTTCAGATATTAAGGCTCAATAAACTTGTATTCCTATTGTTTCAGGCACATTCTTATATATTACCCTGCTCTTTGCTTTGAATTCACAGTGTTTGTCCTACTTTTGACCATGGATTGAAGCTCATTCACTGGATTTCCAAGTATTTACACATTGTTTTCTCAAATATAACAGACTTTAAATGTAAATTCTTACTACATTGAAGAGTGGCTTGACTATCACGGGGATTTCTAAGAGTTCACAATACATTCATACTTTTATATCAGCTCTGTGAAGAAGAACTGATGTTTTATCATCAATATTCCTAAATTTAGAGCCCATTTACACTAAATTATAGAAGTAACCAGTATCGCACTCAGTTTTCTACCTTTTGAACACAGTTTCTGCGGGAAAAAAGAGTGTTTATCAGATATTAAAGCTCAATAAACTTGTATTCCTATTGTTTCAGTCACATTCTTATATATTTCCCTACTCTTTCCTTTGAATAAACAGTGTTTGACCTACTTTTGACCAGGGATTGAAGCTCATTCACTGGATTTCCAAGTATTTACACAGTGTTTTCCCAAATATACCAGACTTTACATGTAAATTCTTACTACATTGAAGACTTGCTTGATTATCGTGGTGATTTCTAAGAGTTTAGCATACATTTATACTGTTATATCAGCTCTGTGAAGAAGAACTGATGTTTTATCACCTATATTCCTAAATTTAGAGCCCAATTACACTAAATTATAGAAGTAACCAGTATCGCACTCAGTTTTCTGCGATTTGAACACAGTTTTCCGGTGAAAAACAGTGTTTTTCAGATATTAAGGCTCAATAAACTTGTATTCCTATTGTTTCAGGCAAATTCTTATATATTTCCCTACTATTTCCTTTGAATAAACAGTGTTTGACTTAGTTTTGACCAGTTATTGAAGCTCATTCAAAGGATTTCCAAGTATTTACACAGTGTTTTCTCAAATATAACAGACATTAAATGTAAATTCTTACTACATTGAAGAGTGGCTTGATTATCGTGATGATTTCTAAGAATTCACAATACATTCATACTTTTATATCAGCTCTGTGAAGAAGAACTGATGTTTTATCATCTATATTCCTAAATTTAGAGCCCAATTACACTAAATTATAGAAGTAACCAGTATCGCACTCAGTTTTCTGCGAGTTGAACCCAGTTTTCCCGTGAAAAACAGTGTTTTTCAGATATTAAGGCTCAATAAACTTGTATTCCTATTGTTTCAGGCACATTCTAATATATTTCCCTGCTCTTTCCTTTGAATTCACAGTGTTTGACCTACTTTTGACCATGGATTGAAGCTCATTCACTGGATTTCCAAGTATTTACACAGTGTTTTCCTAAATATACCAGACTTTACATGTAAATTCTTACTACATTGAAGACTGGCTTTACTATCATGGTGATTTCTAAGAGTTTTCCATACATTTATACTGTTATATCAGCTCTGTTAAGAAGAACTGATGTTTGATCAACTTCTTGCTAAATCGCCAAGCTTTTACACTGAAATATAGAAGTAACCAGTATCGCACTCAGTTTTCTGCCATTTGAACACAGTTTCCCCTGGAAAATCAGTGTTTTTCAGATATTAAGGCTCAATAAACTTGTATTCCTATTGTTTCAGGCACTTTCCTATATATTTCCCTAGCCTTTCCATTGAATTCACAGTGTTTGACCTACTTTTGACCAGGGATTGAAGCTCATTCACTGGATTTCCAAGTATTTACACAGTGTTTTCCCAAATATACCAGACTTTAAATGTAAATTCTTACTACATTGAAGACTGGCTTGATTATCGTGGTGATTTCTAAGAGTTTACCATACATTTATACTGTTATATCAGCTCTGTGAAGAAGAACTGATGTTTTATCATCTATATTCCTAAATTTAGAGCCCAATTACACTAAATTATAGAAGTAACCAGTATCGCACTCATATTTCTGCGATTTGAACACAGTTTCTGCGGGGAAAAAAGAGTGTTTATCAGATATTAAGGCTCAATAAACTTGTATTCCTATTGTTTCAGGCACATTCTTATGTATTTCCCTGCTCTATCCTTTGAATTCACAGTGTTTGACATACTTTTGACCAGGGATTGAAGCTCATTCACTGGATTTCCAAGTATTTACACAGTGTTTTCCCAAATATACCAGATATTAAATGTCAATTTTTACTACATTGAACACTGGCTTGACGATCATGGTGATTTTTTAGAGTTTTCAATACATTTATACTGTTATATCAGCTCTGTGAAGAAGAACTGATGTTTGATCAACTTCTTGCTAAATCGCCAAGCTTTTACACTGAAATATAGAAGTAACCAGTATCGCACTCAGTTTACTGTGATTTGAACACAGTTTCACCTGGAAAAACAGTGTTTTTCAGATATTAAGGCTCAATAAACTTGTATTCCTATTGTTTCAGGCACTTTCCTATATATTTCCCTAGCCTTTCCATTGAATTCACAGTGTTTGACCTACTTTTGACCAGGGATTGAAGCTCATTCACTGGATTTCCAAGTATTTACACAGTGTTTTCCCAAATATACCAGACTTTAAATGTAAATTCTTACTACATTGAAGACTGGCTTGATTATCGTGGTGATTTCTAAGAGTTTACCATACATTTATACTGTTATATCAGCTCTGTGAAGAAGAACTGATGTTTTATCACCTATATTCCTAAATTTAGAGCCCAATTACACTAAATTATAGAAGTAACCAGTATCGCACTCAGTTTTCTGCGAGTTGAACCCAGTTTTCCCGTGAAAAACAGTGTTTTTCAGATATTAAGGCTCAATAAACTTGTATTCCTATTGTTTCAGGCACATTCTTATATATTTCCCTGCTCTTTCCTTTGAATTCACAGTGTTTGACCTACTTTTGACCATGGATTGAAGCTCATTCACTGGATTTCCAAGTATTTACAGTGTTTTCCCAAATATACCACACTTTAAATGTAAATTCTTACTACATTGAACACTGGCTTGACTATCATGGTGATTTCTTAGAGTTTTCAATACATTTATACTGTTATATCAGCTCTGTGAAGAAGAACTTATGATTCATCAACTTCTTGCTAAATCGCCAAGCTTTTACACTGAAATATAGAAGTAACCAGTATCGCACTCAGTTTTCTGCGATTTGAACTCAGTTTCTGCGGGAAAAAAGAGTGTTTATCAGATATTAAGGCTCAATAAACTTGTATTCGTATTGTTTCAGGCACATTCTTATATATTACCCTGCTCTTTCCTTTGAATTCACAGTGTTTGTCCTACTTTTGACCATGGATTGAAGCTCAATCACTGGATTTCCAAGTATTTACACAGTGTTTTCTCAAATATAACAGACTTTAAATGTAAATTCTTACTACATTGAAGAGTGGCTTGACTATCACGGTGATTTCTAAGAGTTAACAATACATTCATACTTTTATATCAGCTCTGTGAAGAAGAACTGATGTTTTATCATCTATATTCCTAAATTTAGAGCCCAATTACACTAAATTATAGAAGTAACCAGTATCGCACTCAGTTTTCTGCGATTTGAATACAGTTTTCCCGTGAAAAACAGTGTTTTTCAGATATTAAGGCTCAATAAACTTGTATTCCTATTGTTTCAGGCACATTCTTATATATTTCCCTGCTCTTTCCTTTGAATTCACAGTGTTTGACCTACTTTTGACCATGGATTGAAGCTCATTCACTAGATTTCCAAGTATTTACAGTGTTTTCCCAAATATACCAGACTTTAAATGTCAATTTTTACTACAATGAACACTGGCTTGACTATCATGGTGATTTCTTAGAGTTTTCAATACATTTATACTGTTATATCAGCTCTGTGAAGAAGAACTGATGTTTGATCAACTTCTTGCTAACTCGCCAAGCTTTTACACTGAAATATAGAATTAACCAGTATCGCACTCAGTTTTCTGCGATTTGAACACAGTTTCCCCTGGAAAATCAGTGTTTTTCAGATATTAAGGCTCAATCAACTTGTATTCCTATTGTTTCAGGCACATTCTTATATATTTCCCTGCTCTTTCCTTTGAATTCACAGTGTTTGACCTACTTTTGACCATGGATTGAAGCTCATTCACTAGATTTCCAAGTATTTACAGTGTTTTCCCAAATATACCAGACTTTAAATGTCAATTTTTACTACAATGAACACTGGCTTGACTATCATGGTGATTTCTTAGAGTTTTCAATACATTTATACTGTTATATCAGCTCTGTGAAGAAGAACTGATGTTTGATCAACTTCTTGCTAACTCGCCAAGCTTTTACACTGAAATATAGAATTAACCAGTATCGCACTCAGTTTTCTGCGATTTGAACACAGTTTCCCCTGGAAAATCAGTGTTTTTCAGATATTAAGGCTCAATCAACTTGTATTCCTATTGTTTCAGGCACATTCTTATATATTTCCCTGCTCTTTCCTTTGAATTAACAGTGTTTGACCTACTTTTGACCATGGATTGAAGCTCATTCACTGGATTTCCAAGTATTTACAGTGTTTTCCCAAATATACCAGACTTTAAATGTCAATTTTTACTACAATGAACACTGGCTTGACTATCATGGTGATTTCTTAGAGTTTTCAATACATTTATACTGATATATCAGCTCTGTGAAGAAGAACTGATGTTTGATCAACTTCTTGCTAACTCGCCAAGCTTTTACACTGAAATATAGAATTAACCAGTATCGCACTCAGTTTTCTGCGATTTGAACACAGTTTCCCCTGGAAAATCAGTGTTTTTCAGATATCAAGGCTCAATAAACTTGTATTCCTATTGTTTCAGGCAAATTCTTATATATTTCCCTGCTCTTTCCTTTGAATTCACAGTGTTTGAACTACTTTTTACCAGGGATTGAAGCTCATTCACTGGATTTCCAAGTATTTACACAGTGTTTTCCCAAATATACCAGACTTTAAATGTAAATTCCTACTACATTGAAGACTGGCTTGATTATCGTGGTGATTTCTAAGAGTTTACCATACATTTATACTGTTATATCAGCTCTGTGAAGAAGAACTGATGTTTTATCATCTATAATCCTAAATTTAGAGCCCAATTACACTAAATTATAGAAGTAACCAGTATCGCAATCAGTTTTCTGCGATTTGAACACAGTTTTCCCGTGAAAAACAGTGTTTTTCAGATATTAAGGCTCAATAAACTTGTATTCCTATTGTTTCAGGCACATTCTTATATATTTCTTTGCTCTTTCCTTTGAATTCACAGTGTTTGACCTACTTTTGACCATGGATTGAAGCTCATTCACTGGATTTCCAAGTATTTACACAGTGTTTTCCCAAATATACCAGACTTTAAATGTAAATTCTTACTACATTGAACACTGGCTTGACTATCATGGTGATTTCTTAGAGTTTTCAATACATTTATACTGTTATATCAGCTCTGTGAAGAAGAACTTATGATTCATCAACTTCTTGCTAAATCGCCAAGCTTTTACACTGAAATATAGAAGTAACCAGTATCGCACTCAGTTTTCTGCGATTTGAACACAGTTTCCCCTGGAAAATCAGTGTTTTTCAGATATTAAGGCTCAATAAACTTGTATTCCTATTGTTTCAGGCACATTCTTATATATTTCCCTGCTCTTTCCTTTGAATTCACAATGTTTGACCTACTTTTGACCATGGATTGAAGCTCATTCACTGGATTTCCAAGTATTTACAGTGTTTTCCCAAATATACCAGACTTTAAATGTCAATTTTTACTACAATGAACACTGGCTTGACTATCATGGTGATTTCTTAGAGTTTTCAATACATTTATACTGTTATATCAGCTCTGTGAAGAAGAACTGATGTTTGATCAACTTCTTGCTAACTCGCCAAGCTTTTACACTGAAATATAGAATTAACCAGTATCGCACTCAGTTTTCTGCGATTTGAACACAGTTTCCCCTGGAAAATCAGTGTTTTTCAGATATTAAGGCTCAATCAACTTGTATTCCTATTGTTTCAGGCACATTCTTATATATTTCCCTGCTCTTTCCTTTGAATTCACAGTGTTTGACCTACTTTTGACCATGGATTGAAGCTCATTCACTGGATTTCCAAGTATTTACAGTGTTTTCCCAAATATACCAGACTTTAAATGTCAATTTTTACTACAATGAACACTGGCTTGACTATCATGGTGATTTCTTAGAGTTTTCTATACATTTATACTGATATATCAGCTCTGTGAAGAAGAACTGATGTTTGATCAACTTCTTGCTAACTCGCCAAGCTTTTACACTGAAATATAGAATTAACCAGTATCGCACTCAGTTTTCTGCGATTTGAACACAGTTTCCCCTGGAAAATCAGTGTTTTTCAGATATCAAGGCTCAATAAACTTGTATTCCTATTGTTTCAGGCACATTCTTATATATTTCCCTGCTCTTTCCTTTGAATTCACAGTGTTTGAACTACTTTTTACCAGGGATTGAAGCTCATTCACTGGATTTCCAAGTATTTACACAGTGTTTTCCCAAATATACCAGACTTTAAATGTAAATTCCTACTACATTGAAGACTGGCTTGATTATCGTGGTGATTTCTAAGAGTTTACCATACATTTATACTGTTATATCAGCTCTGTGAAGAAGAACTGATGTTTTATCATCTATAATCCTAAATTTAGAGCCCAATTACACTAAATTATAGAAGTAACCAGTATCGCAATCAGTTTTCTGCGATTTGAACACAGTTTTCCCGTGAAAAACAGTGTTTTTCAGATATTAAGGCTCAATAAACTTGTATTCCTATTGTTTCAGGCACATTCTTATATATTTCTTTGCTCTTTCCTTTGAATTCACAGTGTTTGACCTACTTTTGACCATGGATTGAAGCTCATTCACTGGATTTCCAAGTATTTACACAGTGTTTTCCCAAATATACCAGACTTTAAATGTAAATTCTTACTACATTGAACACTGGCTTGACTATCATGGTGATTTCTTAGAGTTTTCAATACATTTATACTGTTATATCAGCTCTGTGAAGAACTTATGATTCATCAACTTCTTGCTAAATCGCCAAGCTTTTACACTGAAATATAGAAGTAACCAGTATCGCACTCAGTTTTCTGCGATTTGAACACAGTTTCCCCTGGAAAATCAGTGTTTTTCAGATATTAAGGCTCAATCAACTTGTATTCCTATTGTTTCAGGCACATTCTTATATATTTCCCTGCTCTTTCCTTTGAATTCACAGTGTTTGACCTACTTTTGACCATGGATTGAAGCTCATTCACTGGATTTCCAAGTATTTACAGTGTTTTCCCAAATATACCAGACTTTAAATGTCAATTTTTACTACAATGAACACTGGCTTGACTACCATGGTGATTTCTTAGAGTTTTCAATACATTTATACTGATATATCAGCTCTGTGAAGAAGAACTGATGTTTGATCAACTTCTTGCTAACTCGCCAAGCTTTTACACTGAAATATAGAATTAACCAGTATCGCACTCAGTTTTCTGCGATTTGAACACAGTTTCCCCTGGAAAATCAGTGTTTTTCAGATATCAAGGCTCAATAAACTTGTATTCCTATTGTTTCAGGCACATTCTTATATATTTCCCTGCTCTTTCCTTTGAATTCACAGTGTTTGAACTACTTTTTACCAGGGATTGAAGCTCATTCACTGGATTTCCAAGTATTTACACAGTGTTTTCCCAAATATACCAGACTTTAAATGTAAATTCCTACTACATTGAAGACTGGCTTGATTATCGTGGTGATTTCTAAGAGTTTACCATACATTTATACTGTTATATCAGCTCTGTGAAGAAGAACTGATGTTTTATCATCTATAATCCTAAATTTAGAGCCCAATTACACTAAATTATAGAAGTAACCAGTATCGCACTCAGTTTTCTGCGAGTTGAACCCAGTTTTCCCGTGAAAAACAGTGTTTTTCAGATATTAAGGCTCAATAAACTTGTATTCCTATTGTTTCAGGCACATTCTTATATATTTCCCTGCTCTTTCCTTTGAATTCACAGTGTTTGACCTACTTTTGACCATGGATTGAAGCTCATTCACTGGATTTCCAAGTATTTACAGTGTTTTCCCAAATATACCAGACTTTAAATGTCAATTTTTACTACAATGAACACTGGCTTGACTATCATGGTGATTTCTTAGAGTTTTCAATACATTTATACTGTTATATCAGCTCTGTGAAGAAGAACTGATGTTTGATCAACTTCTTGCTAACTCGCCAAGCTTTTACACTGAAATATAGAATTAACCAGTATCGCACTCAGTTTTCTGCGATTTGAACACAGTTTCCCCTGGAAAATCAGTGTTTTTCAGATATTAAGGCTCAATCAACTTGTATTCCTATTGTTTCAGGCACATTCTTATATATTTCCCTGCTCTTTCCTTTGAATTCACAGTGTTTGACCTACTTTTGACCATGGATTGAAGCTCATTCACTAGATTTCCAAGTATTTACAGTGTTTTCCCAAATATACCAGACTTTAAATGTCAATTTTTACTACAATGAACACTGGCTTGACTATCATGGTGATTTCTTAGAGTTTTCAATACATTTATACTGTTATATCAGCTCTGTGAAGAAGAACTGATGTTTGATCAACTTCTTGCTAACTCGCCAAGCTTTTACACTGAAATATAGAATTAACCAGTATCGCACTCAGTTTTCTGCGATTTGAACACAGTTTCCCCTGGAAAATCAGTGTTTTTCAGATATTAAGGCTCAATCAACTTGTATTCCTATTGTTTCAGGCACATTCTTATATATTTCCCTGCTCTTTCCTTTGAATTAACAGTGTTTGACCTACTTTTGACCATGGATTGAAGCTCATTCACTGGATTTCCAAGTATTTACAGTGTTTTCCCAAATATACCAGACTTTAAATGTCAATTTTTACTACAATGAACACTGGCTTGACTATCATGGTGATTTCTTAGAGTTTTCAATACATTTATACTGATATATCAGCTCTGTGAAGAAGAACTGATGTTTGATCAACTTCTTGCTAACTCGCCAAGCTTTTACACTGAAATATAGAATTAACCAGTATCGCACTCAGTTTTCTGCGATTTGAACACAGTTTCCCCTGGAAAATCAGTGTTTTTCAGATATCAAGGCTCAATAAACTTGTATTCCTATTGTTTCAGGCACATTCTTATATATTTCCCTGCTCTTTCCTTTGAATTCACAGTGTTTGAACTACTTTTTACCAGGGATTGAAGCTCATTCACTGGATTTCCAAGTATTTACACAGTGTTTTCCCAAATATACCAGACTTTAAATGTAAATTCCTACTACATTGAAGACTGGCTTGATTATCGTGGTGATTTCTAAGAGTTTACCATACATTTATACTGTTATATCAGCTCTGTGAAGAAGAACTGATGTTTTATCATCTATAATCCTAAATTTAGAGCCCAATTACACTAAATTATAGAAGTAACCAGTATCGCAATCAGTTTTCTGCGATTTGAACACAGTTTTCCCGTGAAAAACAGTGTTTTTCAGATATTAAGTCTCAATAAACTTGTATTCCTATTGTTTCAGGCACATTCTTATATATTTCTTTGCTCTTTCCTTTGAATTCACAGTGTTTGACCTACTTTTGACCATGGATTGAAGCTCATTCACTGGATTTCCAAGTATTTACACAGTGTTTTCCCAAATATACCAGACTTTAAATGTAAATTCTTACTACATTGAACACTGGCTTGACTATCATGGTGATTTCTTAGAGTTTTCAATACATTTATACTGTTATATCAGCTCTGTGAAGAAGAACTTATGATTCATCAACTTCTTGCTAAATCGCCAAGCTTTTACACTGAAATATAGAAGTAACCAGTATCGCACTCAGTTTTCTGCGATTTGAACACAGTTTCCCCTGGAAAATCAGTGTTTTTCAGATATTAAGGCTCAATAAACTTGTATTCCTATTGTTTCAGGCACATTCTTATATATTTCCCTGCTCTTTCCTTTGAATTCACAATGTTTGACCTACTTTTGACCATGGATTGAAGCTCATTCACTGGATTTCCAAGTATTTACAGTGTTTTCCCAAATATACCAGACTTTAAATGTCAATTTTTACTACAATGAACATTGGCTTGACTATCATGGTGATTTCTTAGAGTTTTCAATACATTTATACTGTTATATCAGCTCTGTGAAGAAGAACTGATGTTTGATCAACTTCTTGCTAACTCGCCAAGCTTTTACACTGAAATATAGAATTAACCAGTATCGCACTCAGTTTTCTGCGATTTGAACACAGTTTCCCCTGGAAAATCAGTGTTTTTCAGATATTAAGGCTCAATCAACTTGTATTCCTATTGTTTCAGGCACATTCTTATATATTTCCCTGCTCTTTCCTTTGAATTCACAGTGTTTGACCTACTTTTGACCATGGATTGAAGCTCATTCACTGGATTTCCAAGTATTTACAGTGTTTTCCCAAATATACCAGACTTTAAATGTCAATTTTTACTACAATGAACACTGGCTTGACTATCATGGTGATTTCTTAGAGTTTTCTATACATTTATACTGATATATCAGCTCTGTGAAGAAGAACTGATGTTTGATCAACTTCTTGCTAACTCGCCAAGCTTTTACACTGAAATATAGAATTAACCAGTATCGCACTCAGTTTTCTGCGATTTGAACACAGTTTCCCCTGGAAAATCAGTGTTTTTCAGATATCAAGGCTCAATAAACTTGTATTCCTATTGTTTCAGGCACATTCTTATATATTTCCCTGCTCTTTCCTTTGAATTCACAGTGTTTGAACTACTTTTTACCAGGGATTGAAGCTCATTCACTGGATTTCCAAGTATTTACACAGTGTTTTCCCAAATATACCAGACTTTAAATGTAAATTCCTACTACATTGAAGACTGGCTTGATTATCGTGGTGATTTCTAAGAGTTTACCATACATTTATACTGTTATATCAGCTCTGTGAAGAAGAACTGATGTTTTATCATCTATAATCCTAAATTTAGAGCCCAATTACACTAAATTATAGAAGTAACCAGTATCGCAATCAGTTTTCTGCGATTTGAACACAGTTTTCCCGTGAAAAACAGTGTTTTTCAGATATTAAGGCTCAATAAACTTGTATTCCTATTGTTTCAGGCACATTCTTATATATTTCTTTGCTCTTTCCTTTGAATTCACAGTGTTTGACCTACTTTTGACCATGGATTGAAGCTCATTCACTGGATTTCCAAGTATTTACACAGTGTTTTCCCAAATATACCAGACTTTAAATGTAAATTCTTACTACATTGAACACTGGCTTGACTATCATGGTGATTTCTTAGAGTTTTCAATACATTTATACTGTTATATCAGCTCTGTGAAGAACTTATGATTCATCAACTTCTTGCTAAATCGCCAAGCTTTTACACTGAAATATAGAAGTAACCAGTATCGCACTCAGTTTTCTGCGATTTGAACACAGTTTCCCCTGGAAAATCAGTGTTTTTCAGATATTAAGGCTCAATCAACTTGTATTCCTATTGTTTCAGGCACATTCTTATATATTTCCCTGCTCTTTCCTTTGAATTCACAGTGTTTGACCTACTTTTGACCATGGATTGAAGCTCATTCACTGGATTTCCAAGTATTTACAGTGTTTTCCCAAATATACCAGACTTTAAATGTCAATTTTTACTACAATGAACACTGGCTTGACTACCATGGTGATTTCTTAGAGTTTTCAATACATTTATACTGATATATCAGCTCTGTGAAGAAGAACTGATGTTTGATCAACTTCTTGCTAACTCGCCAAGCTTTTACACTGAAATATAGAATTAACCAGTATCGCACTCAGTTTTCTGCGATTTGAACACAGTTTCCCCTGGAAAATCAGTGTTTTTCAGATATCAAGGCTCAATAAACTTGTATTCCTATTGTTTCAGGCACATTCTTATATATTTCCCTGCTCTTTCCTTTGAATTCACAGTGTTTGAACTACTTTTTACCAGGGATTGAAGCTCATTCACTGGATTTCCAAGTATTTACACAGTGTTTTCCCAAATATACCAGACTTTAAATGTAAATTCCTACTACATTGAAGACTGGCTTGATTATCGTGGTGATTTCTAAGAGTTTACCATACATTTATACTGTTATATCAGCTCTGTGAAGAAGAACTGATGTTTTATCATCTATAATCCTAAATTTAGAGCCCAATTACACTAAATTATAGAAGTAACCAGTATCGCACTCAGTTTTCTGCGAGTTGAACCCAGTTTTCCCGTGAAAAACAGTGTTTTTCAGATATTAAGGCTCAATAAACTTGTATTCCTATTGTTTCAGGCACATTCTTATATATTTCCCTGCTCTTTCCTTTGAATTCACAGTGTTTGACCTACTTTTGACCATGGATTGAAGCTCATTCACTGGATTTCCAAGTATTTACAGTGTTTTCCCAAATATACCACACTTTAAATGTAAATTCTTACTACATTGAACACTGGCTTGACTATCATGGTGATTTCTTAGAGTTTTCAATACATTTATACTGTTATATATCAGCTCTGTGAAGAAGAACTTATGATTCATCAACTTCTTGCTAAATCGCCAAGCTTTTACACTGAAATATAGAAGTAACCAGTATCGCACTCAGTTTTCTGCGATTTGAACTCAGTTTCTGCGGGAAAAAAGAGTGTTTATCAGATATTAAGGCTCAATAAACTTGTATTCGTATTGTTTCAGGCACATTCTTATATATTACCCTGCTCTTTCCTTTGAATTCACAGTGTTTGTCCTACTTTTGACCATGGATTGAAGCTCAATCACTGGATTTCCAAGTATTTACACAGTGTTTTCTCAAATATAACAGAATTTAAATGTAAATTCTTACTACATTGAAGAGTGGCTTGACTATCACGGTGATTTCTAAGAGTTAACAATACATTCATACTTTTATATCAGCTCTGTGAAGAAGAACTGATGTTTTATCATCTATATTCCTAAATTTAGAGCCCAATTACACTAAATTATAGAAGTAACCAGTATCGCACTCAGTTTTCTGCGATTTGAATACAGTTTTCCCGTGAAAAACAGTGTTTTTCAGATATTAAGGCTCAATAAACTTGTATTCCTATTGTTTCAGGCACATTCTTATATATTTCCCTGCTCTTTCCTTTGAATTCACAGTGTTTGACCTACTTTTGACCATGGATTGAAGCTCATTCACTAGATTTCCAAGTATTTACAGTGTTTTCCCAAATATACCAGACTTTAAATGTCAATTTTTACTACAATGAACACTGGCTTGACTATCATGGTGATTTCTTAGAGTTTTCAATACATTTATACTGTTATATCAGCTCTGTGAAGAAGAACTGATGTTTGATCAACTTCTTGCTAACTCGCCAAGCTTTTACACTGAAATATAGAATTAACCAGTATCGCACTCAGTTTTCTGCGATTTGAACACAGTTTCCCCTGGAAAATCAGTGTTTTTCAGATATTAAGGCTCAATCAACTTGTATTCCTATTGTTTCAGGCACATTCTTATATATTTCCCTACTCTTTCCTTTGAATTCACAGTGTTTGACCTACTTTTGACCATGGATTGAAGCTCATTCACTGGATTTCCAAGTATTTACAGTGTTTTCCCAAATATACCAGACTTTAAATGTCAATTTTTACTACAATGAACACTGGCTTGACTATCATGGTGATTTCTTAGAGTTTTCAATACATTTATACTGATATATCAGCTCTGTGAAGAAGAACTGATGTTTGATCAACTTCTTGCTAACTCGCCAAGCTTTTACACTGAAATATAGAATTAACCAGTATCGCACTCAGTTTTCTGCGATTTGAACACAGTTTCCCCTGGAAAATCAGTGTTTTTCAGATATCAAGGCTCAATAAACTTGTATTCCTATTGTTTCAGGCACATTCTTATATATTTCCCTGCTCTTTCCTTTGAATTCACAGTGTTTGAACTACTTTTTACCAGGGATTGAAGCTCATTCACTGGATTTCCAAGTATTTACACAGTGTTTTCCCAAATATACCAGACTTTAAATGTAAATTCCTACTACATTGAAGACTGGCTTGATTATCGTGGTGATTTCTAAGAGTTTACCATACATTTATACTGTTATATCAGCTCTGTGAAGAAGAACTGATGTTTTATCATCTATAATCCTAAATTTAGAGCCCAATTACACTAAATTATAGAAGTAACCAGTATCGCAATCAGTTTTCTGCGATTTGAACACAGTTTTCCCGTGAAAAACAGTGTTTTTCAGATATTAAGGCTCAATAAACTTGTATTCCTATTGTTTCAGGCACATTCTTATATATTTCCCTGCTCTTTCCTTTGAATTCACAGTGTTTGACCTACTTTTGACCATGGATTGAAGCTCATTCACTAGATTTCCAAGTATTTACAGTGTTTTCCCAAATATACCAGACTTTAAATGTCAATTTTTACTACAATGAACACTGGCTTGACTATCATGGTGATTTCTTAGAGTTTTCAATACATTTATACTGTTATATCAGCTCTGTGAAGAAGAACTGATGTTTGATCAACTTCTTGCTAACTCGCCAAGCTTTTACACTGAAATATAGAATTAACCAGTATCGCACTCAGTTTTCTGCGATTTGAACACAGTTTCCCCTGGAAAATCAGTGTTTTTCAGATATTAAGGCTCAATCAACTTGTATTCCTATTGTTTCAGGCACATTCTTATATATTTCCCTGCTCTTTCCTTTGAATTCACAGTGTTTGACCTACTTTTGACCATGGATTGAAGCTCATTCACTGGATTTCCAAGTATTTACAGTGTTTTCCCAAATATACCAGACTTTAAATGTCAATTTTTACTACAATGAACACTGGCTTGACTATCATGGTGATTTCTTAGAGTTTTCAATACATTTATACTGATATATCAGCTCTGTGAAGAAGAACTGATGTTTGATCAACTTCTTGCTAACTCGCCAAGCTTTTACACTGAAATATAGAATTAACCAGTATCGCACTCAGTTTTCTGCGATTTGAACACAGTTTCCCCTGGAAAATCAGTGTTTTTCAGATATCAAGGCTCAATAAACTTGTATTCCTATTGTTTCAGGCACATTCTTATATATTTCCCTGCTCTTTCCTTTGAATTCACAGTGTTTGAACTACTTTTTACCAGGGATTGAAGCTCATTCACTGGATTTCCAAGTATTTACACAGTGTTTTCCCAAATATACCAGACTTTAAATGTAAATTCCTACTACATTGAAGACTGGCTTGATTATCGTGGTGATTTCTAAGAGTTTACCATACATTTATACTGTTATATCAGCTCTGTGAAGAAGAACTGATGTTTTATCATCTATAATCCTAAATTTAGAGCCCAATTACACTAAATTATAGAAGTAACCAGTATCGCAATCAGTTTTCTGCGATTTGAACACAGTTTTCCCGTGAAAAACAGTGTTTTTCAGATATTAAGGCTCAATAAACTTGTATTCCTATTGTTTCAGGCACATTCTTATATATTTCTTTGCTCTTTCCTTTGAATTCACAGTGTTTGACCTACTTTTGACCATGGATTGAAGCTCATTCACTGGATTTCCAAGTATTTACACAGTGTTTTCCCAAATATACCAGACTTTAAATGTAAATTCTTACTACATTGAACACTGGCTTGACTATCATGGTGATTTCTTAGAGTTTTCAATACATTTATACTGTTATATCAGCTCTGTGAAGAAGAACTTATGATTCATCAACTTCTTGCTAAATCGCCAAGCTTTTACACTGAAATATAGAAGTAACCAGTATCGCACTCAGTTTTCTGCGATTTGAACACAGTTTCTCCTGGAAAATCAGTGTTTTTCAGATATTAAGGCTCAATCAACTTGTATTCCTATTGTTTCAGGCACATTCTTATATATTTCCCTGCTCTTTCCTTTGAATTCACAATGTTTGACCTACTTTTGACCATGGATTGAAGCTCATTCACTGGATTTCCAAGTATTTACAGTGTTTTCCCAAATATACCAGACTTTAAATGTCAATTTTTACTACAATGAACACTGGCTTGACTATCATGGTGATTTCTTAGAGTTTTCAATACATTTATACTGTTATATCAGCTCTGTGAAGAAGAACTGATGTTTGATCAACTTCTTGCTAACTCGCCAAGCTTTTACACTGAAATATAGAATTAACCAGTATCGCACTCAGTTTTCTGCGATTTGAACACAGTTACCCCTGGAAAATCAGTGTTTTTCAGATATTAAGGCTCAATCAACTTGTATTCCTATTGTTTCAGGCACATTCTTATATATTTCCCTGCTCTTTCCTTTGAATTCACAGTGTTTGACCTACTTTTGACCATGGATTGAAGCTCATTCACTGGATTTCCAAGTATTTACAGTGTTTTCCCAAATATACCAGACTTTAAATGTCAATTTTTACTACAATGAACACTGGCTTGACTATCATGGTGATTTCTTAGAGTTTTCAATACATTTATACTGATATATCAGCTCTGTGAAGAAGAACTGATGTTTGATCAACTTCTTGCTAACTCGCCAAGCTTTTACACTGAAATATAGAATTAACCAGTATCGCACTCAGTTTTCTGCGATTTGAACACAGTTTCCCCTGGAAAATCAGTGTTTTTCAGATATCAAGGCTCAATAAACTTGTATTCCTATTGTTTCAGGCACATTCTTATATATTTCCCTGCTCTTTCCTTTGAATTCACAGTGTTTGAACTACTTTTTACCAGGGATTGAAGCTCATTCACTGGATTTCCAAGTATTTACACAGTGTTTTCCCAAATATACCAGACTTTAAATGTAAATTCCTACTACATTGAAGACTGGCTTGATTATCGTGGTGATTTCTAAGAGTTTACCATACATTTATACTGTTATATCAGCTCTGTGAAGAAGAACTGATGTTTTATCATCTATAATCCTAAATTTAGAGCCCAATTACACTAAATTATAGAAGTAACCAGTATCGCAATCAGTTTTCTGCGATTTGAACACAGTTTTCCCGTGAAAAACAGTGTTTTTCAGATATTAAGGCTCAATAAACTTGTATTCCTATTGTTTCAGGCACATTCTTATATATTTCTTTGCTCTTTCCTTTGAATTCACAGTGTTTGACCTACTTTTGACCATGGATTGAAGCTCATTCACTGGATTTCCAAGTATTTACACAGTGTTTTCCCAAATATACCAGACTTTAAATGTAAATTCTTACTACATTGAACACTGGCTTGACTATCATGGTGATTTCTTAGAGTTTTCAATACATTTATACTGTTATATCAGCTCTGTGAAGAAGAACTTATGATTCATCAACTTCTTGCTAAATCGCCAAGCTTTTACACTGAAATATAGAAGTAACCAGTATCGCACTCAGTTTTCTGCGATTTGAACTCAGTTTCTGCGGGAAAAAAGAGTGTTTATCAGATATTAAGGCTCAATAAACTTGTATTCGTATTGTTTCAGGCACATTCTTATATATTACCCTGCTCTTTCCTTTGAATTCACAGTGTTTGTCCTACTTTTGACCATGGATTGAAGCTCATTCACTGGATTTCCAAGTATTTACACAGTGTTTTCTCAAATATAACAGACTTTAAATGTAAATTCTTACTACATTGAAGAGTGGCTTGACTATCACGGTGATTTCTAAGAGTTAACAATACATTCATACTTTTATATCAGCTCTGTGAAGAAGAACTGATGTTTTATCATCTATATTCCTAAATTTAGAGCCCAATTACACTAAATTATAGAAGTAACCAGTATCGCAATCAGTTTTCTGCGATTTGAATACAGTTTTCCCGTGAAAAACAGTGTTTTTCAGATATTAAGGCTCAATCAACTTGTATTCCTATTGTTTCAGGCACATTCTTATATATTTCCCTGCTCTTTCCTTTGAATTCACAGTGTTTGACCTACTTTTGACCATGGATTGAAGCTCATTCACTGGATTTCCAAGTATTTACAGTGTTTTCCCAAATATACCAGACTTTAAATGTCAATTTTTACTACAATGAACACTGGCTTGACTATCATGGTGATTTCTTAGAGTTTTCAATACATTTATACTGTTATATCAGCTCTGTGAAGAAGAACTTATGATTCATCAACTTCTTGCTAAATCGCCAAGCTTTTACACTGAAATATAGAAGTAACCAGTATCGCACTCAGTTTTCTGCGATTTGAACACAGTTTCTCCTGGAAAATCAGTGTTTTTCAGATATTAAGGCTCAATCAACTTGTATTCCTATTGTTTCAGGCACATTCTTATATATTTCCCTGCTCTTTCCTTTGAATTCACAATGTTTGACCTACTTTTGACCATGGATTGAAGCTCATTCACTGGATTTCCAAGTATTTACAGTGTTTTCCCAAATATACCAGACTTTAAATGTCAATTTTTACTACAATGAACACTGGCTTGACTATCATGGTGATTTCTTAGAGTTTTCAATACATTTATACTGTTATATCAGCTCTGTGAAGAAGAACTGATGTTTGATCAACTTCTTGCTAACTCGCCAAGCTTTTACACTGAAATATAGAATTAACCAGTATCGCACTCAGTTTTCTGCGATTTGAACACAGTTACCCCTGGAAAATCAGTGTTTTTCAGATATTAAGGCTCAATCAACTTGTATTCCTATTGTTTCAGGCACATTCTTATATATTTCCCTGCTCTTTCCTTTGAATTCACAGTGTTTGACCTACTTTTGACCATGGATTGAAGCTCATTCACTGGATTTCCAAGTATTTACAGTGTTTTCCCAAATATACCAGACTTTAAATGTCAATTTTTACTACAATGAACACTGGCTTGACTATCATGGTGATTTCTTAGAGTTTTCAATACATTTATACTGATATATCAGCTCTGTGAAGAAGAACTGATGTTTGATCAACTTCTTGCTAACTCGCCAAGCTTTTACACTGAAATATAGAATTAACCAGTATCGCACTCAGTTTTCTGCGATTTGAACACAGTTTCCCCTGGAAAATCAGTGTTTTTCAGATATCAAGGCTCAATAAACTTGTATTCCTATTGTTTCAGGCACATTCTTATATATTTCCCTGCTCTTTCCTTTGAATTCACAGTGTTTGAACTACTTTTTACCAGGGATTGAAGCTCATTCACTGGATTTCCAAGTATTTACACAGTGTTTTCCCAAATATACCAGACTTTAAATGTAAATTCCTACTACATTGAAGACTGGCTTGATTATCGTGGTGATTTCTAAGAGTTTACCATACATTTATACTGTTATATCAGCTCTGTGAAGAAGAACTGATGTTTTATCATCTATAATCCTAAATTTAGAGCCCAATTACACTAAATTATAGAAGTAACCAGTATCGCACTCAGTTTTCTGCGATTTGAACACAGTTTTCCCGTGAAAAACAGTGTTTTTCAGATATTAAGGCTCAATAAACTTGTATTCCTATTGTTTCAGGCACATTCTTATATATTTCTTTGCTCTTTCCTTTGAATTCACAGTGTTTGACCTACTTTTGACCATGGATTGAAGCTCATTCACTGGATTTCCAAGTATTTACACAGTGTTTTCCCAAATATACCAGACTTTAAATGTAAATTCTTACTACATTGAACACTGGCTTGACTATCATGGTGATTTCTTAGAGTTTTCAATACATTTATACTGTTATATCAGCTCTGTGAAGAAGAACTTATGATTCATCAACTTCTTGCTAAATCGCCAAGCTTTTACACTGAAATATAGAAGTAACCAGTATCGCACTCAGTTTTCTGCGATTTGAACACAGTTTCCCCTGGAAAATCAGTGTTTTTCAGATATTAAGGCTCAATCAACTTGTATTCCTATTGTTTCAGGCACATTCTTATATATTTCCCTGCTCTTTCCTTTGAATTCACAGTGTTTGACCTACTTTTGACCATGGATTGAAGCTCATTCACTGGATTTCCAAGTATTTACAGTGTTTTCCCAAATATACCAGACTTTAAATGTCAATTTTTACTACAATGAACACTGGCTTGACTATCATGGTGATTTCTTAGAGTTTTCAATACATTTATACTGATATATCAGCTCTGTGAAGAAGAACTGATGTTTGATCAACTTCTTGCTAACTCGCCAAGCTTTTACACTGAAATATAGAATTAACCAGTATCGCACTCAGTTTTCTGCGATTTGAACACAGTTTCCCCTGGAAAATCAGTGTTTTTCAGATATCAAGGCTCAATAAACTTGTATTCCTATTGTTTCAGGCACATTCTTATATATTTCCCTGCTCTTTCCTTTGAATTCACAGTGTTTGAACTACTTTTTACCAGGGATTGAAGCTCATTCACTGGATTTCCAAGTATTTACACAGTGTTTTCCCAAATATACCAGACTTTAAATGTAAATTCCTACTACATTGAAGACTGGCTTGATTATCGTGGTGATTTCTAAGAGTTTACCATACATTTATACTGTTATATCAGCTCTGTGAAGAAGAACTGATGTTTTATCATCTATAATCCTAAATTTAGAGCCCAATTACACTAAATTATAGAAGTAACCAGTATCGCAATCAGTTTTCTGCGATTTGAACACAGTTTTCCCGTGAAAAACAGTGTTTTTCAGATATTAAGGCTCAATCAACTTGTATTCCTATTGTTTCAGGCACATTCTTATATATTTCTTTGCTCTTTCCTTTGAATTCACAGTGTTTGACCTACTTTTGACCATGGATTGAAGCTCATTCACTGGATTTCCAAGTATTTACACAGTGTTTTCCCAAATATACCAGACTTTAAATGTAAATTCTTACTACATTGAACACTGGCTTGACTATCATGGTGATTTCTTAGAGTTTTCAATACATTTATACTGTTATATCAGCTCTGTGAAGAAGAACTTATGATTCATCAACTTCTTGCTAAATCGCCAAGCTTTTACACTGAAATATAGAAGTAACCAGTATCGCACTCAGTTTTCTGCGATTTGAACACAGTTTCTCCTGGAAAATCAGTGTTTTTCAGATATTAAGGCTCAATCAACTTGTATTCCTATTGTTTCAGGCACATTCTTATATATTTCCCTGCTCTTTCCTTTGAATTCACAATGTTTGACCTACTTTTGACCATGGATTGAAGCTCATTCACTGGATTTCCAAGTATTTACAGTGTTTTCCCAAATATACCAGACTTTAAATGTCAATTTTTACTACAATGAACACTGGCTTGACTATCATGGTGATTTCTTAGAGTTTTCAATACATTTATACTGTTATATCAGCTCTGTGAAGAAGAACTGATGTTTGATCAACTTCTTGCTAACTCGCCAAGCTTTTACACTGAAATATAGAATTAACCAGTATCGCACTCAGTTTTCTGCGATTTGAACACAGTTACCCCTGGAAAATCAGTGTTTTTCAGATATTAAGGCTCAATCAACTTGTATTCCTATTGTTTCAGGCACATTCTTATATATTTCCCTGCTCTTTCCTTTGAATTCACAGTGTTTGACCTACTTTTGACCATGGATTGAAGCTCATTCACTGGATTTCCAAGTATTTACAGGGTTTTCCCAAATATACCAGACTTTAAATGTCAATTTTTACTACAATGAACACTGGCTTGACTATCATGGTGATTTCTTAGAGTTTTCAATACATTTATACTGATATATCAGCTCTGTGAAGAAGAACTGATGTTTGATCAACTTCTTGCTAACTCGCCAAGCTTTTACACTGAAATATAGAATTAACCAGTATCGCACTCAGTTTTCTGCGATTTGAACACAGTTTCCCCTGGAAAATCAGTGTTTTTCAGATATCAAGGCTCAATAAACTTGTATTCCTATTGTTTCAGGCACATTCTTATATATTTCCCTGCTCTTTCCTTTGAATTCACAGTGTTTGAACTACTTTTTACCAGGGATTGAAGCTCATTCACTGGATTTCCAAGTATTTACACAGTGTTTTCCCAAATATACCAGACTTTAAATGTAAATTCCTACTACATTGAAGACTGGCTTGATTATCGTGGTGATTTCTAAGAGTTTACCATACATTTATACTGTTATATCAGCTCTGTGAAGAAGAACTGATGTTTTATCATCTATAATCCTAAATTTAGAGCCCAATTACACTAAATTATAGAAGTAACCAGTATCGCAATCAGTTTTCTGCGATTTGAACACAGTTTTCCCGTGAAAAACAGTGTTTTTCAGATATTAAGGCTCAATAAACTTGTATTCCTATTGTTTCAGGCACATTCTTATATATTTCTTTGCTCTTTCCTTTGAATTCACAGTGTTTGACCTACTTTTGACCATGGATTGAAGCTCATTCACTGGATTTCCAAGTATTTACACAGTGTTTTCCCAAATATACCAGACTTTAAATGTAAATTCTTACTACATTGAACACTGGCTTGACTATCATGGTGATTTCTTAGAGTTTTCAATACATTTATACTGTTATATCAGCTCTGTGAAGAACTTATGATTCATCAACTTCTTGCTAAATCGCCAAGCTTTTACACTGAAATATAGAAGTAACCAGTATCGCACTCAGTTTTCTGCGATTTGAACACAGTTTCCCCTGGAAAATCAGTGTTTTTCAGATATTAAGGCTCAATCAACTTGTATTCCTATTGTTTCAGGCACATTCTTATATATTTCCCTGCTCTTTCCTTTGAATTCACAGTGTTTGACCTACTTTTGACCATGGATTGAAGCTCATTCACTGGATTTCCAAGTATTTACAGTGTTTTCCCAAATATACCAGACTTTAAATGTCAATTTTTACTACAATGAACACTGGCTTGACTATCATGGTGATTTCTTAGAGTTTTCCATACATTTATACTGATATATCAGCTCTGTGAAGAAGAACTGATGTTTGATCAACTTCTTGCTAACTCGCCAAGCTTTTACACTGAAATATAGAATTAACCAGTATCGCACTCAGTTTTCTGCGATTTGAACACAGTTTCCCCTGGAAAATCAGTGTTTTTCAGATATCAAGGCTCAATAAACTTGTATTCCTATTGTTTCAGGCACATTCTTATATATTTCCCTGCTCTTTCCTTTGAATTCACAGTGTTTGAACTACTTTTTACCAGGGATTGAAGCTCATTCACTGGATTTCCAAGTATTTACACAGTGTTTTCCCAAATATACCAGACTTTAAATGTAAATTCCTACTACATTGAAGACTGGCTTGATTATCGTGGTGATTTCTAAGAGTTTACCATACATTTATACTGTTATATCAGCTCTGTGAAGAAGAACTGATGTTTTATCATCTATAATCCTAAATTTAGAGCCCAATTACACTAAATTATAGAAGTAACCAGTATCACAATCAGTTTTCTGCGATTTGAACACAGTTTTCCCGTGAAAAACAGTGTTTTTCAGATATTAAGGCTCAATAAACTTGTATTCCTATTGTTTCAGGCACATTCTTATATATTTCTTTGCTCTTTCCTTTGAATTCACAGTGTTTGACCTACTTTTGACCATGGATTGAAGCTCATTCACTGGATTTCCAAGTATTTACACAGTGTTTTCCCAAATATACCAGACTTTAAATGTAAATTCTTACTACATTGAACACTGGCTTGACTATCATGGTGATTTCTTAGAGTTTTCAATACATTTATACTGTTATATCAGCTCTGTGAAGAAGAACTTATGATTCATCAACTTCTTGCTAAATCGCCAAGCTTTTACACTGAAATATAGAAGTAACCAGTATCGCACTCAGTTTTCTGCGATTTGAACTCAGTTTCTGCGGGAAAAAAGAGTGTTTATCAGATATTAAGGCTCAATAAACTTGTATTCGTATTGTTTCAGGCACATTCTTATATATTACCCTGCTCTTTCCTTTGAATTCACAGTGTTTGTCCTACTTTTGACCATGGATTGAAGCTCAATCACTGGATTTCCAAGTATTTACACAGTGTTTTCTCAAATATAACAGACTTTAAATGTAAATTCTTACTACATTGAAGAGTGGCTTGACTATCACGGTGATTTCTAAGAGTTAACAATACATTCATACTTTTATATCAGCTCTGTGAAGAAGAACTGATGTTTTATCATCTATATTCCTAAATTTAGAGCCCAATTACACTAAATTATAGAAGTAACCAGTATCGCACTCAGTTTTCTGCGATTTGAATACAGTTTTCCCGTGAAAAACAGTGTTTTTCAGATATTAAGGCTCAATAAACTTGTATTCCTATTGTTTCAGGCACATTCTTATATATTTCCCTGCTCTTTCCTTTGAATTCACAGTGTTTGACCTACTTTTGACCATGGATTGAAGCTCATTCACTAGATTTCCAAGTATTTACAGTGTTTTCCCAAATATACCAGACTTTAAATGTCAATTTTTACTACAATGAACACTGGCTTGACTATCATGGTGATTTCTTAGAGTTTTCAATACATTTATACTGTTATATCAGCTCTGTGAAGAAGAACTGATGTTTGATCAACTTCTTGCTAACTCGCCAAGCTTTTACACTGAAATATAGAATTAACCAGTATCGCACTCAGTTTTCTGCGATTTGAACACAGTTTCCCCTGGAAAATCAGTGTTTTTCAGATATTAAGGCTCAATCAACTTGTATTCCTATTGTTTCAGGCACATTCTTATATATTTCCCTGCTCTTTCCTTTGAATTCACAGTGTTTGACCTACTTTTGACCATGGATTGAAGCTCATTCACTGGATTTCCAAGTATTTACAGTGTTTTCCCAAATATACCAGACTTTAAATGTCAATTTTTACTACAATGAACACTGGCTTGACTATCATGGTGATTTCTTAGAGTTTTCAATACATTTATACTGATATATCAGCTCTGTGAAGAAGAACTGATGTTTGATCAACTTCTTGCTAACTCGCCAAGCTTTTACACTGAAATATAGAATTAACCAGTATCGCACTCAGTTTTCTGCGATTTGAACACAGTTTCCCCTGGAAAATCAGTGTTTTTCAGATATCAAGGCTCAATAAACTTGTATTCCTATTGTTTCAGGCACATTCTTATATATTTCCCTGCTCTTTCCTTTGAATTCACAGTGTTTGAACTACTTTTTACCAGGGATTGAAGCTCATTCACTGGATTTCCAAGTATTTACACAGTGTTTTCCCAAATATACCAGACTTTAAATGTAAATTCCTACTACATTGAAGACTGGCTTGATTATCGTGGTGATTTCTAAGAGTTTACCATACATTTATACTGTTATATCAGCTCTGTGAAGAAGAACTGATGTTTTATCATCTATAATCCTAAATTTAGAGCCCAATTACACTAAATTATAGAAGTAACCAGTATCGCAATCAGTTTTCTGCGATTTGAACACAGTTTTCCCGTGAAAAACAGTGTTTTTCAGATATTAAGGCTCAATAAACTTGTATTCCTATTGTTTCAGGCACATTCTTATATATTTCTTTGCTCTTTCCTTTGAATTCACAGTGTTTGACCTACTTTTGACCATGGATTGAAGCTCATTCACTGGATTTCCAAGTATTTACACAGTGTTTTCCCAAATATACCAGACTTTAAATGTAAATTCTTACTACATTGAACACTGGCTTGACTATCATGGTGATTTCTTAGAGTTTTCAATACATTTATACTGTTATATCAGCTCTGTGAAGAAGAACTTATGATTCATCAACTTCTTGCTAAATCGCCAAGCTTTTACACTGAAATATAGAAGTAACCAGTATCGCACTCAGTTTTCTGCGATTTGAACTCAGTTTCTGCGGGAAAAAAGAGTGTTTATCAGATATTAAGGCTCAATAAACTTGTATTCGTATTGTTTCAGGCACATTCTTATATATTACCCTGCTCTTTCCTTTGAATTCACAGTGTTTGTCCTACTTTTGACCATGGATTGAAGCTCAATCACTGGATTTCCAAGTATTTACACAGTGTTTTCTCAAATATAACAGACTTTAAATGTAAATTCTTACTACATTGAAGAGTGGCTTGACTATCACGGTGATTTCTAAGAGTTAACAATACATTCATACTTTTATATCAGCTCTGTGAAGAAGAACTGATGTTTTATCATCTATATTCCTAAATTTAGAGCCCAATTACACTAAATTATAGAAGTAACCAGTATCGCACTCAGTTTTCTGCGATTTGAATACAGTTTTCCCGTGAAAAACAGTGTTTTTCAGATATTAAGGCTCAATCAACTTGTATTCCTATTGTTTCAGGCACATTCTTATATATTTCCCTGCTCTTTCCTTTGAATTCACAGTGTTTGACCTACTTTTGACCATGGATTGAAGCTCATTCACTGGATTTCCAAGTATTTACAGTGTTTTCCCAAATATACCAGACTTTAAATGTCAATTTTTACTACAATGAACACTGGCTTGACTATCATGGTGATTTCTTAGAGTTTTCAATACATTTATACTGATATATCAGCTCTGTGAAGAAGAACTGATGTTTGATCAACTTCTTGCTAACTCGCCAAGCTTTTACACTGAAATATAGAATTAACCAGTATCGCACTCAGTTTTCTGCGATTTGAACACAGTTTCCCCTGGAAAATCAGTGTTTTTCAGATATCAAGGCTCAATAAACTTGTATTCCTATTGTTTCAGGCACATTCTTATATATTTCCCTGCTCTTTCCTTTGAATTCACAGTGTTTGAACTACTTTTGACCATGGATTGAAGCTCATTCACTGGATTTCCAAGTATTTACACAGTGTTTTCCCAAATATACCAGACTTTAAATGTAAATTCCTACTACATTGAAGACTGGCTTGATTATCGTGGTGATTTCTAAGAGTTTACCATACATTTATACTGTTATATCAGCTCTGTGAAGAAGAACTGATGTTTTATCATCTATAATCCTAAATTTAGAGCCCAATTACACTAAATTATAGAAGTAACCAGTATCGCAATCAGTTTTCTGCGATTTGAACACAGTTTTCCCGTGAAAAACAGTGTTTTTCAGATATTAAGGCTCAATAAACTTGTATTCCTATTGTTTCAGGCACATTCTTATATATTTCTTTGCTCTTTCCTTTGAATTCACAGTGTTTGACCTACTTTTGACCATGGATTGAAGCTCATTCACTGGATTTCCAAGTATTTACACAGTGTTTTCCCAAATATACCAGACTTTAAATGTAAATTCTTACTACATTGAACACTGGCTTGACTATCATGGTGATTTCTTAGAGTTTTCAATACATTTATACTGTTATATCAGCTCTGTGAAGAAGAACTTATGATTCATCAACTTCTTGCTAAATCGCCAAGCTTTTACACTGAAATATAGAAGTAACCAGTATCGCACTCAGTTTTCTGCGATTTGAACACAGTTTCTCCTGGAAAATCAGTGTTTTTCAGATATTAAGGCTCAATCAACTTGTATTCCTATTGTTTCAGGCACATTCTTATATATTTCCCTGCTCTTTCCTTTGAATTCACAATGTTTGACCTACTTTTGACCATGGATTGAAGCTCATTCACTGGATTTCCAAGTATTTACAGTGTTTTCCCAAATATACCAGACTTTAAATGTCAATTTTTACTACAATGAACACTGGCTTGACTATCATGGTGATTTCTTAGAGTTTTCAATACATTTATACTGTTATATCAGCTCTGTGAAGAAGAACTGATGTTTGATCAACTTCTTGCTAACTCGACAAGCTTTTACACTGAAATATAGAATTAACCAGTATCGCACTCAGTTTTCTGCGATTTGAACACAGTTACCCCTGGAAAATCAGTGTTTTTCAGATATTAAGGCTCAATCAACTTGTATTCCTATTGTTTCAGGCACATTCTTATATATTTCCCTGCTCTTTCCTTTGAATTCACAGTGTTTGACCTACTTTTGACCATGGATTGAAGCTCATTCACTGGATTTCCAAGTATTTACAGTGTTTTCCCAAATATACCAGACTTTAAATGTCAATTTTTACTACAATGAACACTGGCTTGACTATCATGGTGATTTCTTAGAGTTTTCAATACATTTATACTGATATATCAGCTCTGTGAAGAAGAACTGATGTTTGATCAACTTCTTGCTAACTCGCCAAGCTTTTACACTGAAATATAGAATTAACCAGTATCGCACTCAGTTTTCTGCGATTTGAACACAGTTTCCCCTGGAAAATCAGTGTTTTTCAGATATCAAGGCTCAATAAACTTGTATTCCTATTGTTTCAGGCACATTCTTATATATTTCCCTGCTCTTTCCTTTGAATTCACAGTGTTTGAACTACTTTTTACCAGGGATTGAAGCTCATTCACTGGATTTCCAAGTATTTACACAGTGTTTTCCCAAATATACCAGACTTTAAATGTAAATTCCTACTACATTGAAGACTGGCTTGATTATCGTGGTGATTTCTAAGAGTTTACCATACATTTATACTGTTATATCAGCTCTGTGAAGAAGAACTGATGTTTTATCATCTATAATCCTAAATTTAGAGCCCAATTACACTAAATTATAGAAGTAACCAGTATCGCACTCAGTTTTCTGCGATTTGAACACAGTTTTCCCGTGAAAAACAGTGTTTTTCAGATATTAAGGCTCAATAAACTTGTATTCCTATTGTTTCAGGCACATTCTTATATATTTCTTTGCTCTTTCCTTTGAATTCACAGTGTTTGACCTACTTTTGACCATGGATTGAAGCTCATTCACTGGATTTCCAAGTATTTACACAGTGTTTTCCCAAATATACCAGACTTTAAATGTAAATTCTTACTACATTGAACACTGGCTTGACTATCATGGTGATTTCTTAGAGTTTTCAATACATTTATACTGTTATATCAGCTCTGTGAAGAAGAACTTATGATTCATCAACTTCTTGCTAAATCGCCAAGCTTTTACACTGAAATATAGAAGTAACCAGTATCGCACTCAGTTTTCTGCGATTTGAACACAGTTTCCCCTGGAAAATCAGTGTTTTTCAGATATTAAGGCTCAATCAACTTGTATTCCTATTGTTTCAGGCACATTCTTATATATTTCCCTGCTCTTTCCTTTGAATTCACAGTGTTTGACCTACTTTTGACCATGGATTGAAGCTCATTCACTGGATTTCCAAGTATTTACAGTGTTTTCCCAAATATACCAGACTTTAAATGTCAATTTTTACTACAATGAACACTGGCTTGACTATCATGGTGATTTCTTAGAGTTTTCAATACATTTATACTGATATATCAGCTCTGTGAAGAAGAACTGATGTTTGATCAACTTCTTGCTAACTCGCCAAGCTTTTACACTGAAATATAGAATTAACCAGTATCGCACTCAGTTTTCTGCGATTTGAACACAGTTTCCCCTGGAAAATCAGTGTTTTTCAGATATCAAGGCTCAATAAACTTGTATTCCTATTGTTTCAGGCACATTCTTATATATTTCCCTGCTCTTTCCTTTGAATTCACAGTGTTTGAACTACTTTTGACCATGGATTGAAGCTCATTCACTGGATTTCCAAGTATTTACACAGTGTTTTCCCAAATATACCAGACTTTAAATGTAAATTCCTACTACATTGAAGACTGGCTTGATTATCGTGGTGATTTCTAAGAGTTTACCATACATTTATACTGTTATATCAGCTCTGTGAAGAAGAACTGATGTTTTATCATCTATAATCCTAAATTTAGAGCCCAATTACACTAAATTATAGAAGTAACCAGTATCGCAATCAGTTTTCTGCGATTTGAACACAGTTTTCCCGTGAAAAACAGTGTTTTTCAGATATTAAGGCTCAATCAACTTGTATTCCTATTGTTTCAGGCACATTCTTATATATTTCTTTGCTCTTTCCTTTGAATTCACAGTGTTTGACCTACTTTTGACCATGGATTGAAGCTCATTCACTGGATTTCCAAGTATTTACACAGTGTTTTCCCAAATATACCAGACTTTAAATGTAAATTCTTACTACATTGAACACTGGCTTGACTATCATGGTGATTTCTTAGAGTTTTCAATACATTTATACTGTTATATCAGCTCTGTGAAGAAGAACTTATGATTCATCAACTTCTTGCTAAATCGCCAAGCTTTTACACTGAAATATAGAAGTAACCAGTATCGCACTCAGTTTTCTGCGATTTGAACACAGTTTCTCCTGGAAAATCAGTGTTTTTCAGATATTAAGGCTCAATCAACTTGTATTCCTATTGTTTCAGGCACATTCTTATATATTTCCCTGCTCTTTCCTTTGAATTCACAATGTTTGACCTACTTTTGACCATGGATTGAAGCTCATTCACTGGATTTCCAAGTATTTACAGTGTTTTCCCAAATATACCAGACTTTAAATGTCAATTTTTACTACAATGAACACTGGCTTGACTATCATGGTGATTTCTTAGAGTTTTCAATACATTTATACTGTTATATCAGCTCTGTGAAGAAGAACTGATGTTTGATCAACTTCTTGCTAACTCGCCAAGCTTTTACACTGAAATATAGAATTAACCAGTATCGCACTCAGTTTTCTGCGATTTGAACACAGTTACCCCTGGAAAATCAGTGTTTTTCAGATATTAAGGCTCAATCAACTTGTATTCCTATTGTTTCAGGCACATTCTTATATATTTCCCTGCTCTTTCCTTTGAATTCACAGTGTTTGACCTACTTTTGACCATGGATTGAAGCTCATTCACTGGATTTCCAAGTATTTACAGTGTTTTCCCAAATATACCAGACTTTAAATGTCAATTTTTACTACAATGAACACTGGCTTGACTATCATGGTGATTTCTTAGAGTTTTCAATACATTTATACTGATATATCAGCTCTGTGAAGAAGAACTGATGTTTGATCAACTTCTTGCTAACTCGCCAAGCTTTTACACTGAAATATAGAATTAACCAGTATCGCACTCAGTTTTCTGCGATTTGAACACAGTTTCCCCTGGAAAATCAGTGTTTTTCAGATATCAAGGCTCAATAAACTTGTATTCCTATTGTTTCAGGCACATTCTTATATATTTCCCTGCTCTTTCCTTTGAATTCACAGTGTTTGAACTACTTTTTACCAGGGATTGAAGCTCATTCACTGGATTTCCAAGTATTTACACAGTGTTTTCCCAAATATACCAGACTTTAAATGTAAATTCCTACTACATTGAAGACTGGCTTGATTATCGTGGTGATTTCTAAGAGTTTACCATACATTTATACTGTTATATCAGCTCTGTGAAGAAGAACTGATGTTTTATCATCTATAATCCTAAATTTAGAGCCCAATTACACTAAATTATAGAAGTAACCAGTATCGCACTCAGTTTTCTGCGATTTGAACACAGTTTTCCCGTGAAAAACAGTGTTTTTCAGATATTAAGGCTCAATAAACTTGTATTCCTATTGTTTCAGGCACATTCTTATATATTTCTTTGCTCTTTCCTTTGAATTCACAGTGTTTGACCTACTTTTGACCATGGATTGAAGCTCATTCACTGGATTTCCAAGTATTTACACAGTGTTTTCCCAAATATACCAGACTTTAAATGTAAATTCTTACTACATTGAACACTGGCTTGACTATCATGGTGATTTCTTAGAGTTTTCAATACATTTATACTGTTATATCAGCTCTGTGAAGAAGAACTTATGATTCATCAACTTCTTGCTAAATCGCCAAGCTTTTACACTGAAATATAGAAGTAACCAGTATCGCACTCAGTTTTCTGCGATTTGAACACAGTTTCCCCTGGAAAATCAGTGTTTTTCAGATATTAAGGCTCAATCAACTTGTATTCCTATTGTTTCAGGCACATTCTTATATATTTCCCTGCTCTTTCCTTTGAATTCACAGTGTTTGACCTACTTTTGACCATGGATTGAAGCTCATTCACTGGATTTCCAAGTATTTACAGTGTTTTCCCAAATATACCAGACTTTAAATGTCAATTTTTACTACAATGAACACTGGCTTGACTATCATGGTGATTTCTTAGAGTTTTCAATACATTTATACTGATATATCAGCTCTGTGAAGAAGAACTGATGTTTGATCAACTTCTTGCTAACTCGCCAAGCTTTTACACTGAAATATAGAATTAACCAGTATCGCACTCAGTTTTCTGCGATTTGAACACAGTTTCCCCTGGAAAATCAGTGTTTTTCAGATATCAAGGCTCAATAAACTTGTATTCCTATTGTTTCAGGCACATTCTTATATATTTCCCTGCTCTTTCCTTTGAATTCACAGTGTTTGAACTACTTTTTACCAGGGATTGAAGCTCATTCACTGGATTTCCAAGTATTTACACAGTGTTTTCCCAAATATACCAGACTTTAAATGTAAATTCCTACTACATTGAAGACTGGCTTGATTATCGTGGTGATTTCTAAGAGTTTACCATACATTTATACTGTTATATCAGCTCTGTGAAGAAGAACTGATGTTTTATCATCTATAATCCTAAATTTAGAGCCCAATTACACTAAATTATAGAAGTAACCAGTATCGCAATCAGTTTTCTGCGATTTGAACACAGTTTTCCCGTGAAAAACAGTGTTTTTCAGATATTAAGGCTCAATCAACTTGTATTCCTATTGTTTCAGGCACATTCTTATATATTTCTTTGCTCTTTCCTTTGAATTCACAGTGTTTGACCTACTTTTGACCATGGATTGAAGCTCATTCACTGGATTTCCAAGTATTTACACAGTGTTTTCCCAAATATACCAGACTTTAAATGTAAATTCTTACTACATTGAACACTGGCTTGACTATCATGGTGATTTCTTAGAGTTTTCAATACATTTATACTGTTATATCAGCTCTGTGAAGAAGAACTTATGATTCATCAACTTCTTGCTAAATCGCCAAGCTTTTACACTGAAATATAGAAGTAACCAGTATCGCACTCAGTTTTCTGCGATTTGAACACAGTTTCTCCTGGAAAATCAGTGTTTTTCAGATATTAAGGCTCAATCAACTTGTATTCCTATTGTTTCAGGCACATTCTTATATATTTCCCTGCTCTTTCCTTTGAATTCACAATGTTTGACCTACTTTTGACCATGGATTGAAGCTCATTCACTGGATTTCCAAGTATTTACAGTGTTTTCCCAAATATACCAGACTTTAAATGTCAATTTTTACTACAATGAACACTGGCTTGACTATCATGGTGATTTCTTAGAGTTTTCAATACATTTATACTGTTATATCAGCTCTGTGAAGAAGAACTGATGTTTGATCAACTTCTTGCTAACTCGCCAAGCTTTTACACTGAAATATAGAATTAACCAGTATCGCACTCAGTTTTCTGCGATTTGAACACAGTTACCCCTGGAAAATCAGTGTTTTTCAGATATTAAGGCTCAATCAACTTGTATTCCTATTGTTTCAGGCACATTCTTATATATTTCCCTGCTCTTTCCTTTGAATTCACAGTGTTTGACCTACTTTTGACCATGGATTGAAGCTCATTCACTGGATTTCCAAGTATTTACAGTGTTTTCCCAAATATACCAGACTTTAAATGTCAATTTTTACTACAATGAACACTGGCTTGACTATCATGGTGATTTCTTAGAGTTTTCAATACATTTATACTGATATATCAGCTCTGTGAAGAAGAACTGATGTTTGATCAACTTCTTGCTAACTCGCCAAGCTTTTACACTGAAATATAGAATTAACCAGTATCGCACTCAGTTTTCTGCGATTTGAACACAGTTTCCCCTGGAAAATCAGTGTTTTTCAGATATCAAGGCTCAATAAACTTGTATTCCTATTGTTTCAGGCACATTCTTATATATTTCCCTGCTCTTTCCTTTGAATTCACAGTGTTTGAACTACTTTTTACCAGGGATTGAAGCTCATTCACTGGATTTCCAAGTATTTACACAGTGTTTTCCCAAATATACCAGACTTTAAATGTAAATTCCTACTACATTGAAGACTGGCTTGATTATCGTGGTGATTTCTAAGAGTTTACCATACATTTATACTGTTATATCAGCTCTGTGAAGAAGAACTGATGTTTTATCATCTATAATCCTAAATTTAGAGCCCAATTACACTAAATTATAGAAGTAACCAGTATCGCACTCAGTTTTCTGCGATTTGAACACAGTTTTCCCGTGAAAAACAGTGTTTTTCAGATATTAAGGCTCAATAAACTTGTATTCCTATTGTTTCAGGCACATTCTTATATATTTCTTTGCTCTTTCCTTTGAATTCACAGTGTTTGACCTACTTTTGACCATGGATTGAAGCTCATTCACTGGATTTCCAAGTATTTACACAGTGTTTTCCCAAATATACCAGACTTTAAATGTAAATTCTTACTACATTGAACACTGGCTTGACTATCATGGTGATTTCTTAGAGTTTTCAATACATTTATACTGTTATATCAGCTCTGTGAAGAACTTATGATTCATCAACTTCTTGCTAAATCGCCAAGCTTTTACACTGAAATATAGAAGTAACCAGTATCGCACTCAGTTTTCTGCGATTTGAACACAGTTTCCCCTGGAAAATCAGTGTTTTTCAGATATTAAGGCTCAATCAACTTGTATTCCTATTGTTTCAGGCACATTCTTATATATTTCCCTGCTCTTTCCTTTGAATTCACAGTGTTTGACCTACTTTTGACCATGGATTGAAGCTCATTCACTGGATTTCCAAGTATTTACAGTGTTTTCACAAATATACCAGACTTTAAATGTCAATTTTTACTACAATGAACACTGGCTTGACTATCATGGTGATTTCTTAGAGTTTTCCATACATTTATACTGATATATCAGCTCTGTGAAGAAGAACTGATGTTTGATCAACTTCTTGCTAACTCGCCAAGCTTTTACACTGAAATATAGAATTAACCAGTATCGCACTCAGTTTTCTGCGATTTGAACACAGTTTCCCCTGGAAAATCAGTGTTTTTCAGATATCAAGGCTCAATAAACTTGTATTCCTATTGTTTCAGTCACATTCTTATATATTTCCCTGCTCTTTCCTTTGAATTCACAGTGTTTGAACTACTTTTTACCAGGGATTGAAGCTCATTCACTGGATTTCCAAGTATTTACACAGTGTTTTCCCAAATATACCAGACTTTAAATGTAAATTCCTACTACATTGAAGACTGGCTTGATTATCGTGGTGATTTCTAAGAGTTTACCATACATTTATACTGTTATATCAGCTCTGTGAAGAAGAACTGATGTTTTATCATCTATAATCCTAAATTTAGAGCCCAATTACACTAAATTATAGAAGTAACCAGTATCACAATCAGTTTTCTGCGATTTGAACACAGTTTTCCCGTGAAAAACAGTGTTTTTCAGATATTAAGGCTCAATAAACTTGTATTCCTATTGTTTCAGGCACATTCTTATATATTTCTTTGCTCTTTTCTTTGAATTCACAGTGTTTGACCTACTTTTGACCATGGATTGAAGCTCATTCACTGGATTTCCAAGTATTTACACAGTGTTTTCCCAAATATACCAGACTTTAAATGTAAATTCTTACTACATTGAACACTGGCTTGACTATCATGGTGATTTCTTAGAGTTTTCAATACATTTATACTGTTATATCAGCTCTGTGAAGAAGAACTTATGATTCATCAACTTCTTGCTAAATCGCCAAGCTTTTACACTGAAATATAGAAGTAACCAGTATCGCACTCAGTTTTCTGCGATTTGAACACAGATTCTGCAGGAAAAAAGAGTGTTTATCAGATATTAAGGCTCAATAAACTTGTATTTGTATTGTTTCAGGCACATTCTTATGTATTTTCCTGCTCTATCCTTTGAATTCACAGTGTTTGAAATACTTTTGACCAGGGATTGAAGCTCATTCACTGGATTTCCAAGTATTTACACAGTGTTTTCCCAAATATACCAGACTTTAAATGTCAATTTTTACTACATTGAACACTGGCTTGACTATCATGGTGATTTCTTAGAGTTTTCAATACATTTATACTGTTATATCAGCTCTGTGAAGAAGAACTGATGTTTGATCAACTTCTTGCTAACTCGCCAAGCTTTTACACTGAAATATAGAATTAACCAGTATCGCACTCAGTTTTCTGCGATTTGAACACAGTTACCCCTGGAAAATCAGTGTTTTTCAGATATTAAGGCTCAATCAACTTGTATTCCTATTGTTTCAGGCACATTCTTATATATTTCCCTGCTCTTTCCTTTGAATTCACAGTGTTTGACCTACTTTTGACCATGGATTGAAGCTCATTCACTGGATTTCCAAGTATTTACAGTGTTTTCCCAAATATACCAGACTTTAAATGTCAATTTTTACTACAATGAACACTGGCTTGACTATCATGGTGATTTCTTAGAGTTTTCAATACATTTATACTGATATATCAGCTCTGTGAAGAAGAACTGATGTTTGATCAACTTCTTGCTAACTCGCCAAGCTTTTACACTGAAATATAGAATTAACCAGTATCGCACTCAGTTTTCTGCGATTTGAACACAGTTTCCCCTGGAAAATCAGTGTTTTTCAGATATCAAGGCTCAATAAACTTGTATTCCTATTGTTTCAGGCACATTCTTATATATTTCCCTGCTCTTTCCTTTGAATTCACAGTGTTTGAACTACTTTTTACCAGGGATTGAAGCTCATTCACTGGATTTCCAAGTATTTACACAGTGTTTTCCCAAATATACCAGACTTTAAATGTAAATTCCTACTACATTGAAGACTGGCTTGATTATCGTGGTGATTTCTAAGAGTTTACCATACATTTATACTGTTATATCAGCTCTGTGAAGAAGAACTGATGTTTTATCATCTATAATCCTAAATTTAGAGCCCAATTACACTAAATTATAGAAGTAACCAGTATCGCAATCAGTTTTCTGCGATTTGAACACAGTTTTCCCGTGAAAAACAGTGTTTTTCAGATATTAAGGCTCAATAAACTTGTATTCCTATTGTTTCAGGCACATTCTTATATATTTCTTTGCTCTTTCCTTTGAATTCACAGTGTTTGACCTACTTTTGACCATGGATTGAAGCTCATTCACTGGATTTCCAAGTATTTACACAGTGTTTTCCCAAATATACCAGACTTTAAATGTAAATTCTTACTACATTGAACACTGGCTTGACTATCATGGTGATTTCTTAGAGTTTTCAATACATTTATACTGTTATATCAGCTCTGTGAAGAACTTATGATTCATCAACTTCTTGCTAAATCGCCAAGCTTTTACACTGAAATATAGAAGTAACCAGTATCGCACTCAGTTTTCTGCGATTTGAACACAGTTTCCCCTGGAAAATCAGTGTTTTTCAGATATTAAGGCTCAATCAACTTGTATTCCTATTGTTTCAGGCACATTCTTATATATTTCCCTGCTCTTTCCTTTGAATTCACAGTGTTTGACCTACTTTTGACCATGGATTGAAGCTCATTCACTGGATTTCCAAGTATTTACAGTGTTTTCCCAAATATACCAGACTTTAAATGTCAATTTTTACTACAATGAACACTGGCTTGACTATCATGGTGATTTCTTAGAGTTTTCCATACATTTATACTGATATATCAGCTCTGTGAAGAAGAACTGATGTTTGATCAACTTCTTGCTAACTCGCCAAGCTTTTACACTGAAATATAGAATTAACCAGTATCGCACTCAGTTTTCTGCGATTTGAACACAGTTTCCCCTGGAAAATCAGTGTTTTTCAGATATCAAGGCTCAATAAACTTGTATTCCTATTGTTTCAGTCACATTCTTATATATTTCCCTGCTCTTTCCTTTGAATTCACAGTGTTTGAACTACTTTTTACCAGGGATTGAAGCTCATTCACTGGATTTCCAAGTATTTACACAGTGTTTTCCCAAATATACCAGACTTTAAATGTAAATTCCTACTACATTGAAGACTGGCTTGATTATCGTGGTGATTTCTAAGAGTTTACCATACATTTATACTGTTATATCAGCTCTGTGAAGAAGAACTGATGTTTTATCATCTATAATCCTAAATTTAGAGCCCAATTACACTAAATTATAGAAGTAACCAGTATCACAATCAGTTTTCTGCGATTTGAACACAGTTTTCCCGTGAAAAACAGTGTTTTTCAGATATTAAGGCTCAATAAACTTGTATTCCTATTGTTTCAGGCACATTCTTATATATTTCTTTGCTCTTTTCTTTGAATTCACAGTGTTTGACCTACTTTTGACCATGGATTGAAGCTCATTCACTGGATTTCCAAGTATTTACACAGTGTTTTCCCAAATATACCAGACTTTAAATGTAAATTCTTACTACATTGAACACTGGCTTGACTATCATGGTGATTTCTTAGAGTTTTCAATACATTTATACTGTTATATCAGCTCTGTGAAGAAGAACTTATGATTCATCAACTTCTTGCTAAATCGCCAAGCTTTTACACTGAAATATAGAAGTAACCAGTATCGCACTCAGTTTTCTGCGATTTGAACACAGATTCTGCAGGAAAAAAGAGTGTTTATCAGATATTAAGGCTCAATAAACTTGTATTTGTATTGTTTCAGGCACATTCTTATGTATTTTCCTGCTCTATCCTTTGAATTCACAGTGTTTGAAATACTTTTGACCAGGGATTGAAGCTCATTCACTGGATTTCCAAGTATTTACACAGTGTTTTCCCAAATATACCAGACTTTAAATGTCAATTTTTACTACATTGAACACTGGCTTGACTATCATGGTGATTTCTTAGAGTTTTCAATACATTTATACTGTTATATCAGCTCTGTGAAGAAGAACTGATGTTTGATCAACTTCTTGCTAACTCGCCAAGCTTTTACACTGAAATATAGAATTAACCAGTATCGCACTCAGTTTTCTGCGATTTGAACACAGTTACCCCTGGAAAATCAGTGTTTTTCAGATATTAAGGCTCAATCAACTTGTATTCCTATTGTTTCAGGCACATTCTTATATATTTCCCTGCTCTTTCCTTTGAATTCACAGTGTTTGACCTACTTTTGACCATGGATTGAAGCTCATTCACTGGATTTCCAAGTATTTACAGTGTTTTCCCAAATATACCAGACTTTAAATGTCAATTTTTACTACAATGAACACTGGCTTGACTATCATGGTGATTTCTTAGAGTTTTCAATACATTTATACTGATATATCAGCTCTGTGAAGAAGAACTGATGTTTGATCAACTTCTTGCTAACTCGCCAAGCTTTTACACTGAAATATAGAATTAACCAGTATCGCACTCAGTTTTCTGCGATTTGAACACAGTTTCCCCTGGAAAATCAGTGTTTTTCAGATATCAAGGCTCAATAAACTTGTATTCCTATTGTTTCAGGCACATTCTTATATATTTCCCTGCTCTTTCCTTTGAATTCACAGTGTTTGAACTACTTTTTACCAGGGATTGAAGCTCATTCACTGGATTTCCAAGTATTTACACAGTGTTTTCCCAAATATACCAGACTTTAAATGTAAATTCCTACTACATTGAAGACTGGCTTGATTATCGTGGTGATTTCTAAGAGTTTACCATACATTTATACTGTTATATCAGCTCTGTGAAGAAGAACTGATGTTTTATCATCTATAATCCTAAATTTAGAGCCCAATTACACTAAATTATAGAAGTAACCAGTATCGCAATCAGTTTTCTGCGATTTGAACACAGTTTTCCCGTGAAAAACAGTGTTTTTCAGATATTAAGGCTCAATAAACTTGTATTCCTATTGTTTCAGGCACATTCTTATATATTTCTTTGCTCTTTCCTTTGAATTCACAGTGTTTGACCTACTTTTGACCATGGATTGAAGCTCATTCACTGGATTTCCAAGTATTTACACAGTGTTTTCCCAAATATACCAGACTTTAAATGTAAATTTTTACTACATTGAACACTGGCTTGACTATCATGGTGATTTCTTAGAGTTTTCAATACATTTATACTGTTATATCAGCTCTGTGAAGAACTTATGATTCATCAACTTCTTGCTAAATCGCCAAGCTTTTACACTGAAATATAGAAGTAACCAGTATCGCACTCAGTTTTCTGCGATTTGAACACAGTTTCCCCTGGAAAATCAGTGTTTTTCAGATATTAAGGCTCAATCAACTTGTATTCCTATTGTTTCAGGCACATTCTTATATATTTCCCTGCTCTTTCCTTTGAATTCACAGTGTTTGACCTACTTTTGACCATGGATTGAAGCTCATTCACTGGATTTCCAAGTATTTACAGTGTTTTCCCAAATATACCAGACTTTAAATGTCAATTTTTACTACAATGAACACTGGCTTGACTATCATGGTGATTTCTTAGAGTTTTCAATACATTTATACTGATATATCAGCTCTGTGAAGAAGAACTGATGTTTGATCAACTTCTTGCTAACTCGCCAAGCTTTTACACTGAAATATAGAATTAACCAGTATCGCACTCAGTTTTCTGCGATTTGAACACAGTTTCCCCTGGAAAATCAGTGTTTTTCAGATATCAAGGCTCAATAAACTTGTATTCCTATTGTTTCAGGCACATTCTTATATATTTCCCTGCTCTTTCCTTTGAATTCACAGTGTTTGAACTACTTTTTACCAGGGATTGAAGCTCATTCACTGGATTTCCAAGTATTTACACAGTGTTTTCCCAAATATACCAGACTTTAAATGTAAATTCCTACTACATTGAAGACTGGCTTGATTATCGTGGTGATTTCTAAGAGTTTACCATACATTTATACTGTTATATCAGCTCTGTGAAGAAGAACTGATGTTTTATCATCTATAATCCTAAATTTAGAGCCCAATTACACTAAATTATAGAAGTAACCAGTATCACAATCAGTTTTCTGCGATTTGAACACAGTTTTCCCGTGAAAAACAGTGTTTTTCAGATATTAAGGCTCAATAAACTTGTATTCCTATTGTTTCAGGCACATTCTTATATATTTCTTTGCTCTTTCCTTTGAATTCACAGTGTTTGACCTACTTTTGACCATGGATTGAAGCTCATTCACTGGATTTCCAAGTATTTACACAGTGTTTTCCCAAATATACCAGACTTTAAATGTAAATTCTTACTACATTGAACACTGGCTTGACTATCATGGTGATTTCTTAGAGTTTTCAATACATTTATACTGTTATATCAGCTCTGTGAAGAAGAACTTATGATTCATCAACTTCTTGCTAAATCGCCAAGCTTTTACACTGAAATATAGAAGTAACCAGTATCGCACTCAGTTTTCTGCGATTTGAACACAGATTCTGCGGGAAAAAAGAGTGTTTATCAGATATTAAGGCTCAATAAACTTGTATTTGTATTGTTTCAGGCACATTCTTATGTATTTTCCTGCTCTATCCTTTGAATTCACAGTGTTTGAAATACTTTTGACCAGGGATTGAAGCTCATTCACTGGATTTCCAAGTATTTACACAGTGTTTTCCCAAATATACCAGACTTTAAATGTCACTTTTTACTACATTGAACACTGGCTTGACTATCATGGTGATTTCTTAGAGTTTTCAATACATTTATACTGTTATATCAGCTCTGTGAAGAAGAACTGATGTTTGATCAACTTCTTGCTAAATCGCCAAGCTTTTACACTGAAATAATAGAATTAACCAGAATCGCACTCAGTTTTCTGCCATTTGAACACAGTTTCCCCTGGAAAAACAGTGTTTTTCAGATATTAAGGCTCAATAAACTTGTATTCCTATTGTTTCAGGCACATTCTTATATATTGCCCTTCTCTTTCCTTTGAATTCACAGTGTTTGTCCTACTTTTGACCATGGATTGAAGCTCATTCACTGGATTTCCAAGTATTTACACAGTGTTTTCTCAAATATAACAGACTTTAAATGTACATCTTACTACATTGAAGAGTGGCTTGACTATCACTGTGATTTCTAAGAGTTCACAATACATTCATACTGTTATATCAGCTCTGTGAAGAAGAACTGATGTTTTATCATCTATATTCCTAAATTTAGAGCCCAATTACACTAAATTATAGAAGTAACCAGTATCGCACTCATATTTCTGCGATTTGAACACAGTTTCTGCGGGGAAAAAAGAGTGTTTATCAGATATTAAGGCTCAATAAACTTGTATTCCTATTGTTTCAGGCACATTCTTATGTATTTCCCTGCTCTATCCTTTGAATTCACAGTGTTTGACATACTTTTGACCAGGGATTGAAGCTCATTCACTGGATTTCCAAGTATTTACACAGTGTTTTCCCAAATATACCAGATATTAAATGTCAATTTTTACTACAATGAACACTGGCTTGACTATCATGGTGATTTCTTAGAGTTTTCAATACATTTATACTGTTATATCAGCTCTGTGAAGAAGAACTGATGTTTGATCAACTTCTTGCTAACTCGCCAAGCTTTTACACTGAAATATAGAATTAACCAGTATCGCACTCAGTTTTCTGCGATTTGAACACAGTTACCCCTGGAAAATCAGTGTTTTTCAGATATTAAGGCTCAATCAACTTGTATTCCTATTGTTTCAGGCACATTCTTATATATTTCCCTGCTCTTTCCTTTGAATTCACAGTGTTTGACCTACTTTTGACCATGGATTGAAGCTCATTCACTGGATTTCCAAGTATTTACAGTGTTTTCCCAAATATACCAGACTTTAAATGTCAATTTTTACTACAATGAACACTGGCTTGACTATCATGGTGATTTCTTAGAGTTTTCAATACATTTATACTGATATATCAGCTCTGTGAAGAAGAACTGATGTTTGATCAACTTCTTGCTAACTCGCCAAGCTTTTACACTGAAATATAGAATTAACCAGTATCGCACTCAGTTTTCTGCGATTTGAACACAGTTTCCCCTGGAAAATCAGTGTTTTTCAGATATCAAGGCTCAATAAACTTGTATTCCTATTGTTTCAGGCACATTCTTATATATTTCCCTGCTCTTTCCTTTGAATTCACAGTGTTTGACCTACTTTTGACCATGGATTGAAGCTCATTCACTGGATTTCCAAGTATTTACAGTGTTTTCCCAAATATACCAGACTTTAAATGTCAATTTTTACTACAATGAACACTGGCTTGACTATCATGGTGATTTCTTAGAGTTTTCAATACATTTATACTGATATATCAGCTCTGTGAAGAAGAACTGATGTTTGATCAACTTCTTGCTAACTCGCCAAGCTTTTACACTGAAATACAGAATTAACCAGTATCGCACTCAGTTTTCTGCGATTTGAACACAGTTTCCCCTGGAAAATCAGTGTTTTTCAGATATCAAGGCTCAATAAACTTGTATTCCTATTGTTTCAGGCACATTCTTATATATTTCCCTGCTCTTTCCTTTGAATTCACAGTGTTTGAACTACTTTTTACCAGGGATTGAAGCTCATTCACTGGATTTCCAAGTATTTACACAGTGTTTTCCCAAATATACCAGACTTTAAATGTAAATTCCTACTACATTGAAGACTGGCTTGATTATCGTGGTGATTTCTAAGAGTTTACCATACATTTATACTGTTATATCAGCTCTGTGAAGAAGAACTGATGTTTTATCATCTATAATCCTAAATTTAGAGCCCAATTACACTAAATTATAGAAGTAACCAGTATCGCAATCAGTTTTCTGCGATTTGAACACAGTTTTCCCGTGAAAAACAGTGTTTTTCAGATATTAAGGCTCAATAAACTTGTATTCCTATTGTTTCAGGCACATTCTTATATATTTCTTTGCTCTTTCCTTTGAATTCACAGTGTTTGACCTACTTTTGACCATGGATTGAAGCTCATTCACTGGATTTCCAAGTATTTACACAGTGTTTTCCCAAATATACCAGACTTTAAATGTAAATTCTTACTACATTGAACACTGGCTTGACTATCATGGTGATTTCTTAGAGTTTTCAATACATTTATACTGTTATATCAGCTCTGTGAAGAAGAACTTATGATTCATCAACTTCTTGCTAAATCGCCAAGCTTTTACACTGAAATATAGAAGTAACCAGTATCGCACTCAGTTTTCTGCGATTTGAACACAGATTCTGCGGGAAAAAAGAGTGTTTATCAGATATTAAGGCTCAATAAACTTGTATTTGTATTGTTTCAGGCACATTCTTATGTATTTTCCTGCTCTATCCTTTGAATTCACAGTGTTTGAAATACTTTTGACCAGGGATTGAAGCTCATTCACTGGATTTCCAAGTATTTACACAGTGTTTTCCCAAATATACCAGACTTTAAATGTCAATTTTTACTACATTGAACACTGGCTTGACTATCATGGTGATTTCTTAGAGTTTTCAATACATTTATACTGTTATATCAGCTCTGTGAAGAAGAACTGATGTTTGATCAACTTCTTGCTAACTCGCCAAGCTTTTACACTGAAATATAGAATTAACCAGTATCGCACTCAGTTTTCTGCGATTTGAACACAGTTTCCCCTGGAAAATCAGTGTTTTTCAGATATTAAGGCTCAATAAACTTGTATTCCTATTGTTTCAGGCACATTCTTATATATTTCCCTGCTCTTTCCTTTGAATTCACAGTGTTTGACCTACTTTTGACCATGGATTGAAGCTCATTCACTGGATTTCCAAGTATTTACAGTGTTTTCCCAAATATACCAGACTTTTAATGTCAATTTTTACTACAATGAACACTGGCTTGACTATCATGGTGATTTCTTAGAGTTTTCAATACATTTATACTGTTATATCAGCTCTGTGAAGAAGAACTGATGTTTGATCAACTTCTTGCTAACTCGCCAAGCTTTTACACTGAAATATAGAATTAACCAGTATCGCACTCAGTTTTCTGCGATTTGAACACAGTTTCCCCTGGAAAATCAGTGTTTTTCAGATATTAAGGCTCAATCAACTTGTATTCCTATTGTTTCAGGCACATTCTTATATATTTCCCTGCTCTTTCCTTTGAATTCACAGTGTTTGACCTACTTTTGACCATGGATTGAAGCTCATTCACTGGATTTCCAAGTATTTACAGTGTTTTCCCAAATATACCAGACTTTAAATGTCAATTTTTACTACAATGAACACTGGCTTGACTATCATGGTGATTTCTTAGAGTTTTCAATACATTTATACTGATATATCAGCTCTGTGAAGAAGAACTGATGTTTGATCAACTTCTTGCTAACTCGCCAAGCTTTTACACTGAAATATAGAATTAACCAGTATCGCACTCAGTTTTCTGCGATTTGAACACAGTTTCCCCTGGAAAATCAGTGTTTTTCAGATATTAAGGCTCAATAAACTTGTATTCCTATTGTTTCAGGCACATTCTTATATATTTCCCTGCTCTTTCCTTTGAATTCACAGTGTTTGACCTACTTTTGACCATGGATTGAAGCTCATTCACTGGATTTCCAAGTATTTACAGTGTTTTCCCAAATATACCAGACTTTAAATGTCAATTTTTACTACAATGAACACTGGCTTGACTATCATGGTGATTTCTTAGAGTTTTCAATACATTTATACTGTTATATCAGCTCTGTGAAGAAGAACTTATGATTCATCAACTTCTTGCTAAATCGCCAAGCTTTTACACTGAAATATAGAAGTAACCAGTATCGCACTCAGTTTTCTGCGATTTGAACACAGATTCTGCGGGAAAAAAGAGTGTTTATCAGATATTAAGGCTCAATAAACTTGTATTTGTATTGTTTCAGGCACATTCTTATGTATTTTCCTGCTCTATCCTTTGAATTCACAGTGTTTGAAATACTTTTGACCAGGGATTGAAGCTCATTCACTGGATTTCCAAGTATTTACACAGTGTTTTCCCAAATATACCAGACTTTAAATGTCAATTTTTACTACATTGAACACTGGCTTGACTATCATGGTGATTTCTTAGAGTTTTCAATACATTTATACTGTTATATCAGCTCTGTGAAGAAGAACTGATGTTTGATCAACTTCTTGCTAAATCGCCAAGCTTTTACACTGAAATAATAGAATTAACCAGAATCGCACTCAGTTTTCTGCCATTTGAACACAGTTTCCCCTGGAAAAACAGTGTTTTTCAGATATTAAGGCTCAATAAACTTGTATTCCTATTGTTTCAGGTACATTCTTATATATTGCCCTTCTCTTTCCTTTGAATTCACAGTGTTTGTCCTACTTTTGACCATGGATTGAAGCTCATTCACTGGATTTCCAAGTATTTACACAGTGTTTTCTCAAATATAACAGACTTTAAATGTACATCTTACTACATTGAAGAGTGGCTTGACTATCACTGTGATTTCTAAGAGTTCACAATACATTCATACTGTTATATCAGCTCTGTGAAGAAGAACAGATGTTTTATCATCTATATTCCTAAATTTAGAGCCCAATTACACTAAATTATAGAAGTAACCAGTATCGCACTCATATTTCTGCGATTTGAACACAGTTTCTGCGGGGAAAAAAGAGTGTTTATCAGATATTAAGGCTCAATAAACTTGTATTCCTATTGTTTCAGGCACATTCTTATGTATTTCCCTGCTCTATCCTTTGAATTCACAGTGTTTGACATACTTTTGACCAGGGATTGAAGCTCATTCACTGGATTTCCAAGTATTTACACAGTGTTTTCCCAAATATACCAGATATTAAATGTCAATTTTTACTACATTGAACACTGGCTTGACGATCATGGTGATTTTTTAGAGTTTTCAATACATTTATACTGTTATATCAGCTCTGTGAAGAAGAACTGATGTTTGATCAACTTCTTGCTAAATCGCCAAGCTTTTACACTGAAATATAGAAGTAACCAGTATCGCACTCAGTTTACTGTGATTTGAACACAGTTTCACCTGGAAAAACAGTGTTTTTCAGATATTAAGGCTCAATAAACTTGTATTCCTATTGTTTCAGGCACTTTCCTATATATTTCCCTAGCCTTTCCATTGAATTCACAGTGTTTGACCTACTTTTGACCAGGGATTGAAGCTCATTCACTGGATTTCCAAGTATTTACACAGTGTTTTCCCAAATATACCAGACTTTAAATGTAAATTCTTACTACATTGAAGACTGGCTTGATTATCGTGGTGATTTCTAAGAGTTTACCATACATTTATACTGTTATATCAGCTCTGTGAAGAAGAACTGATGTTTTATCACCTATATTCCTAAATTTAGAGCCCAATTACACTAAATTATAGAAGTAACCAGTATCGCACTCAGTTTTCTGCGAGTTGAACCCAGTTTTCCCGTGAAAAACAGTGTTTTTCAGATATTAAGGCTCAATAAACTTGTATTCCTATTGTTTCAGGCACATTCTTATATATTTCCCTGCTCTTTCCTTTGAATTCACAGTGTTTGACCTACTTTTGACCATGGATTGAAGCTCATTCACTGGATTTCCAAGTATTTACAGTGTTTTCCCAAATATACCAGACTTTAAATGTCAATTTTTACTACAATGAACACTGGCTTGACTATCATGGTGATTTCTTAGAGTTTTCAATACATTTATACTGTTATATCAGCTCTGTGAAGAAGAACTGATGTTTGATCAACTTCTTGCTAACTCGCCAAGCTTTTACACTGAAATATAGAATTAACCAGTATCGCACTCAGTTTTCTGCGATTTGAACACAGTTTCCCCTGGAAAATCAGTGTTTTTCAGATATTAAGGCTCAATCAACTTGTATTCCTATTGTTTCAGGCACATTCTTATATATTTCCCTGCTCTTTCCTTTGAATTCACAGTGTTTGACCTACTTTTGACCATGGATTGAAGCTCATTCACTGGATTTCCAAGTATTTACAGTGTTTTCCCAAATATACCAGACTTTAAATGTCAATTTTTACTACAATGAACACTGGCTTGACTATCATGGTGATTTCTTAGAGTTTTCAATACATTTATACTGATATATCAGCTCTGTGAAGAAGAACTGATGTTTGATCAACTTCTTGCTAACTCGCCAAGCTTTTACACTGAAATATAGAATTAACCAGTATCGCACTCAGTTTTCTGCGATTTGAACACAGTTTCCCCTGGAAAATCAGTGTTTTTCAGATATCAAGGCTCAATAAACTTGTATTCCTATTGTTTCAGGCACATTCTTATATATTTCCCTGCTCTTTCCTTTGAATTCACAGTGTTTGACCTACTTTTGACCATGGATTGAAGCTCATTCACTGGATTTCCAAGTATTTACAGTGTTTTCCCAAATATACCAGACTTTAAATGTCAATTTTTACTACAATGAACACTGGCTTGACTATCATGGTGATTTCTTAGAGTTTTCAATACATTTATACTGTTATATCAGCTCTGTGAAGAAGAACTTATGATTCATCAACTTCTTGCTAAATCGCCAAGCTTTTACACTGAAATATAGAAGTAACCAGTATCGCACTCAGTTTTCTGCGATTTGAACACAGATTCTGCGGGAAAAAAGAGTGTTTATCAGATATTAAGGCTCAATAAACTTGTATTTGTATTGTTTCAGGCACATTCTTATGTATTTTCCTGCTCTATCCTTTGAATTCACAGTGTTTGAAATACTTTTGACCAGGGATTGAAGCTCATTCACTGGATTTCCAAGTATTTACACAGTGTTTTCCCAAATATACCAGACTTTAAATGTCAATTTTTACTACATTGAACACTGGCTTGACTATCATGGTGATTTCTTAGAGTTTTCAATACATTTATACTGTTATATCAGCTCTGTGAAGAAGAACTGATGTTTGATCAACTTCTTGCTAAATCGCCAAGCTTTTACACTGAAATAATAGAATTAACCAGAATCGCACTCAGTTTTCTGCCATTTGAACACAGTTTCCCCTGGAAAAACAGTGTTTTTCAGATATTAAGGCTCAATAAACTTGTATTCCTATTGTTTCAGGTACATTCTTATATATTGCCCTTCTCTTTCCTTTGAATTCACAGTGTTTGTCCTACTTTTGACCATGGATTGAAGCTCATTCACTGGATTTCCAAGTATTTACACAGTGTTTTCTCAAATATAACAGACTTTAAATGTACATCTTACTACATTGAAGAGTGGCTTTACTATCACTGTGATTTCTAAGAGTTCACAATACATTCATACTGTTATATCAGCTCTGTGAAGAAGAACTGATGTTTTATCATCTATATTCCTAAATTTAGAGCCCAATTACACTAAATTATAGAAGTAACCAGTATCGCACTCATATTTCTGCGATTTGAACACAGTTTCTGCGGGGAAAAAAGAGTGTTTATCAGATATTAAGGCTCAATAAACTTGTATTCCTATTGTTTCAGGCACATTCTTATGTATTTCCCTGCTCTATCCTTTGAATTCACAGTGTTTGACATACTTTTGACCAGGGATTGAAGCTCATTCACTGGATTTCCAAGTATTTACACAGTGTTTTCCCAAATATACCAGATATTAAATGTCAATTTTTACTACATTGAACACTGGCTTGACGATCATGGTGATTTTTTAGAGTTTTCAATACATTTATACTGTTATATCAGCTCTGTGAAGAAGAACTGATGTTTGATCAACTTCTTGCTAAATCGCCAAGCTTTTACACTGAAATATAGAAGTAACCAGTATCGCACTCAGTTTACTGTGATTTGAACACAGTTTCACCTGGAAAAACAGTGTTTTTCAGATATTAAGGCTCAATAAACTTGTATTCCTATTGTTTCAGGCACTTTCCTATATATTTCCCTAGCCTTTCCATTGAATTCACAGTGTTTGACCTACTTTTGACCAGGGATTGAAGCTCATTCACTGGATTTCCAAGTATTTACACAGTGTTTTCCCAAATATACCAGACTTTAAATGTAAATTCTTACTACATTGAAGACTGGCTTGATTATCGTGGTGATTTCTAAGAGTTTACCATACATTTATACTGTTATATCAGCTCTGTGAAGAAGAACTGATGTTTTATCACCTATATTCCTAAATTTAGAGCCCAATTACACTAAATTATAGAAGTAACCAGTATCGCACTCAGTTTTCTGCGAGTTGAACCCAGTTTTCCCGTGAAAAACAGTGTTTTTCAGATATTAAGGCTCAATAAACTTGTATTCCTATTGTTTCAGGCACATTCTTATATATTTCCCTGCTCTTTCCTTTGAATTCACAGTGTTTGACCTACTTTTGACCATGGATTGAAGCTCATTCACTGGATTTCCAAGTATTTACAGTGTTTTCCCAAATATACCAGACTTTAAATGTCAATTTTTACTACAATGAACACTGGCTTGACTATCATGGTGATTTCTTAGAGTTTTCAATACATTTATACTGTTATATCAGCTCTGTGAAGAAGAACTGATGTTTGATCAACTTCTTGCTAACTCGCCAAGCTTTTACACTGAAATATAGAATTAACCAGTATCGCACTCAGTTTTCTGCGATTTGAACACAGTTTCCCCTGGAAAATCAGTGTTTTTCAGATATTAAGGCTCAATCAACTTGTATTCCTATTGTTTCAGGCACATTCTTATATATTTCCCTGCTCTTTCCTTTGAATTCACAGTGTTTGACCTACTTTTGACCATGGATTGAAGCTCATTCACTGGATTTCCAAGTATTTACAGTGTTTTCCCAAATATACCAGACTTTAAATGTCAATTTTTACTACAATGAACACTGGCTTGACTATCATGGTGATTTCTTAGAGTTTTCAATACATTTATACTGATATATCAGCTCTGTGAAGAAGAACTGATGTTTGATCAACTTCTTGCTAACTCGCCAAGCTTTTACACTGAAATATAGAATTAACCAGTATCGCACTCAGTTTTCTGCGATTTGAACACAGTTTCCCCTGGAAAATCAGTGTTTTTCAGATATCAAGGCTCAATAAACTTGTATTCCTATTGTTTCAGGCACATTCTTATATATTTCCCTGCTCTTTCCTTTGAATTCACAGTGTTTGACCTACTTTTGACCATGGATTGAAGCTCATTCACTGGATTTCCAAGTATTTACAGTGTTTTCCCAAATATACCAGACTTTAAATGTCAATTTTTACTACAATGAACACTGGCTTGACTATCATGGTGATTTCTTAGAGTTTTCAATACATTTATACTGATATATCAGCTCTGTGAAGAAGAACTGATGTTTGATCAACTTCTTGCTAAATCGCCAAGCTTTTACACTGAAATACAGAATTAACCAGTATCGCACTCAGTTTTCTGCGATTTGAACACAGTTTCCCCTGGAAAATCAGTGTTTTTCAGATATCAAGGCTCAATAAACTTGTATTCCTATTGTTTCAGGCACATTCTTATATATTTCCCTGCTCTTTCCTTTGAATTCACAGTGTTTGAACTACTTTTTACCAGGGATTGAAGCTCATTCACTGGATTTCCAAGTATTTACACAGTGTTTTCCCAAATATACCAGACTTTAAATGTAAATTCCTACTACATTGAAGACTGGCTTGATTATCGTGGTGATTTCTAAGAGTTTACCATACATTTATACTGTTATATCAGCTCTGTGAAGAAGAACTGATGTTTTATCATCTATAATCCTAAATTTAGAGCCCAATTACACTAAATTATAGAAGTAACCAGTATCACAATCAGTTTTCTGCGATTTGAACACAGTTTTCCCGTGAAAAACAGTGTTTTTCAGATATTAAGGCTCAATAAACTTGTATTCCTATTGTTTCAGGCACATTCTTATATATTTCTTTGCTCTTTCCTTTGAATTCACAGTGTTTGACCTACTTTTGACCATGGATTGAAGCTCATTCACTGGATTTCCAAGTATTTACACAGTGTTTTCCCAAATATACCAGACTTTAAATGTAAATTCTTACTACATTGAACACTGGCTTGACTATCATGGTGATTTCTTAGAGTTTTCAATACATTTATACTGTTATATCAGCTCTGTGAAGAACTTATGATTCATCAACTTCTTGCTAAATCGCCAAGCTTTCACACTGAAATATAGAAGTAACCAGTATCGCACTCAGTTTTCTGCGATTTGAACACAGTTTCCCCTGGAAAATCAGTGTTTTTCAGATATTAAGGCTCAATCAACTTGTATTCCTATTGTTTCAGGCACATTCTTATATATTTCCCTGCTCTTTCCTTTGAATTCACAGTGTTTGACCTACTTTTGACCATGGATTGAAGCTCATTCACTGGATTTCCAAGTATTTACAGTGTTTTCCCAAATATACCAGACTTTAAATGTCAATTTTTACTACAATGAACACTGGCTTGACTATCATGGTGATTTCTTAGAGTTTTCAATACATTTATACTGATATATCAGCTCTGTGAAGAAGAACTGATGTTTGATCAACTTCTTGCTAACTCGCCAAGCTTTTACACTGAAATATAGAATTAACCAGTATCGCACTCAGTTTTCTGCGATTTGAACACAGTTTCCCCTGGAAAATCAGTGTTTTTCAGATATCAAGGCTCAATAAACTTGTATTCCTATTGTTTCAGGCACATTCTTATATATTTCCCTGCTCTTTCCTTTGAATTCACAGTGTTTGAACTACTTTTTACCAGGGATTGAAGCTCATTCACTGGATTTCCAAGTATTTACACAGTGTTTTCCCAAATATACCAGACTTTAAATGTAAATTCCTACTACATTGAAGACTGGCTTGATTATCGTGGTGATTTCTAAGAGTTTACCATACATTTATACTGTTATATCAGCTCTGTGAAGAAGAACTGATGTTTTATCATCTATAATCCTAAATTTAGAGCCCAATTACACTAAATTATAGAAGTAACCAGTATCGCAATCAGTTTTCTGCGATTTGAACACAGTTTTCCCGTGAAAAACAGTGTTTTTCAGATATTAAGGCTCAATAAACTTGTATTCCTATTGTTTCAGGCACATTCTTATATATTTCTTTGCTCTTTCCTTTGAATTCACAGTGTTTGACCTACTTTTGACCATGGATTGAAGCTCATTCACTGGATTTCCAAGTATTTACACAGTGTTTTCCCAAATATACCAGACTTTAAATGTAAATTCTTACTACATTGAACACTGGCTTGACTATCATGGTGATTTCTTAGAGTTTTCAATACATTTATACTGTTATATCAGCTCTGTGAAGAAGAACTTATGATTCATCAACTTCTTGCTAAATCGCCAAGCTTTTACACTGAAATATAGAAGTAACCAGTATCGCACTCAGTTTTCTGCGATTTGAACACAGTTTCCCCTGGAAAATCAGTGTTTTTCAGATATTAAGGCTCAATCAACTTGTATTCCTATTGTTTCAGGCACATTCTTATATATTTCCCTGCTCTTTCGTTTGAATTCACAGTGTTTGACCTACTTTTGACCAGGGATTGAAGCTCATTCACTGGATTTCCAAGTATTTACAGTGTTTTCCCAAATATACCAGACTTTAAATGTCAATTTTTACTACAATGAACACTGGCTTGACTATCATGGTGATTTCTTAGAGTTTTCAATACATTTATACTGATATATCAGCTCTGTGAAGAAGAACTGATGTTTGATCAACTTCTTGCTAACTCGCCAAGCTTTTACACTGAAATATAGAATTAACCAGTATCGCACTCAGTTTTCTGCGATTTGAACACAGTTTCCCCTGGAAAATCAGTGTTTTTCAGATATCAAGGCTCAATAAACTTGTATTCCTATTGTTTCAGGCACATTCTTATATATTTCCCTGCTCTTTCCTTTGAATTCACAGTGTTTGAACTACTTTTTACCAGGGATTGAAGCTCATTCACTGGATTTCCAAGTATTTACACAGTGTTTTCCCAAATATACCAGACTTTAAATGTAAATTCCTACTACATTGAAGACTGGCTTGATTATCGTGGTGATTTCTAAGAGTTTACCATACATTTATACTGTTATATCAGCTCTGTGAAGAAGAACTGATGTTTTATCATCTATAATCCTAAATTTAGAGCCCAATTACACTAAATTATAGAAGTAACCAGTATCGCAATCAGTTTTCTGCGATTTGAACACAGTTTTCCCGTGAAAAACAGTGTTTTTCAGATATTAAGGCTCAATCAACTTGTATTCCTATTGTTTCAGGCACATTCTTATATATTTCTTTGCTCTTTCCTTTGAATTCACAGTGTTTGACCTACTTTTGACCATGGATTGAAGCTCATTCACTGGATTTCCAAGTATTTACACAGTGTTTTCCCAAATATACCAGACTTTAAATGTAAATTCTTACTACATTGAACACTGGCTTGACTATCATGGTGATTTCTTAGAGTTTTCAATACATTTATACTGTTATATCAGCTCTGTGAAGAAGAACTTATGATTCATCAACTTCTTGCTAAATCGCCAAGCTTTTACACTGAAATATAGAAGTAACCAGTATCGCACTCAGTTTTCTGCGATTTGAACACAGTTTCCCCTGGAAAATCAGTGTTTTTCAGATATTAAGGCTCAATAAACTTGTATTCCTATTGTTTCAGGCACATTCTTATATATTTCCCTGCTCTTTCCTTTGAATTCACAGTGTTTGACCTACTTTTGACCATGGATTGAAGCTCATTCACTGGATTTCCAAGTATTTACAGTGTTTTCCCAAATATACCAGACTTTAAATGTCAATTTTTACTACAATGAACACTGGCTTGACTATCATGGTGATTTCTTAGAGTTTTCAATACATTTATACTGTTATATCAGCTCTGTGAAGAAGAACTGATGTTTGATCAACTTCTTGCTAACTCGCCAAGCTTTTACACTGAAATATAGAATTAACCAGTATCGCACTCAGTTTTCTGCGATTTGAACACAGTTTCCCCTGGAAAATCAGTGTTTTTCAGATATTAAGGCTCAATCAACTTGTATTCCTATTGTTTCAGGCACATTCTTATATATTTCCCTGCTCTTTCCTTTGAATTCACAGTGTTTGACCTACTTTTGACCATGGATTGAAGCTCATTCACTGGATTTCCAAGTATTTACAGTGTTTTCCCAAATATACCAGACTTTAAATGTCAATTTTTACTACAATGAACACTGGCTTGACTATCATGGTGATTTCTTAGAGTTTTCAATACATTTATACTGATATATCAGCTCTGTGAAGAAGAACTGATGTTTGATCAACTTCTTGCTAACTCGCCAAGCTTTTACACTGAAATATAGAATTAACCAGTATCGCACTCAGTTTTCTGCGATTTGAACACAGTTTCCCCTGGAAAATCAGTGTTTTTCAGATATCAAGGCTCAATAAACTTGTATTCCTATTGTTTCAGGCACATTCTTATATATTTCCCTGCTCTTTCCTTTGAATTCACAGTGTTTGAACTACTTTTTACCAGGGATTGAAGCTCATTCACTGGATTTCCAAGTATTTACACAGTGTTTTCCCAAATATACCAGACTTTAAATGTAAATTCCTACTACATTGAAGACTGGCTTGATTATCGTGGTGATTTCTAAGAGTTTACCATACATTTATACTGTTATATCAGCTCTGTGAAGAAGAACTGATGTTTTATCATCTATAATCCTAAATTTAGAGCCCAATTACACTAAATTATAGAAGTAACCAGTATCGCAATCAGTTTTCTGCGATTTGAACACAGTTTCCCCTGGAAAATCAGTGTTTTTCAGATATCAAGGCTCAATAAACTTGTATTCCTATTGTTTCAGGCACATTCTTATATATTTCCCTGCTCTTTCCTTTGAATTCACAGTGTTTGAACTACTTTTTACCAGGGATTGAAGCTCATTCACTGGATTTCCAAGTATTTACACAGTGTTTTCCCAAATATACCAGACTTTAAATGTAAATTCCTACTACATTGAAGACTGGCTTGATTATCGTGGTGATTTCTAAGAGTTTACCATACATTTATACTGTTATATCAGCTCTGTGAAGAAGAACTGATGTTTTATCATCTATAATCCTAAATTTAGAGCCCAATTACACTAAATTATAGAAGTAACCAGTATCGCAATCAGTTTTCTGCGATTTGAACACAGTTTTCCCGTGAAAAACAGTGTTTTTCAGATATTAAGGCTCAATAAACTTGTATTCCTATTGTTTCAGGCACAGTCTTATATATTTCTTTGCTCTTTCCTTTGAATTCACAGTGTTTGACCTACTTTTGACCATGGATTGAAGCTCATTCACTGGATTTCCAAGTATTTACACAGTGTTTTCCCAAATATACCAGACTTTAAATGTAAATTCTTACTACATTGAACACTGGCTTGACTATCATGGTGATTTCTTAGAGTTTTCAATACATTTATACTGTTATATCAGCTCTGTGAAGAACTTATGATTCATCAACTTCTTGCTAAATCGCCAAGCTTTTACACTGAAATATAGAAGTAACCAGTATCGCACTCAGTTTTCTGCGATTTGAACACAGTTTCCCCTGGAAAATCAGTGTTTTTCAGATATTAAGGCTCAATCAACTTGTATTCCTATTGTTTCAGGCACATTCTTATATATTTCCCTGCTCTTTCCTTTGAATTCACAGTGTTTGACCTACTTTTGACCATGGATTGAAGCTCATTCACTGGATTTCCAAGTATTTACAGTGTTTTCCCAAATATACCAGACTTTAAATGTCAATTTTTACTACAATGAACACTGGCTTGACTATCATGGTGATTTCTTAGAGTTTTCAATACATTTATACTGATATATCAGCTCTGTGAAGAAGAACTGATGTTTGATCAACTTCTTGCTAACTCGCCAAGCTTTTACACTGAAATATAGAATTAACCAGTATCGCACTCAGTTTTCTGCGATTTGAACACAGTTTCCCCTGGAAAATCAGTGTTTTTCAGATATCAAGGCTCAATAAACTTGTATTCCTATTGTTTCAGGCACATTCTTATATATTTCCCTGCTCTTTCCTTTGAATTCACAGTGTTTGAACTACTTTTTACCAGGGATTGAAGCTCATTCACTGGATTTCCAAGTATTTACACAGTGTTTTCCCAAATATACCAGACTTTAAATGTAAATTCCTACTACATTGAAGACTGGCTTGATTATCGTGGTGATTTCTAAGAGTTTACCATACATTTATACTGTTATATCAGCTCTGTGAAGAAGAACTGATGTTTTATCATCTATAATCCTAAATTTAGAGCCCAATTACACTAAATTATAGAAGTAACCAGTATCGCAATCAGTTTTCTGCGATTTGAACACAGTTTTCCCGTGAAAAACAGTGTTTTTCAGATATTAAGGCTCAATAAACTTGTATTCCTATTGTTTCAGGCACATTCTTATATATTTCTTTGCTCTTTCCTTTGAATTCACAGTGTTTGACCTACTTTTGACCATGGATTGAAGCTCATTCACTGGATTTCCAAGTATTTACACAGTGTTTTCCCAAATATACCAGACTTTAAATGTAAATTCTTACTACATTGAACACTGGCTTGACTATCATGGTGATTTCTTAGAGTTTTCAATACATTTATACTGTTATATCAGCTCTGTGAAGAAGAACTTATGATTCATCAACTTCTTGCTAAATCGCCAAGCTTTTACACTGAAATATAGAAGTAACCAGTATCGCACTCAGTTTTCTGCGATTTGAACACAGATTCTGCGGGAAAAAAGAGTGTTTATCAGATATTAAGGCTCAATAAACTTGTATTTGTATTGTTTCAGGCACATTCTTATGTATTTTCCTGCTCTATCCTTTGAATTCACAGTGTTTGAAATACTTTTTACCAGGGATTGAAGCTCATTCACTGGATTTCCAAGTATTTACACAGTGTTTTCCCAAATATACCAGACTTTAAATGTAAATTCCTACTACATTGAAGACTGGCTTGATTATCGTGGTGATTTCTAAGAGTTTACCATACATTTATACTGTTATATCAGCTCTGTGAAGAAGAACTGATGTTTTATCATCTATAATCCTAAATTTAGAGCCCAATTACACTAAATTATAGAAGTAACCAGTATCGCAATCAGTTTTCTGCGATTTGAACACAGTTTTCCCGTGAAAAACAGTGTTTTTCAGATATTAAGGCTCAATAAACTTGTATTCCTATTGTTTCAGGCACATTCTTATATATTTCTTTGCTCTTTCCTTTGAATTCACAGTGTTTGACCTACTTTTGACCATGGATTGAAGCTCATTCACTGGATTTCCAAGTATTTACACAGTGTTTTCCCAAATATACCAGACTTTAAATGTAAATTCTTACTACATTGAACACTGGCTTGACTATCATGGTGATTTCTTAGAGTTTTCAATACATTTATACTGTTATATCAGCTCTGTGAAGAAGAACTTATGATTCATCAACTTCTTGCTAAATCGCCAAGCTTTTACACTGAAATATAGAAGTAACCAGTATCGCACTCAGTTTTCTGCGATTTGAACACAGTTTCCCCTGGAAAATCAGTGTTTTTCAGATATTAAGGCTCAATAAACTTGTATTCCTATTGTTTCAGGCACATTCTTATATATTTCCCTGCTCTTTCCTTTGAATTCACAGTGTTTGACCTACTTTTGACCATGGATTGAAGCTCATTCACTGGATTTCCAAGTATTTACACAGTGTTTTCCCAAATATACCAGACTTTAAATGTCAATTTTTACTACAATGAACACTGGCTTGACTATCATGGTGATTTCTTAGAGTTTTCAATACATTTATACTGATATATCAGCTCTGTGAAGAAGAACTGATGTTTGATCAACTTCTTGCTAACTCGCCAAGCTTTTACACTGAAATATAGAATTAACCAGTATCGCACTCAGTTTTCTGCGATTTGAACACAGTTTCCCCTGGAAAATCAGTGTTTTTCAGATATCAAGGCTCAATAAACTTGTATTCCTATTGTTTCAGGCACATTCTTATATATTTCCCTGCTCTTTCCTTTGAATTCACAGTGTTTGAACTACTTTTTACCAGGGATTGAAGCTCATTCACTGGATTTCCAAGTATTTACACAGTGTTTTCCCAAATATACCAGACTTTAAATGTAAATTCCTACTACATTGAAGACTGGCTTGATTATCGTGGTGATTTCTAAGAGTTTACCATACATTTATACTGTTATATCAGCTCTGTGAAGAAGAACTGATGTTTTATCATCTATAATCCTAAATTTAGAGCCCAATTACACTAAATTATAGAAGTAACCAGTATCGCAATCAGTTTTCTGCGATTTGAACACAGTTTTCCCGTGAAAAACAGTGTTTTTCAGATATTAAGGCTCAATAAACTTGTATTCCTATTGTTTCAGGCACATTCTTATATATTTCTTTGCTCTTTCCTTTGAATTCACAGTGTTTGACCTACTTTTGACCATGGATTGAAGCTCATTCACTGGATTTCCAAGTATTTACACAGTGTTTTCCCAAATATACCAGACTTTAAATGTAAATTCTTACTACATTGAACACTGGCTTGACTATCATGGTGATTTCTTAGAGTTTTCAATACATTTATACTGTTATATCAGCTCTGTGAAGAAGAACTTATGATTCATCAACTTCTTGCTAAATCGCCAAGCTTTTACACTGAAATATAGAAGTAACCAGTATCGCACTCAGTTTTCTGCGATTTGAACACAGATTCTGCGGGAAAAAAGAGTGTTTATCAGATATTAAGGCTCAATAAACTTGTATTTGTATTGTTTCAGGCACATTCTTATGTATTTTCCTGCTCTATCCTTTGAATTCACAGTGTTTGAAATACTTTTGGCCAGGGATTGAAGCTCATTCACTGGATTTCCAAGTATTTACACAGTGTTTTCCCAAATATACCAGACTTTAAATGTCAATTTTTACTACATTGAACACTGGCTTGACTATCATGGTGATTTCTTAGAGTTTTCAATACATTTATACTGTTATATCAGCTCTGTGAAGAAGAACTAATGTTTGATCAACTTCTTGCTAAATCGCCAAGCTTTTACACTGAAATATAGAATTAACCAGTATCGCACTCAGTTTTCTGCGATTTGAACATAGTTTCCCCTGGAAAAACAGTGTTTTTCAGATATTAAGGCTCAATAAACTTGTATTCCTATTGTTTCAGGCACATTCTTATATATTACCCTGCTCTTTCCTTTGAATTCACAGTGTTTGTCCTACTTTTGACCATGGATTGAAGCTCATTCACTGGATTTCCAAGTATTTACACAGTGTTTTCTCAAATATAACAGACTTTAAATGTAAATCTTACTACATTGAAGAGTGGCTTGACTATCACTGTGATTTCTAAGAGTTCACAATACATTCATACTTTTATATCAGCTCTGTGAAGAAGAACTGATGTTTTATCATCTATATTCCTAAATTTAGAGCCCAATTACACTAAATTATAGAAGTAACCAGTATCGCACTCAGTTTTCTGCGATTTGAACACAGTTTTCCCGTGAAAAAGAGTGTTTTTCAGATATTAAGGCTCAATAAACTTGTATTCCTACTGTTTCAGGCACATTCCTATATATTTCCCTGCTCTTTCCTTTGAATTCACAGTGTTTGAACTACTTTGACCATGGATTGAAGCTCATTCACTGGATTTCCAAGTATTTACAGTGTTTTCCCAAATATACCACACTTTAAATGTAAATTCTTACTACATTGAACACTGGCTTGACTATCATGGTGATTTCTTAGAGTTTTCAATACATTTATACTGTTATATCAGCTCTGTGAAGAAGAACTTATGATTCATCAACTTCTTGCTAAATCGCCAAGCTTTTACACTGAAATATAGAAGTAACCAGTATCGCACTCAGTTTTCTGCGATTTGAACACAGTTTCTGCGGGAAAAAAGAGTGTTTATCAGATATTAAGGCTCAATAAACTTGTATTCCTATTGCTTCAGTCACATTCTTATATATTTCCCTACTCTTTCCTTTGAATAAACAGTGTTTGACTTAGTTTTGACCAGTTATTGAAGCTCATTCCAAGGATTTCCAAGTATTTATACAGCGTTTTGCCAAATATACCAGATTTTAAAGTAAATTCTTACTACATTAACGACTGGCTTTACTATCATGGTGATTTCTAAGACTTATCCATAGATTTATACTGTTATATCAGCTCTGTGAAGAAGAACTTATGATTCATCAAATTCTTGCTAAATCGCCAAGCTTTTACACTGAAATATAGAATTAACCAGTATCGCACTCAGTTTTCTGCGATTTGAACACAGTTTCCCCTGGAAAATCATTGTTTTTCAGATATTAAGGCTCAATAAACTTGTATTCCTATTGTTTCAGGCACATTCTTATATATTTCCCTGCTCTTTCCTTTGAATTCACAGTGTTTGACCTACTTTTGACCATGGATTGAAGCTCATTCACTGGATTTCCAAGTATTTACACAGTGTTTTCCCAAATATACCAGACTTTAAATGTAAATTCTTACTACATTGAAGACTGGCTTGATTATCGTGGTGATTTCTAAGAGTTTACCATACATTTATACTGTTATATCAGCTCTGTGAAGAAGAACTGATGTTTTATCATATATAATCCTAAATTTAGAGCCCAATTACACTAAATTATAGAAGTAACCAGTATCGCACTCAGTTTTCTGCGATTTGAACACAGTTTTCCCGTGAAAAACAGTGTTTTTCAGATATTAAGGCTCAATAAACTTGTATTCCTATTGTTTCAGGCACATTCTTATATATTTCCCTGCTCTATCCTTTGAATTCACAGTGTTTGACCTAATTTTGACCATGGATTGAAGCTCATTCACTGGATTTCCAAGTATTTACAGTGTTTTCCCAAATATACCAGACTTTAAATGTCAATTTTTACTACATTGAACACAAGCTTGACTATCATGGTGATTTCTTAGAGTTTTCAATACATTTATACTGTTATATCAGCTCTGTGAAGAAGAACTGATGTTTGATCATCTTCTTGCTAACTCGCCAAGCTTTTACACTGAAATATAGAATTAACCATTATCGCACTCAGTTTTCTGCGATTTGAACACGTTTCCCCTGGAAAATCAGTGTTTTTCAGATATTGAGGCTCAATAAACTTGTATTCCTATTGTTTCAGGCACATTCTTATATATTACCCTGCTCTTTCCTTTGAATTCACAGTGTTTGTCCTACTTTTGACCATGGATTGAAGCTCATTCACTGGATTTCCAAGTATTTACACAGTGTTTTCTCAAATATAACAGACTTTAAATGTAAATTCTTACTACATTGAAGAGTGGCTTGACTATCACGGTTATTTCTAAGAGTTAACAATACATTCATACTTTTATATCAGCTCTGTGAAGAAGAACTGATGTTTTATCATCTATATTCCTAAATTTAGAGCCCAATTACACTAAATTATAGAAGTAACCAGTATCGCACTCAGTTTTCTGCGATTTGAATACAGTTTTCCCGTGAAAAACAGTGTTTTTCAGATATTAAGGCTCAATAAACTTGTATTCCTATTGTTTCAGGCACATTCTTATATATTTCCCTGCTCTTTCCTTTGAATTCACAGTGTTTGACCTACTTTTGACCATGGATTGAAGCTCATTCACTGGATTTCCAAGTATTTTCAGTGTTTTCCCAAATATACCAGACTTTAAATGTCAATTTTTACTAAAATGAACACTGGCTTGACTATCATGGTGATTTCTTAGAGTTTTCAATACATTTATACTGTTATATCAGCTCTGTGAAGAAGAACTGATGTTTGATCATCTTCTTGCTAACTCGCCAAGCTTTTACACTGAAATATAGAATTAACCATTATCGCACTCAGTTTTCTGCGATTTGAACACGTTTCCCCTGGAAAATCAGTGTTTTTCAGATATTGAGGCTCAATAAACTTGTATTCCTATTGTTTCAGGCACATTCTTATATATTACCCTGCTCTTTCCTTTGAATTCACAGTGTTTGTCCTACTTTTGACCATGGATTGAAGCTCATTCACTGGATTTCCAAGTATTTACACAGTGTTTTCTCAAATATAACAGACTTTAAATGTAAATTCTTACTACATTGAAGAGTGGCTTGACTATCACGGTTATTTCTAAGAGTTAACAATACATTCATACTTTTATATCAGCTCTGTGAAGAAGAACTGATGTTTTATCATCTATATTCCTAAATTTAGAGCCCAATTACACTAAATTATAGAAGTAACCAGTATCGCACTCAGTTTTCTGCGATTTGAATACAGTTTTCCCGTGAAAAACAGTGTTTTTCAGATATTAAGGCTCAATAAACTTGTATTCCTATTGTTTCAGGCACATTCTTATATATTTCCCTGCTCTTTCCTTTGAATTCACAGTGTTTGACCTACTTTTGACCATGGATTGAAGCTCATTCACTGGATTTCCAAGTATTTTCAGTGTTTTCCCAAATATACCAGACTTTAAATGTCAATTTTTACTAAAATGAACACTGGCTTGACTATCATGGTGATTTCTTAGAGTTTTCAATACATTTATACTGTTATATCAGCTCTGTGAAGAAGAACTGATGTTTGATCAACCTCTTGCTAACTCGCCAAGCTTTTACACTGAAATATAGAATTAACCAGTATCGCACTCAGTTTTCTGCGATTTGAACACAGTTTCTCCTGGAAAATCAGTGTTTTTCAGATATTAAGGCTCAATAAACTTGTATTCCTATTGTTTCAGGCACATTCTTATATATTTCCCTGCTCTTTCTTTTGAATTCACAGTGTTTGAACTACTTTTTACCAGGGATTGAAGCTCATTCACTGGATTTCCAAGTATTTACACAGTGTTTTCCCAAATATACCAGACTTTAAATGTAAATTCCTACTACATTGAAGACTGGCTTGATTATCGTGGTGATTTCTAAGAGTTTACCATACATTTATACTGTTATATCAGCTCTGTGAAGAAGAACTGATGTTTTATCATCTATAATCCTAAATTTAGAGCCCAATTACACTAAATTATAGAAGTAACCAGTATCGCAATCAGTTTTCTGCGATTTGAACACAGTTTCCACTGGAAAAACAGTGTTTTTCAGATATTAAGGCTCAATAAACTTGTATTCCTATTGTTTCAGGCAAATTCTTATATATTTCCTTACTCTTTCCTTTGAATAAACAGTGTTTGACTTAGTTTTGACCAGTTATTGAAGCTCATTCAAAGGAATTCCAAGTATTTACACAGTGTTTTCTCAAATATAACAGACATTAAATGTAAATTCTTACTACATTGAAGAGTGGCTTGATTATCGTGGTGATTTCTAAGAGTTCACAATACATTCATACTTTTATATCAGCTCTGTGAAGAAGAACTGATGTTTTATCATCTATATTCCTAAATTTAGAGCCCAATTACACTAAATTATAGAAGTAACCAGTATCGCACTCAGTTTTCTGCGATTTGAACACAGTTTTCCCGTGAAAAACAGTGTTTTTCAGATATTAAGGCTCAATAAACTTGTATTCCTATTGTTTCAGGCACATTCTTATATATTTCCCTGCTCTTTCCTTTGAATTCACAGTGTTTGACCTACTTTTGACCATGGATTGAAGCTCATTCACTGGATTTCCAAGTATTTACACAGTGTTTTCCTAAATATACCAGACTTTGCATGTAAATTCTTACTACATTGAAGACTGGCTTTACTATCATGGTGATTTCTAAGAGTTTTCCCTACATTTATACTGTTATATCAGCTCTGTGAAGAAGAACTGATGTTTGATCAACTTCTTGCTAAATCGCCAAGCTTTTACACTGAAATATAGAATTAACCAGTATCGCACTCAGTTTTCTGCCATTTGAACACAGTTTCCCCTGGAAAATCAGTGTTTTTCAGATATTAAGGCTCAATAAACTTGTATTCCTATTGTTTCAGGCACATTCTTATATATTTCCCAGCTTTTTCCTTTGAATTCACAGTGTTTGACCTACTTTTGACCATGGATTGAAGCTCATTCACTGGATTTCCAAGTATTTACACAGTGTTTTCCCAAATATACCAGACTTTACATGTAAATTCTTACTACAATGAAGACTGGCTTTACTATCATGGTGATTTCTAAGAGTTTTCCATACATTTATACTGTTATATCAGCTCTGTGAAGAAGAACTGATGTTTGATCAACTTCTTGCTAAATCGCCAAGCTTTTACACTGAAATATAGAAGTAACCAGTATCGCACTCAGTTTTCTGCCTTTTGAACACAGTTTCTGCGGGAAAAAAGAGTGTTTATCAGATATTAAGGCTCAATAAACTTGTATTCCTATTGCTTCAGTCACATTCTTATATATTTCCCTACTCTTTCCTTTGAATAAACAGTGTTTGACTTAGTTTTGACCAGTTATTGAAGCTCATTCCAAGGATTTCCAAGTATTTATACAGCGTTTTGCCAAATATACCAGATTTTAAAGTAAATTCTTACTACATTAAAGACTGGCTTTACTATCATGTTGATTTCTAAGACTTTTCCATACATTTATACTGTTATATCAGCTCTGTGAAGAAGAACTTATGATTCATCAACTTCTTGCTAAATCGCCAAGCTTTTACACTGAAATATAGAATTAACCAGTATCGCACTCAGTTTTCTGCGATTTAACACAGTTTCCCTGGAAAATCAGTGTTTTTCAGATATTAAGGCTCAATAAACTTGTATTCCTATTGTTTCAGGCACATTCTTATATATTTCCCTGCTCTTTCCTTTGAATTCACAGTGTTTGACCTACTTTTGACCATGGATTGAAGCTCATTCACTGGATTTCCAAGTATTTACACAGTGTTTTCCCAAATATACCAGACTTTAAATGTAAATTCTTACTACATTGAAGACTGGCTTGATTATCGTGGTGATTTCTAAGAGTTTACCATAAATTTATACTGTTATATCAGCTCTGTGAAGAAGAACTGATGTTTTATCATATATAATCCTAAATTTAGAGCCCAATTACACTAAATTATAGAAGTAACCAGTATCGCACTCAGTTTTCTGCGAGTTGAACACAGTTTTCCCGTGAAAAACAGTGTTTTTCAGATATTAAGGCTCAATAAACTTGTATTCCTATTGTTTCAGGCACATTCTTATATATTTCCTTGCTCTTTCCTTTGAATTCACAGTGTTTGACCTACTTTTGACCATGGATTGAAGCTCATTCACTGGATTTCCAAGTATTTACACAGTGTTTTCCCAAATATACCAGACTTTAAATGTAAATTCTTACTACATTGAACACTGGCTTGACTATCATGGTGATTTCTTAGAGTTTTCAATACATTTATACTGTTATATATCAGCTCTGTGAAGAAGAACTTATGATTCATCAACTTCTTGCTAAATTGCCAAGCTTTTACACTGAAATATAGAAGTAACCAGTATCGCACTCAGTTTTCTGCGATTTGAACACAGTTTCTGCGGGAAAAAAGAGTGTTTATCAGATATTAAGGCTCAATAAACTTGTATTCGTATTGTTTCAGGCACATTCTTATGTATTTTCCTGCTCTATCCTTTGAATTCAAGTGTTTGAAATACTTTTGACCAGTGATTGAAGCTCATTCACTGGATTTCCAAGTATTTACACAGTGTTTTCCCAAATATACCAGACTTTAAATGTCAATTTTTACTACATTGAACACTGGATTGACTATCATGGTGATTTCTTAGAGTTTTCAATACATTTATACTGTTTTATCAGCTCTGTGAAGAAGAACTGATGTTTGATCAACTTCTTGCTAAATCGCCAAGCTTTTACACTGAAATATAGAAGTAACCAGTATCGCACTCAGTTTTCTGCGATTTGAACACAGTTTCCCCTGGAAAAAGTGTTTTTCAGATATTAAGGCTCAATAAACTTGTATTCCTATTGTTTCAGGCACATTCTTATATATTTCCCTGCTCTTTCCTTTGAATTCACAGTGTTTGAACTACATTTTACCAGGGATTGAAGCTCATTCACTGGATTTCCAAGTATTTACACAGTGTTTTCCCAAATATACCAGACTTTACATGTAAATTCTTACTACAATGAAGACTGGCTTTACTATCATGGTGATTTCTAAGAGTTTTCCATACATTTATACTGTTATATCAGCTCTGTGAAGAAGAACTGATGTTTGATCAACTTCTTGCTAAATCGCCAAGCTTTTACACTGAAATATAGAAGTAACCAGTATCGCACTCAGTTTTCTGCCTTTTGAACACAGTTTCTGCGGGAAAAAAGAGTGTTTATCAGATATTAAGGCTCAATAAACTTGTATTCCTATTGCTTCAGTCACATTCTTATATATTTCCCTACTCTTTCCTTTGAATAAACAGTGTTTGACTTAGTTTTGACCAGTTATTGAAGCTCATTCCAAGGATTTCCAAGTATTTATACAGCGTTTTGCCAAATATACCAGATTTTAAAGTAAATTCTTACTACATTAAAGACTGGCTTTACTATCATGGTGATTTCTAAGACTTTTCCATACATTTATACTGTTATATCAGCTCTGTGAAGAAGAACTTATGATTCATCAACTTCTTGCTAAATCGCCAAGCTTTTACACTGAAATATAGAATTAACCAGTATCGCACTCAGTTTTCTGCGATTTAACACAGTTTCCCTGGAAAATCAGTGTTTTTCAGATATTAAGGCTCAATAAACTTGTATTCCTATTGTTTCAGGCACATTCTTATATATTTCCCTGCTCTTTCCTTTGAATTCACAGTGTTTGACCTACTTTTGACCATGGATTGAAGCTCATTCACTGGATTTCCAAGTATTTACACAGTGTTTTCCCAAATATACCAGACTTTAAATGTAAATTCTTACTACATTGAAGACTGGCTTGATTATCGTGGTGATTTCTAAGAGTTTACCATAAATTTATACTGTTATATCAGCTCTGTGAAGAAGAACTGATGTTTTATCATATATAATCCTAAATTTAGAGCCCAATTACACTAAATTATAGAAGTAACCAGTATCGCACTCAGTTTTCTGCGAGTTGAACACAGTTTTCCCGTGAAAAACAGTGTTTTTCAGATATTAAGGCTCAATAAACTTGTATTCCTATTGTTTCAGGCACATTCTTATATATTTCCTTGCTCTTTCCTTTGAATTCACAGTGTTTGACCTACTTTTGACCATGGATTGAAGCTCATTCACTGGATTTCCAAGTATTTACACAGTGTTTTCCCAAATATACCAGACTTTAAATGTAAATTCTTACTACATTGAACACTGGCTTGACTATCATGGTGATTTCTTAGAGTTTTCAATACATTTATACTGTTATATCAGCTCTGTGAAGAAGAACTTATGATTCATCAACTTCTTGCTAAATTGCCAAGCTTTTACACTGAAATATAGAAGTAACCAGTATCGCACTCAGTTTTCTGCGATTTGAACACAGTTTCTGCGGGAAAAAAGAGTGTTTATCAGATATTAAGGCTCAATAAACTTGTATTCGTATTGTTTCAGGCACATTCTTATGTATTTTCCTGCTCTATCCTTTGAATTCAAGTGTTTGAAATACTTTTGACCAGTGATTGAAGCTCATTCACTGGATTTCCAAGTATTTACAGAGTGTTTTCCCAAATATACCAGACTTTAAATGTCAATTTTTACTACATTGAACACTGGATTGACTATCATGGTGATTTCTTAGAGTTTTCAATACATTTATACTGTTTTATCAGCTCTGTGAAGAAGAACTGATGTTTGATCAACTTCTTGCTAAATCGCCAAGCTTTTACACTGAAATATAGAAGTAACCAGTATCGCACTCAGTTTTCTGCGATTTGAACACAGTTTCCCCTGGAAAAAGTGTTTTTCAGATATTAAGGCTCAATAAACTTGTATTCCTATTGTTTCAGGCACATTCTTATATATTTCCCTGCTCTTTCCTTTGAATTCACAGTGTTTGAACTACATTTTACCAGGGATTGAAGCTCATTCACTGGATTTCCAAGTATTTACACAGTGTTTTCCCAAATATACCAGACTTTAAATGTAAATTCTTACTACATTGAAGACTGGCTTGATTATCGTCGTGATTTCTAAGAGTTTACCATACATTTATACTGTTATATCAGCTCTGTGAAGAAGAACTGATGTTTTATCATCTATATTCCTAAATTTAGAGCCCAATTACACTAAATTATAGAAGTAACCAGTATCGCACTCAGTTTTCTGCGATTTGAACACAGTTTCCCCTGGAAAAACAGTGTTTTTCAGATATTAAGGCTCAATAAACTTGTATTCCTATTGTTTCAGGAAAATTCTTATATATTTCCCTACTCTTTCCTTTGAATAAACAGTGTTTGACTTAGTTTTGACCAGTTATTGAAGCTCATTCAAAGTATTTCCAAGTATTTACACAGTGTTTTCTCAAATATAACAGACATTAAATGTAAATTCTTACTACATTGAAGAGTGGCTTGATTATCGTGGTGATTTCTAAGAGTTCACAATATATTCATACTTTTATATCAGCTCTGTGAAGAAGAACTGATGTTTTATCATCTATATTCCTAAATTTAGAGCCCGATTACACTAAATTATAGAAGTAACCAGTATCGCACTCAGTTTTCTGCGAGTTGAACACAGTTTTCCCGTGAAAAACAGTGTTTTTCAGATATTAAGGCTCAATAAACTTGTATTCCTATTGTTTCAGGCACATTCTTATATATTTCCCTGCTCTTTCCTTTGAATTCACAGTGTTTGACCTACTTTTGACCATGGATTGAAGCTCATTCACTGGATTTCCAAGTATTTACACAGTGTTTTCCCAAATATACCAGACTTTACATGTAAATTCTTACTACATTGAAGACTGGCTTTACTATCATGGTGATTTCTAAGAGTTTTCCATACATTTATACTGATATATCAGCTCTGTGAAGAAGAACTGATGTTTGATCAACTTCTTGCTAAATCGCCAAGCTTTTACACTGAAATAATAGAATTAACCAGTATCGCACTCAGTTTTCTGCCATTTGAACACAGTTTCCCCTGGAAAAACAGTGTTTTTCAGATATTAAGGCTCAATAAACTTGTATTCCTATTGTTTCAGGCACATTCTTATATATTACCCTGCTCTTTCCTTTGAATTCACAGTGTTTGTCCTACTTTTGACCATGGATTGAAGCTCATTCACTGGATTTCCAAGTATTTACACAGTGTTTTCTCAAATATAACAGACTTTAAATGTAAATCTTACTACATTGAAGAGTGGCTTGACTATCACTGTGATTTCTAAGAGTTCACAATATATTCATACTGTTATATCAGCTCTGTGAAGAAGAACTGATGTTTTATCATCTATAATCCTAAATTTAGAGCCCAATTACACTAAATTATAGAAGTAACCAGTATCGCAATCAGTTTTCTGCGATTTGAACACAGTTTTCCCGTGAAAAACAGTGTTTTTCAGATATTAAGGCTCAATAAACTTGTATTCCTATTGTTTCAGGCACATTCTTATATATTTCTTTGCTCTTTCCTTTGAATTCACAGTGTTTGACCTACTTTTGACCATGGATTGAAGCTCATTCACTGGATTTCCAAGTATTTACACAGTGTTTTCCCAAATATACCAGACTTTAAATGTAAATTCTTACTACATTGAACACTGGCTTGACTATCATGGTGATTTCTTAGAGTTTTCAATACATTTATACTGTTATATCATCTCTGTGAAGAACTTATGATTCATCAACTTCTTGCTAAATCGCCAAGCTTTTACACTGAAATATAGAAGTAACCAGTATCGCACTCAGTTTTCTGCGATTTGAACACAGTTTCCCCTGGAAAATCAGTGTTTTTCAGATATTAAGGCTCAATCAACTTGTATTCCTATTGTTTCAGGCACATTCTTATATATTTCCCTGCTCTTTCCTTTGAATTCACAGTGTTTGACCTACTTTTGACCATGGATTGAAGCTCATTCACTGGATTTCCAAGTATTTACAGTGTTTTCCCAAATATACCAGACTTTAAATGTCAATTTTTACTACAATGAACACTGGCTTGACTATCATGGTGATTTCTTAGAGTTTTCAATACATTTATACTGATATATCAGCTCTGTGAAGAAGAACTGATGTTTGATCAACTTCTTGCTAACTCGCCAAGCTTTTACACTGAAATATAGAATTAACCAGTATCGCACTCAGTTTTCTGCGATTTGAACACAGTTTCCCCTGGAAAATCAGTGTTTTTCAGATATCAAGGCTCAATAAACTTGTATTCCTATTGTTTCAGGCACATTCTTATATATTTCCCTGCTCTTTCCTTTGAATTCACAGTGTTTGAACTACTTTTTACCAGGGATTGAAGCTCATTCACTGGATTTCCAAGTATTTACACAGTGTTTTCCCAAATATACCAGACTTTAAATGTAAATTCCTACTACATTGAAGACTGGCTTGATTATCGTGGTGATTTCTAAGAGTTTACCATACATTTATACTGTTATATCAGCTCTGTGAAGAAGAACTGATGTTTTATCATCTATAATCCTAAATTTAGAGCCCAATTACACTAAATTATAGAAGTAACCAGTATCGCAATCAGTTTTCTGCGATTTGAACACAGTTTTCCCGTGAAAAACAGTGTTTTTCAGATATTAAGGCTCAATAAACTTGTATTCCTATTGTTTCAGGCACATTCTTATATATTTCTTTGCTCTTTCCTTTGAATTCACAGTGTTTGACCTACTTTTGACCATGGATTGAAGCTCATTCACTGGATTTCCAAGTATTTACACAGTGTTTTCCCAAATATACCAGACTTTAAATGTAAATTCTTACTACATTGAACACTGGCTTGACTATCATGGTGATTTCTTAGAGTTTTCAATACATTTATACTGTTATATCAGCTCTGTGAAGAAGAACTTATGATTCATCAACTTCTTGCTAAATCGCCAAGCTTTTACACTGAAATATAGAAGTAACCAGTATCGCACTCAGTTTTCTGCGATTTGAACACAGATTCTGCGGGAAAAAAGAGTGTTTATCAGATATTAAGGCTCAATAAACTTGTATTTGTATTGTTTCAGGCACATTCTTATGTATTTTCCTGCTCTATCCTTTGAATTCACAGTGTTTGAAATACTTTTGACCAGGGATTGAAGCTCATTCACTGGATTTCCAAGTATTTACACAGTGTTTTCCCAAATATACCAGACTTTAAATGTCAATTTTTACTACATTGAACACTGGCTTGACTATCATGGTGATTTCTTAGAGTTTTCAATACATTTATACTGTTATATCAGCTCTGTGAAGAAGAACTAATGTTTGATCAACTTCTTGCTAAATCGCCAAGCTTTTACACTGAAATATAGAATTAACCAGTATCGCACTCAGTTTTCTGCGATTTGAACATAGTTTCCCCTGGAAAAACAGTGTTTTTCAGATATTAAGGCTCAATAAACTTGTATTCCTATTGTTTCAGGCACATTCTTATATATTACCCTGCTCTTTCCTTTGAATTCACAGTGTTTGTCCTACTTTTGACCATGGATTGAAGCTCATTCACTGGATTTCCAAGTATTTACACAGTGTTTTCCCAAATATACCAGACTTTAAATGTAAATTCTTACTACATTGAAGACTGGCTTGATTATCGTCGTGATTTCTAAGAGTTTACCATACATTTATACTGTTATATCAGCTCTGTGAAGAAGAACTGATGTTTTATCATCTATATTCCTAAATTTAGAGCCCAATTACACTAAATTATAGAAGTAACCAGTATCGCACTCAGTTTTCTGCGATTTGAACGCAGTTTCCCCTGGAAAAACAGTGTTTTTCAGATATTAAGGCTCAATAAACTTGTATTCCTATTGTTTCAGGCAAATTCTTATATATTTCCCTACTCTTTCCTTTGAATAAACAGTGTTTGACTTAGTTTTGACCAGTTATTGAAGCTCATTCAAAGTATTTCCAAGTATTTACACAGTGTTTTCTCAAATATAACAGACATTAAATGTAAATTCTTACTACATTGAAGAGTGGCTTGATTATCGTGGTGATTTCTAAGAGTTCACAATATATTCATACTTTTATATCAGCTCTGTGAAGAAGAACTGATGTTTTATCATCTATATTCCTAAATTTAGAGCCCAATTACACTAAATTATAGAATTAACCAGTATCGCACTCAGTTTTCTGCCATTTGAACACAGTTTCCCCTGGAAAAACAGTGTTTTTCAGATATTAAGGCTCAATAAACTTGTATTCCTATTGTTTCAGGCACATTCTTATATATTACCCTGCTCTTTCCTTTGAATTCACAGTGTTTGTCCTACTTTTGACCATGGATTGAAGCTCATTCACTGGATTTCCAAGTATTTACACAGTGTTTTCTCAAATATAACAGACTTTAAATGTAAATCTTACTACATTGAAGAGTGGCTTGACTATCACTGTGATTTCTAAGAGTTCACAATACATTCATACTTTTATATCAGCTCTGTGAAGAAGAACTGATGTTTTATCATCTATATTCCTAAATTTAGAGCCCAATTACACTAAATTATAGAAGTAACCAGTATCGCACTCAGTTTTCTGCGATTTGAACACAGTTTTCCCGTGAAAAAGAGTGTTTTTCAGATATTAAGGCTCAATAAACTTGTATTCCTACTGTTTCAGGCACATTCCTATATATTTCCCTGCTCTTTCCTTTGAATTCACAGTGTTTGAACTACTTTGACCATGAATTGAAGCTCATTCACTGGATTTCCAAGTATTTACAGTGTTTTCCCAAATATACCACACTTTAAATGTAAATTCTTACTACATTGAACACTGGCTTGACTATCATGGTGATTTCTTAGAGTTTTCAATACATTTATACTGTTATATCAGCTCTGTGAAGAAGAACTTATGATTCATCAACTTCTTGCTAAATCGCCAAGCTTTTACACTGAAATATAGAAGTAACCAGTATCGCACTCAGTTTTCTGAGATTTGAACACAGTTTCTGCGGGAAAAAAGAGTGTTTATCAGATATTAAGGCTCAATAAACTTGTATTCCTATTGCTTCAGTCACATTCTTATATATTTCCCTACTCTTTCCTTTGAATAAACAGTGTTTGACTTAGTTTTGACCAGTTATTGAAGCTCATTCCAAGGATTTCCAAGTATTTATACAGCGTTTTGCCAAATATACCAGATTTTAAAGTAAATTCTTACTACATTAACGACTGGCTTTACTATCATGGTGATTTCTAAGACTCATCCATAGATTTATACTGTTATATCAGCTCTGTGAAGAAGAACTGATGTTTTATCATATATAATCCTAAATTTAGAGCCCAATTACACTAAATTATAGAAGTAACCAGTATCGCACTCAGTTTTCTGCGATTTGAACACAGTTTTCCCGTGAAAAACAGTGTTTTTCAGATATTAAGGCTCAATAAACTTGTATTCCTATTGTTTCAGGCACATTCTTATATATTTCCCTGCTCTATCCTTTGAATTCACAGTGTTTGACCTAATTTTGACCATGGATTGAAGCTCATTCACTGGATTTCCAAGTATTTACAGTGTTTTCCCAAATATACCAGACATTAAATGTCAATTTTTACTACATTGAACACAAACTTGACTATCATGGTGATTTCTTAGAGTTTTCAATACATTTATACTGTTATATCAGCTCTGTGAAGAAGAACTGATGTTTGATCATCTTCTTGCTAACTCGCCAAGCTTTTACACTGAAATATAGAATTAACCATTATCGCACTCAGTTTTCTGCGATTTGAACACAGTTTCCCCTGGAAAAAGTGTTTTTCAGATATTAAGGCTCAATAAACTTGTATTCCTATTGTTTCAGGCACATTCTTATATATTTCCCTGCTCTTTCCTTTGAATTCACAGTGTTTGAACTACATTTTACCAGGGATTGAAGCTCATTCACTGGATTTCCAAGTATTTACACAGTGTTTTCCCAAATATACCAGACTTTAAATGTAAATTCTTACTACATTGAAGACTGGCTTGATTATCGTGGTGATTTCTAAGAGTTTACCATACATTTATACTGTTATATCAGCTCTGTGAAGAAGAACTGATGTTTTATCATCTATATTCCTAAATTTAGAGCCCAATTACACTAAATTATAGAAGTAACCAGTATCGCACTCAGTTTTCTGCGATTTGAACACAGTTTCCCCTGGAAAAACAGTGTTTTTCAGATATTAAGGCTCAATAAACTTGTATTCCTATTGTTTCAGGAAAATTCTTATATATTTCCCTACTCTTTCCTTTGAATAAACAGTGTTTGACTTAGTTTTGACCAGTTATTGAAGCTCATTCAAAGTATTTCCAAGTATTTACACAGTGTTTTCTCAAATATAACAGACATTAAATGTAAATTCTTACTACATTGAAGAGTGGCTTGATTATCGTGGTGATTTCCAAGAGTTCACAATATATTCATACTTTTATATCAGCTCTGTGAAGAAGAACTGATGTTTTATCATCTATATTCCTAAATTTAGAGCCCGATTACACTGAAATATAGAATTAACCAGTATCGCACTCAGTTTTCTGCGAGTTGAACACAGTTTTCCCGTGAAAAACAGTGTTTTTCAGATATTAAGGCTCAATAAACTTGTATTCCTATTGTTTCAGGCACATTCTTATATATTTCCCTGCTCTTTCCTTTGAATTCACAGTGTTTGACCTACTTTTGACCATGGATTGAAGCTCATTCACTGGATTTCCAAGTATTTACACAGTGTTTTCCCAAATATACCAGACTTTACATGTAAATTCTTACTACATTGAAGACTGGCTTTACTATCATGGTGATTTCTAAGAGTTTTCCATACATTTATACTGTTATATCAGCTCTGTGAAGAAGAACTGATGTTTGATCAACTTCTTGCTAAATCGCCAAGCTTTTACACTGAAATAATAGAATTAACCAGTATCGCACTCAGTTTTCTGCCATTTGAACACAGTTTCCCCTGGAAAAACAGTGTTTTTCAGATATTAAGGCTCAATTAACTTGTATTCCTATTGTTTCAGGCACATTCTTATATATTACCCTGCTCTTTCCTTTGAATTCACAGTGTTTGTCCTACTTTTGACCATGGATTGAAGCTCATTCACTGGATTTCCAAGTATTTACACAGTGTTTTCTCAAATATAACAGACTTTAAATGTAAATCTTACTACATTGAAGAGTGGCTTGACTATCACTGTGATTTCTAAGAGTTCACAATACATTCATACTTTTATATCAGCTCTGTGAAGAAGAACTGATGTTTTATCATCTATATTCCTAAATTTAGAGCCCAATTACACTAAATTATAGAAGTAACCAGTATCGCACTCAGTTTTCTGCGATTTGAACACAGTTTTCCCGTGAAAAAGAGTGTTTTTCAGATATTAAGGCTCAATAAACTTGTATTCCTACTGTTTCAGGCACATTCTTATATATTTCCCTGCTCTTTCCTTTGAATTCACAGTGTTTGAACTACTTTGACCATGGATTGAAGCTCATTCACTGGATTTCCAAGTATTTACAGTGTTTTCCCAAATATACCACACTTTAAATGTAAATTCTTACTACATTGAACACTGGCTTGACTATCATGGTGATTTCTTAGAGTTTTCAATACATTTATACTGTTATATCAGCTCTGTGAAGAAGAACTTATGATTCATCAACTTCTTGCTAAATCGCCAAGCTTTTACACTGAAATATAGAAGTAACCAGTATCGCACTCAGTTTTCTGCCTTTTGAACACAGTTTCTGCGGGAAAAAAGAGTGTTTATCAGATATTAAGGCTCAATAAACTTGTATTGCTATTGCTTCAGTCACATTCTTATATATTTCCCTACTCTTTCCTTTGAATAAACAGTGTTTGACTTAGTTTTGACCAGTTATTGAAGCTCATTCCAAGGATTTCCAAGTATTTGTACAGCGTTTTGCCAAATATACCAGATTTTAAAGTAAATTCTTACTACATTAAAGACTGGCTTTACTATCATGGTGATTTCTAAGACTTTTCCATACATTTATACTGTTATATCAGCTCTGTGAAGAAGAACTTATGATTCATCAACTTCTTGCTAAATAGCCAAGCTTTTACATTGAAATATAGAATTAACCAGTATCGCACTCAGTTTTCTGCGATTTGAACACAGTTTCCCCTGGAAAATCAGTGTTTTTCAGATATTAAGGCTCAATAAACTTGTATTGCTATTGCTTCAGTCACATTCTTATATATTTCCCTACTCTTTCCTTTGAATAAACAGTGTTTGACTTAGTTTTGACCAGTTATTGAGGCTCATTCCAAGGATTTCCAAGTATTTACACAGTGTTTTCCCAAATATACCAGATTTTAAATGTCTATTTTTACTACATTGAACACTGGCTTGACTATCATGGTGATTTTTTAGAGTTTTCAATACATTTATACTGTTATATCAGCTCTGTGAAGAAGAACTGATGTTTGATCAACTTCTTGCTAACTCGCCAAGCTTTTACACTGAAATATAGAATTAACCAGTATCGCACTCAGTTTTCTGCGATTTGAACACAGTTTCCCCTGGAAAATCAGTGTTTTTCAGATATTAAGGCTCAATAAACTTGTATTCCTATTGTTTCAGGCACATTCTTATATATTTCCCTGCTCTTTCCTTTGAATTCACAGTGTTTGACCTACTTTTGACCATGGATTGAAGCTCATTCACTGGATTTCCAAGTATTTACACAGTGTTTTCCCAAATATACCAAACTTTAAATGTAAATTCTTACAACATTGAAGACTGGCTTGATTATCGTGGTGATTTCTAAGAGTTTACCATACATTTATACTGTTATATCAGCTCTGTGAACAAGAACTGATGTTTTATCATATATAATCTTACATTTAGAGCCCAATTACACTAAATTATAGAAGTAACCACTATCGCACTCAGTTTTCTGCGAGTTGAACACAGTTTTCCCGTGAAAAACAGTGTTTTTCAGATATTAAGGCTCAATAAACTTGTATTCCTATTGTTTCAGGCACATTCTTACATATTTCCCTGCTCTTTCCTTTGAATTCACAGTGTTTGACCTACTTTTGACCATGGATTGAAGCTCATTCACTGGATTTCCAAGTATTTACAGTGTTTTCCCAAATATACCAGACTTTAAATGTCAATTTTTACTACATTGAACACTGGCTTGACTATCATGGTGATTTCTTAGAGTTTTCCATACATTTATACTGTTATATCAGCTCTGTGAAGAAGAACTGTTGTTTGATCAACTTCTTGCTAACTCGCCAAGCTTTTACACTGAAATATAGAATTAACCAGTATCGCACTCAGTTTTCCGCGATTTGAACACAGTTTCCCCTGGAAAATCAGTGTTTTTCAGATATTAAGGCTCAATAAACTTGTATTCCTATTGTTTCAGGCACATTCTTATATATTTCCCTGCTCTTTCCTTTGAATTCACAGTGTTTGAACTACATTTTACCAGGGATTGAAGCTCATTCACTGGATTTCCAAGTATTTACACAGTGTTTTCCCAAATATACCAGACTTTAAATGTAAATTCCTACTACATTGAAGACTGGCTTGATTATCGTGGTGATTTCTAAGAGTTTACCATACATTTATAATGTTATATCAGCTCTGTGAAGAAGAACTGATGTTTTATCATCTATATTCCTATATTTAGAGCCCAATTACATGAAATGATAGAAGTAACCAGTATCGCACTCAGATTTCTGCGATTTGAACACAGTTTCTGCGGAAAAAAGAGTGTTTATTAGATATTAAGGCTCAATAAACTTGTATTCCTATTGTTTCAGGCACATTCTTATGTATTTCCCTGTTCTATCCTTTTAATTCACAGTGTTTGACATACTTTTGACCAGGGATTGAAGCTCATTCACTGGATTTCCAAGTATTTACACAGTGTTTTCCCAAATATACCAGATTTTAAATGTCTATTTTTACTACATTGACCACTGGCTTGACTATCATGGTGATTTTTCAGAGTTTTCAATACATTTATACTGTTATATCAGCTCTGTGAAGAACTGATGTTTATCAACTTCTTGCTAAATCGCCAAGCTTTTACCCTGAAATATAGAAGTAACCAGTATCGCACTCAGTTTTCTGCGATTTGAACACAGTTTTCCCGTGAAAAACAGTGTTTTTCAGATATTAAGGCTCAATAAACTTGTATTCCTATTGTTTCAGGCACATTCTTATATATTACCCTGCTCTTTCCTTTGAATTCACAGTGTTTCTCCTACTTTTGACCATGGATTGAAGCTCATTCACTGGATTTCCAAGTATTTACACAGTGTTTTCCCAAATATACCAGACTTTACATGTAAATTCTTACTACATTGAAGACTGGCTTTACTATCATGGTGATTTCTAAGAGTTTTCCATACATTTATACTGTTATATCAGCTCTGTGAAGAAGAACTGATGTTTGATCAACTTCTTGCTAAATCGCCAAGCTTTTACACTGAAATAATAGAATTAACCAGTATCGCACTCAGTTTTCTGCCATTTGAACACAGTTTCCCCTGGAAAAACAGTGTTTTTCAGATATTAAGGCTCAATAAACTTGTATTCCTATTGTTTCAGGCACATTCTTATATATTACCCTGCTCTTTCCTTTGAATTCACAGTGTTTCTCCTACTTTTGACCATGGATTGAAGCTCATTCTCTGGATTTCCAAGTTTTTACACAGTGTTTTCTCAAATATAACAGACTTTAAATGTAAATCTTACTACATTGAAGAGTGGCTTGACTATCACTGTGATTTCTAAGAGTACACAATACATTCATACTTTTATATCAGCTCTGTGAAGAAGAACTGATGTTTTATCATCTATATTCCTAAATTTAGAGCCAAATTACACTAAATTAAAGAAGTAACCAGTATCGCACTCAGTTTTCTGCGATTTGAACACAGTTTTCCCGTGAAAAAGAGTGTTTTTCAGATATTAAGGCTCAATAAACTTGTATTCCTATTGTTTCAGTCACATTCTTATATATTTCCCTACTCTTTCCTTTGAATAAACAGTGTTTGACTTAGTTTTGACCAGTTATTGAAGCTCATTCCAAGGATTTCCAAGTATTTACACAGTGTTTTCCCAAATATACCAGATTTTAAATGTCTATTTTTACTACATTGAACACTGGCTTGACTATCATGGTGATTTTTTAGAGTTTTCAATACATTTATACTGTTATATCAGCTCTGTGAAGAAGAAGTGATGTTTCATCAACTTCTTGCTAACTCGCCAAGCTTTTACACTGAAATATAGAGTTAACCAGTATCGCACTCAGTTTTCTGCGATTTGAACACAATTTCCCCTGGAAAATCAGTGTTTTTCAGATATTAAGGCTCAATAAACTTGTATTCCTATTGTTTCAGGCACATTCTTATATATTTCCCTGCTCTTTCCTTTGAATTCACAGTGTTTGACCTACTTTTGACCATGGATTGAAGCTCATTCACTGGATTTCCAAGTATTTACACAGTGTTTTCCCAAATATACCAGACTTTAAATGTAAATTCTTACTACATTGAAGACTGGCTTGATTATCGTGGTGATTTCTAAGAGTTTACCATACATTTATACTGTTATATCAGCTCTGTGAACAAGAACTGATGTTTTATCATATATAATCCTACATTTAGAGCCCAATTACACTAAATTATAGAAGTAACCAGTATCGCACTCAGTTTTCTGCGAGTTGAACACAGTTTTCCCGTGAAAAACAGTGTTTTTCAGATATTAAGGCTCAATAAACTTGTATTCCTATTGTTTCAGGCACATTCTTATATATTTCCCTACTCTTTCCTTTGAATTCACAGTGTTTGACCAACTTTTGACCATGGATTGAAGCTCATTCACTGGATTTCCAAGTATTTACAGTGTTTTCCCAAATATACCAGACTTTAAATGTCAATTTTTACTACATTGAACACTGGCTTGACTATCATGGTGATTTCTTAGAGTTTTCCATACATTTATACTGTTATATCAGCTCTGTGAAGAACTGATGTTTTATCATCTATATTCCTATATTTAGAGCCCAATTACACTAAATGATAGAAGTAACCAGTATCGCACTCAGATTTCTGCGATTTGAACACAGTTTCTGCGGAAAAAAGAGTGTTTATTAGATATTAAGGCTCAATAAACTTGTATTCCTATTGTTTCAGGCACATTCTTATGTATTTCCCTGTTCTATCCTTTTAATTCACAGTGTTTGACATACTTTTGACCATGGATTGAAGCTCATTCACTGGATTTCCAAGTATTTACACAGTGTTTTCCCAAATATACCAGATTTTAAATGTCTATTTTTACTACATTGACCACTGGCTTGACTATCATGGTGATTTTTCAGAGTTTTCAATACATTTATACTGTTATATCAGCTCTGTGAAGAAGAACTTATGATTCATCAACTTCTTGCTAAATCGCCAAGCTTTTACACTGAAATATAGAATTAACCAGTATCGCACTCAGTTTTCTGCGATTTAACACAGTTTCCCTGGAAAATCAGTGTTTTTCAGATATTAAGGCTCAATAAACTTGTATTCCTATTGTTTCAGGCACATTCTTATATATTTCCCTGCTCTTTCCTTTGAATTCACAGTGTTTGACCTACTTTTGACCATGGATTGAAGCTCATTCACTGGATTTCCAAGTATTTACACAGTGTTTTCCCAAATATACCAGACTTTAAATGTAAATTCTTACTACATTGAAGACTGGCTTGATTATCGTGGTGATTTCTAAGAGTTTACCATAAATTTATACTGTTATATCAGCTCTGTGAAGAAGAACTGATGTTTTATCATATATAATCCTAAATTTAGAGCCCAATTACACTAAATTATAGAAGTAACCAGTATCGCACTCAGTTTTCTGCGAGTTGAACACAGTTTTCCCGTGAAAAACAGTGTTTTTCAGATATTAAGGCTCAATAAACTTGTATTCCTATTGTTTCAGGCACATTCTTATATATTTCCTTGCTCTTTCCTTTGAATTCACAGTGTTTGACCTACTTTTGACCATGGATTGAAGCTCATTCACTGGATTTCCAAGTATTTACACAGTGTTTTCCCAAATATACCAGACTTTAAATGTAAATTCTTACTACATTGAACACTGGCTTGACTATCATGGTGATTTCTTAGAGTTTTCAATACATTTATACTGTTATATATCAGCTCTGTGAAGAAGAACTTATGATTCATCAACTTCTTGCTAAATTGCCAAGCTTTTACACTGAAATATAGAAGTAACCAGTATCGCACTCAGTTTTCTGCGATTTGAACACAGTTTCTGCGGGAAAAAAGAGTGTTTATCAGATATTAAGGCTCAATAAACTTGTATTCGTATTGTTTCAGGCACATTCTTATGTATTTTCCTGCTCTATCCTTTGAATTCAAGTGTTTGAAATACTTTTGACCAGTGATTGAAGCTCATTCACTGGATTTCCAAGTATTTACACAGTGTTTTCCCAAATATACCAGATTTTAAATGTCTATTTTTACTACATTGACCACTGGCTTGACTATCATGGTGATTTTTCAGAGTTTTCAATACATTTATACTGTTATATCAGCTCTGTGAAGAACTGATGTTTATCAACTTCTTGCTAAATCGCCAAGCTTTTACCCTGAAATATAGAAGTAACCAGTATCGCACTCAGTTTTCTGCGATTTGAACACAGTTTTCCCGTGAAAAACAGTGTTTTTCAGATATTAAGGCTCAATAAACTTGTATTCCTATTGTTTCAGGCACATTCTTATATATTACCCTGCTCTTTCCTTTGAATTCACAGTGTTTCTCCTACTTTTGACCATGGATTGAAGCTCATTCACTGGATTTCCAAGTATTTACACAGTGTTTTCCCAAATATACCAGACTTTACATGTAAATTCTTACTACATTGAAGACTGGCTTTACTATCATGGTGATTTCTAAGAGTTTTCCATACATTTATACTGTTATATCAGCTCTGTGAAGAAGAACTGATGTTTGATCAACTTCTTGCTAAATCGCCAAGCTTTTACACTGAAATAATAGAATTAACCAGTATCGCACTCAGTTTTCTGCCATTTGAACACAGTTTCCCCTGGAAAAACAGTGTTTTTCAGATATTAAGGCTCAATAAACTTGTATTCCTATTGTTTCAGGCACATTCTTATATATTACCCTGCTCTTTCCTTTGAATTCACAGTGTTTCTCCTACTTTTGACCATGGATTGAAGCTCATTCTCTGGATTTCCAAGTTTTTACACAGTGTTTTCTCAAATATAACAGACTTTAAATGTAAATCTTACTACATTGAAGAGTGGCTTGACTATCACTGTGATTTCTAAGAGTACACAATACATTCATACTTTTATATCAGCTCTGTGAAGAAGAACTGATGTTTTATCATCTATATTCCTAAATTTAGAGCCAAATTACACTAAATTAAAGAAGTAACCAGTATCGCACTCAGTTTTCTGCGATTTGAACACAGTTTTCCCGTGAAAAAGAGTGTTTTTCAGATATTAAGGCTCAATAAACTTGTATTCCTATTGTTTCAGTCACATTCTTATATATTTCCCTACTCTTTCCTTTGAATAAACAGTGTTTGACTTAGTTTTGACCAGTTATTGAAGCTCATTCCAAGGATTTCCAAGTATTTACACAGTGTTTTCCCAAATATACCAGATTTTAAATGTCTATTTTTACTACATTGAACACTGGCTTGACTATCATGGTGATTTTTTAGAGTTTTCAATACATTTATACTGTTATATCAGCTCTGTGAAGAAGAAGTGATGTTTCATCAACTTCTTGCTAACTCGCCAAGCTTTTACACTGAAATATAGAGTTAACCAGTATCGCACTCAGTTTTCTGCGATTTGAACACAATTTCCCCTGGAAAATCAGTGTTTTTCAGATATTAAGGCTCAATAAACTTGTATTCCTATTGTTTCAGGCACATTCTTATATATTTCCCTGCTCTTTCCTTTGAATTCACAGTGTTTGACCTACTTTTGACCATGGATTGAAGCTCATTCACTGGATTTCCAAGTATTTACACAGTGTTTTCCCAAATATACCAGACTTTAAATGTAAATTCTTACTACATTGAAGACTGGCTTGATTATCGTGGTGATTTCTAAGAGTTTACCATACATTTATACTGTTATATCAGCTCTGTGAACAAGAACTGATGTTTTATCATATATAATCCTACATTTAGAGCCCAATTACACTAAATTATAGAAGTAACCAGTATCGCACTCAGTTTTCTGCGAGTTGAACACAGTTTTCCCGTGAAAAACAGTGTTTTTCAGATATTAAGGCTCAATAAACTTGTATTCCTATTGTTTCAGGCACATTCTTATATATTTCCCTACTCTTTCCTTTGAATTCACAGTGTTTGACCAACTTTTGACCATGGATTGAAGCTCATTCACTGGATTTCCAAGTATTTACAGTGTTTTCCCAAATATACCAGACTTTAAATGTCAATTTTTACTACATTGAACACTGGCTTGACTATCATGGTGATTTCTTAGAGTTTTCCATACATTTATACTGTTATATCAGCTCTGTGAAGAACTGATGTTTTATCATCTATATTCCTATATTTAGAGCCCAATTACACTAAATGATAGAAGTAACCAGTATCGCACTCAGATTTCTGCGATTTGAACACAGTTTCTGCGGAAAAAAGAGTGTTTATTAGATATTAAGGCTCAATAAACTTGTATTCCTATTGTTTCAGGCACATTCTTATGTATTTCCCTGTTCTATCCTTTTAATTCACAGTGTTTGACATACTTTTGACCATGGATTGAAGCTCATTCACTGGATTTCCAAGTATTTACACAGTGTTTTCCCAAATATACCAGATTTTAAATGTCTATTTTTACTACATTGACCACTGGCTTGACTATCATGGTGATTTTTCAGAGTTTTCAATACATTTATACTGTTATATCAGCTCTGTGAAGAAGAACTTATGATTCATCAACTTCTTGCTAAATCGCCAAGCTTTTACACTGAAATATAGAATTAACCAGTATCGCACTCAGTTTTCTGCGATTTAACACAGTTTCCCTGGAAAATCAGTGTTTTTCAGATATTAAGGCTCAATAAACTTGTATTCCTATTGTTTCAGGCACATTCTTATATATTTCCCTGCTCTTTCCTTTGAATTCACAGTGTTTGACCTACTTTTGACCATGGATTGAAGCTCATTCACTGGATTTCCAAGTATTTACACAGTGTTTTCCCAAATATACCAGACTTTAAATGTAAATTCTTACTACATTGAAGACTGGCTTGATTATCGTGGTGATTTCTAAGAGTTTACCATAAATTTATACTGTTATATCAGCTCTGTGAAGAAGAACTGATGTTTTATCATATATAATCCTAAATTTAGAGCCCAATTACACTAAATTATAGAAGTAACCAGTATCGCACTCAGTTTTCTGCGAGTTGAACACAGTTTTCCCGTGAAAAACAGTGTTTTTCAGATATTAAGGCTCAATAAACTTGTATTCCTATTGTTTCAGGCACATTCTTATATATTTCCTTGCTCTTTCCTTTGAATTCACAGTGTTTGACCTACTTTTGACCATGGATTGAAGCTCATTCACTGGATTTCCAAGTATTTACACAGTGTTTTCCCAAATATACCAGACTTTAAATGTAAATTCTTACTACATTGAACACTGGCTTGACTATCATGGTGATTTCTTAGAGTTTTCAATACATTTATACTGTTATATATCAGCTCTGTGAAGAAGAACTTATGATTCATCAACTTCTTGCTAAATTGCCAAGCTTTTACACTGAAATATAGAAGTAACCAGTATCGCACTCAGTTTTCTGCGATTTGAACACAGTTTCTGCGGGAAAAAAGAGTGTTTATCAGATATTAAGGCTCAATAAACTTGTATTCGTATTGTTTCAGGCACATTCTTATGTATTTTCCTGCTCTATCCTTTGAATTCAAGTGTTTGAAATACTTTTGACCAGTGATTGAAGCTCATTCACTGGATTTCCAAGTATTTACACAGTGTTTTCCCAAATATACCAGACTTTAAATGTCAATTTTTACTACATTGAACACTGGATTGACTATCATGGTGATTTCTTAGAGTTTTCAATACATTTATACTGTTTTATCAGCTCTGTGAAGAAGAACTGATGTTTTATCATCTATATTCCTAAATTTAGAGCCAAATTACACTAAATTAAAGAAGTAACCAGTATCGCACTCAGTTTTCTGCGATTTGAACACAGTTTTCCCGTGAAAAAGAGTGTTTTTCAGATATTAAGGCTCAATAAACTTGTATTCCTATTGTTTCAGTCACATTCTTATATATTTCCCTACTCTTTCCTTTGAATAAACAGTGTTTGACTTAGTTTTGACCAGTTATTGAAGCTCATTCCAAGGATTTCCAAGTATTTACACAGTGTTTTCCCAAATATACCAGATTTTAAATGTCTATTTTTACTACATTGAACACTGGCTTGACTATCATGGTGATTTTTTAGAGTTTTCAATACATTTATACTGTTATATCAGCTCTGTGAAGAAGAAGTGATGTTTCATCAACTTCTTGCTAACTCGCCAAGCTTTTACACTGAAATATAGAGTTAACCAGTATCGCACTCAGTTTTCTGCGATTTGAACACAATTTCCCCTGGAAAATCAGTGTTTTTCAGATATTAAGGCTCAATAAACTTGTATTCCTATTGTTTCAGGCACATTCTTATATATTTCCCTGCTCTTTCCTTTGAATTCACAGTGTTTGACCTACTTTTGACCATGGATTGAAGCTCATTCACTGGATTTCCAAGTATTTACACAGTGTTTTCCCAAATATACCAGACTTTAAATGTAAATTCTTACTACATTGAAGACTGGCTTGATTATCGTGGTGATTTCTAAGAGTTTACCATACATTTATACTGTTATATCAGCTCTGTGAACAAGAACTGATGTTTTATCATATATAATCCTACATTTAGAGCCCAATTACACTAAATTATAGAAGTAACCAGTATCGCACTCAGTTTTCTGCGAGTTGAACACAGTTTTCCCGTGAAAAACAGTGTTTTTCAGATATTAAGGCTCAATAAACTTGTATTCCTATTGTTTCAGGCACATTCTTATATATTTCCCTACTCTTTCCTTTGAATTCACAGTGTTTGACCAACTTTTGACCATGGATTGAAGCTCATTCACTGGATTTCCAAGTATTTACAGTGTTTTCCCAAATATACCAGACTTTAAATGTCAATTTTTACTACATTGAACACTGGCTTGACTATCATGGTGATTTCTTAGAGTTTTCCATACATTTATACTGTTATATCAGCTCTGTGAAGAACTGATGTTTTATCATCTATATTCCTATATTTAGAGCCCAATTACACTAAATGATAGAAGTAACCAGTATCGCACTCAGATTTCTGCGATTTGAACACAGTTTCTGCGGAAAAAAGAGTGTTTATTAGATATTAAGGCTCAATAAACTTGTATTCCTATTGTTTCAGGCACATTCTTATGTATTTCCCTGTTCTATCCTTTTAATTCACAGTGTTTGACATACTTTTGACCATGGATTGAAGCTCATTCACTGGATTTCCAAGTATTTACACAGTGTTTTCCCAAATATACCAGATTTTAAATGTCTATTTTTACTACATTGACCACTGGCTTGACTATCATGGTGATTTTTCAGAGTTTTCAATACATTTATACTGTTATATCAGCTCTGTGAAGAAGAACTTATGATTCATCAACTTCTTGCTAAATCGCCAAGCTTTTACACTGAAATATAGAATTAACCAGTATCGCACTCAGTTTTCTGCGATTTAACACAGTTTCCCTGGAAAATCAGTGTTTTTCAGATATTAAGGCTCAATAAACTTGTATTCCTATTGTTTCAGGCACATTCTTATATATTTCCCTGCTCTTTCCTTTGAATTCACAGTGTTTGACCTACTTTTGACCATGGATTGAAGCTCATTCACTGGATTTCCAAGTATTTACACAGTGTTTTCCCAAATATACCAGACTTTAAATGTAAATTCTTACTACATTGAAGACTGGCTTGATTATCGTGGTGATTTCTAAGAGTTTACCATAAATTTATACTGTTATATCAGCTCTGTGAAGAAGAACTGATGTTTTATCATATATAATCCTAAATTTAGAGCCCAATTACACTAAATTATAGAAGTAACCAGTATCGCACTCAGTTTTCTGCGAGTTGAACACAGTTTTCCCGTGAAAAACAGTGTTTTTCAGATATTAAGGCTCAATAAACTTGTATTCCTATTGTTTCAGGCACATTCTTATATATTTCCTTGCTCTTTCCTTTGAATTCACAGTGTTTGACCTACTTTTGACCATGGATTGAAGCTCATTCACTGGATTTCCAAGTATTTACACAGTGTTTTCCCAAATATACCAGACTTTAAATGTAAATTCTTACTACATTGAACACTGGCTTGACTATCATGGTGATTTCTTAGAGTTTTCAATACATTTATACTGTTATATATCAGCTCTGTGAAGAAGAACTTATGATTCATCAACTTCTTGCTAAATTGCCAAGCTTTTACACTGAAATATAGAAGTAACCAGTATCGCACTCAGTTTTCTGCGATTTGAACACAGTTTCTGCGGGAAAAAAGAGTGTTTATCAGATATTAAGGCTCAATAAACTTGTATTCGTATTGTTTCAGGCACATTCTTATGTATTTTCCTGCTCTATCCTTTGAATTCAAGTGTTTGAAATACTTTTGACCAGTGATTGAAGCTCATTCACTGGATTTCCAAGTATTTACACAGTGTTTTCCCAAATATACCAGACTTTAAATGTCAATTTTTACTACATTGAACACTGGATTGACTATCATGGTGATTTCTTAGAGTTTTCAATACATTTATACTGTTTTATCAGCTCTGTGAAGAAGAACTGATGTTTGATCAACTTCTTGCTAAATCGCCAAGCTTTTACACTGAAATATAGAAGTAACCAGTATCGCACTCAGTTTTCTGCGATTTGAACACAGTTTCCCCTGGAAAAAGTGTTTTTCAGATATTAAGGCTCAATAAACTTGTATTCCTATTGTTTCAGGCACATTCTTATATATTTCCCTGCTCTTTCCTTTGAATTCACAGTGTTTGAACTACATTTTACCAGGGATTGAAGCTCATTCACTGGATTTCCAAGTATTTACACAGTGTTTTCCCAAATATACCAGACTTTACATGTAAATTCTTACTACAATGAAGACTGGCTTTACTATCATGGTGATTTCTAAGAGTTTTCCATACATTTATACTGTTATATCAGCTCTGTGAAGAAGAACTGATGTTTGATCAACTTCTTGCTAAATCGCCAAGCTTTTACACTGAAATATAGAAGTAACCAGTATCGCACTCAGTTTTCTGCCTTTTGAACACAGTTTCTGCGGGAAAAAAGAGTGTTTATCAGATATTAAGGCTCAATAAACTTGTATTCCTATTGCTTCAGTCACATTCTTATATATTTCCCTACTCTTTCCTTTGAATAAACAGTGTTTGACTTAGTTTTGACCAGTTATTGAAGCTCATTCCAAGGATTTCCAAGTATTTATACAGCGTTTTGCCAAATATACCAGATTTTAAAGTAAATTCTTACTACATTAAAGACTGGCTTTACTATCATGGTGATTTCTAAGACTTTTCCATACATTTATACTGTTATATCAGCTCTGTGAAGAAGAACTTATGATTCATCAACTTCTTGCTAAATCGCCAAGCTTTTACACTGAAATATAGAATTAACCAGTATCGCACTCAGTTTTCTGCGATTTAACACAGTTTCCCTGGAAAATCAGTGTTTTTCAGATATTAAGGCTCAATAAACTTGTATTCCTATTGTTTCAGGCACATTCTTATATATTTCCCTGCTCTTTCCTTTGAATTCACAGTGTTTGACCTACTTTTGACCATGGATTGAAGCTCATTCACTGGATTTCCAAGTATTTACACAGTGTTTTCCCAAATATACCAGACTTTAAATGTAAATTCTTACTACATTGAAGACTGGCTTGATTATCGTGGTGATTTCTAAGAGTTTACCATAAATTTATACTGTTATATCAGCTCTGTGAAGAAGAACTGATGTTTTATCATATATAATCCTAAATTTAGAGCCCAATTACACTAAATTATAGAAGTAACCAGTATCGCAATCAGTTTTCTGCGATTTGAACACAGTTTTCCCGTGAAAAACAGTGTTTTTCAGATATTAAGGCTCAATCAACTTGTATTCCTATTGTTTCAGGCACATTCTTATATATTTCTTTGCTCTTTCCTTTGAATTCACAGTGTTTGACCTACTTTTGACCATGGATTGAAGCTCATTCACTGGATTTCCAAGTATTTACACAGTGTTTTCCCAAATATACCAGACTTTAAATGTAAATTCTTACTACATTGAACACTGGCTTGACTATCATGGTGATTTCTTAGAGTTTTCAATACATTTATACTGTTATATCAGCTCTGTGAAGAAGAACTTATGATTCATCAACTTCTTGCTAAATCGCCAAGCTTTTACACTGAAATATAGAAGTAACCAGTATCGCACTCAGTTTTCTGCGATTTGAACACAGTTTCCCCTGGAAAATCAGTGTTTTTCAGATATTAAGGCTCAATAAACTTGTATTCCTATTGTTTCAGGCACATTCTTATATATTTCCCTGCTCTTTCCTTTGAATTCACAGTGTTTGACCTACTTTTGACCATGGATTGAAGCTCATTCACTGGATTTCCAAGTATTTACAGTGTTTTCCCAAATATACCAGACTTTAAATGTCAATTTTTACTACAATGAACACTGGCTTGACTATCATGGTGATTTCTTAGAGTTTTCAATACATTTATACTGTTATATCAGCTCTGTGAAGAAGAACTGATGTTTGATCAACTTCTTGCTAACTCGCCAAGCTTTTACACTGAAATATAGAATTAACCAGTATCGCACTCAGTTTTCTGCGATTTGAACACAGTTTCCCCTGGAAAATCAGTGTTTTTCAGATATTAAGGCTCAATCAACTTGTATTCCTATTGTTTCAGGCACATTCTTATATATTTCCCTGCTCTTTCCTTTGAATTCACAGTGTTTGACCTACTTTTGACCATGGATTGAAGCTCATTCACTGGATTTCCAAGTATTTACAGTGTTTTCCCAAATATACCAGACTTTAAATGTCAATTTTTACTACAATGAACACTGGCTTGACTATCATGGTGATTTCTTAGAGTTTTCAATACATTTATACTGATATATCAGCTCTGTGAAGAAGAACTGATGTTTGATCAACTTCTTGCTAACTCGCCAAGCTTTTACACTGAAATATAGAATTAACCAGTATCGCACTCAGTTTTCTGCGATTTGAACACAGTTTCCCCTGGAAAATCAGTGTTTTTCAGATATCAAGGCTCAATAAACTTGTATTCCTATTGTTTCAGGCACATTCTTATATATTTCCCTGCTCTTTCCTTTGAATTCACAGTGTTTGAACTACTTTTTACCAGGGATTGAAGCTCATTCACTGGATTTCCAAGTATTTACACAGTGTTTTCCCAAATATACCAGACTTTAAATGTAAATTCCTACTACATTGAAGACTGGCTTGATTATCGTGGTGATTTCTAAGAGTTTACCATACATTTATACTGTTATATCAGCTCTGTGAAGAAGAACTGATGTTTTATCATCTATAATCCTAAATTTAGAGCCCAATTACACTAAATTATAGAAGTAACCAGTATCGCAATCAGTTTTCTGCGATTTGAACACAGTTTCCCCTGGAAAATCAGTGTTTTTCAGATATCAAGGCTCAATAAACTTGTATTCCTATTGTTTCAGGCACATTCTTATATATTTCCCTGCTCTTTCCTTTGAATTCACAGTGTTTGAACTACTTTTTACCAGGGATTGAAGCTCATTCACTGGATTTCCAAGTATTTACACAGTGTTTTCCCAAATATACCAGACTTTAAATGTAAATTCCTACTACATTGAAGACTGGCTTGATTATCGTGGTGATTTCTAAGAGTTTACCATACATTTATACTGTTATATCAGCTCTGTGAAGAAGAACTGATGTTTTATCATCTATAATCCTAAATTTAGAGCCCAATTACACTAAATTATAGAAGTAACCAGTATCGCAATCAGTTTTCTGCGATTTGAACACAGTTTTCCCGTGAAAAACAGTGTTTTTCAGATATTAAGGCTCAATAAACTTGTATTCCTATTGTTTCAGGCACAGTCTTATATATTTCTTTGCTCTTTCCTTTGAATTCACAGTGTTTGACCTACTTTTGACCATGGATTGAAGCTCATTCACTGGATTTCCAAGTATTTACACAGTGTTTTCCCAAATATACCAGACTTTAAATGTAAATTCTTACTACATTGAACACTGGCTTGACTATCATGGTGATTTCTTAGAGTTTTCAATACATTTATACTGTTATATCAGCTCTGTGAAGAACTTATGATTCATCAACTTCTTGCTAAATCGCCAAGCTTTTACACTGAATTATAGAAGTAACCAGTATCGCACTCAGTTTTCTGCGATTTGAACACAGTTTCCCCTGGAAAATCAGTGTTTTTCAGATATTAAGGCTCAATCAACTTGTATTCCTATTGTTTCAGGCACATTCTTATATATTTCCCTGCTCTTTCCTTTGAATTAACAGTGTTTGACCTACTTTTGACCATGGATTGAAGCTCATTCACTGGATTTCCAAGTATTTACAGTGTTTTCCCAAATATACCAGACTTTAAATGTCAATTTTTACTACAATGAACACTGGCTTGACTATCATGGTGATTTCTTAGAGTTTTCAATACATTTATACTGATATATCAGCTCTGTGAAGAAGAACTGATGTTTGATCAACTTCTTGCTAACTCGCCAAGCTTTTACACTGAAATATAGAATTAACCAGTATCGCACTCAGTTTTCTGCGATTTGAACACAGTTTCCCCTGGAAAATCAGTGTTTTTCAGATATCAAGGCTCAATAAACTTGTATTCCTATTGTTTCAGGCACATTCTTATATATTTCCCTGCTCTTTCCTTTGAATTCACAGTGTTTGAACTACTTTTTACCAGGGATTGAAGCTCATTCACTGGATTTCCAAGTATTTACACAGTGTTTTCCCAAATATACCAGACTTTAAATGTAAATTCCTACTACATTGAAGACTGGCTTGATTATCGTGGTGATTTCTAAGAGTTTACCATACATTTATACTGTTATATCAGCTCTGTGAAGAAGAACTGATGTTTTATCATCTATAATCCTAAATTTAGAGCCCAATTACACTAAATTATAGAAGTAACCAGTATCGCAATCAGTTTTCTGCGATTTGAACACAGTTTTCCCGTGAAAAACAGTGTTTTTCAGATATTAAGGCTCAATAAACTTGTATTCCTATTGTTTCAGGCACATTCTTATATATTTCTTTGCTCTTTCCTTTGAATTCACAGTGTTTGACCTACTTTTGACCATGGATTGAAGCTCATTCACTGGATTTCCAAGTATTTACACAGTGTTTTCCCAAATATACCAGACTTTAAATGTAAATTCTTACTACATTGAACACTGGCTTGACTATCATGGTGATTTCTTAGAGTTTTCAATACATTTATACTGTTATATCAGCTCTGTGAAGAAGAACTTATGATTCATCAACTTCTTGCTAAATCGCCAAGCTTTTACACTGAAATATAGAAGTAACCAGTATCGCACTCAGTTTTCTGCGATTTGAACACAGATTCTGCGGGAAAAAAGAGTGTTTATCAGATATTAAGGCTCAATAAACTTGTATTTGTATTGTTTCAGGCACATTCTTATGTATTTTCCTGCTCTATCCTTTGAATTCACAGTGTTTGAAATACTTTTTACCAGGGATTGAAGCTCATTCACTGGATTTCCAAGTATTTACACAGTGTTTTCCCAAATATACCAGACTTTAAATGTAAATTCCTACTACATTGAAGACTGGCTTGATTATCGTGGTGATTTCTAAGAGTTTACCATACATTTATACTGTTATATCAGCTCTGTGAAGAAGAACTGATGTTTTATCATCTATAATCCTAAATTTAGAGCCCAATTACACTAAATTATAGAAGTAACCAGTATCGCAATCAGTTTTCTGCGATTTGAACACAGTTTTCCCGTGAAAAACAGTGTTTTTCAGATATTAAGGCTCAATAAACTTGTATTCCTATTGTTTCAGGCACATTCTTATATATTTCTTTGCTCTTTCCTTTGAATTCACAGTGTTTGACCTACTTTTGACCATGGATTGAAGCTCATTCACTGGATTTCCAAGTATTTACACAGTGTTTTCCCAAATATACCAGACTTTAAATGTAAATTCTTACTACATTGAACACTGGCTTGACTATCATGGTGATTTCTTAGAGTTTTCAATACATTTATACTGTTATATCAGCTCTGTGAAGAAGAACTTATGATTCATCAACTTCTTGCTAAATCGCCAAGCTTTTACACTGAAATATAGAAGTAACCAGTATCGCACTCAGTTTTCTGCGATTTGAACACAGTTTCCCCTGGAAAATCAGTGTTTTTCAGATATTAAGGCTCAATAAACTTGTATTCCTATTGTTTCAGGCACATTCTTATATATTTCCCTGCTCTTTCCTTTGAATTCACAGTGTTTGACCTACTTTTGACCATGGATTGAAGCTCATTCACTGGATTTCCAAGTATTTACACAGTGTTTTCCCAAATATACCAGACTTTAAATGTCAATTTTTACTACAATGAACACTGGCTTGACTATCATGGTGATTTCTTAGAGTTTTCAATACATTTATACTGATATATCAGCTCTGTGAAGAAGAACTGATGTTTGATCAACTTCTTGCTAACTCGCCAAGCTTTTACAATGAAATATAGAATTAACCAGTATCGCACTCAGTTTTCTGCGATTTGAACACAGTTTCCCCTGGAAAATCAGTGTTTTTCAGATATCAAGGCTCAATAAACTTGTATTCCTATTGTTTCAGGCACATTCTTATATATTTCCCTGCTCTTTCCTTTGAATTCACAGTGTTTGAACTACTTTTTACCAGGGATTGAAGCTCATTCACTGGATTTCCAAGTATTTACACAGTGTTTTCCCAAATATACCAGACTTTAAATGTAAATTCCTACTACATTGAAGACTGGCTTGATTATCGTGGTGATTTCTAAGAGTTTACCATACATTTATACTGTTATATCAGCTCTGTGAAGAAGAACTGATGTTTTATCATCTATAATCCTAAATTTAGAGCCCAATTACACTAAATTATAGAAGTAACCAGTATCGCAATCAGTTTTCTGCGATTTGAACACAGTTTTCCCGTGAAAAACAGTGTTTTTCAGATATTAAGGCTCAATAAACTTGTATTCCTATTGTTTCAGGCACATTCTTATATATTTCTTTGCTCTTTCCTTTGAATTCACAGTGTTTGACCTACTTTTGACCATGGATTGAAGCTCATTCACTGGATTTCCAAGTATTTACACAGTGTTTTCCCAAATATACCAGACTTTAAATGTAAATTCTTACTACATTGAACACTGGCTTGACTATCATGGTGATTTCTTAGAGTTTTCAATACATTTATACTGTTATATCAGCTCTGTGAAGAAGAACTTATGATTCATCAACTTCTTGCTAAATCGCCAAGCTTTTACACTGAAATATAGAAGTAACCAGTATCGCACTCAGTTTTCTGCGATTTGAACACAGATTCTGCGGGAAAAAAGAGTGTTTATCAGATATTAAGGCTCAATAAACTTGTATTTGTATTGTTTCAGGCACATTCTTATGTATTTTCCTGCTCTATCCTTTGAATTCACAGTGTTTGAAATACTTTTGACCAGGGATTGAAGCTCATTCACTGGATTTCCAAGTATTTACACAGTGTTTTCCCAAATATACCAGACTTTAAATGTCAATTTTTACTACATTGAACACTGGCTTGACTATCATGGTGATTTCTTAGAGTTTTCAATACATTTATACTGTTATATCAGCTCTGTGAAGAAGAACTAATGTTTGATCAACTTCTTGCTAAATAGCCAAGCTTTTACACTGAAATATAGAATTAACCAGTATCGCACTCAGTTTTCTGCGATTTGAACATAGTTTCCCCTGGAAAAACAGTGTTTTTCAGATATTAAGGCTCAATAAACTTGTATTCCTATTGTTTCAGGCACATTCTTATATATTACCCTGCTCTTTCCTTTGAATTCACAGTGTTTGTCCTACTTTTGACCATGGATTGAAGCTCATTCACTGGATTTCCAAGTATTTACACAGTGTTTTCTCAAATATAATAGACTTTAAATGTAAATCTTACTACATTGAAGAGTGGCTTGACTATCACTGTGATTTCTAAGAGTTCACAATACATTCATACTTTTATATCAGCTCTGTGAAGAAGAACTGATGTTTTATCATCTATATTCCTAAATTTAGAGCCCAATTACACTAAATTATAGAAGTAACCAGTATCGCACTCAGTTTTCTGCGATTTGAACACAGTTTTCCCGTGAAAAAGAGTGTTTTTCAGATATTAAGGCTCAATAAACTTGTATTCCTACTGTTTCAGGCACATTCCTATATATTTCCCTGCTCTTTCCTTTGAATTCACAGTGTTTGAACTACTTTGACCATGGATTGAAGCTCATTCACTGGATTTCCAAGTATTTACAGTGTTTTCCCAAATATACCACACTTTAAATGTAAATTCTTACTACATTGAACACTGGCTTGACTATCATGGTGATTTCTTAGAGTTTTCAATACATTTATACTGTTATATCAGCTCTGTGAAGAAGAACTTATGATTCATCAACTTCTTGCTAAATCGCCAAGCTTTTACACTGAAATATAGAAGTAACCAGTATCGCACTCAGTTTTCTGCGATTTGAACACAGTTTCTGCGGGAAAAAAGAGTGTTTATCAGATATTAAGGCTCAATAAACTTGTATTCCTATTGCTTCAGTCACATTCTTATATATTTCCCTACTCTTTCCTTTGAATAAACAGTGTTTGACTTAGTTTTGACCAGTTATTGAAGCTCATTCCAAGGATTTCCAAGTATTTATACAGCGTTTTGCCAAATATACCAGATTTTAAAGTAAATTCTTACTACATTAACGACTGGCTTTACTATCATGGTGATTTCTAAGACTTATCCATAGATTTATACTGTTATATCAGCTCTGTGAAGAAGAACTTATGATTCATCAAATTCTTGCTAAATCGCCAAGCTTTTACACTGAAATATAGAATTAACCAGTATCGCACTCAGTTTTCTGCGATTTGAACACAGTTTCCCCTGGAAAATCAGTGTTTTTCAGATATTAAGGCTCAATAAACTTGTATTCCTATTGTTTCAGGCACATTCTTATATATTTCCCTGCTCTTTCCTTTGAATTCACAGTGTTTGACCTACTTTTGACCATGGATTGAAGCTCATTCACTGGATTTCCAAGTATTTACACAGTGTTTTCCCAAATATACCAGACTTTAAATGTAAATTCTTACTACATTGAAGACTGGCTTGATTATCGTGGTGATTTCTAAGAGTTTACCATACATTTATACTGTTATATCAGCTCTGTGAAGAAGAACTGATGTTTTATCATATATAATCCTAAATTTAGAGCCCAATTACACTAAATTATAGAAGTAACCAGTATCGCACTCAGTTTTCTGCGATTTGAACACAGTTTTCCCGTGAAAAACAGTGTTTTTCAGATATTAAGGCTCAATAAACTTGTATTCCTATTGTTTCAGGCACATTCTTATATATTTCCCTGCTCTATCCTTTGAATTCACAGTGTTTGACCTAATTTTGACCATGGATTGAAGCTCATTCACTGGATTTCCAAGTATTTACAGTGTTTTCCCAAATATACCAGACTTTAAATGTCAATTTTTACTACATTGAACACAAGCTTGACTATCATGGTGATTTCTTAGAGTTTTCAATACATTTATACTGTTATATCAGCTCTGTGAAGAAGAACTGATGTTTGATCATCTTCTTGCTAACTCGCCAAGCTTTTACACTGAAATATAGAATTAACCATTATCGCACTCAGTTTTCTGCGATTTGAACACGTTTCCCCTGGAAAATCAGTGTTTTTCAGATATTGAGGCTCAATAAACTTGTATTCCTATTGTTTCAGGCACATTCTTATATATTACCCTGCTCTTTCCTTTGAATTCACAGTGTTTGTCCTACTTTTGACCATGGATTGAAGCTCATTCACTGGATTTCCAAGTATTTACACAGTGTTTTCTCAAATATAACAGACTTTAAATGTAAATTCTTACTACATTGAAGAGTGGCTTGACTATCACGGTTATTTCTAAGAGTTAACAATACATTCATACTTTTATATCAGCTCTGTGAAGAAGAACTGATGTTTTATCATCTATATTCCTAAATTTAGAGCCCAATTACACTAAATTATAGAAGTAACCAGTATCGCACTCAGTTTTCTGCGATTTGAATACAGTTTTCCCGTGAAAAACAGTGTTTTTCAGATATTAAGGCTCAATCAACTTGTATTCCTATTGTTTCAGGCACATTCTTATATATTTCCCTGCTCTTTCCTTTGAATTCACAGTGTTTGACCTACTTTTGACCATGGATTGAAGCTCATTCACTGGATTTCCAAGTATTTTCAGTGTTTTCCCAAATATACCAGACTTTAAATGTCAATTTTTACTAAAATGAACACTGGCTTGACTATCATGGTGATTTCTTAGAGTTTTCAATACATTTATACTGTTATATCAGCTCTGTGAAGAAGAACTGATGTTTGATCATCTTCTTGCTAACTCGCCAAGCTTTTACACTGAAATATAGAATTAACCATTATCGCACTCAGTTTTCTGCGATTTGAACACGTTTCCCCTGGAAAATCAGTGTTTTTCAGATATTGAGGCTCAATAAACTTGTATTCCTATTGTTTCAGGCACATTCTTATATATTACCCTGCTCTTTCCTTTGAATTCACAGTGTTTGTCCTACTTTTGACCATGGATTGAAGCTCATTCACTGGATTTCCAAGTATTTACACAGTGTTTTCTCAAATATAACAGACTTTAAATGTAAATTCTTACTACATTGAAGAGTGGCTTGACTATCACGGTTATTTCTAAGAGTTAACAATACATTCATACTTTTATATCAGCTCTGTGAAGAAGAACTGATGTTTTATCATCTATATTCCTAAATTTAGAGCCCAATTACACTAAATTATAGAAGTAACCAGTATCGCACTCAGTTTTCTGCGATTTGAATACAGTTTTCCCGTGAAAAACAGTGTTTTTCAGATATTAAGGCTCAATAAACTTGTATTCCTATTGTTTCAGGCACATTCTTATATATTTCCCTGCTCTTTCCTTTGAATTCACAGTGTTTGACCTACTTTTGACCATGGATTGAAGCTCATTCACTGGATTTCCAAGTATTTTCAGTGTTTTCCCAAATATACCAGACTTTAAATGTCAATTTTTACTAAAATGAACACTGGCTTGACTATCATGGTGATTTCTTAGAGTTTTCAATACATTTATACTGTTATATCAGCTCTGTGAAGAAGAACTGATGTTTGATCAACCTCTTGCTAACTCGCCAAGCTTTTACACTGAAATATAGAATTAACCAGTATCGCACTCAGTTTTCTGCGATTTGAACACAGTTTCTCCTGGAAAATCAGTGTTTTTCAGATATTAAGGCTCAATAAACTTGTATTCCTATTGTTTCAGGCACATTCTTATATATTTCCCTGCTCTTTCTTTTGAATTCACAGTGTTTGAACTACTTTTTACCAGGGATTGAAGCTCATTCACTGGATTTCCAAGTATTTACACAGTGTTTTCCCAAATATACCAGACTTTAAATGTAAATTCCTACTACATTGAAGACTGGCTTGATTATCGTGGTGATTTCTAAGAGTTTACCATACATTTATACTGTTATATCAGCTCTGTGAAGAAGAACTGATGTTTTATCATCTATAATCCTAAATTTAGAGCCCAATTACACTAAATTATAGAAGTAACCAGTATCGCAATCAGTTTTCTGCGATTTGAACACAGTTTCCACTGGAAAAACAGTGTTTTTCAGATATTAAGGCTCAATAAACTTGTATTCCTATTGTTTCAGGCAAATTCTTATATATTTCCTTACTCTTTCCTTTGAATAAACAGTGTTTGACTTAGTTTTGACCAGTTATTTAAGCTCATTCAAAGGAATTCCAAGTATTTACACAGTGTTTTCTCAAATATAACAGACATTAAATGTAAATTCTTACTACATTGAAGAGTGGCTTGATTATCGTGGTGATTTCTAAGAGTTCACAATACATTCATACTTTTATATCAGCTCTGTGAAGAAGAACTGATGTTTTATCATCTATATTCCTAAATTTAGAGCCCAATTACACTAAATTATAGAAGTAACCAGTATCGCACTCAGTTTTCTGCGATTTGAACACAGTTTTCCCGTGAAAAACAGTGTTTTTCAGATATTAAGGCTCAATAAACTTGTATTCCTATTGTTTCAGGCACATTCTTATATATTTCCCTGCTCTTTCCTTTGAATTCACAGTGTTTGACCTACTTTTGACCATGGATTGAAGCTCATTCACTGGATTTCCAAGTATTTACACAGTGTTTTCCTAAATATACCAGACTTTGCATGTAAATTCTTACTACATTGAAGACTGGCTTTACTATCATGGTGATTTCTAAGAGTTTTCCCTACATTTATACTGTTATATCAGCTCTGTGAAGAAGAACTGATGTTTGATCAACTTCTTGCTAAATCGCCAAGCTTTTACACTGAAATATAGAATTAACCAGTATCGCACTCAGTTTTCTGCCATTTGAACACAGTTTCCCCTGGAAAATCAGTGTTTTTCAGATATTAAGGCTCAATAAACTTGTATTCCTATTGTTTCAGGCACATTCTTATATATTTCCCAGCTTTTTCCTTTGAATTCACAGTGTTTGACCTACTTTTGACCATGGATTGAAGCTCATTCACTGGATTTCCAAGTATTTACACAGTGTTTTCCCAAATATACCAGACTTTACATGTAAATTCTTACTACAATGAAGACTGGCTTTACTATCATGGTGATTTCTAAGAGTTTTCCATACATTTATACTGTTATATCAGCTCTGTGAAGAAGAACTGATGTTTGATCAACTTCTTGCTAAATCGCCAAGCTTTTACACTGAAATATAGAAGTAACCAGTATCGCACTCAGTTTTCTGCCTTTTGAACACAGTTTCTGCGGGAAAAAAGAGTGTTTATCAGATATTAAGGCTCAATAAACTTGTATTCCTATTGCTTCAGTCACATTCTTATATATTTCCCTACTCTTTCCTTTGAATAAACAGTGTTTGACTTAGTTTTGACCAGTTATTGAAGCTCATTCCAAGGATTTCCAAGTATTTATACAGCGTTTTGCCAAATATACCAGATTTTAAAGTAAATTCTTACTACATTAAAGACTGGCTTTACTATCATGTTGATTTCTAAGACTTTTCCATACATTTATACTGTTATATCAGCTCTGTGAAGAAGAACTTATGATTCATCAACTTCTTGCTAAATCGCCAAGCTTTTACACTGAAATATAGAATTAACCAGTATCGCACTCAGTTTTCTGCGATTTAACACAGTTTCCCTGGAAAATCAGTGTTTTTCAGATATTAAGGCTCAATAAACTTGTATTCCTATTGTTTCAGGCACATTCTTATATATTTCCCTGCTCTTTCCTTTGAATTCACAGTGTTTGACCTACTTTTGACCATGGATTGAAGCTCATTCACTGGATTTCCAAGTATTTACACAGTGTTTTCCCAAATATACCAGACTTTAAATGTAAATTCTTACTACATTGAAGACTGGCTTGATTATCGTGGTGATTTCTAAGAGTTTACCATAAATTTATACTGTTATATCAGCTCTGTGAAGAAGAACTGATGTTTTATCATATATAATCCTAAATTTAGAGCCCAATTACACTAAATTATAGAAGTAACCAGTATCGCACTCAGTTTTCTGCGAGTTGAACACAGTTTTCCCGTGAAAAACAGTGTTTTTCAGATATTAAGGCTCAATAAACTTGTATTCCTATTGTTTCAGGCACATTCTTATATATTTCCTTGCTCTTTCCTTTGAATTCACAGTGTTTGACCTACTTTTGACCATGGATTGAAGCTCATTCACTGGATTTCCAAGTATTTACACAGTGTTTTCCCAAATATACCAGACTTTAAATGTAAATTCTTACTACATTGAACACTGGCTTGACTATCATGGTGATTTCTTAGAGTTTTCAATACATTTATACTGTTATATCAGCTCTGTGAAGAAGAACTTATGATTCATCAACTTCTTGCTAAATTGCCAAGCTTTTACACTGAAATATAGAAGTAACCAGTATCGCACTCAGTTTTCTGCGATTTGAACACAGTTTCTGCGGGAAAAAAGAGTGTTTATCAGATATTAAGGCTCAATAAACTTGTATTCGTATTGTTTCAGGCACATTCTTATGTATTTTCCTGCTCTATCCTTTGAATTCAAGTGTTTGAAATACTTTTGACCAGTGATTGAAGCTCATTCACTGGATTTCCAAGTATTTACAGAGTGTTTTCCCAAATATACCAGACTTTAAATGTCAATTTTTACTACATTGAACACTGGATTGACTATCATGGTGATTTCTTAGAGTTTTCAATACATTTATACTGTTTTATCAGCTCTGTGAAGAAGAACTGATGTTTGATCAACTTCTTGCTAAATCGCCAAGCTTTTACACTGAAATATAGAAGTAACCAGTATCGCACTCAGTTTTCTGCGATTTGAACACAGTTTCCCCTGGAAAAAGTGTTTTTCAGATATTAAGGCTCAATAAACTTGTATTCCTATTGTTTCAGGCACATTCTTATATATTTCCCTGCTCTTTCCTTTGAATTCACAGTGTTTGAACTACATTTTACCAGGGATTGAAGCTCATTCACTGGATTTCCAAGTATTTACACAGTGTTTTCCCAAATATACCAGACTTTAAATGTAAATTCTTACTACATTGAAGACTGGCTTGATTATCGTCGTGATTTCTAAGAGTTTACCATACATTTATACTGTTATATCAGCTCTGTGAAGAAGAACTGATGTTTTATCATCTATATTCCTAAATTTAGAGCCCAATTACACTAAATTATAGAAGTAACCAGTATCGCACTCAGTTTTCTGCGATTTGAACACAGTTTCCCCTGGAAAAACAGTGTTTTTCAGATATTAAGGCTCAATAAACTTGTATTCCTATTGTTTCAGGAAAATTCTTATATATTTCCCTACTCTTTCCTTTGAATAAACAGTGTTTGACTTAGTTTTGACCAGTTATTGAAGCTCATTCAAAGTATTTCCAAGTATTTACACAGTGTTTTCTCAAATATAACAGACATTAAATGTAAATTCTTACTACATTGAAGAGTGGCTTGATTATCGTGGTGATTTCTAAGAGTTCACAATATATTCATACTTTTATATCAGCTCTGTGAAGAAGAACTGATGTTTTATCATCTATATTCCTAAATTTAGAGCCCGATTACACTAAATTATAGAAGTAACCAGTATCGCACTCAGTTTTCTGCGAGTTGAACACAGTTTTCCCGTGAAAAACAGTGTTTTTCAGATATTAAGGCTCAATAAACTTGTATTCCTATTGTTTCAGGCACATTCTTATATATTTCCCTGCTCTTTCCTTTGAATTCACAGTGTTTGACCTACTTTTGACCATGGATTGAAGCTCATTCACTGGATTTCCAAGTATTTACACAGTGTTTTCCCAAATATACCAGACTTTACATGTAAATTCTTACTACATTGAAGACTGGCTTTACTATCATGGTGATTTCTAAGAGTTTTCCATACATTTATACTGTTATATCAGCTCTGTGAAGAAGAACTGATGTTTGATCAACTTCTTGCTAAATCGCCAAGCTTTTACACTGAAATAATAGAATTAACCAGTATCGCACTCAGTTTTCTGCCATTTGAACACAGTTTCCCCTGGAAAAACAGTGTTTTTCAGATATTAAGGCTCAATAAACTTGTATTCCTATTGTTTCAGGCACATTCTTATATATTACCCTGCTCTTTCCTTTGAATTCACAGTGTTTGTCCTACTTTTGACCATGGATTGAAGCTCATTCACTGGATTTCCAAGTATTTACACAGTGTTTTCTCAAATATAACAGACTTTAAATGTAAATCTTACTACATTGAAGAGTGGCTTGACTATCACTGTGATTTCTAAGAGTTCACAATATATTCATACTGTTATATCAGCTCTGTGAAGAAGAACTGATGTTTTATCATCTATAATCCTAAATTTAGAGCCCAATTACACTAAATTATAGAAGTAACCAGTATCGCAATCAGTTTTCTGCGATTTGAACACAGTTTTCCCGTGAAAAACAGTGTTTTTCAGATATTAAGGCTCAATAAACTTGTATTCCTATTGTTTCAGGCACATTCTTATATATTTCTTTGCTCTTTCCTTTGAATTCACAGTGTTTGACCTACTTTTGACCATGGATTGAAGCTCATTCACTGGATTTCCAAGTATTTACACAGTGTTTTCCCAAATATACCAGACTTTAAATGTAAATTCTTACTACATTGAACACTGGCTTGACTATCATGGTGATTTCTTAGAGTTTTCAATACATTTATACTGTTATATCAGCTCTGTGAAGAACTTATGATTCATCAACTTCTTGCTAAATCGCCAAGCTTTTACACTGAAATATAGAAGTAACCAGTATCGCACTCAGTTTTCTGCGATTTGAACACAGTTTCCCCTGGAAAATCAGTGTTTTTCAGATATTAAGGCTCAATCAACTTGTATTCCTATTGTTTCAGGCACATTCTTATATATTTCCCTGCTCTTTCCTTTGAATTCACAGTGTTTGACCTACTTTTGACCATGGATTGAAGCTCATTCACTGGATTTCCAAGTATTTACAGTGTTTTCCCAAATATACCAGACTTTAAATGTCAATTTTTACTACAATGAACACTGGCTTGACTATCATGGTGATTTCTTAGAGTTTTCAATACATTTATACTGATATATCAGCTCTGTGAAGAAGAACTGATGTTTGATCAACTTCTTGCTAACTCGCCAAGCTTTTACACTGAAATATAGAATTAACCAGTATCGCACTCAGTTTTCTGCGATTTGAACACAGTTTCCCCTGGAAAATCAGTGTTTTTCAGATATCAAGGCTCAATAAACTTGTATTCCTATTGTTTCAGGCACATTCTTATATATTTCCCTGCTCTTTCCTTTGAATTCACAGTGTTTGAACTACTTTTTACCAGGGATTGAAGCTCATTCACTGGATTTCCAAGTATTTACACAGTGTTTTCCCAAATATACCAGACTTTAAATGTAAATTCCTACTACATTGAAGACTGGCTTGATTATCGTGGTGATTTCTAAGAGTTTACCATACATTTATACTGTTATATCAGCTCTGTGAAGAAGAACTGATGTTTTATCATCTATAATCCTAAATTTAGAGCCCAATTACACTAAATTATAGAAGTAACCAGTATCGCAATCAGTTTTCTGCGATTTGAACACAGTTTTCCCGTGAAAAACAGTGTTTTTCAGATATTAAGGCTCAATAAACTTGTATTCCTATTGTTTCAGGCACATTCTTATATATTTCTTTGCTCTTTCCTTTGAATTCACAGTGTTTGACCTACTTTTGACCATGGATTGAAGCTCATTCACTGGATTTCCAAGTATTTACACAGTGTTTTCCCAAATATACCAGACTTTAAATGTAAATTCTTACTACATTGAACACTGGCTTGACTATCATGGTGATTTCTTAGAGTTTTCAATACATTTATACTGTTATATCAGCTCTGTGAAGAAGAACTTATGATTCATCAACTTCTTGCTAAATCGCCAAGCTTTTACACTGAAATATAGAAGTAACCAGTATCGCACTCAGTTTTCTGCGATTTGAACACAGATTCTGCGGGAAAAAAGAGTGTTTATCAGATATTAAGGCTCAATAAACTTGTATTTGTATTGTTTCAGGCACATTCTTATGTATTTTCCTGCTCTATCCTTTGAATTCACAGTGTTTGAAATACTTTTGACCAGGGATTGAAGCTCATTCACTGGATTTCCAAGTATTTACACAGTGTTTTCCCAAATATACCAGACTTTAAATGTCAATTTTTACTACATTGAACACTGGCTTGACTATCATGGTGATTTCTTAGAGTTTTCAATACATTTATACTGTTATATCAGCTCTGTGAAGAAGAACTAATGTTTGATCAACTTCTTGCTAAATCGCCAAGCTTTTACACTGAAATATAGAATTAACCAGTATCGCACTCAGTTTTCTGCGATTTGAACATAGTTTCCCCTGGAAAAACAGTGTTTTTCAGATATTAAGGCTCAATAAACTTGTATTCCTATTGTTTCAGGCACATTCTTATATATTACCCTGCTCTTTCCTTTGAATTCACAGTGTTTGTCCTACTTTTGACCATGGATTGAAGCTCATTCACTGGATTTCCAAGTATTTACACAGTGTTTTCCCAAATATACCAGACTTTAAATGTAAATTCTTACTACATTGAAGACTGGCTTGATTATCGTCGTGATTTCTAAGAGTTTACCATACATTTATACTGTTATATCAGCTCTGTGAAGAAGAACTGATGTTTTATCATCTATATTCCTAAATTTAGAGCCCAATTACACTAAATTATAGAAGTAACCAGTATCGCACTCAGTTTTCTGCGATTTGAACGCAGTTTCCCCTGGAAAAACAGTGTTTTTCAGATATTAAGGCTCAATAAACTTGTATTCCTATTGTTTCAGGCAAATTCTTATATATTTCCCTACTCTTTCCTTTGAATAAACAGTGTTTGACTTAGTTTTGACCAGTTATTGAAGCTCATTCAAAGTATTTCCAAGTATTTACACAGTGTTTTCTCAAATATAACAGACATTAAATGTAAATTCTTACTACATTGAAGAGTGGCTTGATTATCGTGGTGATTTCTAAGAGTTCACAATATATTCATACTTTTATATCAGCTCTGTGAAGAAGAACTGATGTTTTATCATCTATATTCCTAAATTTAGAGCCCAATTACACTAAATTATAGAATTAACCAGTATCGCACTCAGTTTTCTGCCATTTGAACACAGTTTCCCCTGGAAAAACAGTGTTTTTCAGATATTAAGGCTCAATAAACTTGTATTCCTATTGTTTCAGGCACATTCTTATATATTACCCTGCTCTTTCCTTTGAATTCACAGTGTTTGTCCTACTTTTGACCATGGATTGAAGCTCATTCACTGGATTTCCAAGTATTTACACAGTGTTTTCTCAAATATAACAGACTTTAAATGTAAATCTTACTACATTGAAGAGTGGCTTGACTATCACTGTGATTTCTAAGAGTTCACAATACATTCATACTTTTATATCAGCTCTGTGAAGAAGAACTGATGTTTTATCATCTATATTCCTAAATTTAGAGCCCAATTACACTAAATTATAGAAGTAACCAGTATCGCACTCAGTTTTCTGCGATTTGAACACAGTTTTCCCGTGAAAAAGAGTGTTTTTCAGATATTAAGGCTCAATAAACTTGTATTCCTACTGTTTCAGGCACATTCCTATATATTTCCCTGCTCTTTCCTTTGAATTCACAGTGTTTGAACTACTTTGACCATGGATTGAAGCTCATTCACTGGATTTCCAAGTATTTACAGTGTTTTCCCAAATATACCACACTTTAAATGTAAATTCTTACTACATTGAACACTGGCTTGACTATCATGGTGATTTCTTAGAGTTTTCAATACATTTATACTGTTATATCAGCTCTGTGAAGAAGAACTTATGATTCATCAACTTCTTGCTAAATCGCCAAGCTTTTACACTGAAATATAGAAGTAACCAGTATCGCACTCAGTTTTCTGAGATTTGAACACAGTTTCTGCGGGAAAAAAGAGTGTTTATCAGATATTAAGGCTCAATAAACTTGTATTCCTATTGCTTCAGTCACATTCTTATATATTTCCCTACTCTTTCCTTTGAATAAACAGTGTTTGACTTAGTTTTGACCAGTTATTGAAGCTCATTCCAAGGATTTCCAAGTATTTATACAGCGTTTTGCCAAATATACCAGATTTTAAAGTAAATTCTTACTACATTAACGACTGGCTTTACTATCATGGTGATTTCTAAGACTCATCCATAGATTTATACTGTTATATCAGCTCTGTGAAGAAGAACTGATGTTTTATCATATATAATCCTAAATTTAGAGCCCAATTACACTAAATTATAGAAGTAACCAGTATCGCACTCAGTTTTCTGCGATTTGAACACAGTTTTCCCGTGAAAAACAGTGTTTTTCAGATATTAAGGCTCAATAAACTTGTATTCCTATTGTTTCAGGCACATTCTTATATATTTCCCTGCTCTATCCTTTGAATTCACAGTGTTTGACCTAATTTTGACCATGGATTGAAGCTCATTCACTGGATTTCCAAGTATTTACAGTGTTTTCCCAAATATACCAGACATTAAATGTCAATTTTTACTACATTGAACACAAACTTGACTATCATGGTGATTTCTTAGAGTTTTCAATACATTTATACTGTTATATCAGCTCTGTGAAGAAGAACTGATGTTTGATCATCTTCTTGCTAACTCGCCAAGCTTTTACACTGAAATATAGAATTAACCATTATCGCACTCAGTTTTCTGCGATTTGAACACAGTTTACCCTGGAAAAAGTGTTTTTCAGATATTAAGGCTCAATAAACTTGTATTCCTATTGTTTCAGGCACATTCTTATATATTTCCCTGCTCTTTCCTTTGAATTCACAGTGTTTGAACTACATTTTACCAGGGATTGAAGCTCATTCACTGGATTTCCAAGTATTTACACAGTGTTTTCCCAAATATACCAGACTTTAAATGTAAATTCTTACTACATTGAAGACTGGCTTGATTATCGTCGTGATTTCTAAGAGTTTACCATACATTTATACTGTTATATCAGCTCTGTGAAGAAGAACTGATGTTTTATCATCTATATTCCTAAATTTAGAGCCCAATTACACTAAATTATAGAAGTAACCAGTATCGCACTCAGTTTTCTGCGATTTGAACACAGTTTCCCCTGGAAAAACAGTGTTTTTCAGATATTAAGGCTCAATAAACTTGTATTCCTATTGTTTCAGGAAAATTCTTATATATTTCCCTACTCTTTCCTTTGAATAAACAGTGTTTGACTTAGTTTTGACCAGTTATTGAAGCTCATTCAAAGTATTTCCAAGTATTTACACAGTGTTTTCTCAAATATAACAGACATTAAATGTAAATTCTTACTACATTGAAGAGTGGCTTGATTATCGTGGTGATTTCCAAGAGTTCACAATATATTCATACTTTTATATCAGCTCTGTGAAGAAGAACTGATGTTTTATCATCTATATTCCTAAATTTAGAGCCCGATTACACTAAATTATAGAAGTAACCAGTATCGCACTCAGTTTTCTGCGAGTTGAACACAGTTTTCCCGTGAAAAACAGTGTTTTTCAGATATTAAGGCTCAATAAACTTGTATTCCTATTGTTTCAGGCACATTCTTATATATTTCCCTGCTCTTTCCTTTGAATTCACAGTGTTTGACCTACTTTTGACCATGGATTGAAGCTCATTCACTGGATTTCCAAGTATTTACACAGTGTTTTCCCAAATATACCAGACTTTACATGTAAATTCTTACTACATTGAAGACTGGCTTTACTATCATGGTGATTTCTAAGAGTTTTCCATACATTTATACTGTTATATCAGCTCTGTGAAGAAGAACTGATGTTTGATCAACTTCTTGCTAAATCGCCAAGCTTTTACACTGAAATAATAGAATTAACCAGTATCGCACTCAGTTTTCTGCCATTTGAACACAGTTTCCCCTGGAAAAACAGTGTTTTTCAGATATTAAGGCTCAATTAACTTGTATTCCTATTGTTTCAGGCACATTCTTATATATTACCCTGCTCTTTCCTTTGAATTCACAGTGTTTGTCCTACTTTTGACCATGGATTGAAGCTCATTCACTGGATTTCCAAGTATTTACACAGTGTTTTCTCAAATATAACAGACTTTAAATGTAAATCTTACTACATTGAAGAGTGGCTTGACTATCACTGTGATTTCTAAGAGTTCACAATACATTCATACTTTTATATCAGCTCTGTGAAGAAGAACTGATGTTTTATCATCTATATTCCTAAATTTAGAGCCCAATTACACTAAATTATAGAAGTAACCAGTATCGCACTCAGTTTTCTGCGATTTGAACACAGTTTTCCCGTGAAAAAGAGTGTTTTTCAGATATTAAGGCTCAATAAACTTGTATTCCTACTGTTTCAGGCACATTCTTATATATTTCCCTGCTCTTTCCTTTGAATTCACAGTGTTTGAACTACTTTGACCATGGATTGAAGCTCATTCACTGGATTTCCAAGTATTTACAGTGTTTTCCCAAATATACCACACTTTAAATGTAAATTCTTACTACATTGAACACTGGCTTGACTATCATGGTGATTTCTTAGAGTTTTCAATACATTTATACTGTTATATCAGCTCTGTGAAGAAGAACTTATGATTCATCAACTTCTTGCTAAATCGCCAAGCTTTTACACTGAAATATAGAAGTAACCAGTATCGCACTCAGTTTTCTGCCTTTTGAACACAGTTTCTGCGGGAAAAAAGAGTGTTTATCAGATATTAAGGCTCAATAAACTTGTATTGCTATTGCTTCAGTCACATTCTTATATATTTCCCTACTCTTTCCTTTGAATAAACAGTGTTTGACTTAGTTTTGACCAGTTATTGAAGCTCATTCCAAGGATTTCCAAGTATTTGTACAGCGTTTTGCCAAATATACCAGATTTTAAAGTAAATTCTTACTACATTAAAGACTGGCTTTACTATCATGGTGATTTCTAAGACTTTTCCATACATTTATACTGTTATATCAGCTCTGTGAAGAAGAACTTATGATTCATCAACTTCTTGCTAAATAGCCAAGCTTTTACATTGAAATATAGAATTAACCAGTATCGCACTCAGTTTTCTGCGATTTGAACACAGTTTCCCCTGGAAAATCAGTGTTTTTCAGATATTAAGGCTCAATAAACTTGTATTCCTATTGTTTCAGGCACATTCTTATATATTTCCCTGCTCTTTCCTTTGAATTCACAGTGTTTGACCTACTTTTGACCATGGATTGAAGCTCATTCACTGGATTTCCAAGTATTTACACAGTGTTTTCCCAAATATACCAGAATTTAAATGTAAATTCTTACTACATTGAAGACTGGCTTGATTATCGTGGTGATTTCTAAGAGTTTACCATACATTTATACTGTTATATCAGCTCTGTGAAGAAGAACTGATGTTTTATCATATATAATCCTAAATTTAGAGCCCAATTACACTAAATTCTAGAAGTAACCACTATCGCACTCAGTTTTCTGCGATTTGAACACAGTTTTCCCGTGAAAATCAGTGTTTTTCAGATATTAAGGCTCAATAAACTTGTATTCCTATTGTTTTAGGCACATTCTTATATATTTCCCTACTCTTTCCTTTGAATAAACAGTGTTTGACTTAGTTTTGACCAGTTATTGAGGCTCATTCCAAGGATTTCCAAGTATTTACACAGTGTTTTCCCAAATATACCAGATTTTAAATGTCTATTTTTACTACATTGAACACTGGCTTGACTATCATGGTGATTTTTTAGAGTTTTCAATACATTTATACTGTTATATCAGCTCTGTGAAGAAGAACTGATGTTTGATCAACTTCTTGCTAACTCGCCAAGCTTTTACACTGAAATATAGAATTAACCAGTATCGCACTCAGTTTTCTGCGATTTGAACACAGTTTCCCCTGGAAAATCAGTGTTTTTCAGATATTAAGGCTCAATAAACTTGTATTCCTATTGTTTCAGGCACATTCTTATATATTTCCCTGCTCTTTCCTTTGAATTCACAGTGTTTGACCTACTTTTGACCATGGATTGAAGCTCATTCACTGGATTTCCAAGTATTTACACAGTGTTTTCCCAAATATACCAAACTTTAAATGTAAATTCTTACAACATTGAAGACTGGCTTGATTATCGTGGTGATTTCTAAGAGTTTACCATACATTTATACTGTTATATCAGCTCTGTGAACAAGAACTGATGTTTTATCATATATAATCTTACATTTAGAGCCCAATTACACTAAATTATAGAAGTAACCACTATCGCACTCAGTTTTCTGCGAGTTGAACACAGTTTTCCCGTGAAAAACAGTGTTTTTCAGATATTAAGGCTCAATAAACTTGTATTCCTATTGTTTCAGGCACATTCTTACATATTTCCCTGCTCTTTCCTTTGAATTCACAGTGTTTGACCTACTTTTGACCATGGATTGAAGCTCATTCACTGGATTTCCAAGTATTTACAGTGTTTTCCCAAATATACCAGACTTTAAATGTCAATTTTTACTACATTGAACACTGGCTTGACTATCATGGTGATTTCTTAGAGTTTTCCATACATTTATACTGTTATATCAGCTCTGTGAAGAAGAACTGTTGTTTGATCAACTTCTTGCTAACTCGCCAAGCTTTTACACTGAAATATAGAATTAACCAGTATCGCACTCAGTTTTCCGCGATTTGAACACAGTTTCCCCTGGAAAATCAGTGTTTTTCAGATATTAAGGCTCAATAAACTTGTATTCCTATTGTTTCAGGCACATTCTTATATATTTCCCTGCTCTTTCCTTTGAATTCACAGTGTTTGAACTACATTTTACCAGGGATTGAAGCTCATTCACTGGATTTCCAAGTATTTACACAGTGTTTTCCCAAATATACCAGACTTTAAATGTAAATTCCTACTACATTGAAGACTGGCTTGATTATCGTGGTGATTTCTAAGAGTTTACCATACATTTATAATGTTATATCAGCTCTGTGAAGAAGAACTGATGTTTTATCATCTATATTCCTATATTTAGAGCCCAATTACATGAAATGATAGAAGTAACCAGTATCGCACTCAGATTTCTGCGATTTGAACACAGTTTCTGCGGAAAAAAGAGTGTTTATTAGATATTAAGGCTCAATAAACTTGTATTCCTATTGTTTCAGGCACATTCTTATGTATTTCCCTGTTCTATCCTTTTAATTCACAGTGTTTGACATACTTTTGACCAGGGATTGAAGCTCATTCACTGGATTTCCAAGTATTTACACAGTGTTTTCCCAAATATACCAGATTTTAAATGTCTATTTTTACTACATTGACCACTGGCTTGACTATCATGGTGATTTTTCAGAGTTTTCAATACATTTATACTGTTATATCAGCTCTGTGAAGAACTGATGTTTATCAACTTCTTGCTAAATCGCCAAGCTTTTACCCTGAAATATAGAAGTAACCAGTATCGCACTCAGTTTTCTGCGATTTGAACACAGTTTTCCCGTGAAAAACAGTGTTTTTCAGATATTAAGGCTCAATAAACTTGTATTCCTATTGTTTCAGGCACATTCTTATATATTACCCTGCTCTTTCCTTTGAATTCACAGTGTTTCTCCTACTTTTGACCATGGATTGAAGCTCATTCACTGGATTTCCAAGTATTTACACAGTGTTTTCCCAAATATACCAGACTTTACATGTAAATTCTTACTACATTGAAGACTGGCTTTACTATCATGGTGATTTCTAAGAGTTTTCCATACATTTATACTGTTATATCAGCTCTGTGAAGAAGAACTGATGTTTGATCAACTTCTTGCTAAATCGCCAAGCTTTTACACTGAAATAATAGAATTAACCAGTATCGCACTCAGTTTTCTGCCATTTGAACACAGTTTCCCCTGGAAAAACAGTGTTTTTCAGATATTAAGGCTCAATAAACTTGTATTCCTATTGTTTCAGGCACATTCTTATATATTACCCTGCTCTTTCCTTTGAATTCACAGTGTTTCTCCTACTTTTGACCATGGATTGAAGCTCATTCTCTGGATTTCCAAGTTTTTACACAGTGTTTTCTCAAATATAACAGACTTTAAATGTAAATCTTACTACATTGAAGAGTGGCTTGACTATCACTGTGATTTCTAAGAGTACACAATACATTCATACTTTTATATCAGCTCTGTGAAGAAGAACTGATGTTTTATCATCTATATTCCTAAATTTAGAGCCAAATTACACTAAATTAAAGAAGTAACCAGTATCGCACTCAGTTTTCTGCGATTTGAACACAGTTTTCCCGTGAAAAAGAGTGTTTTTCAGATATTAAGACTCAATAAACTTGTATTCCTACTGTTTCAGGCACATTCTTATATAATTCCCTGCTCTTTCCTTTGAATTCACAGTGTTTGAACTACTTTGACCATGGATTGAAGCTCATTCACTGGATTTCCAAGTATTTACAGTGTTTTCCCAAATATACCACACTTTAAATGTAAATTCTTACTACATTGAACACTGGCTTGACTATCATGGTAATTTCTTAGAGTTTTCAATACATTTATGCTGTTATATCAGCTCTGTGAAGAAGAACTTATGATTCATCAACTTCTTGCTAAATCGCCAAGCTTTTACTCTGAAATATAGAAGTAACCAGTATCGCACTCAGTTTTCTGCGATTTGAACACAGTTTCTGCGGGAAAAAAGAGAGTTTATCAGATATTAAGGCTCAATAAACTTGTATTCCTATTGTTTCAGTCACATTCTTATATATTTCCCTACTCTTTCCTTTGAATAAACAGTGTTTGACTTAGTTTTGACCAGTTATTGAAGCTCATTCCAAGGATTTCCAAGTATTTACACAGTGTTTTCCCAAATATACCAGATTTTAAATGTCTATTTTTACTACATTGAACACTGGCTTGACTATCATGGTGATTTTTTAGAGTTTTCAATACATTTATACTGTTATATCAGCTCTGTGAAGAAGAAGTGATGTTTCATCAACTTCTTGCTAACTCGCCAAGCTTTTACACTGAAATATAGAGTTAACCAGTATCGCACTCAGTTTTCTGCGATTTGAACACAATTTCCCCTGGAAAATCAGTGTTTTTCAGATATTAAGGCTCAATAAACTTGTATTCCTATTGTTTCAGGCACATTCTTATATATTTCCCTGCTCTTTCCTTTGAATTCACAGTGTTTGACCTACTTTTGACCATGGATTGAAGCTCATTCACTGGATTTCCAAGTATTTACACAGTGTTTTCCCAAATATACCAGACTTTAAATGTAAATTCTTACTACATTGAAGACTGGCTTGATTATCGTGGTGATTTCTAAGAGTTTACCATACATTTATACTGTTATATCAGCTCTGTGAACAAGAACTGATGTTTTATCATATATAATCCTACATTTAGAGCCCAATTACACTAAATTATAGAAGTAACCAGTATCGCACTCAGTTTTCTGCGAGTTGAACACAGTTTTCCCGTGAAAAACAGTGTTTTTCAGATATTAAGGCTCAATAAACTTGTATTCCTATTGTTTCAGGCACATTCTTATATATTTCCCTACTCTTTCCTTTGAATTCACAGTGTTTGACCAACTTTTGACCATGGATTGAAGCTCATTCACTGGATTTCCAAGTATTTACAGTGTTTTCCCAAATATACCAGACTTTAAATGTCAATTTTTACTACATTGAACACTGGCTTGACTATCATGGTGATTTCTTAGAGTTTTCCATACATTTATACTGTTATATCAGCTCTGTGAAGAACTGATGTTTTATCATCTATATTCCTATATTTAGAGCCCAATTACACTAAATGATAGAAGTAACCAGTATCGCACTCAGATTTCTGCGATTTGAACACAGTTTCTGCGGAAAAAAGAGTGTTTATTAGATATTAAGGCTCAATAAACTTGTATTCCTATTGTTTCAGGCACATTCTTATGTATTTCCCTGTTCTATCCTTTTAATTCACAGTGTTTGACATACTTTTGACCATGGATTGAAGCTCATTCACTGGATTTCCAAGTATTTACACAGTGTTTTCCCAAATATACCAGATTTTAAATGTCTATTTTTACTACATTGACCACTGGCTTGACTATCATGGTGATTTTTCAGAGTTTTCAATACATTTATACTGTTATATCAGCTCTGTGAAGAAGAACTTATGATTCATCAACTTCTTGCTAAATCGCCAAGCTTTTACACTGAAATATAGAATTAACCAGTATCGCACTCAGTTTTCTGCGATTTAACACAGTTTCCCTGGAAAATCAGTGTTTTTCAGATATTAAGGCTCAATAAACTTGTATTCCTATTGTTTCAGGCACATTCTTATATATTTCCCTGCTCTTTCCTTTGAATTCACAGTGTTTGACCTACTTTTGACCATGGATTGAAGCTCATTCACTGGATTTCCAAGTATTTACACAGTGTTTTCCCAAATATACCAGACTTTAAATGTAAATTCTTACTACATTGAAGACTGGCTTGATTATCGTGGTGATTTCTAAGAGTTTACCATAAATTTATACTGTTATATCAGCTCTGTGAAGAAGAACTGATGTTTTATCATATATAATCCTAAATTTAGAGCCCAATTACACTAAATTATAGAAGTAACCAGTATCGCACTCAGTTTTCTGCGAGTTGAACACAGTTTTCCCGTGAAAAACAGTGTTTTTCAGATATTAAGGCTCAATAAACTTGTATTCCTATTGTTTCAGGCACATTCTTATATATTTCCTTGCTCTTTCCTTTGAATTCACAGTGTTTGACCTACTTTTGACCATGGATTGAAGCTCATTCACTGGATTTCCAAGTATTTACACAGTGTTTTCCCAAATATACCAGACTTTAAATGTAAATTCTTACTACATTGAACACTGGCTTGACTATCATGGTGATTTCTTAGAGTTTTCAATACATTTATACTGTTATATATCAGCTCTGTGAAGAAGAACTTATGATTCATCAACTTCTTGCTAAATTGCCAAGCTTTTACACTGAAATATAGAAGTAACCAGTATCGCACTCAGTTTTCTGCGATTTGAACACAGTTTCTGCGGGAAAAAAGAGTGTTTATCAGATATTAAGGCTCAATAAACTTGTATTCGTATTGTTTCAGGCACATTCTTATGTATTTTCCTGCTCTATCCTTTGAATTCAAGTGTTTGAAATACTTTTGACCAGTGATTGAAGCTCATTCACTGGATTTCCAAGTATTTACACAGTGTTTTCCCAAATATACCAGACTTTAAATGTCAATTTTTACTACATTGAACACTGGATTGACTATCATGGTGATTTCTTAGAGTTTTCAATACATTTATACTGTTTTATCAGCTCTGTGAAGAAGAACTGATGTTTGATCAACTTCTTGCTAAATCGCCAAGCTTTTACACTGAAATATAGAAGTAACCAGTATCGCACTCAGTTTTCTGCGATTTGAACACAGTTTCCCCTGGAAAAAGTGTTTTTCAGATATTAAGGCTCAATAAACTTGTATTCCTATTGTTTCAGGCACATTCTTATATATTTCCCTGCTCTTTCCTTTGAATTCACAGTGTTTGAACTACATTTTACCAGGGATTGAAGCTCATTCACTGGATTTCCAAGTATTTACACAGTGTTTTCCCAAATATACCAGACTTTACATGTAAATTCTTACTACAATGAAGACTGGCTTTACTATCATGGTGATTTCTAAGAGTTTTCCATACATTTATACTGTTATATCAGCTCTGTGAAGAAGAACTGATGTTTGATCAACTTCTTGCTAAATCGCCAAGCTTTTACACTGAAATATAGAAGTAACCAGTATCGCACTCAGTTTTCTGCCTTTTGAACACAGTTTCTGCGGGAAAAAAGAGTGTTTATCAGATATTAAGGCTCAATAAACTTGTATTCCTATTGCTTCAGTCACATTCTTATATATTTCCCTACTCTTTCCTTTGAATAAACAGTGTTTGACTTAGTTTTGACCAGTTATTGAAGCTCATTCCAAGGATTTCCAAGTATTTATACAGCGTTTTGCCAAATATACCAGATTTTAAAGTAAATTCTTACTACATTAAAGACTGGCTTTACTATCATGGTGATTTCTAAGACTTTTCCATACATTTATACTGTTATATCAGCTCTGTGAAGAAGAACTTATGATTCATCAACTTCTTGCTAAATCGCCAAGCTTTTACACTGAAATATAGAATTAACCAGTATCGCACTCAGTTTTCTGCGATTTAACACAGTTTCCCTGGAAAATCAGTGTTTTTCAGATATTAAGGCTCAATAAACTTGTATTCCTATTGTTTCAGGCACATTCTTATATATTTCCCTGCTCTTTCCTTTGAATTCACAGTGTTTGACCTACTTTTGACCATGGATTGAAGCTCATTCACTGGATTTCCAAGTATTTACACAGTGTTTTCCCAAATATACCAGACTTTAAATGTAAATTCTTACTACATTGAAGACTGGCTTGATTATCGTGGTGATTTCTAAGAGTTTACCATAAATTTATACTGTTATATCAGCTCTGTGAAGAAGAACTGATGTTTTATCATATATAATCCTAAATTTAGAGCCCAATTACACTAAATTATAGAAGTAACCATTATCGCACTCAGTTTTCTGCGAGTTGAACACAGTTTTCCCGTGAAAAACAGTGTTTTTCAGATATTAAGGCTCAATAAACTTGTATTCCTATTGTTTCAGGCACATTCTTATATATTTCCTTGCTCTTTCCTTTGAATTCACAGTGTTTGACCTACTTTTGACCATGGATTGAAGCTCATTCACTGGATTTCCAAGTATTTACACAGTGTTTTCCCAAATATACCAGACTTTAAATGTAAATTCTTACTACATTGAACACTGGCTTGACTATCATGGTGATTTCTTAGAGTTTTCAATACATTTATACTGTTATATCAGCTCTGTGAAGAAGAACTTATGATTCATCAACTTCTTGCTAAATTGCCAAGCTTTTACACTGAAATATAGAAGTAACCAGTATCGCACTCAGTTTTCTGCGATTTGAACACAGTTTCTGCGGGAAAAAAGTGTTTATCAGATATTAAGGCTCAATAAACTTGTATTCGTATTGTTTCAGGCACATTCTTATGTATTTTCCTGCTCTATCCTTTGAATTCAAGTGTTTGAAATACTTTTGACCAGTGATTGAAGCTCATTCACTGGATTTCCAAGTATTTACAGAGTGTTTTCCCAAATATACCAGACTTTAAATGTCAATTTTTACTACATTGAACACTGGATTGACTATCATGGTGATTTCTTAGAGTTTTCAATACATTTATACTGTTTTATCAGCTCTGTGAAGAAGAACTGATGTTTGATCAACTTCTTGCTAAATCGCCAAGCTTTTACACTGAAATATAGAAGTAACCAGTATCGCACTCAGTTTTCTGCGATTTGAACACAGTTTCCCCTGGAAAAAGTGTTTTTCAGATATTAAGGCTCAATAAACTTGTATTCCTATTGTTTCAGGCACATTCTTATATATTTCCCTGCTCTTTCCTTTGAATTCACAGTGTTTGAACTACATTTTACCAGGGATTGAAGCTCATTCACTGGATTTCCAAGTATTTACACAGTGTTTTCCCAAATATACCAGACTTTAAATGTAAATTCTTACTACATTGAAGACTGGCTTGATTATCGTCGTGATTTCTAAGAGTTTACCATACATTTATACTGTTATATCAGCTCTGTGAAGAAGAACTGATGTTTTATCATCTATATTCCTAAATTTAGAGCCCAATTACACTAAATTATAGAAGTAACCAGTATCGCACTCAGTTTTCTGCGATTTGAACACAGTTTCCCCTGGAAAAACAGTGTTTTTCAGATATTAAGGCTCAATAAACTTGTATTCCTATTGTTTCAGGAAAATTCTTATATATTTCCCTACTCTTTCCTTTGAATAAACAGTGTTTGACTTAGTTTTGACCAGTTATTGAAGCTCATTCAAAGTATTTCCAAGTATTTACACAGTGTTTTCTCAAATATAACAGACATTAAATGTAAATTCTTACTACATTGAAGAGTGGCTTGATTATCGTGGTGATTTCTAAGAGTTCACAATATATTCATACTTTTATATCAGCTCTGTGAAGAAGAACTGATGTTTTATCATCTATATTCCTAAATTTAGAGCCCAATTACACTAAATTATAGAATTAACCAGTATCGCACTCAGTTTTCTGCGATTTGAACACAGTTTTCCCGTGAAAAACAGTGTTTTTCAGATATTAAGGCTCAATAAACTTGTATTCCTATTGTTTCAGGCACATTCTTATATATTTCTTTGCTCTTTCCTTTGAATTCACAGTGTTTGACCTACTTTTGACCATGGATTGAAGCTCATTCACTGGATTTCCAAGTATTTACACAGTGTTTTCCCAAATATACCAGACTTTAAATGTAAATTCTTACTACATTGAACACTGGCTTGACTATCATGGTGATTTCTTAGAGTTTTCAATACATTTATACTGTTATATCAGCTCTGTGAAGAACTTATGATTCATCAACTTCTTGCTAAATCGCCAAGCTTTTACACTGAAATATAGAAGTAACCAGTATCGCACTCAGTTTTCTGCGATTTGAACACAGTTTCCCCTGGAAAATCAGTGTTTTTCAGATATTAAGGCTCAATCAACTTGTATTCCTATTGTTTCAGGCACATTCTTATATATTTCCCTGCTCTTTCCTTTGAATTCACAGTGTTTGACCTACTTTTGACCATGGATTGAAGCTCATTCACTGGATTTCCAAGTATTTACAGTGTTTTCCCAAATATACCAGACTTTAAATGTCAATTTTTACTACAATGAACACTGGCTTGACTATCATGGTGATTTCTTAGAGTTTTCAATACATTTATACTGATATATCAGCTCTGTGAAGAAGAACTGATGTTTGATCAACTTCTTGCTAACTCGCCAAGCTTTTACACTGAAATATAGAATTAACCAGTATCGCACTCAGTTTTCTGCGATTTGAACACAGTTTCCCCTGGAAAATCAGTGTTTTTCAGATATCAAGGCTCAATAAACTTGTATTCCTATTGTTTCAGGCACATTCTTATATATTTCCCTGCTCTTTCCTTTGAATTCACAGTGTTTGACCTACTTTTGACCATGGATTGAAGCTCATTCACTGGATTTCCAAGTATTTACACAGTGTTTTCCCAAATATACCAGACTTTAAATGTAAATTCTTACTACATTGAAGACTGGCTTGATTATCGTGGTGATTTCTAAGAGTTTACCATACATTTATACTGTTATATCAGCTCTGTGAACAAGAACTGATGTTTTATCATATATAATCCTACATTTAGAGCCCAATTACACTAAATTATAGAAGTAACCAGTATCGCACTCAGTTTTCTGCGAGTTGAACACAGTTTTCCCGTGAAAAACAGTGTTTTTCAGATATTAAGGCTCAATAAACTTGTATTCCTATTGTTTCAGGCACATTCTTATATATTTCCCTACTCTTTCCTTTGAATTCACAGTGTTTGACCAACTTTTGACCATGGATTGAAGCTCATTCACTGGATTTCCAAGTATTTACAGTGTTTTCCCAAATATACCAGACTTTAAATGTCAATTTTTACTACATTGAACACTGGCTTGACTATCATGGTGATTTCTTAGAGTTTTCCATACATTTATACTGTTATATCAGCTCTGTGAAGAACTGATGTTTTATCATCTATATTCCTATATTTAGAGCCCAATTACACTAAATGATAGAAGTAACCAGTATCGCACTCAGATTTCTGCGATTTGAACACAGTTTCTGCGGAAAAAAGAGTGTTTATTAGATATTAAGGCTCAATAAACTTGTATTCCTATTGTTTCAGGCACATTCTTATGTATTTCCCTGTTCTATCCTTTTAATTCACAGTGTTTGACATACTTTTGACCATGGATTGAAGCTCATTCACTGGATTTCCAAGTATTTACACAGTGTTTTCCCAAATATACCAGATTTTAAATGTCTATTTTTACTACATTGACCACTGGCTTGACTATCATGGTGATTTTTCAGAGTTTTCAATACATTTATACTGTTATATCAGCTCTGTGAAGAAGAACTTATGATTCATCAACTTCTTGCTAAATCGCCAAGCTTTTACACTGAAATATAGAATTAACCAGTATCGCACTCAGTTTTCTGCGATTTAACACAGTTTCCCTGGAAAATCAGTGTTTTTCAGATATTAAGGCTCAATAAACTTGTATTCCTATTGTTTCAGGCACATTCTTATATATTTCCCTGCTCTTTCCTTTGAATTCACAGTGTTTGACCTACTTTTGACCATGGATTGAAGCTCATTCACTGGATTTCCAAGTATTTACACAGTGTTTTCCCAAATATACCAGACTTTAAATGTAAATTCTTACTACATTGAAGACTGGCTTGATTATCGTGGTGATTTCTAAGAGTTTACCATAAATTTATACTGTTATATCAGCTCTGTGAAGAAGAACTGATGTTTTATCATATATAATCCTAAATTTAGAGCCCAATTACACTAAATTATAGAAGTAACCAGTATCGCACTCAGTTTTCTGCGAGTTGAACACAGTTTTCCCGTGAAAAACAGTGTTTTTCAGATATTAAGGCTCAATAAACTTGTATTCCTATTGTTTCAGGCACATTCTTATATATTTCCTTGCTCTTTCCTTTGAATTCACAGTGTTTGACCTACTTTTGACCATGGATTGAAGCTCATTCACTGGATTTCCAAGTATTTACACAGTGTTTTCCCAAATATACCAGACTTTAAATGTAAATTCTTACTACATTGAACACTGGCTTGACTATCATGGTGATTTCTTAGAGTTTTCAATACATTTATACTGTTATATATCAGCTCTGTGAAGAAGAACTTATGATTCATCAACTTCTTGCTAAATTGCCAAGCTTTTACACTGAAATATAGAAGTAACCAGTATCGCACTCAGTTTTCTGCGATTTGAACACAGTTTCTGCGGGAAAAAAGAGTGTTTATCAGATATTAAGGCTCAATAAACTTGTATTCGTATTGTTTCAGGCACATTCTTATGTATTTTCCTGCTCTATCCTTTGAATTCAAGTGTTTGAAATACTTTTGACCAGTGATTGAAGCTCATTCACTGGATTTCCAAGTATTTACACAGTGTTTTCCCAAATATACCAGACTTTAAATGTCAATTTTTACTACATTGAACACTGGATTGACTATCATGGTGATTTCTTAGAGTTTTCAATACATTTATACTGTTTTATCAGCTCTGTGAAGAAGAACTGATGTTTGATCAACTTCTTGCTAAATCGCCAAGCTTTTACACTGAAATATAGAAGTAACCAGTATCGCACTCAGTTTTCTGCGATTTGAACACAGTTTCCCCTGGAAAAAGTGTTTTTCAGATATTAAGGCTCAATAAACTTGTATTCCTATTGTTTCAGGCACATTCTTATATATTTCCCTGCTCTTTCCTTTGAATTCACAGTGTTTGAACTACATTTTACCAGGGATTGAAGCTCATTCACTGGATTTCCAAGTATTTACACAGTGTTTTCCCAAATATACCAGACTTTACATGTAAATTCTTACTACAATGAAGACTGGCTTTACTATCATGGTGATTTCTAAGAGTTTTCCATACATTTATACTGTTATATCAGCTCTGTGAAGAAGAACTGATGTTTGATCAACTTCTTGCTAAATCGCCAAGCTTTTACACTGAAATATAGAAGTAACCAGTATCGCACTCAGTTTTCTGCCTTTTGAACACAGTTTCTGCGGGAAAAAAGAGTGTTTATCAGATATTAAGGCTCAATAAACTTGTATTCCTATTGCTTCAGTCACATTCTTATATATTTCCCTACTCTTTCCTTTGAATAAACAGTGTTTGACTTAGTTTTGACCAGTTATTGAAGCTCATTCCAAGGATTTCCAAGTATTTATACAGCGTTTTGCCAAATATACCAGATTTTAAAGTAAATTCTTACTACATTAAAGACTGGCTTTACTATCATGGTGATTTCTAAGACTTTTCCATACATTTATACTGTTATATCAGCTCTGTGAAGAAGAACTTATGATTCATCAACTTCTTGCTAAATCGCCAAGCTTTTACACTGAAATATAGAATTAACCAGTATCGCACTCAGTTTTCTGCGATTTAACACAGTTTCCCTGGAAAATCAGTGTTTTTCAGATATTAAGGCTCAATAAACTTGTATTCCTATTGTTTCAGGCACATTCTTATATATTTCCCTGCTCTTTCCTTTGAATTCACAGTGTTTGACCTACTTTTGACCATGGATTGAAGCTCATTCACTGGATTTCCAAGTATTTACACAGTGTTTTCCCAAATATACCAGACTTTAAATGTAAATTCTTACTACATTGAAGACTGGCTTGATTATCGTGGTGATTTCTAAGAGTTTACCATAAATTTATACTGTTATATCAGCTCTGTGAAGAAGAACTGATGTTTTATCATATATAATCCTAAATTTAGAGCCCAATTACACTAAATTATAGAAGTAACCATTATCGCACTCAGTTTTCTGCGAGTTGAACACAGTTTTCCCGTGAAAAACAGTGTTTTTCAGATATTAAGGCTCAATAAACTTGTATTCCTATTGTTTCAGGCACATTCTTATATATTTCCTTGCTCTTTCCTTTGAATTCACAGTGTTTGACCTACTTTTGACCATGGATTGAAGCTCATTCACTGGATTTCCAAGTATTTACACAGTGTTTTCCCAAATATACCAGACTTTAAATGTAAATTCTTACTACATTGAACACTGGCTTGACTATCATGGTGATTTCTTAGAGTTTTCAATACATTTATACTGTTATATCAGCTCTGTGAAGAAGAACTTATGATTCATCAACTTCTTGCTAAATTGCCAAGCTTTTACACTGAAATATAGAAGTAACCAGTATCGCACTCAGTTTTCTGCGATTTGAACACAGTTTCTGCGGGAAAAAAGAGTGTTTATCAGATATTAAGGCTCAATAAACTTGTATTCGTATTGTTTCAGGCACATTCTTATGTATTTTCCTGCTCTATCCTTTGAATTCAAGTGTTTGAAATACTTTTGACCAGTGATTGAAGCTCATTCACTGGATTTCCAAGTATTTACAGAGTGTTTTCCCAAATATACCAGACTTTAAATGTCAATTTTTACTACATTGAACACTGGATTGACTATCATGGTGATTTCTTAGAGTTTTCAATACATTTATACTGTTTTATCAGCTCTGTGAAGAAGAACTGATGTTTGATCAACTTCTTGCTAAATCGCCAAGCTTTTACACTGAAATATAGAAGTAACCAGTATCGCACTCAGTTTTCTGCGATTTGAACACAGTTTCCCCTGGAAAAAGTGTTTTTCAGATATTAAGGCTCAATAAACTTGTATTCCTATTGTTTCAGGCACATTCTTATATATTTCCCTGCTCTTTCCTTTGAATTCACAGTGTTTGAACTACATTTTACCAGGGATTGAAGCTCATTCACTGGATTTCCAAGTATTTACACAGTGTTTTCCCAAATATACCAGACTTTAAATGTAAATTCTTACTACATTGAAGACTGGCTTGATTATCGTCGTGATTTCTAAGAGTTTACCATACATTTATACTGTTATATCAGCTCTGTGAAGAAGAACTGATGTTTTATCATCTATATTCCTAAATTTAGAGCCCAATTACACTAAATTATAGAAGTAACCAGTATCGCACTCAGTTTTCTGCGATTTGAACACAGTTTCCCCTGGAAAAACAGTGTTTTTCAGATATTAAGGCTCAATAAACTTGTATTCCTATTGTTTCAGGAAAATTCTTATATATTTCCCTACTCTTTCCTTTGAATAAACAGTGTTTGACTTAGTTTTGACCAGTTATTGAAGCTCATTCAAAGTATTTCCAAGTATTTACCCAGTGTTTTCTCAAATATAACAGACATTAAATGTAAATTCTTACTACATTGAAGAGTGGCTTGATTATCGTGGTGATTTCTAAGAGTTCACAATATATTCATACTTTTATATCAGCTCTGTGAAGAAGAACTGATGTTTTATCATCTATATTCCTAAATTTAGAGCCCAATTACACTAAATTATAGAATTAACCAGTATCGCACTCAGTTTTCTGCGATTTGAACACAGTTTTCCCGTGAAAAACAGTGTTTTTCAGATATTAAGGCTCAATAAACTTGTATTCCTATTGTTTCAGGCACATTCTTATATATTTCTTTGCTCTTTCCTTTGAATTCACAGTGTTTGACCTACTTTTGACCATGGATTGAAGCTCATTCACTGGATTTCCAAGTATTTACACAGTGTTTTCCCAAATATACCAGACTTTAAATGTAAATTCTTACTACATTGAACACTGGCTTGACTATCATGGTGATTTCTTAGAGTTTTCAATACATTTATACTGTTATATCAGCTCTGTGAAGAACTTATGATTCATCAACTTCTTGCTAAATCGCCAAGCTTTTACACTGAAATATAGAAGTAACCAGTATCGCACTCAGTTTTCTGCCTTTTGAACACAGTTTCTGCGGGAAAAAAGAGTGTTTATCAGATATTAAGGCTCAATAAACTTGTATTCCTATTGCTTCAGTCACATTCTTATATATTTCCCTACTCTTTCCTTTGAATAAACAGTGTTTGACTTAGTTTTGACCAGTTATTGAAGCTCATTCCAAGGATTTCCAAGTATTTATACAGCGTTTTGCCAAATATACCAGATTTTAAAGTAAATTCTTACTACATTAAAGACTGGCTTTACTATCATGGTGATTTCTAAGACTTTTCCATACATTTATACTGTTATATCAGCTCTGTGAAGAAGAACTTATGATTCATCAACTTCTTGCTAAATCGCCAAGCTTTTACACTGAAATATAGAATTAACCAGTATCGCACTCAGTTTTCTGCGATTTAACACAGTTTCCCTGGAAAATCAGTGTTTTTCAGATATTAAGGCTCAATAAACTTGTATTCCTATTGTTTCAGGCACATTCTTATATATTTCCCTGCTCTTTCCTTTGAATTCACAGTGTTTGACCTACTTTTGACCATGGATTGAAGCTCATTCACTGGATTTCCAAGTATTTACACAGTGTTTTCCCAAATATACCAGACTTTAAATGTAAATTCTTACTACATTGAAGACTGGCTTGATTATCGTGGTGATTTCTAAGAGTTTACCATAAATTTATACTGTTATATCAGCTCTGTGAAGAAGAACTGATGTTTTATCATATATAATCCTAAATTTAGAGCCCAATTACACTAAATTATAGAAGTAACCATTATCGCACTCAGTTTTCTGCGAGTTGAACACAGTTTTCCCGTGAAAAACAGTGTTTTTCAGATATTAAGGCTCAATAAACTTGTATTCCTATTGTTTCAGGCACATTCTTATATATTTCCTTGCTCTTTCCTTTGAATTCACAGTGTTTGACCTACTTTTGACCATGGATTGAAGCTCATTCACTGGATTTCCAAGTATTTACACAGTGTTTTCCCAAATATACCAGACTTTAAATGTAAATTCTTACTACATTGAACACTGGCTTGACTATCATGGTGATTTCTTAGAGTTTTCAATACATTTATACTGTTATATCAGCTCTGTGAAGAAGAACTTATGATTCATCAACTTCTTGCTAAATTGCCAAGCTTTTACACTGAAATATAGAAGTAACCAGTATCGCACTCAGTTTTCTGCGATTTGAACACAGTTTCTGCGGGAAAAAAGAGTGTTTATCAGATATTAAGGCTCAATAAACTTGTATTCGTATTGTTTCAGGCACATTCTTATGTATTTTCCTGCTCTATCCTTTGAATTCAAGTGTTTGAAATACTTTTGACCAGTGATTGAAGCTCATTCACTGGATTTCCAAGTATTTACAGAGTGTTTTCCCAAATATACCAGACTTTAAATGTCAATTTTTACTACATTGAACACTGGATTGACTATCATGGTGATTTCTTAGAGTTTTCAATACATTTATACTGTTTTATCAGCTCTGTGAAGAAGAACTGATGTTTGATCAACTTCTTGCTAAATCGCCAAGCTTTTACACTGAAATATAGAAGTAACCAGTATCGCACTCAGTTTTCTGCGATTTGAACACAGTTTCCCCTGGAAAAAGTGTTTTTCAGATATTAAGGCTCAATAAACTTGTATTCCTATTGTTTCAGGCACATTCTTATATATTTCCCTGCTCTTTCCTTTGAATTCACAGTGTTTGAACTACATTTTACCAGGGATTGAAGCTCATTCACTGGATTTCCAAGTATTTACACAGTGTTTTCCCAAATATACCAGACTTTAAATGTAAATTCTTACTACATTGAAGACTGGCTTGATTATCGTCGTGATTTCTAAGAGTTTACCATACATTTATACTGTTATATCAGCTCTGTGAAGAAGAACTGATGTTTTATCATCTATATTCCTAAATTTAGAGCCCAATTACACTAAATTATAGAAGTAACCAGTATCGCACTCAGTTTTCTGCGATTTGAACACAGTTTCCCCTGGAAAAACAGTGTTTTTCAGATATTAAGGCTCAATAAACTTGTATTCCTATTGTTTCAGGAAAATTCTTATATATTTCCCTACTCTTTCCTTTGAATAAACAGTGTTTGACTTAGTTTTGACCAGTTATTGAAGCTCATTCAAAGTATTTCCAAGTATTTACACAGTGTTTTCTCAAATATAACAGACATTAAATGTAAATTCTTACTACATTGAAGAGTGGCTTGATTATCGTGGTGATTTCTAAGAGTTCACAATATATTCATACTTTTATATCAGCTCTGTGAAGAAGAACTGATGTTTTATCATCTATATTCCTAAATTTAGAGCCCAATTACACTAAATTATAGAATTAACCAGTATCGCACTCAGTTTTCTGCGATTTGAACACAGTTTTCCCGTGAAAAACAGTGTTTTTCAGATATTAAGGCTCAATAAACTTGTATTCCTATTGTTTCAGGCACATTCTTATATATTTCTTTGCTCTTTCCTTTGAATTCACAGTGTTTGACCTACTTTTGACCATGGATTGAAGCTCATTCACTGGATTTCCAAGTATTTACACAGTGTTTTCCCAAATATACCAGACTTTAAATGTAAATTCTTACTACATTGAACACTGGCTTGACTATCATGGTGATTTCTTAGAGTTTTCAATACATTTATACTGTTATATCAGCTCTGTGAAGAACTTATGATTCATCAACTTCTTGCTAAATCGCCAAGCTTTTACACTGAAATATAGAAGTAACCAGTATCGCACTCAGTTTTCTGCGATTTGAACACAGTTTCCCCTGGAAAATCAGTGTTTTTCAGATATTAAGGCTCAATCAACTTGTATTCCTATTGTTTCAGGCACATTCTTATATATTTCCCTGCTCTTTCCTTTGAATTCACAGTGTTTGACCTACTTTTGACCATGGATTGAAGCTCATTCACTGGATTTCCAAGTATTTACAGTGTTTTCCCAAATATACCAGACTTTAAATGTCAATTTTTACTACAATGAACACTGGCTTGACTATCATGGTGATTTCTTAGAGTTTTCAATACATTTATACTGATATATCAGCTCTGTGAAGAAGAACTGATGTTTGATCAACTTCTTGCTAACTCGCCAAGCTTTTACACTGAAATATAGAATTAACCAGTATCGCACTCAGTTTTCTGCGATTTGAACACAGTTTCCCCTGGAAAATCAGTGTTTTTCAGATATCAAGGCTCAATAAACTTGTATTCCTATTGTTTCAGGCACATTCTTATATATTTCCCTGCTCTTTCCTTTGAATTCACAGTGTTTGAACTACTTTTTACCAGGGATTGAAGCTCATTCACTGGATTTCCAAGTATTTACACAGTGTTTTCCCAAATATACCAGACTTTAAATGTAAATTCCTACTACATTGAAGACTGGCTTGATTATCGTGGTGATTTCTAAGAGTTTACCATACATTTATACTGTTATATCAGCTCTGTGAAGAAGAACTGATGTTTTATCATCTATAATCCTAAATTTAGAGCCCAATTACACTAAATTATAGAAGTAACCAGTATCGCAATCAGTTTTCTGCGATTTGAACACAGTTTTCCCGTGAAAAACAGTGTTTTTCAGATATTAAGGCTCAATAAACTTGTATTCCTATTGTTTCAGGCACATTCTTATATATTTCTTTGCTCTTTCCTTTGAATTCACAGTGTTTGACCTACTTTTGACCATGGATTGAAGCTCATTCACTGGATTTCCAAGTATTTACACAGTGTTTTCCCAAATATACCAGACTTTAAATGTAAATTCTTACTACATTGAACACTGGCTTGACTATCATGGTGATTTCTTAGAGTTTTCAATACATTTATACTGTTATATCAGCTCTGTGAAGAAGAACTTATGATTCATCAACTTCTTGCTAAATCGCCAAGCTTTTACACTGAAATATAGAAGTAACCAGTATCGCACTCAGTTTTCTGCGATTTGAACACAGATTCTGCGGGAAAAAAGAGTGTTTATCAGATATTAAGGCTCAATAAACTTGTATTTGTATTGTTTCAGGCACATTCTTATGTATTTTCCTGCTCTATCCTTTGAATTCACAGTGTTTGAAATACTTTTGACCAGGGATTGAAGCTCATTCACTGGATTTCCAAGTATTTACACAGTGTTTTCCCAAATATACCAGACTTTAAATGTCAATTTTTACTACATTGAACACTGGCTTGACTATCATGGTGATTTCTTAGAGTTTTCAATACATTTATACTGTTATATCAGCTCTGTGAAGAAGAACTAATGTTTGATCAACTTCTTGCTAAATCGCCAAGCTTTTACACTGAAATATAGAATTAACCAGTATCGCACTCAGTTTTCTGCGATTTGAACATAGTTTCCCCTGGAAAAACAGTGTTTTTCAGATATTAAGGCTCAATAAACTTGTATTCCTATTGTTTCAGGCACATTCTTATATATTACCCTGCTCTTTCCTTTGAATTCACAGTGTTTGTCCTACTTTTGACCATGGATTGAAGCTCATTCACTGGATTTCCAAGTATTTACACAGTGTTTTCCCAAATATACCAGACTTTAAATGTAAATTCTTACTACATTGAAGACTGGCTTGATTATCGTCGTGATTTCTAAGAGTTTACCATACATTTATACTGTTATATCAGCTCTGTGAAGAAGAACTGATGTTTTATCATCTATATTCCTAAATTTAGAGCCCAATTACACTAAATTATAGAAGTAACCAGTATCGCACTCAGTTTTCTGCGATTTGAACGCAGTTTCCCCTGGAAAAACAGTGTTTTTCAGATATTAAGGCTCAATAAACTTGTATTCCTATTGTTTCAGGCAAATTCTTATATATTTCCCTACTCTTTCCTTTGAATAAACAGTGTTTGACTTAGTTTTGACCAGTTATTGAAGCTCATTCAAAGTATTTCCAAGTATTTACACAGTGTTTTCTCAAATATAACAGACATTAAATGTAAATTCTTACTACATTGAAGAGTGGCTTGATTATCGTGGTGATTTCTAAGAGTTCACAATATATTCATACTTTTATATCAGCTCTGTGAAGAAGAACTGATGTTTTATCATCTATATTCCTAAATTTAGAGCCCAATTACACTAAATTATAGAATTAACCAGTATCGCACTCAGTTTTCTGCCATTTGAACACAGTTTCCCCTGGAAAAACAGTGTTTTTCAGATATTAAGGCTCAATAAACTTGTATTCCTATTGTTTCAGGCACATTCTTATATATTACCCTGCTCTTTCCTTTGAATTCACAGTGTTTGTCCTACTTTTGACCATGGATTGAAGCTCATTCACTGGATTTCCAAGTATTTACACAGTGTTTTCTCAAATATAACAGACTTTAAATGTAAATCTTACTACATTGAAGAGTGGCTTGACTATCACTGTGATTTCTAAGAGTTCACAATACATTCATACTTTTATATCAGCTCTGTGAAGAAGAACTGATGTTTTATCATCTATATTCCTAAATTTAGAGCCCAATTACACTAAATTATAGAAGTAACCAGTATCGCACTCAGTTTTCTGCGATTTGAACACAGTTTTCCCGTGAAAAAGAGTGTTTTTCAGATATTAAGGCTCAATAAACTTGTATTCCTACTGTTTCAGGCACATTCCTATATATTTCCCTGCTCTTTCCTTTGAATTCACAGTGTTTGAACTACTTTGACCATGGATTGAAGCTCATTCACTGGATTTCCAAGTATTTACAGTGTTTTCCCAAATATACCACACTTTAAATGTAAATTCTTACTACATTGAACACTGGCTTGACTATCATGGTGATTTCTTAGAGTTTTCAATACATTTATACTGTTATATCAGCTCTGTGAAGAAGAACTTATGATTCATCAACTTCTTGCTAAATCGCCAAGCTTTTACACTGAAATATAGAAGTAACCAGTATCGCACTCAGTTTTCTGAGATTTGAACACAGTTTCTGCGGGAAAAAAGAGTGTTTATCAGATATTAAGGCTCAATAAACTTGTATTCCTATTGCTTCAGTCACATTCTTATATATTTCCCTACTCTTTCCTTTGAATAAACAGTGTTTGACTTAGTTTTGACCAGTTATTGAAGCTCATTCCAAGGATTTCCAAGTATTTATACAGCGTTTTGCCAAATATACCAGATTTTAAAGTAAATTCTTACTACATTAACGACTGGCTTTACTATCATGGTGATTTCTAAGACTCATCCATAGATTTATACTGTTATATCAGCTCTGTGAAGAAGAACTGATGTTTTATCATCTATATTCCTAAATTTAGAGCCCGATTACACTAAATTATAGAAGTAACCAGTATCGCACTCAGTTTTCTGCGAGTTGAACACAGTTTTCCCGTGAAAAACAGTGTTTTTCAGATATTAAGGCTCAATAAACTTGTATTCCTATTGTTTCAGGCACATTCTTATATATTTCCCTGCTCTTTCCTTTGAATTCACAGTGTTTGACCTACTTTTGACCATGGATTGAAGCTCATTCACTGGATTTCCAAGTATTTACACAGTGTTTTCCCAAATATACCAGACTTTACATGTAAATTCTTACTACATTGAAGACTGGCTTTACTATCATGGTGATTTCTAAGAGTTTTCCATACATTTATACTGTTATATCAGCTCTGTGAAGAAGAACTGATGTTTGATCAACTTCTTGCTAAATCGCCAAGCTTTTACACTGAAATAATAGAATTAACCAGTATCGCACTCAGTTTTCTGCCATTTGAACACAGTTTCCCCTGGAAAAACAGTGTTTTTCAGATATTAAGGCTCAATTAACTTGTATTCCTATTGTTTCAGGCACATTCTTATATATTACCCTGCTCTTTCCTTTGAATTCACAGTGTTTGTCCTACTTTTGACCATGGATTGAAGCTCATTCACTGGATTTCCAAGTATTTACACAGTGTTTTCTCAAATATAACAGACTTTAAATGTAAATCTTACTACATTGAAGAGTGGCTTGACTATCACTGTGATTTCTAAGAGTTCACAATACATTCATACTTTTATATCAGCTCTGTGAAGAAGAACTGATGTTTTATCATCTATATTCCTAAATTTAGAGCCCAATTACACTAAATTATAGAAGTAACCAGTATCGCACTCAGTTTTCTGCGATTTGAACACAGTTTTCCCGTGAAAAAGAGTGTTTTTCAGATATTAAGGCTCAATAAACTTGTATTCCTACTGTTTCAGGCACATTCTTATATATTTCCCTGCTCTTTCCTTTGAATTCACAGTGTTTGAACTACTTTGACCATGGATTGAAGCTCATTCACTGGATTTCCAAGTATTTACAGTGTTTTCCCAAATATACCACACTTTAAATGTAAATTCTTACTACATTGAACACTGGCTTGACTATCATGGTGATTTCTTAGAGTTTTCAATACATTTATACTGTTATATCAGCTCTGTGAAGAAGAACTTATGATTCATCAACTTCTTGCTAAATCGCCAAGCTTTTACACTGAAATATAGAAGTAACCAGTATCGCACTCAGTTTTCTGCCTTTTGAACACAGTTTCTGCGGGAAAAAAGAGTGTTTATCAGATATTAAGGCTCAATAAACTTGTATTGCTATTGCTTCAGTCACATTCTTATATATTTCCCTACTCTTTCCTTTGAATAAACAGTGTTTGACTTAGTTTTGACCAGTTATTGAAGCTCATTCCAAGGATTTCCAAGTATTTGTACAGCGTTTTGCCAAATATACCAGATTTTAAAGTAAATTCTTACTACATTAAAGACTGGCTTTACTATCATGGTGATTTCTAAGACTTTTCCATACATTTATACTGTTATATCAGCTCTGTGAAGAAGAACTTATGATTCATCAACTTCTTGCTAAATAGCCAAGCTTTTACATTGAAATATAGAATTAACCAGTATCGCACTCAGTTTTCTGCGATTTGAACACAGTTTCCCCTGGAAAATCAGTGTTTTTCAGATATTAAGGCTCAATAAACTTGTATTCCTATTGTTTCAGGCACATTCTTATATATTTCCCTGCTCTTTCCTTTGAATTCACAGTGTTTGACCTACTTTTGACCATGGATTGAAGCTCATTCACTGGATTTCCAAGTATTTACACAGTGTTTTCCCAAATATACCAGACTTTAAATGTAAATTCTTACTACATTGAAGACTGGCTTGATTATCGTGGTGATTTCTAAGAGTTTACCATACATTTATACTGTTATATCAGCTCTGTGAAGAAGAACTGATGTTTTATCATATATAATCCTAAATTTAGAGCCCAATTACACTAAATTCTAGAAGTAACCACTATCGCACTCAGTTTTCTGCGATTTGAACACAGTTTTCCCGTGAAAATCAGTGTTTTTCAGATATTAAGGCTCAATAAACTTGTATTCCTATTGTTTTAGGCACATTCTTATATATTTCCCTACTCTTTCCTTTGAATAAACAGTGTTTGACTTAGTTTTGACCAGTTATTGAGGCTCATTCCAAGGATTTCCAAGTATTTACACAGTGTTTTCCCAAATATACCAGATTTTAAATGTCTATTTTTACTACATTGAACACTGGCTTGACTATCATGGTGATTTTTTAGAGTTTTCAATACATTTATACTGTTATATCAGCTCTGTGAAGAAGAACTGATGTTTGATCAACTTCTTGCTAACTCGCCAAGCTTTTACACTGAAATATAGAATTAACCAGTATCGCACTCAGTTTTCTGCGATTTGAACACAGTTTCCCCTGGAAAATCAGTGTTTTTCAGATATTAAGGCTCAATAAACTTGTATTCCTATTGTTTCAGGCACATTCTTATATATTTCCCTGCTCTTTCCTTTGAATTCACAGTGTTTGACCTACTTTTGACCATGGATTGAAGCTCATTCACTGGATTTCCAAGTATTTACACAGTGTTTTCCCAAATATACCAAACTTTAAATGTAAATTCTTACAACATTGAAGACTGGCTTGATTATCGTGGTGATTTCTAAGAGTTTACCATACATTTATACTGTTATATCAGCTCTGTGAACAAGAACTGATGTTTTATCATATATAATCTTACATTTAGAGCCCAATTACACTAAATTATAGAAGTAACCACTATCGCACTCAGTTTTCTGCGAGTTGAACACAGTTTTCCCGTGAAAAACAGTGTTTTTCAGATATTAAGGCTCAATAAACTTGTATTCCTATTGTTTCAGGCACATTCTTACATATTTCCCTGCTCTTTCCTTTGAATTCACAGTGTTTGACCTACTTTTGACCATGGATTGAAGCTCATTCACTGGATTTCCAAGTATTTACAGTGTTTTCCCAAATATACCAGACTTTAAATGTCAATTTTTACTACATTGAACACTGGCTTGACTATCATGGTGATTTCTTAGAGTTTTCCATACATTTATACTGTTATATCAGCTCTGTGAAGAAGAACTGTTGTTTGATCAACTTCTTGCTAACTCGCCAAGCTTTTACACTGAAATATAGAATTAACCAGTATCGCACTCAGTTTTCCGCGATTTGAACACAGTTTCCCCTGGAAAATCAGTGTTTTTCAGATATTAAGGCTCAATAAACTTGTATTCCTATTGTTTCAGGCACATTCTTATATATTTCCCTGCTCTTTCCTTTGAATTCACAGTGTTTGAACTACATTTTACCAGGGATTGAAGCTCATTCACTGGATTTCCAAGTATTTACACAGTGTTTTCCCAAATATACCAGACTTTAAATGTAAATTCCTACTACATTGAAGACTGGCTTGATTATCGTGGTGATTTCTAAGAGTTTACCATACATTTATAATGTTATATCAGCTCTGTGAAGAAGAACTGATGTTTTATCATCTATATTCCTATATTTAGAGCCCAATTACATGAAATGATAGAAGTAACCAGTATCGCACTCAGATTTCTGCGATTTGAACACAGTTTCTGCGGAAAAAAGAGTGTTTATTAGATATTAAGGCTCAATAAACTTGTATTCCTATTGTTTCAGGCACATTCTTATGTATTTCCCTGTTCTATCCTTTTAATTCACAGTGTTTGACATACTTTTGACCAGGGATTGAAGCTCATTCACTGGATTTCCAAGTATTTACACAGTGTTTTCCCAAATATACCAGATTTTAAATGTCTATTTTTACTACATTGACCACTGGCTTGACTATCATGGTGATTTTTCAGAGTTTTCAATACATTTATACTGTTATATCAGCTCTGTGAAGAACTGATGTTTATCAACTTCTTGCTAAATCGCCAAGCTTTTACCCTGAAATATAGAAGTAACCAGTATCGCACTCAGTTTTCTGCGATTTGAACACAGTTTTCCCGTGAAAAACAGTGTTTTTCAGATATTAAGGCTCAATAAACTTGTATTCCTATTGTTTCAAGCACATTCTTATATATTACCCTGCTCTTTCCTTTGAATTCACAGTGTTTCTCCTACTTTTGACCATGGATTGAAGCTCATTCACTGGATTTCCAAGTATTTACACAGTGTTTTCCCAAATATACCAGACTTTACATGTAAATTCTTACTACATTGAAGACTGGCTTTACTATCATGGTGATTTCTAAGAGTTTTCCATACATTTATACTGTTATATCAGCTCTGTGAAGAAGAACTGATGTTTGATCAACTTCTTGCTAAATCGCCAAGCTTTTACACTGAAATAATAGAATTAACCAGTATCGCACTCAGTTTTCTGCCATTTGAACACAGTTTCCCCTGGAAAAACAGTGTTTTTCAGATATTAAGGCTCAATAAACTTGTATTCCTATTGTTTCAGGCACATTCTTATATATTACCCTGCTCTTTCCTTTGAATTCACAGTGTTTCTCCTACTTTTGACCATGGATTGAAGCTCATTCTCTGGATTTCCAAGTTTTTACACAGTGTTTTCTCAAATATAACAGACTTTAAATGTAAATCTTACTACATTGAAGAGTGGCTTGACTATCACTGTGATTTCTAAGAGTACACAATACATTCATACTTTTATATCAGCTCTGTGAAGAAGAACTGATGTTTTATCATCTATATTCCTAAATTTAGAGCCAAATTACACTAAATTAAAGAAGTAACCAGTATCGCACTCAGTTTTCTGCGATTTGAACACAGTTTTCCCGTGAAAAAGAGTGTTTTTCAGATATTAAGACTCAATAAACTTGTATTCCTACTGTTTCAGGCACATTCTTATATAATTCCCTGCTCTTTCCTTTGAATTCACAGTGTTTGAACTACTTTGACCATGGATTGAAGCTCATTCACTGGATTTCCAAGTATTTACAGTGTTTTCCCAAATATACCACACTTTAAATGTAAATTCTTACTACATTGAACACTGGCTTGACTATCATGGTAATTTCTTAGAGTTTTCAATACATTTATGCTGTTATATCAGCTCTGTGAAGAAGAACTTATGATTCATCAACTTCTTGCTAAATCGCCAAGCTTTTACTCTGAAATATAGAAGTAACCAGTATCGCACTCAGTTTTCTGCGATTTGAACACAGTTTCTGCGGGAAAAAAGAGAGTTTATCAGATATTAAGGCTCAATAAACTTGTATTCCTATTGTTTCAGTCACATTCTTATATATTTCCCTACTCTTTCCTTTGAATAAACAGTGTTTGACTTAGTTTTGACCAGTTATTGAAGCTCATTCCAAGGATTTCCAAGTATTTACACAGTGTTTTCCCAAATATACCAGATTTTAAATGTCTATTTTTACTACATTGAACACTGGCTTGACTATCATGGTGATTTTTTAGAGTTTTCAATACATTTATACTGTTATATCAGCTCTGTGAAGAAGAAGTGATGTTTCATCAACTTCTTGCTAACTCGCCAAGCTTTTACACTGAAATATAGAGTTAACCAGTATCGCACTCAGTTTTCTGCGATTTGAACACAATTTCCCCTGGAAAATCAGTGTTTTTCAGATATTAAGGCTCAATAAACTTGTATTCCTATTGTTTCAGGCACATTCTTATATATTTCCCTGCTCTTTCCTTTGAATTCACAGTGTTTGACCTACTTTTGACCATGGATTGAAGCTCATTCACTGGATTTCCAAGTATTTACACAGTGTTTTCCCAAATATACCAGACTTTAAATGTAAATTCTTACTACATTGAAGACTGGCTTGATTATCGTGGTGATTTCTAAGAGTTTACCATACATTTATACTGTTATATCAGCTCTGTGAACAAGAACTGATGTTTTATCATATATAATCCTACATTTAGAGCCCAATTACACTAAATTATAGAAGTAACCAGTATCGCACTCAGTTTTCTGCGAGTTGAACACAGTTTTCCCGTGAAAAACAGTGTTTTTCAGATATTAAGGCTCAATAAACTTGTATTCCTATTGTTTCAGGCACATTCTTATATATTTCCCTACTCTTTCCTTTGAATTCACAGTGTTTGACCAACTTTTGACCATGGATTGAAGCTCATTCACTGGATTTCCAAGTATTTACAGTGTTTTCCCAAATATACCAGACTTTAAATGTCAATTTTTACTACATTGAACACTGGCTTGACTATCATGGTGATTTCTTAGAGTTTTCCATACATTTATACTGTTATATCAGCTCTGTGAAGAACTGATGTTTTATCATCTATATTCCTATATTTAGAGCCCAATTACACTAAATGATAGAAGTAACCAGTATCGCACTCAGATTTCTGCGATTTGAACACAGTTTCTGCGGAAAAAAGAGTGTTTATTAGATATTAAGGCTCAATAAACTTGTATTCCTATTGTTTCAGGCACATTCTTATGTATTTCCCTGTTCTATCCTTTTAATTCACAGTGTTTGACATACTTTTGACCATGGATTGAAGCTCATTCACTGGATTTCCAAGTATTTACACAGTGTTTTCCCAAATATACCAGATTTTAAATGTCTATTTTTACTACATTGACCACTGGCTTGACTATCATGGTGATTTTTCAGAGTTTTCAATACATTTATACTGTTATATCAGCTCTGTGAAGAAGAACTGATGTTTGATCAACTTCTTGCTAAATCGCCAAGCTTTTACCCTGAAATATAGAAGTAACCAGTATCGCACTCAGTTTTCTGCGATTTGAACACAGTTTTCCCGTGAAAAACAGTGTTTTTCAGATATTAAGGCTCAATAAACTTGTATTCCTATTGTTTCAGGCACATTCTTATATATTACCCTGCTCTTTCCTTTGAATTCACAGTGTTTCTCCTACTTTTGACCATGGATTGAAGCTCATTCACTGGATTTCCAAGTATTTACACAGTGTTTTCCCAAATATACCAGACTTTACATGTAAATTCTTACTACATTGAAGACTGGCTTTACTATCATGGTGATTTCTAAGAGTTTTCCATACATTTATACTGTTATATCAGCTCTGTGAAGAAGAACTGATGTTTGATCAACTTCTTGCTAAATCGCCAAGCTTTTACACTGAAATAATAGAATTAACCAGTATCGCACTCAGTTTTCTGCCATTTGAACACAGTTTCCCCTGGAAAAACAGTGTTTTTCAGATATTAAGGCTCAATAAACTTGTATTCCTATTGTTTCAGGCACATTCTTATATATTACCCTGCTCTTTCCTTTGAATTCACAGTGTTTCTCCTACTTTTGACCATGGATTGAAGCTCATTCTCTGGATTTCCAAGTTTTTACACAGTGTTTTCTCAAATATAACAGACTTTAAATGTAAATCTTACTACATTGAAGAGTGGCTTGACTATCACTGTGATTTCTAAGAGTACACAATACATTCATACTTTTATATCAGCTCTGTGAAGAAGAACTGATGTTTTATCATCTATATTCCTAAATTTAGAGCCCAATTACACTAAATTATAGAAGTAACCAGTATCGCACTCAGTTTTCTGCGATTTGAACACAGTTTTCCCGTGAAAAAGAGTGTTTTTCAGATATTAAGACTCAATAAACTTGTATTCCTACTGTTTCAGGCACATTCTTATATATTTCCCTGCTCTTTCCTTTGAATTCACAGTGTTTGAACTACTTTGACCATGGATTGAAGCTCATTCACTGGATTTCCAAGTATTTACAGTGTTTTCCCAAATATACCACACTTTAAATGTAAATTCTTACTACATTGAACACTGGCTTGACTATCATGGTAATTTCTTAGAGTTTTCAATACATTTATGCTGTTATATCAGCTCTGTGAAGAAGAACTTATGATTCATCAACTTCTTGCTAAATCGCCAAGCTTTTACTCTGAAATATAGAAGTAACCAGTATCGCACTCAGTTTTCTGCGATTTGAACACAGTTTCTGCGGGAAAAAAGAGAGTTTATCAGATATTAAGGCTCAATAAACTTGTATTCCTATTGTTTCAGTCACATTCTTATATATTTCCCTACTCTTTCCTTTGAATAAACAGTGTTTGACTTAGTTTTGACCAGTTATTGAAGCTCATTCCAAGGATTTCCAAGTATTTACACAGTGTTTTCCCAAATATACCAGATTTTAAATGTCTATTTTTACTACATTGAACACTGGCTTGACTATCATGGTGATTTTTTAGAGTTTTCAATACATTTATACTGTTATATCAGCTCTGTGAAGAAGAACTGATGTTTGATCAACTTCTTGCTAACTCGCCAAGCTTTTACACTGAAATATAGAGTTAACCAGTATCGCACTCAGTTTTCTGCGATTTGAACACAGTTTCCCCTGGAAAATCAGTGTTTTTCAGATATTAAGGCTCAATAAACTTGTATTCCTATTGTTTCAGGCACATTCTTATATATTTCCCTGCTCTTTCCTTTGAATTCACAGTGTTTGACCTACTTTTGACCATGGATTGAAGCTCATTCACTGGATTTCCAAGTATTTACACAGTGTTTTCCCAAATATACCAGACTTTAAATGTAAATTCTTACTACATTGAAGACTGGCTTGATTATCGTGGTGATTTCTAAGAGTTTACCATACATTTATACTGTTATATCAGCTCTGTGAACAAGAACTGATGTTTTATCATATATAATCCTACATTTAGAGCCCAATTACACTAAATTATAGAAGTAACCAGTATCGCACTCAGTTTTCTGCGAGTTGAACACAGTTTTCCCGTGAAAAACAGTGTTTTTCAGATATTAAGGCTCAATAAACTTGTATTCCTATTGTTTCAGGCACATTCTTATATATTTCCCTGCTCTTTCCTTTGAATTCACAGTGTTTGAACTACATTTTACCAGGGATTGAAGCTCATTCACTGGATTTCCAAGTATTTACACAGTGTTTTCCCAAATATACCAGACTTTAAATGTAAATTCCTACTACATTGAAGACTGGCTTGATTATCGTGGTGATTTCTAACAGTTTACCATACATTTATACTGTTATATCAGCTCTGTGAAGAAGAACTGATGTTTTATCATCTATATTCCTATATTTAGAGCCCAATTACATGAAATGATAGAAGTAACCAGTATCGCACTCAGATTTCTGCGATTTGAACACAGTTTCTGCGGAAAAAAGAGTGTTTATTAGATATTAAGGCTCAATAAACTTGTATTCCTATTGTTTCAGGCACATTCTTATGTATTTCCCTGTTCTATCCTTTTAATTCACAGTGTTTGACATACTTTTGACCAGGGATTGAAGCTCATTCACTGGATTTCCAAGTATTTACACAGTGTTTTCCCAAATATACCAGATTTTAAATGTCTATTTTTACTACATTGAACACTGGCTTGACTATCATGGTGATTTTTTCAGAGTTTTCAATACATTTATACTGTTATATCAGCTCTGTGAAGAACTGATGTTTGATCAACTTCTTGCTAAATCGCCAAGCTTTTACCCTGAAATATAGAAGTAACCAGTATCGCACTCAGTTTTGTGCGATTTGAACACAGTTTTCCAGTGAAAAACAGTGTTTTTCAGATATTAAGGCTCAATAAACTTGTATTCCTATTGTTTCAGGCACATTCTTATATATTACCCTGCTCTTTCCTTTGAATTCACAGTGTTTCTCCTACTTTTGACCATGGATTGAAGCTCATTCACTGGATTTCCAAGTATTTACACAGTGTTTTCCCAAATATACCAGACTTTACATGTAAATTCTTACTACATTGAAGACTGGCTTTACTATCATGGTGATTTCTAAGAGTTTTCCATACATTTATTCTGTTATATCAGCTCTGTGAAGAAGAACTGATGTTTGATCAACTTCTTGCTAAATCGCCAAGCTTTTACACTGAAATAATAGAATTAACCAGTATCGCACTCAGTTTTCTGCCATTTGAACACAGTTTCCCCTGGAAAAACAGTGTTTTTCAGATATTAAGGCTCAATAAACTTGTATTCCTATTGTTTCAGGCACATTCTTATATATTACCCTGCTCTTTCCTTTGAATTCACAGTGTTTCTCCTACTTTTGACCATGGATTGAAGCTCATTCTCTGGATTTCCAAGTTTTTACACAGTGTTTTCTCAAATATAACAGACTTTAAATGTAAATCTTACTACATTGAAGAGTGGCTTGACTATCACTGTGATTTCTAAGAGTACACAATACATTCATACTTTTATATCAGCTCTGTGAAGAAGAACTGATGTTTTATCATCTATATTCCTAAATTTAGAGCCCAATTACACTAAATTATAGAAGTAACCAGTATCGCACTCAGTTTTCTGCGATTTGAACACAGTTTTCCCGTGAAAAAGAGTGTTTTTCAGATATTAAGACTCAATAAACTTGTATTCCTACTGTTTCAGGCACATTCTTATATATTTCCCTGCTCTTTCCTTTGAATTCACAGTGTTTGAACTACTTTGACCATGGATTGAAGCTCATTCACTGGATTTCCAAGTATTTACAGTGTTTTCCCAAATATACCACACTTTAAATGTAAATTCTTACTACATTGAACACTGGCTTGACTATCATGGTAATTTCTTAGAGTTTTCAATACATTTATGCTGTTATATCAGCTCTTTGAAGAAGAACTTATGATTCATCAACTTCTTGCTAAATCGCCAAGCTTTTACAATGAAATATAGAAGTAACCAGTATCGCACTCAGTTTTCTGCGATTTGAACACAGTTTCTGCGGGAAAAAAGAGTGTTTATCAGATATTAAGGCTCAATAAACTTGTATTCCTATTGTTTCAGTCACATTCTTATATATTTCCCTACTCTTTCCTTTGAATAAACAGTGTTTGACTTAGTTTTGACCAGTTATTGAAGCTCATTCCAAGGATTTCCAAGTATTTACACAGTGTTTTCCCAAATATACCAGATTTTAAATGTCTATTTTTACTACATTGAACACTGGCTTGACTATCATGGTGATTTTTTAGAGTTTTCAATACATTTATACTGTTATATCAGCTCTGTGAAGAAGAACTGATGTTTGATCAACTTCTTGCTAACTCGCCAAGCTTTTACACTGAAATATAGAGTTAACCAGTATCGCACTCAGTTTTCTGCGATTTGAACACAGTTTCCCCTGGAAAATCAGTGTTTTTCAGATATTAAGGCTCAATAAACTTGTATTCCTATTGTTTCAGGCACATTCTTATATATTTCCCTGCTCTTTCCTTTGAATTCACAGTGTTTGACCTACTTTTGACCATGGATTGAAGCTCATTCACTGGATTTCCAAGTATTTACACAGTGTTTTCCCAAATATACCAGACTTTAAATGTAAATTCTTACTACATTGAAGACTGGCTTGATTATCGTGGTGATTTCTAAGAGTTTACCATACATTTATACTGTTATATCAGCTCTGTGAACAAGAACTGATGTTTTATCATATATAATCCTACATTTAGAGCCCAATTACACTAAATTATAGAAGTAACCAGTATCGCACTCAGTTTTCTGCGAGTTGAACACAGTTTTCCCGTGAAAAACAGTGTTTTTCAGATATTAAGGCTCAATAAACTTGTATTCCTATTGTTTCAGGCACATTCTTATATATTTCCCTGCTCTTTCCTTTGAATTCACAGTGTTTGACCTACTTTTGACCATGGATTGAAGCTCATTCACTGGATTTCCAAGTATTTACAGTGTTTTCCCAAATATACCAGACTTTAAATGTCAATTTTTACTACATTGAACACTGGCTTGACTATCATGGTGATTTCTTAGAGTTTTCCATACATTTATACTGTTATATCAGCTCTGTGAAGAAGAACTGATGTTTTATCATCTATATTCCTATATTTAGAGCCCAATTACACTAAATGATAGAAGTAACCAGTATCGCACTCAGATTTCTGCGATTTGAACACAGTTTCTGCGGAAAAAAGAGTGTTTATTAGATATTAAGGCTCAATAAACTTGTATTCCTATTGTTTCAGGCACATTCTTATATATTTCCCTGCTCTTTCCTTTGAATTCACAGTGTTTGAACTACATTTTACCAGGGATTGAAGCTCATTCACTGGATTTCCAAGTATTTACACAGTGTTTTCCCAAATATACCAGACTTTAAATGTAAATTCCTACTACATTGAAGACTGGCTTGATTATCGTGGTGATTTCTAAGAGTTTACCATACATTTATACTGTTATATAAGCTCTGTGAAGAAGAACTGATGTTTTATCATCTATATTCCTATATTTAGAGCCCAATTACATGAAATGATAGAAGTAACCAGTATCGCACTCAGATTTCTGCGATTTGAACACAGTTTCTGCGGAAAAAAGAGTGTTTATTAGATATTAAGGCTCAATAAACTTGTATTCCTATTGTTTCAGGCACATTCTTATGTATTTCCCTGTTCTATCCTTTTAATTCACAGTGTTTGACATACTTTTGACCAGGGATTGAAGCTCATTCACTGGATTTCCAAGTATTTACACAGTGTTTTCCCAAATATACCAGATTTTAAATGTCTATTTTTACTACATTGAACACTGGCTTGACTATCATGGTGATTTTTCAGAGTTTTCAATACATTTATACTGTTATATCAGCTCTGTGAAGAACTGATGTTTGATCAACTTCTTGCTAAATCGCCAAGCTTTTACCCTGAAATATAGAAGTAACCAGTATCGCACTCAGTTTTCTGCGATTTGAACACAGTTTTCCCGTGAAAAACAGTGTTTTTCAGATATTAAGGCTCAATAAACTTGTATTCCTATTGTTTCAGGCACATTCTTATATATTACCCTGCTCTTTCCTTTGAATTCACAGTGTTTCTCCTACTTTTGACCATGGATTGAAGCTCATTCACTGGATTTCCAAGTATTTACACAGTGTTTTCCCAAATATACCAGACTTTACATGTAAATTCTTACTACATTGAAGACTGGCTTTACTATCATGGTGATTTCTAAGAGTTTTCCATACATTTATACTGTTATATCAGCTCTGTGAAGAAGAACTGATGTTTGATCAACTTCTTGCTAAATCGCCAAGCTTTTACACTGAAATAATAGAATTAACCAGTATCGCACTCAGTTTTCTGCCATTTGAACACAGATTCCCCTGGAAAAACAGTGTTTTTCAGATATTAAGGCTCAATAAACTTGTATTCCTATTGTTTCAGGCACATTCTTATATATTACCCTGCTCTTTCCTTTGAATTCACAGTGTTTCTCCTACTTTTGACCATGGATTGAAGCTCATTCTCTGGATTTCCAAGTTTTTACACAGTGTTTTCTCAAATATAACAGACTTTAAATGTAAATCTTACTACATTGAAGAGTGGCTTGACTATCACTGTGATTTCTAAGAGTACACAATACATTCATACTTTTATATCAGCTCTGTGAAGAAGAACTGATGTTTTATCATCTATATTCCTAAATTTAGAGCCCAATTACACTAAATTATAGAAGTAACCAGTATCGCACTCAGTTTTCTGCGATTTGAACACAGTTTTCCCGTGAAAAAGAGTGTTTTTCAGATATTAAGACTCAATAAACTTGTATTCCTACTGTTTCAGGCACATTCTTATATATTTCCCTGCTCTTTCCTTTGAATTCACAGTGTTTGAACTACATTTTACCAGGGATTGAAGCTCATTCACTGGATTTCCAAGTATTTACAGTGTTTTCCCAAATATACCACACTTTAAATGTAAATTCTTACTACATTGAACACTGGCTTGACTATCATGGTAATTTCTTAGAGTTTTCAATACATTTATGCTGTTATATCAGCTCTGTGAAGAAGAACTTATGATTCATCAACTTCTTGCTAAATCGCCAAGCTTTTACTCTGAAATATAGAAGTAACCAGTATCGCACTCAGTTTTCTGCGATTTGAACACAGTTTCTGCGGGAAAAAAGAGAGTTTATCAGATATTAAGGCTCAATAAACTTGTATTCCTATTGTTTCAGTCACATTCTTATATATTTCCCTACTCTTTCCTTTGAATAAACAGTGTTTGACTTAGTTTTGACCAGTTATTGAAGCTCATTCCAAGGATTTCCAAGTATTTACACAGTGTTTTCCCAAATATACCAGATTTTAAATGTCTATTTTTACTACATTGAACACTGGCTTGACTATCATGGTGATTTTTTAGAGTTTTCAATACATTTATACTGTTATATCAGCTCTGTGAAGAAGAACTGATGTTTGATCAACTTCTTGCTAACTCGCCAAGCTTTTACACTGAAATATAGAGTTAACCAGTATCGCACTCAGTTTTCTGCGATTTGAACACAGTTTCCCCTGGAAAATCAGTGTTTTTCAGATATTAAGGCTCAATAAACTTGTATTCCTATTGTTTCAGGCACATTCTTATATATTTCCCTGCTCTTTCCTTTGAATTCACAGTGTTTGACCTACTTTTGACCATGGATTGAAGCTCATTCACTGGATTTCCAAGTATTTACACAGTGTTTTCCCAAATATACCAGACTTTAAATGTAAATTCTTACTACATTGAAGACTGGCTTGATTATCGTGGTGATTTCTAAGAGTTTACCATACATTTATACTGTTATATCAGCTCTGTGAACAAGAACTGATGTTTTATCATATATAATCCTACATTTAGAGCCCAATTACACTAAATTATAGAAGTAACCAGTATCGCACTCAGTTTTCTGCGAGTTGAACACAGTTTTCCCGTGAAAAACAGTGTTTTTCAGATATTAAGGCTCAATAAACTTGTATTCCTATTGTTTCAGGCACATTCTTATATATTTCCCTGCTCTTTCCTTTGAATTCACAGTGTTTGACCTACTTTTGACCATGGATTGAAGCTCATTCACTGGATTTCCAAGTATTTACAGTGTTTTCCCAAATATACCAGACTTTAAATGTCAATTTTTACTACATTGAACACTGGCTTGACTATCATGGTGATTTCTTAGAGTTTTCCATACATTTATACTGTTATATCAGCTCTGTGAAGAACTGATGTTTTATCATCTATATTCCTATATTTAGAGCCCAATTACACTAAATGATAGAAGTAACCAGTATCGCACTCAGATTTCTGCGATTTGAACACAGTTTCTGCGGAAAAAAGAGTGTTTATTAGATATTAAGGCTCAATAAACTTGTATTCCTATTGTTTCAGGCACATTCTTATGTATTTCCCTGTTCTATCCTTTTAATTCACAGTGTTTGACATACTTTTGACCAGGGATTGAAGCTCATTCACTGGATTTCCAAGTATTTACACAGTGTTTTCCCAAATATACCAGATTTTAAATGTCTATTTTTACTACATTGACCACTGGCTTGACTATCATGGTGATTTTTCAGAGTTTTCAATACATTTATACTGTTATATCAGCTCTGTGAAGAACTGATGTTTGATCAACTTCTTGCTAAATCGCCAAGCTTTTACCCTGAAATATAGAAGTAACCAGTATCGCACTCAGTTTTGTGCGATTTGAACACAGTTTTCCAGTGAAAAACAGTGTTTTTCAGATATTAAGGCTCAATAAACTTGTATTCCTATTGTTTCAGGCACATTCTTATATATTACCCTGCTCTTTCCTTTGAATTCACAGTGTTTCTCCTACTTTTGACCATGGATTGAAGCTCATTCACTGGATTTCCAAGTATTTACACAGTGTTTTCCCAAATATACCAGACTTTACATGTAAATTCTTACTACATTGAAGACTGGCTTTACTATCATGGTGATTTCTAAGAGTTTTCCATACATTTATACTGTTATATCAGCTCTGTGAAGAAGAACTGATGTTTGATCAACTTCTTGCTAAATCGCCAAGCTTTTACACTGAAATAATAGAATTAACCAGTATCGCACTCAGTTTTCTGCCATTTGAACACAGTTTCCCCTGGAAAAACAGTGTTTTTCAGATATTAAGGCTCAATAAACTTGTATTCCTATTGTTTCAGGCACATTCTTATATATTACCCTGCTCTTTCCTTTGAATTCACAGTGTTTCTCCTACTTTTGACCATGGATTGAAGCTCATTCTCTGGATTTCCAAGTTTTTACACAGTGTTTTCTCAAATATAACAGACTTTAAATGTAAATCTTACTACATTGAAGAGTGGCTTGACTATCACTGTGATTTCTAAGAGTACACAATACATTCATACTTTTATATCAGCTCTGTGAAGAAGAACTGATGTTTTATCATCTATATTCCTAAATTTAGAGCCCAATTACACTAAATTATAGAAGTAACCAGTATCGCACTCAGTTTTCTGCGATTTGAACACAGTTTTCCCGTGAAAAAGAGTGTTTTTCAGATATTAAGACTCAATAAACTTGTATTCCTACTGTTTCAGGCACATTCTTATATATTTCCCTGCTCTTTCCTTTGAATTCACAGTGTTTGAACTACTTTGACCATGGATTGAAGCTCATTCACTGGATTTCCAAGTATTTACAGTGTTTTCCCAAATATACCACACTTTAAATGTAAATTCTTACTACATTGAACACTGGCTTGACTATCATGGTAATTTCTTAGAGTTTTCAATACATTTATGCTGTTATATCAGCTCTTTGAAGAAGAACTTATGATTCATCAACTTCTTGCTAAATCGCCAAGCTTTTACAATGAAATATAGAAGTAACCAGTATCGCACTCAGTTTTCTGCGATTTGAACACAGTTTCTGCGGGAAAAAAGAGTGTTTATCAGATATTAAGGCTCAATAAACTTGTATTCCTATTGTTTCAGTCACATTCTTATATATTTCCCTACTCTTTCCTTTGAATAAACAGTGTTTGACTTAGTTTTGACCAGTTATTGAAGCTCATTCCAAGGATTTCCAAGTATTTACACAGTGTTTTCCCAAATATACCAGATTTTAAATGTCTATTTTTACTACATTGAACACTGGCTTGACTATCATGGTGATTTTTTAGAGTTTTCAATACATTTATACTGTTATATCAGCTCTGTGAAGAAGAACTGATGTTTGATCAACTTCTTGCTAACTCGCCAAGCTTTTACACTGAAATATAGAGTTAACCAGTATCGCACTCAGTTTTCTGCGATTTGAACACAGTTTCCCCTGGAAAATCAGTGTTTTTCAGATATTAAGGCTCAATAAACTTGTATTCCTATTGTTTCAGGCACATTCTTATATATTTCCCTGCTCTTTCCTTTGAATTCACAGTGTTTGACCTACTTTTGACCATGGATTGAAGCTCATTCACTGGATTTCCAAGTATTTACACAGTGTTTTCCCAAATATACCAGACTTTAAATGTAAATTCTTACTACATTGAAGACTGGCTTGATTATCGTGGTGATTTCTAAGAGTTTACCATACATTTATACTGTTATATCAGCTCTGTGAACAAGAACTGATGTTTTATCATATATAATCCTACATTTAGAGCCCAATTACACTAAATTATAGAAGTAACCAGTATCGCACTCAGTTTTCTGCGAGTTGAACACAGTTTTCCCGTGAAAAACAGTGTTTTTCAGATATTAAGGCTCAATAAACTTGTATTCCTATTGTTTCAGGCACATTCTTATATATTTCCCTGCTCTTTCCTTTGAATTCACAGTGTTTGACCTACTTTTGACCATGGATTGAAGCTCATTCACTGGATTTCCAAGTATTTACAGTGTTTTCCCAAATATACCAGACTTTAAATGTCAATTTTTACTACATTGAACACTGGCTTGACTATCATGGTGATTTCTTAGAGTTTTCCATACATTTATACTGTTATATCAGCTCTGTGAAGAACTGATGTTTTATCATCTATATTCCTATATTTAGAGCCCAATTACACTAAATGATAGAAGTAACCAGTATCGCACTCAGATTTCTGCGATTTGAACACAGTTTCTGCGGAAAAAAGAGTGTTTATTAGATATTAAGGCTCAATAAACTTGTATTCCTATTGTTTCAGGCACATTCTTATGTATTTCCCTGTTCTATCCTTTTAATTCACAGTGTTTGACATACTTTTGACCAGGGATTGAAGCTCATTCACTGGATTTCCAAGTATTTACACAGTGTTTTCCCAAATATACCAGATTTTAAATGTCTATTTTTACTACATTGACCACTGGCTTGACTATCATGGTGATTTTTCAGAGTTTTCAATACATTTATACTGTTATATCAGCTCTGTGAAGAACTGATGTTTGATCAACTTCTTGCTAAATCGCCAAGCTTTTACCCTGAAATATAGAAGTAACCAGTATCGCACTCAGTTTTGTGCGATTTGAACACAGTTTTCCAGTGAAAAACAGTGTTTTTCAGATATTAAGGCTCAATAAACTTGTATTCCTATTGTTTCAGGCACATTCTTATATATTACCCTGCTCTTTCCTTTGAATTCACAGTGTTTCTCCTACTTTTGACCATGGATTGAAGCTCATTCACTGGATTTCCAAGTATTTACACAGTGTTTTCCCAAATATACCAGACTTTACATGTAAATTCTTACTACATTGAAGACTGGCTTTACTATCATGGTGATTTCTAAGAGTTTTCCATACATTTATACTGTTATATCAGCTCTGTGAAGAAGAACTGATGTTTGATCAACTTCTTGCTAAATCGCCAAGCTTTTACACTGAAATAATAGAATTAACCAGTATCGCACTCAGTTTTCTGCCATTTGAACACAGTTTCCCCTGGAAAAACAGTGTTTTTCAGATATTAAGGCTCAATAAACTTGTATTCCTATTGTTTCAGGCACATTCTTATATATTACCCTGCTCTTTCCTTTGAATTCACAGTGTTTCTCCTACTTTTGACCATGGATTGAAGCTCATTCTCTGGATTTCCAAGTTTTTACACAGTGTTTTCTCAAATATAACAGACTTTAAATGTAAATCTTACTACATTGAAGAGTGGCTTGACTATCACTGTGATTTCTAAGAGTACACAATACATTCATACTTTTATATCAGCTCTGTGAAGAAGAACTGATGTTTTATCATCTATATTCCTAAATTTAGAGCCCAATTACACTAAATTATAGAAGTAACCAGTATCGCACTCAGTTTTCTGCGATTTGAACACAGTTTTCCCGTGAAAAAGAGTGTTTTTCAGATATTAAGACTCAATAAACTTGTATTCCTACTGTTTCAGGCACATTCTTATATATTTCCCTGCTCTTTCCTTTGAATTCACAGTGTTTGAACTACTTTGACCATGGATTGAAGCTCATTCACTGGATTTCCAAGTATTTACAGTGTTTTCCCAAATATACCACACTTTAAATGTAAATTCTTACTACATTGAACACTGGCTTGACTATCATGGTAATTTCTTAGAGTTTTCAATACATTTATGCTGTTATATCAGCTCTTTGAAGAAGAACTTATGATTCATCAACTTCTTGCTAAATCGCCAAGCTTTTACAATGAAATATAGAAGTAACCAGTATCGCACTCAGTTTTCTGCGATTTGAACACAGTTTCTGCGGGAAAAAAGAGTGTTTATCAGATATTAAGGCTCAATAAACTTGTATTCCTATTGTTTCAGTCACATTCTTATATATTTCCCTACTCTTTCCTTTGAATAAACAGTGTTTGACTTAGTTTTGACCAGTTATTGAAGCTCATTCCAAGGATTTCCAAGTATTTACACAGTGTTTTCCCAAATATACCAGATTTTAAATGTCTATTTTTACTACATTGAACACTGGCTTGACTATCATGGTGATTTTTTAGAGTTTTCAATACATTTATACTGTTATATCAGCTCTGTGAAGAAGAACTGATGTTTGATCAACTTCTTGCTAACTCGCCAAGCTTTTACACTGAAATATAGAGTTAACCAGTATCGCACTCAGTTTTCTGCGATTTGAACACAGTTTCCCCTGGAAAATCAGTGTTTTTCAGATATTAAGGCTCAATAAACTTGTATTCCTATTGTTTCAGGCACATTCTTATATATTTCCCTGCTCTTTCCTTTGAATTCACAGTGTTTGACCTACTTTTGACCATGGATTGAAGCTCATTCACTGGATTTCCAAGTATTTACACAGTGTTTTCCCAAATATACCAGACTTTAAATGTAAATTCTTACTACATTGAAGACTGGCTTGATTATCGTGGTGATTTCTAAGAGTTTACCATACATTTATACTGTTATATCAGCTCTGTGAACAAGAACTGATGTTTTATCATATATAATCCTACATTTAGAGCCCAATTACACTAAATTATAGAAGTAACCAGTATCGCACTCAGTTTTCTGCGAGTTGAACACAGTTTTCCCGTGAAAAACAGTGTTTTTCAGATATTAAGGCTCAATAAACTTGTATTCCTATTGTTTCAGGCACATTCTTATATATTTCCCTGCTCTTTCCTTTGAATTCACAGTGTTTGACCTACTTTTGACCATGGATTGAAGCTCATTCACTGGATTTCCAAGTATTTACAGTGTTTTCCCAAATATACCAGACTTTAAATGTCAATTTTTACTACATTGAACACTGGCTTGACTATCATGGTGATTTCTTAGAGTTTTCCATACATTTATACTGTTATATCAGCTCTGTGAAGAACTGATGTTTTATCATCTATATTCCTATATTTAGAGCCCAATTACACTAAATGATAGAAGTAACCAGTATCGCACTCAGATTTCTGCGATTTGAACACAGTTTCTGCGGAAAAAAGAGTGTTTATTAGATATTAAGGCTCAATAAACTTGTATTCCTATTGTTTCAGGCACATTCTTATGTATTTCCCTGTTCTATCCTTTTAATTCACAGTGTTTGACATACTTTTGACCAGGGATTGAAGCTCATTCACTGGATTTCCAAGTATTTACACAGTGTTTTCCCAAATATACCAGATTTTAAATGTCTATTTTTACTACATTGACCACTGGCTTGACTATCATGGTGATTTTTCAGAGTTTTCAATACATTTATACTGTTATATCAGCTCTGTGAAGAACTGATGTTTGATCAACTTCTTGCTAAATCGCCAAGCTTTTACCCTGAAATATAGAAGTAACCAGTATCGCACTCAGTTTTGTGCGATTTGAACACAGTTTTCCAGTGAAAAACAGTGTTTTTCAGATATTAAGGCTCAATAAACTTGTATTCCTATTGTTTCAGGCACATTCTTATATATTACCCTGCTCTTTCCTTTGAATTCACAGTGTTTCTCCTACTTTTGACCATGGATTGAAGCTCATTCACTGGATTTCCAAGTATTTACACAGTGTTTTCCCAAATATACCAGACTTTACATGTAAATTCTTACTACATTGAAGACTGGCTTTACTATCATGGTGATTTCTAAGAGTTTTCCATACATTTATACTGTTATATCAGCTCTGTGAAGAAGAACTGATGTTTGATCAACTTCTTGCTAAATCGCCAAGCTTTTACACTGAAATAATAGAATTAACCAGTATCGCACTCAGTTTTCTGCCATTTGAACACAGTTTCCCCTGGAAAAACAGTGTTTTTCAGATATTAAGGCTCAATAAACTTGTATTCCTATTGTTTCAGGCACATTCTTATATATTACCCTGCTCTTTCCTTTGAATTCACAGTGTTTCTCCTACTTTTGACCATGGATTGAAGCTCATTCTCTGGATTTCCAAGTTTTTACACAGTGTTTTCTCAAATATAACAGACTTTAAATGTAAATCTTACTACATTGAAGAGTGGCTTGACTATCACTGTGATTTCTAAGAGTACACAATACATTCATACTTTTATATCAGCTCTGTGAAGAAGAACTGATGTTTTATCATCTATATTCCTAAATTTAGAGCCCAATTACACTAAATTATAGAAGTAACCAGTATCGCACTCAGTTTTCTGCGATTTGAACACAGTTTTCCCGTGAAAAAGAGTGTTTTTCAGATATTAAGACTCAATAAACTTGTATTCCTACTGTTTCAGGCACATTCTTATATATTTCCCTGCTCTTTCCTTTGAATTCACAGTGTTTGAACTACTTTGACCATGGATTGAAGCTCATTCACTGGATTTCCAAGTATTTACAGTGTTTTCCCAAATATACCACACTTTAAATGTAAATTCTTACTACATTGAACACTGGCTTGACTATCATGGTAATTTCTTAGAGTTTTCAATACATTTATGCTGTTATATCAGCTCTTTGAAGAAGAACTTATGATTCATCAACTTCTTGCTAAATCGCCAAGCTTTTACAATGAAATATAGAAGTAACCAGTATCGCACTCAGTTTTCTGCGATTTGAACACAGTTTCTGCGGGAAAAAAGAGTGTTTATCAGATATTAAGGCTCAATAAACTTGTATTCCTATTGTTTCAGTCACATTCTTATATATTTCCCTACTCTTTCCTTTGAATAAACAGTGTTTGACTTAGTTTTGACCAGTTATTGAAGCTCATTCCAAGGATTTCCAAGTATTTACACAGTGTTTTCCCAAATATACCAGATTTTAAATGTCTATTTTTACTACATTGAACACTGGCTTGACTATCATGGTGATTTTTTAGAGTTTTCAATACATTTATACTGTTATATCAGCTCTGTGAAGAAGAACTGATGTTTGATCAACTTCTTGCTAACTCGCCAAGCTTTTACACTGAAATATAGAGTTAACCAGTATCGCACTCAGTTTTCTGCGATTTGAACACAGTTTCCCCTGGAAAATCAGTGTTTTTCAGATATTAAGGCTCAATAAACTTGTATTCCTATTGTTTCAGGCACATTCTTATATATTTCCCTGCTCTTTCCTTTGAATTCACAGTGTTTGACCTACTTTTGACCATGGATTGAAGCTCATTCACTGGATTTCCAAGTATTTACACAGTGTTTTCCCAAATATACCAGACTTTAAATGTAAATTCTTACTACATTGAAGACTGGCTTGATTATCGTGGTGATTTCTAAGAGTTTACCATACATTTATACTGTTATATCAGCTCTGTGAACAAGAACTGATGTTTTATCATATATAATCCTACATTTAGAGCCCAATTACACTAAATTATAGAAGTAACCAGTATCGCACTCAGTTTTCTGCGAGTTGAACACAGTTTTCCCGTGAAAAACAGTGTTTTTCAGATATTAAGGCTCAATAAACTTGTATTCCTATTGTTTCAGGCACATTCTTATATATTTCCCTGCTCTTTCCTTTGAATTCACAGTGTTTGACCTACTTTTGACCATGGATTGAAGCTCATTCACTGGATTTCCAAGTATTTACAGTGTTTTCCCAAATATACCAGACTTTAAATGTCAATTTTTACTACATTGAACACTGGCTTGACTATCATGGTGATTTCTTAGAGTTTTCCATACATTTATACTGTTATATCAGCTCTGTGAAGAAGAACTGATGTTTTATCATCTATATTCCTATATTTAGAGCCCAATTACACTAAATGATAGAAGTAACCAGTATCGCACTCAGATTTCTGCGATTTGAACACAGTTTCTGCGGAAAAAAGAGTGTTTATTAGATATTAAGGCTCAATAAACTTGTATTCCTATTGTTTCAGGCACATTCTTATATATTTCCCTGCTCTTTCCTTTGAATTCACAGTGTTTGAACTACATTTTACCAGGGATTGAAGCTCATTCACTGGATTTCCAAGTATTTACAGTGTTTTCCCAAATATACCACACTTTAAATGTAAATTCTTACTACATTGAACACTGGCTTGACTATCATGGTAATTTCTTAGAGTTTTCAATACATTTATGCTGTTATATCAGCTCTGTGAAGAAGAACTTATGATTCATCAACTTCTTGCTAAATCGCCAAGCTTTTACTCTGAAATATAGAAGTAACCAGTATCGCACTCAGTTTTCTGCGATTTGAACACAGTTTCTGCGGGAAAAAAGAGAGTTTATCAGATATTAAGGCTCAATAAACTTGTATTCCTATTGTTTCAGTCACATTCTTATATATTTCCCTACTCTTTCCTTTGAATAAACAGTGTTTGACTTAGTTTTGACCAGTTATTGAAGCTCATTCCAAGGATTTCCAAGTATTTACACAGTGTTTTCCCAAATATACCAGATTTTAAATGTCTATTTTTACTACATTGAACACTGGCTTGACTATCATGGTGATTTTTTAGAGTTTTCAATACATTTATACTGTTATATCAGCTCTGTGAAGAAGAACTGATGTTTGATCAACTTCTTGCTAACTCGCCAAGCTTTTACACTGAAATATAGAGTTAACCAGTATCGCACTCAGTTTTCTGCGATTTGAACACAGTTTCCCCTGGAAAATCAGTGTTTTTCAGATATTAAGGCTCAATAAACTTGTATTCCTATTGTTTCAGGCACATTCTTATATATTTCCCTGCTCTTTCCTTTGAATTCACAGTGTTTGACCTACTTTTGACCATGGATTGAAGCTCATTCACTGGATTTCCAAGTATTTACACAGTGTTTTCCCAAATATACCAGACTTTAAATGTAAATTCTTACTACATTGAAGACTGGCTTGATTATCGTGGTGATTTCTAAGAGTTTACCATACATTTATACTGTTATATCAGCTCTGTGAACAAGAACTGATGTTTTATCATATATAATCCTACATTTAGAGCCCAATTACACTAAATTATAGAAGTAACCAGTATCGCACTCAGTTTTCTGCGAGTTGAACACAGTTTTCCCGTGAAAAACAGTGTTTTTCAGATATTAAGGCTCAATAAACTTGTATTCCTATTGTTTCAGGCACATTCTTATATATTTCCCTGCTCTTTCCTTTGAATTCACAGTGTTTGACCTACTTTTGACCATGGATTGAAGCTCATTCACTGGATTTCCAAGTATTTACAGTGTTTTCCCAAATATACCAGACTTTAAATGTCAATTTTTACTACATTGAACACTGGCTTGACTATCATGGTGATTTCTTAGAGTTTTCCATACATTTATACTGTTATATCAGCTCTGTGAAGAACTGATGTTTTATCATCTATATTCCTATATTTAGAGCCCAATTACACTAAATGATAGAAGTAACCAGTATCGCACTCAGATTTCTGCGATTTGAACACAGTTTCTGCGGAAAAAAGAGTGTTTATTAGATATTAAGGCTCAATAAACTTGTATTCCTATTGTTTCAGGCACATTCTTATGTATTTCCCTGTTCTATCCTTTTAATTCACAGTGTTTGACATACTTTTGACCAGGGATTGAAGCTCATTCACTGGATTTCCAAGTATTTACACAGTGTTTTCCCAAATATACCAGATTTTAAATGTCTATTTTTACTACATTGACCACTGGCTTGACTATCATGGTGATTTTTCAGAGTTTTCAATACATTTATACTGTTATATCAGCTCTGTGAAGAAGAACTGATGTTTGATCAACTTCTTGCTAAATCGCCAAGCTTTTACCCTGAAATATAGAAGTAACCAGTATCGCACTCAGTTTTCTGCGATTTGAACACAGTTTTCCCGTGAAAAACAGTGTTTTTCAGATATTAAGGCTCAATAAACTTGTATTCCTATTGTTTCAGGCACATTCTTATATATTACCCTGCTCTTTCCTTTGAATTCACAGTGTTTCTCCTACTTTTGACCATGGATTGAAGCTCATTCACTGGATTTCCAAGTATTTACACAGTGTTTTCCCAAATATACCAGACTTTACATGTAAATTCTTACTACATTGAAGACTGGCTTTACTATCATGGTGATTTCTAAGAGTTTTCCATACATTTATACTGTTATATCAGCTCTGTGAAGAAGAACTGATGTTTGATCAACTTCTTGCTAAATCGCCAAGCTTTTACACTGAAATAATAGAATTAACCAGTATCGCACTCAGTTTTCTGCCATTTGAACACAGTTTCCCCTGGAAAAACAGTGTTTTTCAGATATTAAGGCTCAATAAACTTGTATTCCTATTGTTTCAGGCACATTCTTATATATTACCCTGCTCTTTCCTTTGAATTCACAGTGTTTCTCCTACTTTTGACCATGGATTGAAGCTCATTCTCTGGATTTCCAAGTTTTTACACAGTGTTTTCTCAAATATAACAGACTTTAAATGTAAATCTTACTACATTGAAGAGTGGCTTGACTATCACTGTGATTTCTAAGAGTACACAATACATTCATACTTTTATATCAGCTCTGTGAAGAAGAACTGATGTTTCATCATCTATATTCCTAAATTTAGAGCCCAATTACACTAAATTATAGAAGTAACCAGTATCGCACTCAGTTTTCTGCGATTTGAACACAGTTTTCCCGTGAAAAAGAGTGTTTTTCAGATATTAAGACTCAATAAACTTGTATTCCTACTGTTTCAGGCACATTCTTATATATTTCCCTGCTCTTTCCTTTGAATTCACAGTGTTTGAACTACTTTGACCATGGATTGAAGCTCATTCACTGGATTTCCAAGTATTTACAGTGTTTTCCCAAATATACCACACTTTAAATGTAAATTCTTACTACATTGAACACTGGCTTGACTATCATGGTAATTTCTTAGAGTTTTCAATACATTTATGCTGTTATATCAGCTCTGTGAAGAAGAACTTATGATTCATCAACTTCTTGCTAAATCGCCAATCTTTTACAATGAAATATAGAAGTAACCAGTATCGCACTCAATTTTCTGCGATTTGAACACAGTTTCTGCGGGAAAAAAAGAGTGTTTATCAGATATTAAGGCTCAATAAACTTGTATTCCTATTGTTTCAGTCACATTCTTATATATTTCCCTACTCTTTCCTTTGAATAAACAGTGTTTGACTTAGTTTTGACCAGTTATTGAAGCTCATTCCAAGGATTTCCAAGTATTTACACAGTGTTTTCCCAAATATACCAGATTTTAAATGTCTATTTTTACTACATTGAACACTGGCTTGACTATCATGGTGATTTTTTAGAGTTTTCAATACTTTTATACTGTTATATCAGCTCTGTGAAGAAGAACTGATGTTTGATCAACTTCTTGCTAACTCGCCAAGCTTTTACACTGAAATATAGAGTTAACCAGTATCGCACTCAGTTTTCTGCGATTTGAACACAGTTTCCCCTGGAAAATCAGTGTTTTTCAGATATTAAGGCTCAATAAACTTGTATTCCTATTGTTTCAGGCACATTCTTATATATTTCCCTGCTCTTTCCTTTGAATTCACAGTGTTTGACCTACTTTTGACCATGGATTGAAGCTCATTCACTGGATTTCCAAGTATTTACACAGTGTTTTCCCAAATATACCAGACTTTAAATGTAAATTCTTACTACATTGAAGACTGGCTTGATTATCGTGGTGATTTCTAAGAGTTTACCATACATTTATACTGTTATATCAGCTCTGTGAACAAGAACTGATGTTTTATCATATATAATCCTACATTTAGAGCCCAATTACACTAAATTATAGAAGTAACCAGTATCGCACTCAGTTTTCTGCGAGTTGAACACAGTTTTCCCGTGAAAAACAGTGTTTTTCAGATATTAAGGCTCAATAAACTTGTATTCCTATTGTTTCAGGCACATTCTTATATATTTCCCTGCTCTTTCCTTTGAATTCACAGTGTTTGAACTACATTTTACCAGGGATTGAAGCTCATTCACTGGATTTCCAAGTATTTACACAGTGTTTTCCCAAATATACCAGACTTTAAATGTAAATTCCTACTACATTGAAGACTGGCTTGATTATCGTGGTGATTTCTAACAGTTTACCATACATTTATACTGTTATATCAGCTCTGTGAAGAAGAACTGATGTTTTATCATCTATATTCCTATATTTAGAGCCCAATTACATGAAATGATAGAAGTAACCAGTATCGCACTCAGATTTCTGCGATTTGAACACAGTTTCTGCGGAAAAAAGAGTGTTTATTAGATATTAAGGCTCAATAAACTTGTATTCCTATTGTTTCAGGCACATTCTTATGTATTTCCCTGTTCTATCCTTTTAATTCACAGTGTTTGACATACTTTTGACCAGGGATTGAAGCTCATTCACTGGATTTCCAAGTATTTACACAGTGTTTTCCCAAATATACCAGATTTTAAATGTCTATTTTTACTACATTGAACACTGGCTTGACTATCATGGTGATTTTTTCAGAGTTTTCAATACATTTATACTGTTATATCAGCTCTGTGAAGAACTGATGTTTGATCAACTTCTTGCTAAATCGCCAAGCTTTTACCCTGAAATATAGAAGTAACCAGTATCGCACTCAGTTTTGTGCGATTTGAACACAGTTTTCCAGTGAAAAACAGTGTTTTTCAGATATTAAGGCTCAATAAACTTGTATTCCTATTGTTTCAGGCACATTCTTATATATTACCCTGCTCTTTCCTTTGAATTCACAGTGTTTCTCCTACTTTTGACCATGGATTGAAGCTCATTCACTGGATTTCCAAGTATTTACACAGTGTTTTCCCAAATATACCAGACTTTACATGTAAATTCTTACTACATTGAAGACTGGCTTTACTATCATGGTGATTTCTAAGAGTTTTCCATACATTTATACTGTTATATCAGCTCTGTGAAGAAGAACTGATGTTTGATCAACTTCTTGCTAAATCGCCAAGCTTTTACACTGAAATAATAGAATTAACCAGTATCGCACTCAGTTTTCTGCCATTTGAACACAGTTTCCCCTGGAAAAACAGTGTTTTTCAGATATTAAGGCTCAATAAACTTGTATTCCTATTGTTTCAGGCACATTCTTATATATTACCCTGCTCTTTCCTTTGAATTCACAGTGTTTCTCCTACTTTTGACCATGGATTGAAGCTCATTCTCTGGATTTCCAAGTTTTTACACAGTGTTTTCTCAAATATAACAGACTTTAAATGTAAATCTTACTACATTGAAGAGTGGCTTGACTATCACTGTGATTTCTAAGAGTACACAATACATTCATACTTTTATATCAGCTCTGTGAAGAAGAACTGATGTTTTATCATCTATATTCCTAAATTTAGAGCCCAATTACACTAAATTATAGAAGTAACCAGTATCGCACTCAGTTTTCTGCGATTTGAACACAGTTTTCCCGTGAAAAAGAGTGTTTTTCAGATATTAAGACTCAATAAACTTGTATTCCTACTGTTTCAGGCACATTCTTATATATTTCCCTGCTCTTTCCTTTGAATTCACAGTGTTTGAACTACTTTGACCATGGATTGAAGCTCATTCACTGGATTTCCAAGTATTTACAGTGTTTTCCCAAATATACCACACTTTAAATGTAAATTCTTACTACATTGAACACTGGCTTGACTATCATGGTAATTTCTTAGAGTTTTCAATACATTTATGCTGTTATATCAGCTCTTTGAAGAAGAACTTATGATTCATCAACTTCTTGCTAAATCGCCAAGCTTTTACAATGAAATATAGAAGTAACCAGTATCGCACTCAGTTTTCTGCGATTTGAACACAGTTTCTGCGGGAAAAAAGAGTGTTTATCAGATATTAAGGCTCAATAAACTTGTATTCCTATTGTTTCAGACACATTCTTATATATTTCCCTACTCTTTCCTTTGAATAAACAGTGTTTGACTTAGTTTTGACCAGTTATTGAAGCTCATTCCAAGGATTTCCAAGTATTTACACAGTGTTTTCCCAAATATACCAGATTTTAAATGTCTATTTTTACTACATTGAACACTGGCTTGACTATCATGGTGATTTTTTAGAGTTTTCAATACATTTATACTGTTATATCAGCTCTGTGAAGAAGAACTGATGTTTGATCAACTTCTTGCTAACTCGCCAAGCTTTTACACTGAAATATAGAGTTAACCAGTATCGCACTCAGTTTTCTGCGATTTGAACACAGTTTCCCCTGGAAAATCAGTGTTTTTCAGATATTAAGGCTCAATAAACTTGTATTCCTATTGTTTCAGGCACATTCTTATATATTTCCCTGCTCTTTCCTTTGAATTCACAGTGTTTGACCTACTTTTGACCATGGATTGAAGCTCATTCACTGGATTTCCAAGTATTTACACAGTGTTTTCCCAAATATACCAGACTTTAAATGTAAATTCTTACTACATTGAAGACTGGCTTGATTATCGTGGTGATTTCTAAGAGTTTACCATACATTTATACTGTTATATCAGCTCTGTGAACAAGAACTGATGTTTTATCATATATAATCCTACATTTAGAGCCCAATTACACTAAATTATAGAAGTAACCAGTATCGCACTCAGTTTTCTGCGAGTTGAACACAGTTTTCCCGTGAAAAACAGTGTTTTTCAGATATTAAGGCTCAATAAACTTGTATTCCTATTGTTTCAGGCACATTCTTATATATTTCCCTGCTCTTTCCTTTGAATTCACAGTGTTTGACCTACTTTTGACCATGGATTGAAGCTCATTCACTGGATTTCCAAGTATTTACAGTGTTTTCCCAAATATACCAGACTTTAAATGTCAATTTTTACTACATTGAACACTGGCTTGACTATCATGGTGATTTCTTAGAGTTTTCCATACATTTATACTGTTATATCAGCTCTGTGAAGAAGAACTGATGTTTTATCATCTATATTCCTATATTTAGAGCCCAATTACACTAAATGATAGAAGTAACCAGTATCGCACTCAGATTTCTGCGATTTGAACACAGTTTCTGTGGAAAAAAGAGTGTTTATTAGATATTAAGGCTCAATAAACTTGTATTCCTATTGTTTCAGGCACATTCTTATATATTTCCCTGCTCTTTCCTTTGAATTCACAGTGTTTGAACTACATTTTACCAGGGATTGAAGCTCATTCACTGGATTTCCAAGTATTTACACAGTGTTTTCCCAAATATACCAGACTTTAAATGTAAATTCCTACTACATTGAAGACTGGCTTGATTATCGTGGTGATTTCTAAGAGTTTACCATACATTTATACTGTTATATCAGCTCTGTGAAGAAGAACTGATGTTTTATCATCTATATTCCTATATTTAGAGCCCAATTACATGAAATGATAGAAGTAACCAGTATCGCACTCAGATTTCTGCGATTTGAACACAGTTTCTGCGGAAAAAAGAGTGTTTATTAGATATTAAGGCTCAATAAACTTGTATTCCTATTGTTTCAGGCACATTCTTATGTATTTCCCTGTTCTATCCTTTTAATTCACAGTGTTTGACATACTTTTGACCAGGGATTGAAGCTCATTCACTGGATTTCCAAGTATTTACACAGTGTTTTCCCAAATATACCAGATTTTAAATGTCTATTTTTACTACATTGAACACTGGCTTGACTATCATGGTGATTTTTCAGAGTTTTCAATACATTTATACTGTTATATCAGCTCTGTGAAGAACTGATGTTTGATCAACTTCTTGCTAAATCGCCAAGCTTTTACCCTGAAATATAGAAGTAACCAGTATCGCACTCAGTTTTCTGCGATTTGAACACAGTTTTCCCGTGAAAAACAGTGTTTTTCAGATATTAAGGCTCAATAAACTTGTATTCCTATTGTTTCAGGCACATTCTTATATATTACCCTGCTCTTTCCTTTGAATTCACAGTGTTTCTCCTACTTTTGACCATGGATTGAAGCTCATTCACTGGATTTCCAAGTATTTACACAGTGTTTTCCCAAATATACCAGACTTTACATGTAAATTCTTACTACATTGAAGACTGGCTTTACTATCATGGTGATTTCTAAGAGTTTTCCATACATTTATACTGTTATATCAGCTCTGTGAAGAAGAACTGATGTTTGATCAACTTCTTGCTAAATCGCCAAGCTTTTACACTGAAATAATAGAATTAACCAGTATCGCACTCAGTTTTCTGCCATTTGAACACAGATTCCCCTGGAAAAACAGTGTTTTTCAGATATTAAGGCTCAATAAACTTGTATTCCTATTGTTTCAGGCACATTCTTATATATTACCCTGCTCTTTCCTTTGAATTCACAGTGTTTCTCCTACTTTTGACCATGGATTGAAGCTCATTCTCTGGATTTCCAAGTTTTTACACAGTGTTTTCTCAAATATAACAGACTTTAAATGTAAATCTTACTACATTGAAGAGTGGCTTGACTATCACTGTGATTTCTAAGAGTACACAATACATTCATACTTTTATATCAGCTCTGTGAAGAAGAACTGATGTTTTATCATCTATATTCCTAAATTTAGAGCCCAATTACACTAAATTATAGAAGTAACCAGTATCGCACTCAGTTTTCTGCGATTTGAACACAGTTTTCCCGTGAAAAAGAGTGTTTTTCAGATATTAAGACTCAATAAACTTGTATTCCTACTGTTTCAGGCACATTCTTATATATTTCCCTGCTCTTTCCTTTGAATTCACAGTGTTTGAACTACTTTGACCATGGATTGAAGCTCATTCACTGGATTTCCAAGTATTTACAGTGTTTTCCCAAATATACCACACTTTAAATGTAAATTCTTACTACATTGAACACTGGCTTGACTATCATGGTAATTTCTTAGAGTTTTCAATACATTTATGCTGTTATATCAGCTCTGTGAAGAAGAACTTATGATTCATCAACTTCTTGCTAAATCGCCAAGCTTTTACTCTGAAATATAGAAGTAACCAGTATCGCACTCAGTTTTCTGCGATTTGAACACAGTTTCTGCGGGAAAAAAGAGAGTTTATCAGATATTAAGGCTCAATAAACTTGTATTCCTATTGTTTCAGTCACATTCTTATATATTTCCCTACTCTTTCCTTTGAATAAACAGTGTTTGACTTAGTTTTGACCAGTTATTGAAGCTCATTCCAAGGATTTCCAAGTATTTACACAGTGTTTTCCCAAATATACCAGATTTTAAATGTCTATTTTTACTACATTGAACACTGGCTTGACTTTCATGGTGATTTTTTAGAGTTTTCAATACATTTATACTGTTATATCAGCTCTGTGAAGAAGAACTGATGTTTGATCAACTTCTTGCTAACTCGCCAAGCTTTTACACTGAAATATAGAGTTAACCAGTATCGCACTCAGTTTTCTGCGATTTGAACACAGTTTCCCCTGGAAAATCAGTGTTTTTCAGATATTAAGGCTCAATAAACTTGTATTCCTATTGTTTCAGGCACATTCTTATATATTTCCCTGCTCTTTCCTTTGAATTCACAGTGTTTGACCTACTTTTGACCATGGATTGAAGCTCATTCACTGGATTTCCAAGTATTTACACAGTGTTTTCCCAAATATACCAGACTTTAAATGTAAATTCTTACTACATTGAAGACTGGCTTGATTATCGTGGTGATTTCTAAGAGTTTACCATACATTTATACTGTTATATCAGCTCTGTGAACAAGAACTGATGTTTTATCATATATAATCCTACATTTAGAGCCCAATTACACTAAATTATAGAAGTAACCAGTATCGCACTCAGTTTTCTGCGAGTTGAACACAGTTTTCCCGTGAAAAACAGTGTTTTTCAGATATTAAGGCTCAATAAACTTGTATTCCTATTGTTTCAGGCACATTCTTATATATTTCCCTGCTCTTTCCTTTGAATTCACAGTGTTTGACCTACTTTTGACCATGGATTGAAGCTCATTCACTGGATTTCCAAGTATTTACAGTGTTTTCCCAAATATACCAGACTTTAAATGTCAATTTTTACTACATTGAACACTGGCTTGACTATCATGGTGATTTCTTAGAGTTTTCCATACATTTATACTGTTATATCAGCTCTGTGAAGAAGAACTGATGTTTTATCATCTATATTCCTATATTTAGAGCCCAATTACACTAAATGATAGAAGTAACCAGTATCGCACTCAGATTTCTGCGATTTGAACACAGTTTCTGCGGAAAAAAGAGTGTTTATTAGATATTAAGGCTCAATAAACTTGTATTCCTATTGTTTCAGGCACATTCTTATATATTTCCCTGCTCTTTCCTTTGAATTCACAGTGTTTGAACTACATTTTACCAGGGATTGAAGCTCATTCACTGGATTTCCAAGTATTTACACAGTGTTTTCCCAAATATACCAGACTTTAAATGTAAATTCCTACTACATTGAAGACTGGCTTGATTATCGTGGTGATTTCTAAGAGTTTACCATACATTTATACTGTTATATCAGCTCTGTGAAGAAGAACTGATGTTTTATCATCTATATTCCTATATTTAGAGCCCAATTACATGAAATGATAGAAGTAACCAGTATCGCACTCAGATTTCTGCGATTTGAACACAGTTTCTGCGGAAAAAAGAGTGTTTATTAGATATTAAGGCTCAATAAACTTGTATTCCTATTGTTTCAGGCACATTCTTATGTATTTCCCTGTTCTATCCTTTTAATTCACAGTGTTTGACATACTTTTGACCAGGGATTGAAGCTCATTCACTGGATTTCCAAGTATTTACACAGTGTTTTCCCAAATATACCAGATTTTAAATGTCTATTTTTACTACATTGAACACTGGCTTGACTATCATGGTGATTTTTCAGAGTTTTCAATACATTTATACTGTTATATCAGCTCTGTGAAGAACTGATGTTTGATCAACTTCTTGCTAAATCGCCAAGCTTTTACCCTGAAATATAGAAGTAACCAGTATCGCACTCAGTTTTCTGCGATTTGAACACAGTTTTCCCGTGAAAAACAGTGTTTTTCAGATATTAAGGCTCAATAAACTTGTATTCCTATTGTTTCAGGCACATTCTTATATATTACCCTGCTCTTTCCTTTGAATTCACAGTGTTTCTCCTACTTTTGACCATGGATTGAAGCTCATTCACTGGATTTCCAAGTATTTACACAGTGTTTTCCCAAATATACCAGACTTTACATGTAAATTCTTACTACATTGAAGACTGGCTTTACTATCATGGTGATTTCTAAGAGTTTTCCATACATTTATACTGTTATATCAGCTCTGTGAAGAAGAACTGATGTTTGATCAACTTCTTGCTAAATCGCCAAGCTTTTACACTGAAATAATAGAATTAACCAGTATCGCACTCAGTTTTCTGCCATTTGAACACAGTTTCCCCTGGAAAAACAGTGTTTTTCAGATATTAAGGCTCAATAAACTTGTATTCCTATTGTTTCAGGCACATTCTTATATATTACCCTGCTCTTTCCTTTGAATTCACAGTGTTTCTCCTACTTTTGACCATGGATTGAAGCTCATTCTCTGGATTTCCAAGTTTTTACACAGTGTTTTCTCAAATATAACAGACTTTAAATGTAAATCTTACTACATTGAAGAGTGGCTTGACTATCACTGTGATTTCTAAGAGTACACAATACATTCATACTTTTATATCAGCTCTGTGAAGAAGAACTGATGTTTTATCATCTATATTCCTAAATTTAGAGCCCAATTACACTAAATTATAGAAGTAACCAGTATCGCACTCAGTTTTCTGCGATTTGAACACAGTTTTCCCGTGAAAAAGAGTGTTTTTCAGATATTAAGACTCAATAAACTTGTATTCCTACTGTTTCAGGCACATTCTTATATATTTCCCTGCTCTTTCCTTTGAATTCACAGTGTTTGAACTACTTTGACCATGGATTGAAGCTCATTCACTGGATTTCCAAGTATTTACAGTGTTTTCCCAAATATACCACACTTTAAATGTAAATTCTTACTACATTGAACACTGGCTTGACTATCATGGTAATTTCTTAGAGTTTTCAATACATTTATGCTGTTATATCAGCTCTGTGAAGAAGAACTTATGATTCATCAACTTCTTGCTAAATCGCCAATCTTTTACAATGAAATATAGAAGTAACCAGTATCGCACTCAATTTTCTGCGATTTGAACACAGTTTCTGCGGGAAAAAAAGAGTGTTTATCAGATATTAAGGCTCAATAAACTTGTATTCCTATTGTTTCAGTCACATTCTTATATATTTCCCTACTCTTTCCTTTGAATAAACAGTGTTTGACTTAGTTTTGACCAGTTATTGAAGCTCATTCCAAGGATTTCCAAGTATTTACACAGTGTTTTCCCAAATATACCAGATTTTAAATGTCTATTTTTACTACATTGAACACTGGCTTGACTATCATGGTGATTTTTTAGAGTTTTCAATACTTTTATACTGTTATATCAGCTCTGTGAAGAAGAACTGATGTTTGATCAACTTCTTGCTAACTCGCCAAGCTTTTACACTGAAATATAGAGTTAACCAGTATCGCACTCAGTTTTCTGCGATTTGAACACAGTTTCCCCTGGAAAATCAGTGTTTTTCAGATATTAAGGCTCAATAAACTTGTATTCCTATTGTTTCAGGCACATTCTTATATATTTCCCTGCTCTTTCCTTTGAATTCACAGTGTTTGACCTACTTTTGACCATGGATTGAAGCTCATTCACTGGATTTCCAAGTATTTACACAGTGTTTTCCCAAATATACCAGACTTTAAATGTAAATTCTTACTACATTGAAGACTGGCTTGATTATCGTGGTGATTTCTAAGAGTTTACCATACATTTATACTGTTATATCAGCTCTGTGAACAAGAACTGATGTTTTATCATATATAATCCTACATTTAGAGCCCAATTACACTAAATTATAGAAGTAACCAGTATCGCACTCAGTTTTCTGCGAGTTGAACACAGTTTTCCCGTGAAAAACAGTGTTTTTCAGATATTAAGGCTCAATAAACTTGTATTCCTATTGTTTCAGGCACATTCTTATATATTTCCCTGCTCTTTCCTTTGAATTCACAGTGTTTGAACTACATTTTACCAGGGATTGAAGCTCATTCACTGGATTTCCAAGTATTTACACAGTGTTTTCCCAAATATACCAGACTTTAAATGTAAATTCCTACTACATTGAAGACTGGCTTGATTATCGTGGTGATTTCTAACAGTTTACCATACATTTATACTGTTATATCAGCTCTGTGAAGAAGAACTGATGTTTTATCATCTATATTCCTATATTTAGAGCCCAATTACATGAAATGATAGAAGTAACCAGTATCGCACTCAGATTTCTGCGATTTGAACACAGTTTCTGTGGAAAAAAGAGTGTTTATTAGATATTAAGGCTCAATAAACTTGTATTCCTATTGTTTCAGGCACATTCTTATGTATTTCCCTGTTCTATCCTTTTAATTCACAGTGTTTGACATACTTTTGACCAGGGATTGAAGCTCATTCACTGGATTTCCAAGTATTTACACAGTGTTTTCCCAAATATACCAGATTTTAAATGTCTATTTTTACTACATTGAACACTGGCTTGACTATCATGGTGATTTTTTCAGAGTTTTCAATACATTTATACTGTTATATCAGCTCTGTGAAGAACTGATGTTTGATCAACTTCTTGCTAAATCGCCAAGCTTTTACCCTGAAATATAGAAGTAACCAGTATCGCACTCAGTTTTGTGCGATTTGAACACAGTTTTCCAGTGAAAAACAGTGTTTTTCAGATATTAAGGCTCAATAAACTTGTATTCCTATTGTTTCAGGCACATTCTTATATATTACCCTGCTCTTTCCTTTGAATTCACAGTGTTTCTCCTACTTTTGACCATGGATTGAAGCTCATTCACTGGATTTCCAAGTATTTACACAGTGTTTTCCCAAATATACCAGACTTTACATGTAAATTCTTACTACATTGAAGACTGGCTTTACTATCATGGTGATTTCTAAGAGTTTTCCATACATTTATACTGTTATATCAGCTCTGTGAAGAAGAACTGATGTTTGATCAACTTCTTGCTAAATCGCCAAGCTTTTACACTGAAATAATAGAATTAACCAGTATCGCACTCAGTTTTCTGCCATTTGAACACAGTTTCCCCTGGAAAAACAGTGTTTTTCAGATATTAAGGCTCAATAAACTTGTATTCCTATTGTTTCAGGCACATTCTTATATATTACCCTGCTCTTTCCTTTGAATTCACAGTGTTTCTCCTACTTTTGACCATGGATTGAAGCTCATTCTCTGGATTTCCAAGTTTTTACACAGTGTTTTCTCAAATATAACAGACTTTAAATGTAAATCTTACTACATTGAAGAGTGGCTTGACTATCACTGTGATTTCTAAGAGTACACAATACATTCATACTTTTATATCAGCTCTGTGAAGAAGAACTGATGTTTTATCATCTATATTCCTAAATTTAGAGCCCAATTACACTAAATTATAGAAGTAACCAGTATCGCACTCAGTTTTCTGCGATTTGAACACAGTTTTCCCGTGAAAAAGAGTGTTTTTCAGATATTAAGACTCAATAAACTTGTATTCCTACTGTTTCAGGCACATTCTTATATATTTCCCTGCTCTTTCCTTTGAATTCACAGTGTTTGAACTACTTTGACCATGGATTGAAGCTCATTCACTGGATTTCCAAGTATTTACAGTGTTTTCCCAAATATACCACACTTTAAATGTAAATTCTTACTACATTGAACACTGGCTTGACTATCATGGTAATTTCTTAGAGTTTTCAATACATTTATGCTGTTATATCAGCTCTTTGAAGAAGAACTTATGATTCATCAACTTCTTGCTAAATCGCCAAGCTTTTACAATGAAATATAGAAGTAACCAGTATCGCACTCAGTTTTCTGCGATTTGAACACAGTTTCTGCGGGAAAAAAGAGTGTTTATCAGATATTAAGGCTCAATAAACTTGTATTCCTATTGTTTCAGTCACATTCTTATATATTTCCCTACTCTTTCCTTTGAATAAACAGTGTTTGACTTAGTTTTGACCAGTTATTGAAGCTCATTCCAAGGATTTCCAAGTATTTACACAGTGTTTTCCCAAATATACCAGATTTTAAATGTCTATTTTTACTACATTGAACACTGGCTTGACTATCATGGTGATTTTTTAGAGTTTTCAATACATTTATACTGTTATATCAGCTCTGTGAAGAAGAACTGATGTTTGATCAACTTCTTGCTAACTCGCCAAGCTTTTACACTGAAATATAGAGTTAACCAGTATCGCACTCAGTTTTCTGCGATTTGAACACAGTTTCCCCTGGAAAATCAGTGTTTTTCAGATATTAAGGCTCAATAAACTTGTATTCCTATTGTTTCAGGCACATTCTTATATATTTCCCTGCTCTTTCCTTTGAATTCACAGTGTTTGACCTACTTTTGACCATGGATTGAAGCTCATTCACTGGATTTCCAAGTATTTACACAGTGTTTTCCCAAATATACCAGACTTTAAATGTAAATTCTTACTACATTGAAGACTGGCTTGATTATCGTGGTGATTTCTAAGAGTTTACCATACATTTATACTGTTATATCAGCTCTGTGAACAAGAACTGATGTTTTATCATATATAATCCTACATTTAGAGCCCAATTACACTAAATTATAGAAGTAACCAGTATCGCACTCAGTTTTCTGCGAGTTGAACACAGTTTTCCCGTGAAAAACAGTGTTTTTCAGATATTAAGGCTCAATAAACTTGTATTCCTATTGTTTCAGGCACATTCTTATATATTTCCCTGCTCTTTCCTTTGAATTCACAGTGTTTGACCTACTTTTGACCATGGATTGAAGCTCATTCACTGGATTTCCAAGTATTTACAGTGTTTTCCCAAATATACCAGACTTTAAATGTCAATTTTTACTACATTGAACACTGGCTTGACTATCATGGTGATTTCTTAGAGTTTTCCATACATTTATACTGTTATATCAGCTCTGTGAAGAAGAACTGATGTTTTATCATCTATATTCCTATATTTAGAGCCCAATTACACTAAATGATAGAAGTAACCAGTATCGCACTCAGATTTCTGCGATTTGAACACAGTTTCTGCGGAAAAAAGAGTGTTTATTAGATATTAAGGCTCAATAAACTTGTATTCCTATTGTTTCAGGCACATTCTTATATATTTCCCTGCTCTTTCCTTTGAATTCACAGTGTTTGAACTACATTTTACCAGGGATTGAAGCTCATTCACTGGATTTCCAAGTATTTACACAGTGTTTTCCCAAATATACCAGACTTTAAATGTAAATTCCTACTACATTGAAGACTGGCTTGATTATCGTGGTGATTTCTAAGAGTTTACCATACATTTATACTGTTATATCAGCTCTGTGAAGAAGAACTGATGTTTTATCATCTATATTCCTATATTTAGAGCCCAATTACATGAAATGATAGAAGTAACCAGTATCGCACTCAGATTTCTGCGATTTGAACACAGTTTCTGCGGAAAAAAGAGTGTTTATTAGATATTAAGGCTCAATAAACTTGTATTCCTATTGTTTCAGGCACATTCTTATGTATTTCCCTGTTCTATCCTTTTAATTCACAGTGTTTGACATACTTTTGACCAGGGATTGAAGCTCATTCACTGGATTTCCAAGTATTTACACAGTGTTTTCCCAAATATACCAGATTTTAAATGTCTATTTTTACTACATTGAACACTGGCTTGACTATCATGGTGATTTTTCAGAGTTTTCAATACATTTATACTGTTATATCAGCTCTGTGAAGAACTGATGTTTGATCAACTTCTTGCTAAATCGCCAAGCTTTTACCCTGAAATATAGAAGTAACCAGTATCGCACTCAGTTTTCTGCGATTTGAACACAGTTTTCCCGTGAAAAACAGTGTTTTTCAGATATTAAGGCTCAATAAACTTGTATTCCTATTGTTTCAGGCACATTCTTATATATTACCCTGCTCTTTCCTTTGAATTCACAGTGTTTCTCCTACTTTTGACCATGGATTGAAGCTCATTCACTGGATTTCCAAGTATTTACACAGTGTTTTCCCAAATATACCAGACTTTACATGTAAATTCTTACTACATTGAAGACTGGCTTTACTATCATGGTGATTTCTAAGAGTTTTCCATACATTTATACTGTTATATCAGCTCTGTGAAGAAGAACTGATGTTTGATCAACTTCTTGCTAAATCGCCAAGCTTTTACACTGAAATAATAGAATTAACCAGTATCGCACTCAGTTTTCTGCCATTTGAACACAGATTCCCCTGGAAAAACAGTGTTTTTCAGATATTAAGGCTCAATAAACTTGTATTCCTATTGTTTCAGGCACATTCTTATATATTACCCTGCTCTTTCCTTTGAATTCACAGTGTTTCTCCTACTTTTGACCATGGATTGAAGCTCATTCTCTGGATTTCCAAGTTTTTACACAGTGTTTTCTCAAATATAACAGACTTTAAATGTAAATCTTACTACATTGAAGAGTGGCTTGACTATCACTGTGATTTCTAAGAGTACACAATACATTCATACTTTTATATCAGCTCTGTGAAGAAGAACTGATGTTTTATCATCTATATTCCTAAATTTAGAGCCCAATTACACTAAATTATAGAAGTAACCAGTATCGCACTCAGTTTTCTGCGATTTGAACACAGTTTTCCCGTGAAAAAGAGTGTTTTTCAGATATTAAGACTCAATAAACTTGTATTCCTACTGTTTCAGGCACATTCTTATATATTTCCCTGCTCTTTCCTTTGAATTCACAGTGTTTGAACTACTTTGACCATGGATTGAAGCTCATTCACTGGATTTCCAAGTATTTACAGTGTTTTCCCAAATATACCACACTTTAAATGTAAATTCTTACTACATTGAACACTGGCTTGACTATCATGGTAATTTCTTAGAGTTTTCAATACATTTATGCTGTTATATCAGCTCTGTGAAGAAGAACTTATGATTCATCAACTTCTTGCTAAATCGCCAAGCTTTTACTCTGAAATATAGAAGTAACCAGTATCGCACTCAGTTTTCTGCGATTTGAACACAGTTTCTGCGGGAAAAAAGAGAGTTTATCAGATATTAAGGCTCAATAAACTTGTATTCCTATTGTTTCAGTCACATTCTTATATATTTCCCTACTCTTTCCTTTGAATAAACAGTGTTTGACTTAGTTTTGACCAGTTATTGAAGCTCATTCCAAGGATTTCCAAGTATTTACACAGTGTTTTCCCAAATATACCAGATTTTAAATGTCTATTTTTACTACATTGAACACTGGCTTGACTTTCATGGTGATTTTTTAGAGTTTTCAATACATTTATACTGTTATATCAGCTCTGTGAAGAAGAACTGATGTTTGATCAACTTCTTGCTAACTCGCCAAGCTTTTACACTGAAATATAGAGTTAACCAGTATCGCACTCAGTTTTCTGCGATTTGAACACAGTTTCCCCTGGAAAATCAGTGTTTTTCAGATATTAAGGCTCAATAAACTTGTATTCCTATTGTTTCAGGCACATTCTTATATATTTCCCTGCTCTTTCCTTTGAATTCACAGTGTTTGACCTACTTTTGACCATGGATTGAAGCTCATTCACTGGATTTCCAAGTATTTACACAGTGTTTTCCCAAATATACCAGACTTTAAATGTAAATTCTTACTACATTGAAGACTGGCTTGATTATCGTGGTGATTTCTAAGAGTTTACCATACATTTATACTGTTATATCAGCTCTGTGAACAAGAACTGATGTTTTATCATATATAATCCTACATTTAGAGCCCAATTACACTAAATTATAGAAGTAACCAGTATCGCACTCAGTTTTCTGCGAGTTGAACACAGTTTTCCCGTGAAAAACAGTGTTTTTCAGATATTAAGGCTCAATAAACTTGTATTCCTATTGTTTCAGGCACATTCTTATATATTTCCCTGCTCTTTCCTTTGAATTCACAGTGTTTGACCTACTTTTGACCATGGATTGAAGCTCATTCACTGGATTTCCAAGTATTTACAGTGTTTTCCCAAATATACCAGACTTTAAATGTCAATTTTTACTACATTGAACACTGGCTTGACTATCATGGTGATTTCTTAGAGTTTTCCATACATTTATACTGTTATATCAGCTCTGTGAAGAAGAACTGATGTTTTATCATCTATATTCCTATATTTAGAGCCCAATTACACTAAATGATAGAACTAACCAGTATCGCACTCAGATTTCTGCGATTTGAACACAGTTTCTGCGGAAAAAAGAGTGTTTATTAGATATTAAGGCTCAATAAACTTGTATTCCTATTGTTTCAGGCACATTCTTATATATTTCCCTGCTCTTTCCTTTGAATTCACAGTGTTTGAACTACATTTTACCAGGGATTGAAGCTCATTCACTGGATTTCCAAGTATTTACACAGTGTTTTCCCAAATATACCAGACTTTAAATGTAAATTCCTACTACATTGAAGACTGGCTTGATTATCGTGGTGATTTCTAAGAGTTTACCATACATTTATACTGTTATATCAGCTCTGTGAAGAAGAACTGATGTTTTATCATCTATATTCCTATATTTAGAGCCCAATTACATGAAATGATAGAAGTAACCAGTATCGCACTCAGATTTCTGCGATTTGAACACAGTTTCTGCGGAAAAAAGAGTGTTTATTAGATATTAAGGCTCAATAAACTTGTATTCCTATTGTTTCAGGCACATTCTTATGTATTTCCCTGTTCTATCCTTTTAATTCACAGTGTTTGACATACTTTTGACCAGGGATTGAAGCTCATTCACTGGATTTCCAAGTATTTACACAGTGTTTTCCCAAATATACCAGATTTTAAATGTCTATTTTTACTACATTGAACACTGGCTTGACTATCATGGTGATTTTTCAGAGTTTTCAATACATTTATACTGTTATATCAGCTCTGTGAAGAACTGATGTTTGATCAACTTCTTGCTAAATCGCCAAGCTTTTACCCTGAAATATAGAAGTAACCAGTATCGCACTCAGTTTTCTGCGATTTGAACACAGTTTTCCCGTGAAAAACAGTGTTTTTCAGATATTAAGGCTCAATAAACTTGTATTCCTATTGTTTCAGGCACATTCTTATATATTACCCTGCTCTTTCCTTTGAATTCACAGTGTTTCTCCTACTTTTGACCATGGATTGAAGCTCATTCACTGGATTTCCAAGTATTTACACAGTGTTTTCCCAAATATACCAGACTTTACATGTAAATTCTTACTACATTGAAGACTGGCTTTACTATCATGGTGATTTCTAAGAGTTTTCCATACATTTATACTGTTATATCAGCTCTGTGAAGAAGAACTGATGTTTGATCAACTTCTTGCTAAATCGCCAAGCTTTTACACTGAAATAATAGAATTAACCAGTATCGCACTCAGTTTTCTGCCATTTGAACACAGATTCCCCTGGAAAAACAGTGTTTTTCAGATATTAAGGCTCAATAAACTTGTATTCCTATTGTTTCAGGCACATTCTTATATATTACCCTGCTCTTTCCTTTGAATTCACAGTGTTTCTCCTACTTTTGACCATGGATTGAAGCTCATTCTCTGGATTTCCAAGTTTTTACACAGTGTTTTCTCAAATATAACAGACTTTAAATGTAAATCTTACTACATTGAAGAGTGGCTTGACTATCACTGTGATTTCTAAGAGTACACAATACATTCATACTTTTATATCAGCTCTGTGAAGAAGAACTGATGTTTTATCATCTATATTCCTAAATTTAGAGCCCAATTACACTAAATTATAGAAGTAACCAGTATCGCACTCAGTTTTCTGCGATTTGAACACAGTTTTCCCGTGAAAAAGAGTGTTTTTCAGATATTAAGACTCAATAAACTTGTATTCCTACTGTTTCAGGCACATTCTTATATATTTCCCTGCTCTTTCCTTTGAATTCACAGTGTTTGAACTACTTTGACCATGGATTGAAGCTCATTCACTGGATTTCCAAGTATTTACAGTGTTTTCCCAAATATACCACACTTTAAATGTAAATTCTTACTACATTGAACACTGGCTTGACTATCATGGTAATTTCTTAGAGTTTTCAATACATTTATGCTGTTATATCAGCTCTGTGAAGAAGAACTTATGATTCATCAACTTCTTGCTAAATCGCCAATCTTTTACAATGAAATATAGAAGTAACCAGTATCGCACTCAATTTTCTGCGATTTGAACACAGTTTCTGCGGGAAAAAAAGAGTGTTTATCAGATATTAAGGCTCAATAAACTTGTATTCCTATTGTTTCAGTCACATTCTTATATATTTCCCTACTCTTTCCTTTGAATAAACAGTGTTTGACTTAGTTTTGACCAGTTATTGAAGCTCATTCCAAGGATTTCCAAGTATTTACACAGTGTTTTCCCAAATATACCAGATTTTAAATGTCTATTTTTACTACATTGAACACTGGCTTGACTATCATGGTGATTTTTTAGAGTTTTCAATACTTTTATACTGTTATATCAGCTCTGTGAAGAAGAACTGATGTTTGATCAACTTCTTGCTAACTCGCCAAGCTTTTACACTGAAATATAGAGTTAACCAGTATCGCACTCAGTTTTCTGCGATTTGAACACAGTTTCCCCTGGAAAATCAGTGTTTTTCAGATATTAAGGCTCAATAAACTTGTATTCCTATTGTTTCAGGCACATTCTTATATATTTCCCTGCTCTTTCCTTTGAATTCACAGTGTTTGACCTACTTTTGACCATGGATTGAAGCTCATTCACTGGATTTCCAAGTATTTACACAGTGTTTTCCCAAATATACCAGACTTTAAATGTAAATTCTTACTACATTGAAGACTGGCTTGATTATCGTGGTGATTTCTAAGAGTTTACCATACATTTATACTGTTATATCAGCTCTGTGAACAAGAACTGATGTTTTATCATATATAATCCTACATTTAGAGCCCAATTACACTAAATTATAGAAGTAACCAGTATCGCACTCAGTTTTCTGCGAGTTGAACACAGTTTTCCCGTGAAAAACAGTGTTTTTCAGATATTAAGGCTCAATAAACTTGTATTCCTATTGTTTCAGGCACATTCTTATATATTTCCCTGCTCTTTCCTTTGAATTCACAGTGTTTGAACTACATTTTACCAGGGATTGAAGCTCATTCACTGGATTTCCAAGTATTTACACAGTGTTTTCCCAAATATACCAGACTTTAAATGTAAATTCCTACTACATTGAAGACTGGCTTGATTATCGTGGTGATTTCTAACAGTTTACCATACATTTATACTGTTATATCAGCTCTGTGAAGAAGAACTGATGTTTTATCATCTATATTCCTATATTTAGAGCCCAATTACATGAAATGATAGAAGTAACCAGTATCGCACTCAGATTTCTGCGATTTGAACACAGTTTCTGCGGAAAAAAGAGTGTTTATTAGATATTAAGGCTCAATAAACTTGTATTCCTATTGTTTCAGGCACATTCTTATGTATTTCCCTGTTCTATCCTTTTAATTCACAGTGTTTGACATACTTTTGACCAGGGATTGAAGCTCATTCACTGGATTTCCAAGTATTTACACAGTGTTTTCCCAAATATACCAGATTTTAAATGTCTATTTTTACTACATTGAACACTGGCTTGACTATCATGGTGATTTTTTCAGAGTTTTCAATACATTTATACTGTTATATCAGCTCTGTGAAGAACTGATGTTTGATCAACTTCTTGCTAAATCGCCAAGCTTTTACCCTGAAATATAGAAGTAACCAGTATCGCACTCAGTTTTGTGCGATTTGAACACAGTTTTCCAGTGAAAAACAGTGTTTTTCAGATATTAAGGCTCAATAAACTTGTATTCCTGTTTCAGGCACATTCTTATATATTACCCTGCTCTTTCCTTTGAATTCACAGTGTTTCTCCTACTTTTGACCATGGATTGAAGCTCATTCACTGGATTTCCAAGTATTTACACAGTGTTTTCCCAAATATACCAGACTTTACATGTAAATTCTTACTACATTGAAGACTGGCTTTACTATCATGGTGATTTCTAAGAGTTTTCCATACATTTATACTGTTATATCAGCTCTGTGAAGAAGAACTGATGTTTGATCAACTTCTTGCTAAATCGCCAAGCTTTTACACTGAAATAATAGAATTAACCAGTATCGCACTCAGTTTTCTGCCATTTGAACACAGTTTCCCCTGGAAAAACAGTGTTTTTCAGATATTAAGGCTCAATAAACTTGTATTCCTATTGTTTCAGGCACATTCTTATATATTACCCTGCTCTTTCCTTTGAATTCACAGTGTTTCTCCTACTTTTGACCATGGATTGAAGCTCATTCTCTGGATTTCCAAGTTTTTACACAGTGTTTTCTCAAATATAACAGACTTTAAATGTAAATCTTACTACATTGAAGAGTGGCTTGACTATCACTGTGATTTCTAAGAGTACACAATACATTCATACTTTTATATCAGCTCTGTGAAGAAGAACTGATGTTTTATCATCTATATTCCTAAATTTAGAGCCCAATTACACTAAATTATAGAAGTAACCAGTATCGCACTCAGTTTTCTGCGATTTGAACACAGTTTTCCCGTGAAAAAGAGTGTTTTTCAGATATTAAGACTCAATAAACTTGTATTCCTACTGTTTCAGGCACATTCTTATATATTTCCCTGCTCTTTCCTTTGAATTCACAGTGTTTGAACTACTTTGACCATGGATTGAAGCTCATTCACTGGATTTCCAAGTATTTACAGTGTTTTCCCAAATATACCACACTTTAAATGTAAATTCTTACTACATTGAACACTGGCTTGACTATCATGGTAATTTCTTAGAGTTTTCAATACATTTATGCTGTTATATCAGCTCTTTGAAGAAGAACTTATGATTCATCAACTTCTTGCTAAATCGCCAAGCTTTTACAATGAAATATAGAAGTAACCAGTATCGCACTCAGTTTTCTGCGATTTGAACACAGTTTCTGCGGGAAAAAAGAGTGTTTATCAGATATTAAGGCTCAATAAACTTGTATTCCTATTGTTTCAGTCACATTCTTATATATTTCCCTACTCTTTCCTTTGAATAAACAGTGTTTGACTTAGTTTTGACCAGTTATTGAAGCTCATTCCAAGGATTTCCAAGTATTTACACAGTGTTTTCCCAAATATACCAGATTTTAAATGTCTATTTTTACTACATTGAACACTGGCTTGACTATCATGGTGATTTTTTAGAGTTTTCAATACATTTATACTGTTATATCAGCTCTGTGAAGAAGAACTGATGTTTGATCAACTTCTTGCTAACTCGCCAAGCTTTTACACTGAAATATAGAGTTAACCAGTATCGCACTCAGTTTTCTGCGATTTGAACACAGTTTCCCCTGGAAAATCAGTGTTTTTCAGATATTAAGGCTCAATAAACTTGTATTCCTATTGTTTCAGGCACATTCTTATATATTTCCCTGCTCTTTCCTTTGAATTCACAGTGTTTGACCTACTTTTGACCATGGATTGAAGCTCATTCACTGGATTTCCAAGTATTTACACAGTGTTTTCCCAAATATACCAGACTTTAAATGTAAATTCTTACTACATTGAAGACTGGCTTGATTATCGTGGTGATTTCTAAGAGTTTACCATACATTTATACTGTTATATCAGCTCTGTGAACAAGAACTGATGTTTTATCATATATAATCCTACATTTAGAGCCCAATTACACTAAATTATAGAAGTAACCAGTATCGCACTCAGTTTTCTGCGAGTTGAACACAGTTTTCCCGTGAAAAACAGTGTTTTTCAGATATTAAGGCTCAATAAACTTGTATTCCTATTGTTTCAGGCACATTCTTATATATTTCCCTGCTCTTTCCTTTGAATTCACAGTGTTTGACCTACTTTTGACCATGGATTGAAGCTCATTCACTGGATTTCCAAGTATTTACAGTGTTTTCCCAAATATACCAGACTTTAAATGTCAATTTTTACTACATTGAACACTGGCTTGACTATCATGGTGATTTCTTAGAGTTTTCCATACATTTATACTGTTATATCAGCTCTGTGAAGAAGAACTGATGTTTTATCATCTATATTCCTATATTTAGAGCCCAATTACACTAAATGATAGAAGTAACCAGTATCGCACTCAGATTTCTGCGATTTGAACACAGTTTCTGCGGAAAAAAGAGTGTTTATTAGATATTAAGGCTCAATAAACTTGTATTCCTATTGTTTCAGGCACATTCTTATATATTTCCCTGCTCTTTCCTTTGAATTCACAGTGTTTGAACTACATTTTACCAGGGATTGAAGCTCATTCACTGGATTTCCAAGTATTTACACAGTGTTTTCCCAAATATACCAGACTTTAAATGTAAATTCCTACTACATTGAAGACTGGCTTGATTATCGTGGTGATTTCTAAGAGTTTACCATACATTTATACTGTTATATCAGCTCTGTGAAGAAGAACTGATGTTTTATCATCTATATTCCTATATTTAGAGCCCAATTACATGAAATGATAGAAGTAACCAGTATCGCACTCAGATTTCTGCGATTTGAACACAGTTTCTGCGGAAAAAAGAGTGTTTATTAGATATTAAGGCTCAATAAACTTGTATTCCTATTGTTTCAGGCACATTCTTATGTATTTCCCTGTTCTATCCTTTTAATTCACAGTGTTTGACATACTTTTGACCAGGGATTGAAGCTCATTCACTGGATTTCCAAGTATTTACACAGTGTTTTCCCAAATATACCAGATTTTAAATGTCTATTTTTACTACATTGAACACTGGCTTGACTATCATGGTGATTTTTCAGAGTTTTCAATACATTTATACTGTTATATCAGCTCTGTGAAGAACTGATGTTTGATCAACTTCTTGCTAAATCGCCAAGCTTTTACCCTGAAATATAGAAGTAACCAGTATCGCACTCAGTTTTCTGCGATTTGAACACAGTTTTCCCGTGAAAAACAGTGTTTTTCAGATATTAAGGCTCAATAAACTTGTATTCCTATTGTTTCAGGCACATTCTTATATATTACCCTGCTCTTTCCTTTGAATTCACAGTGTTTCTCCTACTTTTGACCATGGATTGAAGCTCATTCACTGGATTTCCAAGTATTTACACAGTGTTTTCCCAAATATACCAGACTTTACATGTAAATTCTTACTACATTGAAGACTGGCTTTACTATCATGGTGATTTCTAAGAGTTTTCCATACATTTATACTGTTATATCAGCTCTGTGAAGAAGAACTGATGTTTGATCAACTTCTTGCTAAATCGCCAAGCTTTTACACTGAAATAATAGAATTAACCAGTATCGCACTCAGTTTTCTGCCATTTGAACACAGATTCCCCTGGAAAAACAGTGTTTTTCAGATATTAAGGCTCAATAAACTTGTATTCCTATTGTTTCAGGCACATTCTTATATATTACCCTGCTCTTTCCTTTGAATTCACAGTGTTTCTCCTACTTTTGACCATGGATTGAAGCTCATTCTCTGGATTTCCAAGTTTTTACACAGTGTTTTCTCAAATATAACAGACTTTAAATGTAAATCTTACTACATTGAAGAGTGGCTTGACTATCACTGTGATTTCTAAGAGTACACAATACATTCATACTTTTATATCAGCTCTGTGAAGAAGAACTGATGTTTTATCATCTATATTCCTAAATTTAGAGCCCAATTACACTAAATTATAGAAGTAACCAGTATCGCACTCAGTTTTCTGCGATTTGAACACAGTTTTCCCGTGAAAAAGAGTGTTTTTCAGATATTAAGACTCAATAAACTTGTATTCCTACTGTTTCAGGCACATTCTTATATATTTCCCTGCTCTTTCCTTTGAATTCACAGTGTTTGAACTACTTTGACCATGGATTGAAGCTCATTCACTGGATTTCCAAGTATTTACAGTGTTTTCCCAAATATACCACACTTTAAATGTAAATTCTTACTACATTGAACACTGGCTTGACTATCATGGTAATTTCTTAGAGTTTTCAATACATTTATGCTGTTATATCAGCTCTGTGAAGAAGAACTTATGATTCATCAACTTCTTGCTAAATCGCCAAGCTTTTACTCTGAAATATAGAAGTAACCAGTATCGCACTCAGTTTTCTGCGATTTGAACACAGTTTCTGCGGGAAAAAAGAGAGTTTATCAGATATTAAGGCTCAATAAACTTGTATTCCTATTGTTTCAGTCACATTCTTATATATTTCCCTACTCTTTCCTTTGAATAAACAGTGTTTGACTTAGTTTTGACCAGTTATTGAAGCTCATTCCAAGGATTTCCAAGTATTTACACAGTGTTTTCCCAAATATACCAGATTTTAAATGTCTATTTTTACTACATTGAACACTGGCTTGACTTTCATGGTGATTTTTTAGAGTTTTCAATACATTTATACTGTTATATCAGCTCTGTGAAGAAGAACTGATGTTTGATCAACTTCTTGCTAACTCGCCAAGCTTTTACACTGAAATATAGAGTTAACCAGTATCGCACTCAGTTTTCTGCGATTTGAACACAGTTTCCCCTGGAAAATCAGTGTTTTTCAGATATTAAGGCTCAATAAACTTGTATTCCTATTGTTTCAGGCACATTCTTATATATTTCCCTGCTCTTTCCTTTGAATTCACAGTGTTTGACCTACTTTTGACCATGGATTGAAGCTCATTCACTGGATTTCCAAGTATTTACACAGTGTTTTCCCAAATATACCAGACTTTAAATGTAAATTCTTACTACATTGAAGACTGGCTTGATTATCGTGGTGATTTCTAAGAGTTTACCATACATTTATACTGTTATATCAGCTCTGTGAACAAGAACTGATGTTTTATCATATATAATCCTACATTTAGAGCCCAATTACACTAAATTATAGAAGTAACCAGTATCGCACTCAGTTTTCTGCGAGTTGAACACAGTTTTCCCGTGAAAAACAGTGTTTTTCAGATATTAAGGCTCAATAAACTTGTATTCCTATTGTTTCAGGCACATTCTTATATATTTCCCTGCTCTTTCCTTTGAATTCACAGTGTTTGACCTACTTTTGACCATGGATTGAAGCTCATTCACTGGATTTCCAAGTATTTACAGTGTTTTCCCAAATATACCAGACTTTAAATGTCAATTTTTACTACATTGAACACTGGCTTGACTATCATGGTGATTTCTTAGAGTTTTCCATACATTTATACTGTTATATCAGCTCTGTGAAGAAGAACTGATGTTTTATCATCTATATTCCTATATTTAGAGCCCAATTACACTAAATGATAGAACTAACCAGTATCGCACTCAGATTTCTGCGATTTGAACACAGTTTCTGCGGAAAAAAGAGTGTTTATTAGATATTAAGGCTCAATAAACTTGTATTCCTATTGTTTCAGGCACATTCTTATATATTTCCCTGCTCTTTCCTTTGAATTCACAGTGTTTGAACTACATTTTACCAGGGATTGAAGCTCATTCACTGGATTTCCAAGTATTTACACAGTGTTTTCCCAAATATACCAGACTTTAAATGTAAATTCCTACTACATTGAAGACTGGCTTGATTATCGTGGTGATTTCTAAGAGTTTACCATACATTTATACTGTTATATCAGCTCTGTGAAGAAGAACTGATGTTTTATCATCTATATTCCTATATTTAGAGCCCAATTACATGAAATGATAGAAGTAACCAGTATCGCACTCAGATTTCTGCGATTTGAACACAGTTTCTGCGGAAAAAAGAGTGTTTATTAGATATTAAGGCTCAATAAACTTGTATTCCTATTGTTTCAGGCACATTCTTATGTATTTCCCTGTTCTATCCTTTTAATTCACAGTGTTTGACATACTTTTGACCAGGGATTGAAGCTCATTCACTGGATTTCCAAGTATTTACACAGTGTTTTCCCAAATATACCAGATTTTAAATGTCTATTTTTACTACATTGAACACTGGCTTGACTATCATGGTGATTTTTCAGAGTTTTCAATACATTTATACTGTTATATCAGCTCTGTGAAGAACTGATGTTTGATCAACTTCTTGCTAAATCGCCAAGCTTTTACCCTGAAATATAGAAGTAACCAGTATCGCACTCAGTTTTCTGCGATTTGAACACAGTTTTCCCGTGAAAAACAGTGTTTTTCAGATATTAAGGCTCAATAAACTTGTATTCCTATTGTTTCAGGCACATTCTTATATATTACCCTGCTCTTTCCTTTGAATTCACAGTGTTTCTCCTACTTTTGACCATGGATTGAAGCTCATTCACTGGATTTCCAAGTATTTACACAGTGTTTTCCCAAATATACCAGACTTTACATGTAAATTCTTACTACATTGAAGACTGGCTTTACTATCATGGTGATTTCTAAGAGTTTTCCATACATTTATACTGTTATATCAGCTCTGTGAAGAAGAACTGATGTTTGATCAACTTCTTGCTAAATCGCCAAGCTTTTACACTGAAATAATAGAATTAACCAGTATCGCACTCAGTTTTCTGCCATTTGAACACAGTTTCCCCTGGAAAAACAGTGTTTTTCAGATATTAAGGCTCAATAAACTTGTATTCCTATTGTTTCAGGCACATTCTTATATATTACCCTGCTCTTTCCTTTGAATTCACAGTGTTTCTCCTACTTTTGACCATGGATTGAAGCTCATTCTCTGGATTTCCAAGTTTTTACACAGTGTTTTCTCAAATATAACAGACTTTAAATGTAAATCTTACTACATTGAAGAGTGGCTTGACTATCACTGTGATTTCTAAGAGTACACAATACATTCATACTTTTATATCAGCTCTGTGAAGAAGAACTGATGTTTTATCATCTATATTCCTAAATTTAAAGCCCAATTACACTAAATTATAGAAGTAACCAGTATCGCACTCAGTTTTCTGCGATTTGAACACAGTTTTCCCGTGAAAAAGAGTGTTTTTCAGATATTAAGACTCAATAAACTTGTATTCCTACTGTTTCAGGCACATTCTTATATATTTCCCTGCTCTTTCCTTTGAATTCACAGTGTTTGAACTACTTTGACCATGGATTGAAGCTCATTCACTGGATTTCCAAGTATTTACAGTGTTTTCCCAAATATACCACACTTTAAATGTAAATTCTTACTACATTGAACACTGGCTTGACTATCATGGTAATTTCTTAGAGTTTTCAATACATTTATGCTGTTATATCAGCTCTGTGAAGAAGAACTTATGATTCATCAACTTCTTGCTAAATCGCCAAGCTTTTACTCTGAAATATAGAAGTAACCAGTATCGCACTCAGTTTTCTGCGATTTGAACACAGTTTCTGCGGGAAAAAAGAGAGTTTATCAGATATTAAGGCTCAATAAACTTGTATTCCTATTGTTTCAGTCACATTCTTATATATTTCCCTACTCTTTCCTTTGAATAAACAGTGTTTGACTTAGTTTTGACCAGTTATTGAAGCTCATTCCAAGGATTTCCAAGTATTTACACAGTGTTTTCCCAAATATACCAGATTTTAAATGTCTATTTTTACTACATTGAACACTGGCTTGACTATCATGGTGATTTTTTAGAGTTTTCAATACATTTATACTGTTATATCAGCTCTGTGAAGAAGAACTGATGTTTGATCAACTTCTTGCTAACTCGCCAAGCTTTTACACTGAAATATAGAGTTAACCAGTATCGCACTCAGTTTTCTGCGATTTGAACACAGTTTCCCCTGGAAAATCAGTGTTTTTCAGATATTAAGGCTCAATAAACTTGTATTCCTATTGTTTCAGGCACATTCTTATATATTTCCCTGCTCTTTCCTTTGAATTCACAGTGTTTGACCTACTTTTGACCATGGAATGAAGCTCATTCACTGGATTTCCAAGTATTTACACAGTGTTTTCCCAAATATACCAGACTTTAAATGTAAATTCTTACTACATTGAAGACTGGCTTGATTATCGTGGTGATTTCTAAGAGTTTACCATACATTTATACTGTTATATCAGCTCTGTGAACAAGAACTGATGTTTTATCATATATAATCCTACATATAGAGCCCAATTACACTAAATTATAGAAGTAACCAGTATCGCACTCAGTTTTCTGCGAGTTGAACACAGTTTTCCCGTGAAAAACAGTGTTTTTCAGATATTAAGGCTCAATAAACTTGTATTCCTATTGTTTCAGGCACATTCTTATATATTTCCCTGCTCTTTCCTTTGAATTCACAGTGTTTGAACTACATTTTACCAGGGATTGAAGCTCATTCACTGGATTTCCAAGTATTTACACAGTGTTTTCCCAAATATACCAGACTTTAAATGTAAATTCCTACTACATTGAAGACTGGCTTGATTATCGTGGTGATTTCTAAGAGTTTACCATACATTTATACTGTTATATCAGCTCTGTGAAGAAGAACTGATGTTTTATCATCTATATTCCTATATTTAGAGCCCAATTACATGAAATGATAGAAGTAACCAGTATCGCACTCAGATTTCTGCGATTTGAACACAGTTTCTGCGGAAAAAAGAGTGTTTATTAGATATTAAGGCTCAATAAACTTGTATTCCTATTGTTTCAGGCACATTCTTATGTATTTCCCTGTTCTATCCTTTTAATTCACAGTGTTTGACATACTTTTGACCAGGGATTGAAGCTCATTCACTGGATTTCCAAGTATTTACACAGTGTTTTCCCAAATATACCAGATTTTAAATGTCTATTTTTACTACATTGAACACTGGCTTGACTATCATGGTGATTTTTCAGAGTTTTCAATACATTTATACTGTTATATCAGCTCTGTGAAGAACTGATGTTTGATCAACTTCTTGCTAAATCGCCAAGCTTTTACCCTGAAATATAGAAGTAACCAGTATCGCACTCAGTTTTCTGCGATTTGAACACAGTTTTCCCGTGAAAAACAGTGTTTTTCAGATATTAAGGCTCAATAAACTTGTATTCCTATTGTTTCAGGCACATTCTTATATATTACCCTGCTCTTTCCTTTGAATTCACAGTGTTTCTCCTACTTTTGACCATGGATTGAAGCTCATTCACTGGATTTCCAAGTATTTACACAGTGTTTTCCCAAATATACCAGACTTTACATGTAAATTCTTACTACATTGAAGACTGGCTTTACTATCATGGTGATTTCTAAGAGTTTTCCATACATTTATACTGTTATATCAGCTCTGTGAAGAAGAACTGATGTTTGATCAACTTCTTGCTAAATCGCCAAGCTTTTACACTGAAATAATAGAATTAACCAGTATCGCACTCAGTTTTCTGCCATTTGAACACAGTTTCCCCTGGAAAAACAGTGTTTTTCAGATATTAAGGCTCAATAAACTTGTATTCCTATTGTTTCAGGCACATTCTTATATATTACCCTGCTCTTTCCTTTGAATTCCCAGTGTTTCTCCTACTTTTGACCATGGATTGAAGCTCATTCTCTGGATTTCCAAGTTTTTACACAGTGTTTTCTCAAATATAACAGACTTTAAATGTAAATCTTACTACATTGAAGAGTGGCTTGACTATCACTGTGATTTCTAAGAGTACACAATACATTCATACTTTTATATCAGCTCTGTGAAGAAGAACTGATGTTTTATCATCTATATTCCTAAATTTAGAGCCCAATTACACTAAATTATAGAAGTAACCAGTATCGCACTCAGTTTTCTGCGATTTGAACACAGTTTTCCCGTGAAAAAGAGTGTTTTTCAGATATTAAGACTCAATAAACTTGTATTCCTACTGTTTCAGGCACATTCTTATATATTTCCCTGCTCTTTCCTTTGAATTCACAGTGTTTGAACTACTTTGACCATGGATTGAAGCTCATTCACTGGATTTCCAAGTATTTACAGTGTTTTCCCAAATATACCACACTTTAAATGTAAATTCTTACTACATTGAACACTGGCTTGACTATCATGGTAATTTCTTAGAGTTTTCAATACATTTATGCTGTTATATCAGCTCTGTGAAGAAGAACTTATGATTCATCAACTTCTTGCTAAATCGCCAAGCTTTTACTCTGAAATATAGAAGTAACCAGTATCGCACTCAGTTTTCTGCGATTTGAACACAGTTTCTGCGGGAAAAAAGAGAGTTTATCAGATATTAAGGCTCAATAAACTTGTATTCCTATTGTTTCAGTCACATTCTTATATATTTCCCTACTGTTTCCTTTGAATAAACAGTGTTTGACTTAGTTTTGACCAGTTATTGAAGCTCATTCCAAGGATTTCCAAGTATTTACACAGTGTTTTCCCAAATATACCAGATTTTAAATGTCTATTTTTACTACATTGAACACTGGCTTGACTATCATGGTGATTTTTTAGAGTTTTCAATACATTTATACTGTTATATCAGCTCTGTGAAGAAGAACTGATGTTTGATCAACTTCTTGCTAACTCGCCAAGCTTTTACACTGAAATATAGAGTTAACCAGTATCGCACTCAGTTTTCTGCGATTTGAACACAGTTTCCCCTGGAAAATCAGTGTTTTTCAGATATTAAGGCTCAATAAACTTGTATTCCTATTGTTTCAGGCACATTCTTATATATTTCCCTGCTCTTTCCTTTGAATTCACAGTGTTTGACCTACTTTTGACCATGGATTGAAGCTCATTCACTGGATTTCCAAGTATTTACACAGTGTTTTCCCAAATATACCAGACTTTAAATGTAAATTCTTACTACATTGAAGACTGGCTTGATTATCGTGGTGATTTCTAAGAGTTTACCATACATTTATACTGTTATATCAGCTCTGTGAACAAGAACTGATGTTTTATCATATATAATCCTACATTTAGAGCCCAATTACACTAAATTATAGAAGTAACCAGTATCGCACTCAGTTTTCTGCGAGTTGAACACAGTTTTCCCGTGAAAAACAGTGTTTTTCAGATATTAAGGCTCAATAAACTTGTATTCCTATTGTTTCAGGCACATTCTTATATATTTCCCTGCTCTTTCCTTTGAATTCACAGTGTTTGACCTACTTTTGACCATGGATTGAAGCTCATTCACTGGATTTCCAAGTATTTACAGTGTTTTCCCAAATATACCAGACTTTAAATGTCAATTTTTACTACATTGAACACTGGCTTGACTATCATGGTGATTTCTTAGAGTTTTCCATACATTTATACTGTTATATCAGCTCTGTGAAGAAGAACTGATGTTTTATCATCTATATTCCTATATTTAGAGCCCAATTACACTAAATGATAGAAGTAACCAGTATCGCACTCAGATTTCTGCGATTTGAACACAGTTTCTGCGGAAAAAAGAGTGTTTATTAGATATTAAGGCTCAATAAACTTGTATTCCTATTGTTTCAGGCACATTCTTATGTATTTCCCTGTTCTATCCTTTTAATTCACAGTGTTTGACATACTTTTGACCAGGGATTGAAGCTCATTCACTGGATTTCCAAGTATTTACACAGTGTTTTCCCAAATATACCAGATTTTAAATGTCTATTTTTACTACATTGACCACTGGCTTGACTATCATGGTGATTTTTCAGAGTTTTCAATACATTTATACTGTTATATCAGCTCTGTGAAGAAGAACTGATGTTTGATCAACTTCTTGCTAAATCGCCAAGCTTTTACCCTGAAATATAGAAGTAACCAGTATCGCACTCAGTTTTCTGCGATTTGAACACAGTTTTCCCGTGAAAAACAGTGTTTTTCAGATATTAAGGCTCAATAAACTTGTATTCCTATTGTTTCAGGCACATTCTTATATATTACCCTGCTCTTTCCTTTGAATTCACAGTGTTTCTCCTACTTTTGACCATGGATTGAAGCTCATTCACTGGATTTCCAAGTATTTACACAGTGTTTTCCCAAATATACCAGACTTTACATGTAAATTCTTACTACATTGAAGACTGGCTTTACTATCATGGTGATTTCTAAGAGTTTTCCATACATTTATACTGTTATATCAGCTCTGTGAAGAAGAACTGATGTTTGATCAACTTCTTGCTAAATCGCCAAGCTTTTACACTGAAATAATAGAATTAACCAGTATCGCACTCAGTTTTCTGCCATTTGAACACAGTTTCCCCTGGAAAAACAGTGTTTTTCAGATATTAAGGCTCAATAAACTTGTATTCCTATTGTTTCAGGCACATTCTTATATATTACCCTGCTCTTTCCTTTGAATTCACAGTGTTTCTCCTACTTTTGACCATGGATTGAAGCTCATTCTCTGGATTTCCAAGTTTTTACACAGTGTTTTCTCAAATATAACAGACTTTAAATGTAAATCTTACTACATTGAAGAGTGGCTTGACTATCACTGTGATTTCTAAGAGTACACAATACATTCATACTTTTATATCAGCTCTGTGAAGAAGAACTGATGTTTTATCATCTATATTCCTAAATTTAGAGCCCAATTACACTAAATTATAAAAGTAACGAGTATCGCACTCAGTTTTCTGCGATTTGAACACAGTTTTCCCGTGAAAAAGAGTGTTTTTCAGATATTAAGACTCAATAAACTTGTATTCCTACTGTTTCAGGCACATTCTTATATATTTCCCTGCTCTTTCCTTTGAATTCACAGTGTTTGAACTACTTTGACCATGGATTGAAGCTCATTCACTGGATTTCCAAGTATTTACAGTGTTTTCCCAAATATACCACACTTTAAATGTAAATTCTTACTACATTGAACACTGGCTTGACTATCATGGTAATTTCTTAGAGTTTTCAATACATTTATGCTGTTATATCAGCTCTGTGAAGAAGAACTTATGATTCATCAACTTCTTGCTAAATCGCCAAGCTTTTACAATGAAATATAGAAGTAACCAGTATCGCACTCAGTTTTCTGCGATTTGAACACAGTTTCTGCGGGAAAAAAGAGTGTTTATCAGATATTAAGGCTCAATAAACTTGTATTCCTATTGTTTCAGTAACATTCTTATATATTTCCCTACTCTTTCCTTTGAATAAACAGTGTTTGACTTAGTTTTGACCAGTTATTGAAGCTCATTCCAAGGATTTCCAAGTATTTACACAGTGTTTTCCCAAATATACCAGATTTTAAATGTCTATTTTTACTACATTGAACACTGGCTTGACTATCATGGTGATTTTTTAGAGTTTTCAATACATTTATACTGTTATATCAGCTCTGTGAAGAAGAACTGATGTTTGATCAACTTCTTGCTAACTCGCCAAGCTTTTACACTGAAATATAGAGTTAACCAGTATCGCACTCAGTTTTCTGCGATTTGAACACAGTTTCCCCTGGAAAATCAGTGTTTTTCAGATATTAAGGCTCAATAAACTTGTATTCCTATTGTTTCAGGCACATTCTTATATATTTCCCTGCTCTTTCCTTTGAATTCACAGTGTTTGACCTACTTTTGACCATGGATTGAAGCTCATTCACTGGATTTCCAAGTATTTACACAGTGTTTTCCCAAATATACCAGACTTTAAATGTAAATTCTTACTACATTGAAGACTGGCTTGATTATCGTGGTGATTTCTAAGAGTTTACCATACATTTATACTGTTATATCAGCTCTGTGAACAAGAACTGATGTTTTATCATATATAATCCTACATTTAGAGCCCAATTACACTAAATTATAGAAGTAACCAGTATCGCACTCAGTTTTCTGCGAGTTGAACACAGTTTTCCCGTGAAAAACAGTGTTTTTCAGATATTAAGGCTCAATAAACTTGTATTCCTATTGTTTCAGGCACATTCTTATATATTTCCCTGCTCTTTCCTTTGAATTCACAGTGTTTGACCTACTTTTGACCATGGATTGAAGCTCATTCACTGGATTTCCAAGTATTTACAGTGTTTTCCCAAATATACCAGACTTTAAATGTCAATTTTTACTACATTGAACACTGGCTTGACTATCATGGTGATTTCTTAGAGTTTTCCATACATTTATACTGTTATATCAGCTCTGTGAAGAAGAACTGATGTTTTATCATCTATATTCCTATATTTAGAGCCCAATTACACTAAATGATAGAAGTAACCAGTATCGCACTCAGATTTCTGCGATTTGAACACAGTTTCTGCGGAAAAAAGAGTGTTTTTTAGATATTAAGGCTCAATAAACTTGTATTCCTATTGTTTCAGGCACATTCTTATATATTTCCCTGCTCTTTCCTTTGAATTCACAGTGTTTGAACTACATTTTACCAGGGATTGAAGCTCATTCACTGGATTTCCAAGTATTTACACAGTGTTTTCCCAAATATACCAGACTTTAAATGTAAATTCCTACTACATTGAAGACTGGCTTGATTATCGTGGTGATTTCTAAGAGTTTACCATACATTTATACTGTTATATCAGCTCTGTGAAGAAGAACTGATGTTTTATCATCTATATTCCTATATTTAGAGCCCAATTACATGAAATGATAGAAGTAACCAGTATCGCACTCAGATTTCTGCGATTTGAACACAGTTTCTGCGGAAAAAAGAGTGTTTATTAGATATTAAGGCTCAATAAACTTGTATTCCTATTGTTTCAGGCACATTCTTATGTATTTCCCTGTTCTATCCTTTTAATTCACAGTGTTTGACATACTTTTGACCAGGGATTGAAGCTCATTCACTGGATTTCCAAGTATTTACACAGTGTTTTCCCAAATATACCAGATTTTAAATGTCTATTTTTACTACATTGAACACTGGCTTGACTATCATGGTGATTTTTCAGAGTTTTCAATACATTTATACTGTTATATCAGCTCTGTGAAGAACTGATGTTTGATCAACTTCTTGCTAAATCGCCAAGCTTTTACCCTGAAATATAGAAGTAACCAGTATCGCACTCAGTTTTCTGCGATTTGAACACAGTTTTCCCGTGAAAAACAGTGTTTTTCAGATATTAAGGCTCAATAAACTTGTATTCCTATTGTTTCAGGCACATTCTTATATATTACCCTGCTCTTTCCTTTGAATTCACAGTGTTTCTCCTACTTTTGACCATGGATTGAAGCTCATTCACTGGATTTCCAAGTATTTACACAGTGTTTTCCCAAATATACCAGACTTTACATGTAAATTCTTACTACATTGAAGACTGGCTTTACTATCATGGTGATTTCTAAGAGTTTTCCATACATTTATACTGTTATATCAGCTCTGTGAAGAAGAACTGATGTTTGATCAACTTCTTGCTAAATCGCCAAGCTTTTACACTGAAATAATAGAATTAACCAGTATCGCACTCAGTTTTCTGCCATTTGAACACAGTTTCCCCTGGAAAAACAGTGTTTTTCAGATATTAAGGCTCAATAAACTTGTATTCCTATTGTTTCAGGCACATTCTTATATATTACCCTGCTCTTTCCTTTGAATTCACAGTGTTTCTCCTACTTTTGACCATGGATTGAAGCTCATTCTCTGGATTTCCAAGTTTTTACACAGTGTTTTCTCAAATATAACAGACTTTAAATGTAAATCTTACTACATTGAAGAGTGGCTTGACTATCACTGTGATTTCTAAGAGTACACAATACATTCATACTTTTATATCAGCTCTGTGAAGAAGAACTGATGTTTTATCATCTATATTCCTAAATTTAAAGCCCAATTACACTAAATTATAGAAGTAACCAGTATCGCACTCAGTTTTCTGCGATTTGAACACAGTTTTCCCGTGAAAAAGAGTGTTTTTCAGATATTAAGACTCAATAAACTTGTATTCCTACTGTTTCAGGCACATTCTTATATATTTCCCTGCTCTTTCCTTTGAATTCACAGTGTTTGAACTACTTTGACCATGGATTGAAGCTCATTCACTGGATTTCCAAGTATTTACAGTGTTTTCCCAAATATACCACACTTTAAATGTAAATTCTTACTACATTGAACACTGGCTTGACTATCATGGTAATTTCTTAGAGTTTTCAATACATTTATGCTGTTATATCAGCTCTGTGAAGAAGAACTTATGATTCATCAACTTCTTGCTAAATCGCCAAGCTTTTACTCTGAAATATAGAAGTAACCAGTATCGCACTCAGTTTTCTGCGATTTGAACACAGTTTCTGCGGGAAAAAAGAGAGTTTATCAGATATTAAGGCTCAATAAACTTGTATTCCTATTGTTTCAGTCACATTCTTATATATTTCCCTACTCTTTCCTTTGAATAAACAGTGTTTGACTTAGTTTTGACCAGTTATTGAAGCTCATTCCAAGGATTTCCAAGTATTTACACAGTGTTTTCCCAAATATACCAGATTTTAAATGTCTATTTTTACTACATTGAACACTGGCTTGACTATCATGGTGATTTTTTAGAGTTTTCAATACATTTATACTGTTATATCAGCTCTGTGAAGAAGAACTGATGTTTGATCAACTTCTTGCTAACTCGCCAAGCTTTTACACTGAAATATAGAGTTAACCAGTATCGCACTCAGTTTTCTGCGATTTGAACACAGTTTCCCCTGGAAAATCAGTGTTTTTCAGATATTAAGGCTCAATAAACTTGTATTCCTATTGTTTCAGGCACATTCTTATATATTTCCCTGCTCTTTCCTTTGAATTCACAGTGTTTGACCTACTTTTGACCATGGAATGAAGCTCATTCACTGGATTTCCAAGTATTTACACAGTGTTTTCCCAAATATACCAGACTTTAAATGTAAATTCTTACTACATTGAAGACTGGCTTGATTATCGTGGTGATTTCTAAGAGTTTACCATACATTTATACTGTTATATCAGCTCTGTGAACAAGAACTGATGTTTTATCATATATAATCCTACATATAGAGCCCAATTACACTAAATTATAGAAGTAACCAGTATCGCACTCAGTTTTCTGCGAGTTGAACACAGTTTTCCCGTGAAAAACAGTGTTTTTCAGATATTAAGGCTCAATAAACTTGTATTCCTATTGTTTCAGGCACATTCTTATATATTTCCCTGCTCTTTCCTTTGAATTCACAGTGTTTGAACTACATTTTACCAGGGATTGAAGCTCATTCACTGGATTTCCAAGTATTTACACAGTGTTTTCCCAAATATACCAGACTTTAAATGTAAATTCCTACTACATTGAAGACTGGCTTGATTATCGTGGTGATTTCTAAGAGTTTACCATACATTTATACTGTTATATCAGCTCTGTGAAGAAGAACTGATGTTTTATCATCTATATTCCTATATTTAGAGCCCAATTACATGAAATGATAGAAGTAACCAGTATCGCACTCAGATTTCTGCGATTTGAACACAGTTTCTGCGGAAAAAAGAGTGTTTATTAGATATTAAGGCTCAATAAACTTGTATTCCTATTGTTTCAGGCACATTCTTATGTATTTCCCTGTTCTATCCTTTTAATTCACAGTGTTTGACATACTTTTGACCAGGGATTGAAGCTCATTCACTGGATTTCCAAGTATTTACACAGTGTTTTCCCAAATATACCAGATTTTAAATGTCTATTTTTACTACATTGAACACTGGCTTGACTATCATGGTGATTTTTCAGAGTTTTCAATACATTTATACTGTTATATCAGCTCTGTGAAGAACTGATGTTTGATCAACTTCTTGCTAAATCGCCAAGCTTTTACCCTGAAATATAGAAGTAACCAGTATCGCACTCAGTTTTCTGCGATTTGAACACAGTTTTCCCGTGAAAAACAGTGTTTTTCAGATATTAAGGCTCAATAAACTTGTATTCCTATTGTTTCAGGCACATTCTTATATATTACCCTGCTCTTTCCTTTGAATTCACAGTGTTTCTCCTACTTTTGACCATGGATTGAAGCTCATTCACTGGATTTCCAAGTATTTACACAGTGTTTTCCCAAATATACCAGACTTTACATGTAAATTCTTACTACATTGAAGACTGGCTTTACTATCATGGTGATTTCTAAGAGTTTTCCATACATTTATACTGTTATATCAGCTCTGTGAAGAAGAACTGATGTTTGATCAACTTCTTGCTAAATCGCCAAGCTTTTACACTGAAATAATAGAATTAACCAGTATCGCACTCAGTTTTCTGCCATTTGAACACAGTTTCCCCTGGAAAAACAGTGTTTTTCAGATATTAAGGCTCAATAAACTTGTATTCCTATTGTTTCAGGCACATTCTTATATATTACCCTGCTCTTTCCTTTGAATTCCCAGTGTTTCTCCTACTTTTGACCATGGATTGAAGCTCATTCTCTGGATTTCCAAGTTTTTACACAGTGTTTTCTCAAATATAACAGACTTTAAATGTAAATCTTACTACATTGAAGAGTGGCTTGACTATCACTGTGATTTCTAAGAGTACACAATACATTCATACTTTTATATCAGCTCTGTGAAGAAGAACTGATGTTTTATCATCTATATTCCTAAATTTAGAGCCCAATTACACTAAATTATAGAAGTAACCAGTATCGCACTCAGTTTTCTGCGATTTGAACACAGTTTTCCCGTGAAAAAGAGTGTTTTTCAGATATTAAGACTCAATAAACTTGTATTCCTACTGTTTCAGGCACATTCTTATATATTTCCCTGCTCTTTCCTTTGAATTCACAGTGTTTGAACTACTTTGACCATGGATTGAAGCTCATTCACTGGATTTCCAAGTATTTACAGTGTTTTCCCAAATATACCACACTTTAAATGTAAATTCTTACTACATTGAACACTGGCTTGACTATCATGGTAATTTCTTAGAGTTTTCAATACATTTATGCTGTTATATCAGCTCTGTGAAGAAGAACTTATGATTCATCAACTTCTTGCTAAATCGCCAAGCTTTTACTCTGAAATATAGAAGTAACCAGTATCGCACTCAGTTTTCTGCGATTTGAACACAGTTTCTGCGGGAAAAAAGAGAGTTTATCAGATATTAAGGCTCAATAAACTTGTATTCCTATTGTTTCAGTCACATTCTTATATATTTCCCTACTCTTTCCTTTGAATAAACAGTGTTTGACTTAGTTTTGACCAGTTATTGAAGCTCATTCCAAGGATTTCCAAGTATTTACACAGTGTTTTCCCAAATATACCAGATTTTAAATGTCTATTTTTACTACATTGAACACTGGCTTGACTATCATGGTGATTTTTTAGAGTTTTCAATACATTTATACTGTTATATCAGCTCTGTGAAGAAGAACTGATGTTTGATCAACTTCTTGCTAACTCGCCAAGCTTTTACACTGAAATATAGAGTTAACCAGTATCGCACTCAGTTTTCTGCGATTTGAACACAGTTTCCCCTGGAAAATCAGTGTTTTTCAGATATTAAGGCTCAATAAACTTGTATTCCTATTGTTTCAGGCACATTCTTATATATTTCCCTGCTCTTTCCTTTGAATTCACAGTGTTTGACCTACTTTTGACCATGGATTGAAGCTCATTCACTGGATTTCCAAGTATTTACACAGTGTTTTCCCAAATATACCAGACTTTAAATGTAAATTCTTACTACATTGAAGACTGGCTTGATTATCGTGGTGATTTCTAAGAGTTTACCATACATTTATACTGTTATATCAGCTCTGTGAACAAGAACTGATGTTTTATCATATATAATCCTACATTTAGAGCCCAATTACACTAAATTATAGAAGTAACCAGTATCGCACTCAGTTTTCTGCGAGTTGAACACAGTTTTCCCGTGAAAAACAGTGTTTTTCAGATATTAAGGCTCAATAAACTTGTATTCCTATTGTTTCAGGCACATTCTTATATATTTCCCTGCTCTTTCCTTTGAATTCACAGTGTTTGACCTACTTTTGACCATGGATTGAAGCTCATTCACTGGATTTCCAAGTATTTACAGTGTTTTCCCAAATATACCAGACTTTAAATGTCAATTTTTACTACATTGAACACTGGCTTGACTATCATGGTGATTTCTTAGAGTTTTCCATACATTTATACTGTTATATCAGCTCTGTGAAGAAGAACTGATGTTTTATCATCTATATTCCTATATTTAGAGCCCAATTACACTAAATGATAGAAGTAACCAGTATCGCACTCAGATTTCTGCGATTTGAACACAGTTTCTGCGGAAAAAAGAGTGTTTATTAGATATTAAGGCTCAATAAACTTGTATTCCTATTGTTTCAGGCACATTCTTATGTATTTCCCTGTTCTATCCTTTTAATTCACAGTGTTTGACATACTTTTGACCAGGGATTGAAGCTCATTCACTGGATTTCCAAGTATTTACACAGTGTTTTCCCAAATATACCAGATTTTAAATGTCTATTTTTACTACATTGACCACTGGCTTGACTATCATGGTGATTTTTCAGAGTTTTCAATACATTTATACTGTTATATCAGCTCTGTGAAGAAGAACTGATGTTTGATCAACTTCTTGCTAAATCGCCAAGCTTTTACCCTGAAATATAGAAGTAACCAGTATCGCACTCAGTTTTCTGCGATTTGAACACAGTTTTCCCGTGAAAAACAGTGTTTTTCAGATATTAAGGCTCAATAAACTTGTATTCCTATTGTTTCAGGCACATTCTTATATATTACCCTGCTCTTTCCTTTGAATTCACAGTGTTTCTCCTACTTTTGACCATGGATTGAAGCTCATTCACTGGATTTCCAAGTATTTACACAGTGTTTTCCCAAATATACCAGACTTTACATGTAAATTCTTACTACATTGAAGACTGGCTTTACTATCATGGTGATTTCTAAGAGTTTTCCATACATTTATACTGTTATATCAGCTCTGTGAAGAAGAACTGATGTTTGATCAACTTCTTGCTAAATCGCCAAGCTTTTACACTGAAATAATAGAATTAACCAGTATCGCACTCAGTTTTCTGCCATTTGAACACAGTTTCCCCTGGAAAAACAGTGTTTTTCAGATATTAAGGCTCAATAAACTTGTATTCCTATTGTTTCAGGCACATTCTTATATATTACCCTGCTCTTTCCTTTGAATTCACAGTGTTTCTCCTACTTTTGACCATGGATTGAAGCTCATTCTCTGGATTTCCAAGTTTTTACACAGTGTTTTCTCAAATATAACAGACTTTAAATGTAAATCTTACTACATTGAAGAGTGGCTTGACTATCACTGTGATTTCTAAGAGTACACAATACATTCATACTTTTATATCAGCTCTGTGAAGAAGAACTGATGTTTTATCATCTATATTCCTAAATTTAGAGCCCAATTACACTAAATTATAAAAGTAACGAGTATCGCACTCAGTTTTCTGCGATTTGAACGCAGTTTTCCCGTGAAAAAGAGTGTTTTTCAGATATTAAGACTCAATAAACTTGTATTCCTACTGTTTCAGGCACATTCTTATATATTTCCCTGCTCTTTCCTTTGAATTCACAGTGTTTGAACTACTTTGACCATGGATTGAAGCTCATTCACTGGATTTCCAAGTATTTACAGTGTTTTCCCAAATATACCACACTTTAAATGTAAATTCTTACTACATTGAACACTGGCTTGACTATCATGGTAATTTCTTAGAGTTTTCAATACATTTATGCTGTTATATCAGCTCTGTGAAGAAGAACTTATGATTCATCAACTTCTTGCTAAATCGCCAAGCTTTTACAATGAAATATAGAAGTAACCAGTATCGCACTCAGTTTTCTGCGATTTGAACACAGTTTCTGCGGGAAAAAAGAGTGTTTATCAGATATTAAGGCTCAATAAACTTGTATTCCTATTGTTTCAGTAACATTCTTATATATTTCCCTACTCTTTCCTTTGAATAAACAGTGTTTGACTTAGTTTTGACCAGTTATTGAAGCTCATTCCAAGGATTTCCAAGTATTTACACAGTGTTTTCCCAAATATACCAGATTTTAAATGTCTATTTTTACTACATTGAACACTGGCTTGACTATCATGGTGATTTTTTAGAGTTTTCAATACATTTATACTGTTATATCAGCTCTGTGAAGAAGAACTGATGTTTGATCAACTTCTTGCTAACTCGCCAAGCTTTTACACTGAAATATAGAGTTAACCAGTATCGCACTCAGTTTTCTGCGATTTGAACACAGTTTCCCCTGGAAAATCAGTGTTTTTCAGATATTAAGGCTCAATAAACTTGTATTCCTATTGTTTCAGGCACATTCTTATATATTTCCCTGCTCTTTCCTTTGAATTCACAGTGTTTGACCTACTTTTGACCATGGATTGAAGCTCATTCACTGGATTTCCAAGTATTTACACAGTGTTTTCCCAAATATACCAGACTTTAAATGTAAATTCTTACTACATTGAAGACTGGCTTGATTATCGTGGTGATTTCTAAGAGTTTACCATACATTTATACTGTTATATCAGCTCTGTGAACAAGAACTGATGTTTTATCATATATAATCCTACATTTAGAGCCCAATTACACTAAATTATAGAAGTAACCAGTATCGCACTCAGTTTTCTGCGAGTTGAACACAGTTTTCCCGTGAAAAACAGTGTTTTTCAGATATTAAGGCTCAATAAACTTGTATTCCTATTGTTTCAGGCACATTCTTATATATTTCCCTGCTCTTTCCTTTGAATTCACAGTGTTTGACCTACTTTTGACCATGGATTGAAGCTCATTCACTGGATTTCCAAGTATTTACAGTGTTTTCCCAAATATACCAGACTTTAAATGTCAATTTTTACTACATTGAACACTGGCTTGACTATCATGGTGATTTCTTAGAGTTTTCCATACATTTATACTGTTATATCAGCTCTGTGAAGAAGAACTGATGTTTTATCATCTATATTCCTATATTTAGAGCCCAATTACACTAAATGATAGAAGTAACCAGTATCGCACTCAGATTTCTGCGATTTGAACACAGTTTCTGCGGAAAAAAGAGTGTTTTTTAGATATTAAGGCTCAATAAACTTGTATTCCTATTGTTTCAGGCACATTCTTATATATTTCCCTGCTCTTTCCTTTGAATTCACAGTGTTTGAACTACATTTTACCAGGGATTGAAGCTCATTCACTGGATTTCCAAGTATTTACACAGTGTTTTCCCAAATATACCAGACTTTAAATGTAAATTCCTACTACATTGAAGACTGGCTTGATTATCGTGGTGATTTCTAAGAGTTTACCATACATTTATACTGTTATATCAGCTCTGTGAAGAAGAACTGATGTTTTATCATCTATATTCCTATATTTAGAGCCCAATTACATGAAATGATAGAAGTAACCAGTATCGCACTCAGATTTCTGCGATTTGAACACAGTTTCTGCGGAAAAAAGAGTGTTTATTAGATATTAAGGCTCAATAAACTTGTATTCCTATTGTTTCAGGCACATTCTTATGTATTTCCCTGTTCTATCCTTTTAATTCACAGTGTTTGACATACTTTTGACCAGGGATTGAAGCTCATTCACTGGATTTCCAAGTATTTACACAGTGTTTTCCCAAATATACCAGATTTTAAATGTCTATTTTTACTACATTGAACACTGGCTTGACTATCATGGTGATTTTTCAGAGTTTTCAATACATTTATACTGTTATATCAGCTCTGTGAAGAACTGATGTTTGATCAACTTCTTGCTAAATCGCCAAGCTTTTACCCTGAAATATAGAAGTAACCAGTATCGCACTCAGTTTTCTGCGATTTGAACACAGTTTTCCCGTGAAAAACAGTGTTTTTCAGATATTAAGGCTCAATAAACTTGTATTCCTATTGTTTCAGGCACATTCTTATATATTACCCTGCTCTTTCCTTTGAATTCACAGTGTTTCTCCTACTTTTGACCATGGATTGAAGCTCATTCACTGGATTTCCAAGTATTTACACAGTGTTTTCCCAAATATACCAGACTTTACATGTAAATTCTTACTACATTGAAGACTGGCTTTACTATCATGGTGATTTCTAAGAGTTTTCCATACATTTATACTGTTATATCAGCTCTGTGAAGAAGAACTGATGTTTGATCAACTTCTTGCTAAATCTCCAAGCTTTTACACTGAAATAATAGAATTAACCAGTATCGCACTCAGTTTTCTGCCATTTGAACACAGTTTCCCCTGGAAAAACAGTGTTTTTCAGATATTAAGGCTCAATAAACTTGTATTCCTATTGTTTCAGGCACATTCTTATATATTACCCTGCTCTTTCCTTTGAATTCACAGTGTTTCTCCTACTTTTGACCATGGATTGAAGCTCATTCTCTGGATTTCCAAGTTTTTACACAGTGTTTTCTCAAATATAACAGACTTTAAATGTAAATCTTACTACATTGAAGAGTGGCTTGACTATCACTGTGATTTCTAAGAGTACACAATACATTCATACTTTTATATCAGCTCTGTGAAGAAGAACTGATGTTTTATCATCTATATTCCTAAATTTAGAGCCCAATTACACTAAATTATAGAAGTAACCAGTATCGCACTCAGTTTTCTGCGATTTGAACACAGTTTTCCCGTGAAAAAGAGTGTTTTTCAGATATTAAGACTCAATAAACTTGTATTCCTACTGTTTCAGGCACATTCTTATATATTTCCCTGCTCTTTCCTTTGAATTCACAGTGTTTGAACTACTTTGACCATGGATTGAAGCTCATTCACTGGATTTCCAAGTATTTACAGTGTTTTCCCAAATATACCACACTTTAAATGTAAATTCTTACTACATTGAACACTGGCTTGACTATCATGGTAATTTCTTAGAGTTTTCAATACATTTATGCTGTTATATCAGCTCTGTGAAGAAGAACTTATGATTCATCAACTTCTTGCTAAATCGCCAAGCTTTTACTCTGAAATATAGAAGTAACCAGTATCGCACTCAGTTTTCTGCGATTTGAACACAGTTTCTGCGGGAAAAAAGAGAGTTTATCAGATATTAAGGCTCAATAAACTTGTATTCCTATTGTTTCAGTCACATTCTTATATATTTCCCTACTCTTTCCTTTGAATAAACAGTGTTTGACTTAGTTTTGACCAGTTATTGAAGCTCATTCCAAGGATTTCCAAGTATTTACACAGTGTTTTCCCAAATATACCAGATTTTAAATGTCTATTTTTACTACATTGAACACTGGCTTGACTATCATGGTGATTTTTTAGAGTTTTCAATACATTTATACTGTTATATCAGCTCTGTGAAGAAGAACTGATGTTTGATCAACTTCTTGCTAACTCGCCAAGCTTTTACACTGAAATATAGAGTTAACCAGTATCGCACTCAGTTTTCTGCGATTTGAACACAGTTTCCCCTGGAAAATCAGTGTTTTTCAGATATTAAGGCTCAATAAACTTGTATTCCTATTGTTTCAGGCACATTCTTATATATTTCCCTGCTCTTTCCTTTGAATTCACAGTGTTTGACCTACTTTTGACCATGGATTGAAGCTCATTCACTGGATTTCCAAGTATTTACACAGTGTTTTCCCAAATATACCAGACTTTAAATGTAAATTCTTACTACATTGAAGACTGGCTTGATTATCGTGGTGATTTCTAAGAGTTTACCATACATTTATACTGTTATATCAGCTCTGTGAACAAGAACTGATGTTTTATCATATATAATCCTACATTTAGAGCCCAATTACACTAAATTATAGAAGTAACCAGTATCGCACTCAGTTTTCTGCGAGTTGAACACAGTTTTCCCGTGAAAAACAGTGTTTTTCAGATATTAAGGCTCAATAAACTTGTATTCCTATTGTTTCAGGCACATTCTTATATATTTCCCTGCTCTTTCCTTTGAATTCACAGTGTTTGACCTACTTTTGACCATGGATTGAAGCTCATTCACTGGATTTCCAAGTATTTACAGTGTTTTCCCAAATATACCAGACTTTAAATGTCAATTTTTACTACATTGAACACTGGCTTGACTATCATGGTGATTTCTTAGAGTTTTCCATACATTTATACTGTTATATCAGCTCTGTGAAGAAGAACTGATGTTTTATCATCTATATTCCTATATTTAGAGCCCAATTACACTAAATGATAGAAGTAACCAGTATCGCACTCAGATTTCTGCGATTTGAACACAGTTTCTGCGGAAAAAAGAGTGTTTTTTAGATATTAAGGCTCAATAAACTTGTATTCCTATTGTTTCAGGCACATTCTTATATATTTCCCTGCTCTTTCCTTTGAATTCACAGTGTTTGAACTACATTTTACCAGGGATTGAAGCTCATTCACTGGATTTCCAAGTATTTACACAGTGTTTTCCCAAATATACCAGACTTTAAATGTAAATTCCTACTACATTGAAGACTGGCTTGATTATCGTGGTGATTTCTAAGAGTTTACCATACATTTATACTGTTATATCAGCTCTGTGAAGAAGAACTGATGTTTTATCATCTATATTCCTATATTTAGAGCCCAATTACATGAAATGATAGAAGTAACCAGTATCGCACTCAGATTTCTGCGATTTGAACACAGTTTCTGCGGAAAAAAGAGTGTTTATTAGATATTAAGGCTCAATAAACTTGTATTCCTATTGTTTCAGGCACATTCTTATGTATTTCCCTGTTCTATCCTTTTAATTCACAGTGTTTGACATACTTTTGACCAGGGATTGAAGCTCATTCACTGGATTTCCAAGTATTTACACAGTGTTTTCCCAAATATACCAGATTTTAAATGTCTATTTTTACTACATTGAACACTGGCTTGACTATCATGGTGATTTTTCAGAGTTTTCAATACATTTATACTGTTATATCAGCTCTGTGAAGAACTGATGTTTGATCAACTTCTTGCTAAATCGCCAAGCTTTTACCCTGAAATATAGAAGTAACCAGTATCGCACTCAGTTTTCTGCGATTTGAACACAGTTTTCCCGTGAAAAACAGTGTTTTTCAGATATTAAGGCTCAATAAACTTGTATTCCTATTGTTTCAGGCACATTCTTATATATTACCCTGCTCTTTCCTTTGAATTCACAGTGTTTCTCCTACTTTTGACCATGGATTGAAGCTCATTCACTGGATTTCCAAGTATTTACACAGTGTTTTCCCAAATATACCAGACTTTACATGTAAATTCTTACTACATTGAAGACTGGCTTTACTATCATGGTGATTTCTAAGAGTTTTCCATACATTTATACTGTTATATCAGCTCTGTGAAGAAGAACTGATGTTTGATCAACTTCTTGCTAAATCTCCAAGCTTTTACACTGAAATAATAGAATTAACCAGTATCGCACTCAGTTTTCTGCCATTTGAACACAGTTTCCCCTGGAAAAACAGTGTTTTTCAGATATTAAGGCTCAATAAACTTGTATTCCTATTGTTTCAGGCACATTCTTATATATTACCCTGCTCTTTCCTTTGAATTCACAGTGTTTCTCCTACTTTTGACCATGGATTGAAGCTCATTCTCTGGATTTCCAAGTTTTTACACAGTGTTTTCTCAAATATAACAGACTTTAAATGTAAATCTTACTACATTGAAGAGTGGCTTGACTATCACTGTGATTTCTAAGAGTACACAATACATTCATACTTTTATATCAGCTCTGTGAAGAAGAACTGATGTTTTATCATCTATATTCCTAAATTTAGAGCCCAATTACACTAAATTATAGAAGTAACCAGTATCGCACTCAGTTTTCTGCGATTTGAACACAGTTTTCCCGTGAAAAAGAGTGTTTTTCAGATATTAAGACTCAATAAACTTGTATTCCTACTGTTTCAGGCACATTCTTATATATTTCCCTGCTCTTTCCTTTGAATTCACAGTGTTTGAACTACTTTGACCATGGATTGAAGCTCATTCACTGGATTTCCAAGTATTTACAGTGTTTTCCCAAATATACCACACTTTAAATGTAAATTCTTACTACATTGAACACTGGCTTGACTATCATGGTAATTTCTTAGAGTTTTCAATACATTTATGCTGTTATATCAGCTCTGTGAAGAAGAACTTATGATTCATCAACTTCTTGCTAAATCGCCAAGCTTTTACTCTGAAATATAGAAGTAACCAGTATCGCACTCAGTTTTCTGCGATTTGAACACAGTTTCTGCGGGAAAAAAGAGAGTTTATCAGATATTAAGGCTCAATAAACTTGTATTCCTATTGTTTCAGTCACATTCTTATATATTTCCCTACTCTTTCCTTTGAATAAACAGTGTTTGACTTAGTTTTGACCAGTTATTGAAGCTCATTCCAAGGATTTCCAAGTATTTACACAGTGTTTTCCCAAATATACCAGATTTTAAATGTCTATTTTTACTACATTGAACACTGGCTTGACTATCATGGTGATTTTTTAGAGTTTTCAATACATTTATACTGTTATATCAGCTCTGTGAAGAAGAACTGATGTTTGATCAACTTCTTGCTAACTCGCCAAGCTTTTACACTGAAATATAGAGTTAACCAGTATCGCACTCAGTTTTCTGCGATTTGAACACAGTTTCCCCTGGAAAATCAGTGTTTTTCAGATATTAAGGCTCAATAAACTTGTATTCCTATTGTTTCAGGCACATTCTTATATATTTCCCTGCTCTTTCCTTTGAATTCACAGTGTTTGACCTACTTTTGACCATGGATTGAAGCTCATTCACTGGATTTCTAAGTATTTACACAGTGTTTTCCCAAATATACCAGACTTTAAATGTAAATTCTTACTACATTGAAGACTGGCTTGATTATCGTGGTGATTTCTAAGAGTTTACCATACATTTATACTGTTATATCAGCTCTGTGAACAAGAACTGATGTTTTATCATATATAATCCTACATTTAGAGCCCAATTACACTAAATTATAGAAGTAACCAGTATCGCACTCAGTTTTCTGCGAGTTGAACACAGTTTTCCCGTGAAAAACAGTGTTTTTCAGATATTAAGGCTCAATAAACTTGTATTCCTATTGTTTCAGGCACATTCTTATATATTTCCCTGCTCTTTCCTTTGAATTCACAGTGTTTGACCTACTTTTGACCATGGATTGAAGCTCATTCACTGGATTTCCAAGTATTTACAGTGTTTTCCCAAATATACCAGACTTTAAATGTCAATTTTTACTACATTGAACACTGGCTTGACTATCATGGTGATTTCTTAGAGTTTTCCATACATTTATACTGTTATATCAGCTCTGTGAAGAAGAACTGATGTTTGATCAACTTCTTGCTAACTCGCCAAGCTTTTACACTGAAATATAGAATTAACCAGTATCGCACTCAGTTTTCCGCGATTTGAACACAGTTTCCCCTGGAAAATCAGTGTTTTTCAGATATTAAGGCTCAATAAACTTGTATTCCTATTGTTTCAGGCACATTCTTATATATTTCCCTGCTCTTTCCTTTGAATTCACAGTGTTTGAACTACATTTTACCAGGGATTGAAGCTCATTCACTGGATTTCCAAGTATTTACACAGTGTTTTCCCAAATATACCAGACTTTAAATGTCAATTTTTACTACATTGAAGACTGGCTTGATTATCGTGGTGATTTCTAAGAGTTTTCCATACATTTATACTGTTATATCAGCTCTGTGAAGAAGAACTGATGTTTTATCATCTATATTCCTATATTTAGAGCCCAATTACATGAAATGATAGAAGTAACCAGTATCGCACTCAGATTTCTGCGATTTGAACACAGTTTCTGCGGAAAAAAGAGTGTTTATTAGATATTAAGGCTCAATAAACTTGTATTCCTATTGTTTCAGGCACATTCTTATGTATTTCCCTGTTCTATCCTTTTAATTCACAGTGTTTGACATACTTTTGACCAGGGATTGAAGCTCATTCACTGGATTTCCAAGTATTTACACAGTGTTTTCCCAAATATACCAGATTTTAAATGTCTATTTTTACTACATTGACCACTGGCTTGACTATCATGGTGATTTTTCAGAGTTTTCAATACATTTATACTGTTATATCAGCTCTGTGAAGAAGAACTGATGTTTGATCAACTTCTTGCTAAATCGCCAAGCTTTTACCCTGAAATATAGAAGTAACCAGTATCGCACTCAGTTTTCTGCGATTTGAACACAGTTTTCCCGTGAAAAACAGTGTTTTTCAGATATTAAGGCTCAATAAACTTGTATTCCTATTGTTTCAGGCACATTCTTATATATTACCCTGCTCTTTCCTTTGAATTCACAGTGTTTCTCCTACTTTTGACCATGGATTGAAGCTCATTCACTGGATTTCCAAGTATTTACACAGTGTTTTCCCAAATATACCAGACTTTACATGTAAATTCTTACTACATTGAAGACTGGCTTTACTATCATGGTGATTTCTAAGAGTTTTCCATACTTTTATACTGTTATATCAGCTCTGTGAAGAAGAACTGATGTTTGATCAACTTCTTGCTAAATCGCCAAGCTTTTACACTGAAATAATAGAATTAACCAGTATCGCACTCAGTTTTCTGCCATTTGAACACAGTTTCCCCTGGAAAAACAGTGTTTTTCAGATATTAAGGCTCAATAAACTTGTATTCCTATTGTTTCAGGCACATTCTTATATATTACCCTGCTCTTTCCTTTGAATTCACAGTGTTTCTCCTACTTTTGACCATGGATTGAAGCTCATTCTCTGGATTTCCAAGTTTTTACACAGTGTTTTCTCAAATATAACAGACTTTAAATGTAAATCTTACTACATTGTAGAGTGGCTTGACTATCACTGTGATTTCTAAGAGTACACAATACATTCATACTTTTATATCAGCTCTGTGAAGAAGAACTGATGTTTTATCATCTATATTCCTAAATTTAGAGCCCAATTACACTAAATTATAGAAGTAACCAGTATCGCACTCAGTTTTCTGCGATTTGAACACAGTTTTCCCGTGAAAAAGAGTGTTTTTCAGATATTAAGACTCAATAAACTTGTATTCCTACTGTTTCAGGCACATTCTTATATATTTCCCTGCTCTTTCCTTTGAATTCACAGTGTTTGAACTACTTTGACCATGGATTGAAGCTCATTCACTGGATTTCCAAGTATTTACAGTGTTTTCCCAAATATACCACACTTTAAATGTAAATTCTTACTACATTGAACACTGGCTTGACTATCATGGTAATTTCTTAGAGTTTTCAATACATTTATGCTGTTATATCAGCTCTGTGAAGAAGAACTTATGATTCATCAACTTCTTGCTAAATCGCCAAGCTTTTACTCTGAAATATAGAAGTAACCAGTATCGCACTCAGTTTTCTGCGATTTGAACACAGTTTCTGCGGGAAAAAAGAGAGTTTATCAGATATTAAGGCTCAATAAACTTGTATTCCTATTGTTTCAGTCACATTCTTATATATTTCCCTACTCTTTCCTTTGAATAAACAGTGTTTGACTTAGTTTTGACCAGTTATTGAAGCTCATTCCAAGGATTTCCAAGTATTTACACAGTGTTTTCCCAAATATACCAGATTTTAAATGTCTATTTTTACTACATTGAACACTGGCTTGACTATCATGGTGATTTTTTAGAGTTTTCAATACATTTATACTGTTATATCAGCTCTGTGAAGAAGAACTGATGTTTGATCAACTTCTTGCTAACTCGCCAAGCTTTTACACTGAAATATAGAGTTAACCAGTATCGCACTCAGTTTTCTGCGATTTGAACACAGTTTCCCCTGGAAAATCAGTGTTTTTCAGATATTAAGGCTCAATAAACTTGTATTCCTATTGTTTCAGGCACATTCTTATATATTTCCCTGCTCTTTCCTTTGAATTCACAGTGTTTGACCTACTTTTGACCATGGATTGAAGCTCATTCACTGGATTTCCAAGTATTTACACAGTGTTTTCCCAAATATACCAGACTTTAAATGTAAATTCTTACTACATTGAAGACTGGCTTGATTATCGTGGTGATTTCTAAGAGTTTACCATACATTTATACTGTTATATCAGCTCTGTGAACAAGAACTGATGTTTTATCATATATAATCCTACATTTAGAGCCCAATTACACTAAATTATAGAAGTAACCAGTATCGCACTCAGTTTTCTGCGAGTTGAACACAGTTTTCCCGTGAAAAACAGTGTTTTTCAGATATTAAGGCTCAATAAACTTGTATTCCTATTGTTTCAGGCACATTCTTATATATTTCCCTGCTCTTTCCTTTGAATTCACAGTGTTTGACCTACTTTTGACCATGGATTGAAGCTCATTCACTGGATTTCCAAGTATTTACAGTGTTTTCCCAAATATACCAGACTTTAAATGTCAATTTTTACTACATTGAACACTGGCTTGACTATCATGGTGATTTCTTAGAGTTTTCCATACATTTATACTGTTATATCAGCTCTGTGAAGAAGAACTGATGTTTGATCAACTTCTTGCTAACTCGCCAAGCTTTTACACTGAAATATAGAATTAACCAGTATCGCACTCAGTTTTCCGCGATTTGAACACAGTTTCCCCTGGAAAATCAGTGTTTTTCAGATATTAAGGCTCAATAAACTTGTATTCCTATTGTTTCAGGCACATTCTTATATATTTCCCTGCTCTTTCCTTTGAATTCACAGTGTTTGAACTACATTTTACCAGGGATTGAAGCTCATTCACTGGATTTCCAAGTATTTACACAGTGTTTTCCCAAATATACCAGACTTTAAATGTCAATTTTTACTACATTGAAGACTGGCTTGATTATCGTGGTGATTTCTAAGAGTTTTCCATACATTTATACTGTTATATCAGCTCTGTGAAGAAGAACTGATGTTTTATCATCTATATTCCTATATTTAGAGCCCAATTACATGAAATGATAGAAGTAACCAGTATCGCACTCAGATTTCTGCGATTTGAACACAGTTTCTGCGGAAAAAAGAGTGTTTATTAGATATTAAGGCTCAATAAACTTGTATTCCTATTGTTTCAGGCACATTCTTATGTATTTCCCTGTTCTATCCTTTTAATTCACAGTGTTTGACATACTTTTGACCAGGGATTGAAGCTCATTCACTGGATTTCCAAGTATTTACACAGTGTTTTCCCAAATATACCAGATTTTAAATGTCTATTTTTACTACATTGAACACTGGCTTGACTATCATGGTGATTTTTCAGAGTTTTCAATACATTTATACTGTTATATCAGCTCTGTGAAGAACTGATGTTTGATCAACTTCTTGCTAAATCGCCAAGCTTTTACCCTGAAATATAGAAGTAACCAGTATCGCACTCAGTTTTCTGCGATTTGAACACAGTTTTCCCGTGAAAAACAGTGTTTTTCAGATATTAAGGCTCAATAAACTTGTATTCCTATTGTTTCAGGCACATTCTTATATATTACCCTGCTCTTTCCTTTGAATTCACAGTGTTTCTCCTACTTTTGACCATGGATTGAAGCTCATTCACTGGATTTCCAAGTATTTACACAGTGTTTTCCCAAATATACCAGACTTTACATGTAAATTCTTACTACATTGAAGACTGGCTTTACTATCATGGTGATTTCTAAGAGTTTTCCATACATTTATACTGTTATATCAGCTCTGTGAAGAAGAACTGATGTTTGATCAACTTCTTGCTAAATCGCCAAGCTTTTACACTGAAATAATAGAATTAACCAGTATCGCACTCAGTTTTCTGCCATTTGAACACAGTTTCCCCTGGAAAAACAGTGTTTTTCAGATATTAAGGCTCAATAAACTTGTATTCCTATTGTTTCAGGCACATTCTTATATATTACCCTGCTCTTTCCTTTGAATTCACAGTGTTTCTCCTACTTTTGACCATGGATTGAAGCTCATTCTCTGGATTTCCAAGTTTTTACACAGTGTTTTCTCAAATATAACAGACTTTAAATGTAAATCTTACTACATTGAAGAGTGGCTTGACTATCACTGTGATTTCTAAGAGTACACAATACATTCATACTTTTATATCAGCTCTGTGAAGAAGAACTGATGTTTTATCATCTATATTCCTAAATTTAGAGCCCAATTACACTAAATTATAGAAGTAACCAGTATCGCACTCAGTTTTCTGCGATTTGAACACAGTTTTCCCGTGAAAAAGAGTGTTTTTCAGATATTAAGACTCAATAAACTTGTATTCCTACTGTTTCAGGCACATTCTTATATATTTCCCTGCTCTTTCCTTTGAATTCACAGTGTTTGAACTACTTTGACCATGGATTGAAGCTCATTCACTGGATTTCCAAGTATTTACAGTGTTTTCCCAAATATACCACACTTTAAATGTAAATTCTTACTACATTGAACACTGGCTTGACTATCATGGTAATTTCTTAGAGTTTTCAATACATTTATGCTGTTATATCAGCTCTGTGAAGAAGAACTTATGATTCATCAACTTCTTGCTAAATCGCCAAGCTTTTACTCTGAAATATAGAAGTAACCAGTATCGCACTCAGTTTTCTGCGATTTGAACACAGTTTCTGCGGGAAAAAAGAGAGTTTATCAGATATTAAGGCTCAATAAACTTGTATTCCTATTGTTTCAGTCACATTCTTATATATTTCCCTACTCTTTCCTTTGAATAAACAGTGTTTGACTTAGTTTTGACCAGTTATTGAAGCTCATTCCAAGGATTTCCAAGTATTTACACAGTGTTTTCCCAAATATACCAGATTTTAAATGTCTATTTTTACTACATTGAACACTGGCTTGACTATCATGGTGATTTTTTAGAGTTTTCAATACATTTATACTGTTATATCAGCTCTGTGAAGAAGAACTGATGTTTGATCAACTTCTTGCTAACTCGCCAAGCTTTTACACTGAAATATAGAGTTAACCAGTATCGCACTCAGTTTTCTGCGATTTGAACACAGTTTCCCCTGGAAAATCAGTGTTTTTCAGATATTAAGGCTCAATAAACTTGTATTCCTATTGTTTCAGGCACATTCTTATATATTTCCCTGCTCTTTCCTTTGAATTCACAGTGTTTGACCTACTTTTGACCATGGATTGAAGCTCATTCACTGGATTTCTAAGTATTTACACAGTGTTTTCCCAAATATACCAGACTTTAAATGTAAATTCTTACTACATTGAAGACTGGCTTGATTATCGTGGTGATTTCTAAGAGTTTACCATACATTTATACTGTTATATCAGCTCTGTGAACAAGAACTGATGTTTTATCATATATAATCCTACATTTAGAGCCCAATTACACTAAATTATAGAAGTAACCAGTATCGCACTCAGTTTTCTGCGAGTTGAACACAGTTTTCCCGTGAAAAACAGTGTTTTTCAGATATTAAGGCTCAATAAACTTGTATTCCTATTGTTTCAGGCACATTCTTATATATTTCCCTGCTCTTTCCTTTGAATTCACAGTGTTTGACCTACTTTTGACCATGGATTGAAGCTCATTCACTGGATTTCCAAGTATTTACAGTGTTTTCCCAAATATACCAGACTTTAAATGTCAATTTTTACTACATTGAACACTGGCTTGACTATCATGGTGATTTCTTAGAGTTTTCCATACATTTATACTGTTATATCAGCTCTGTGAAGAAGAACTGATGTTTGATCAACTTCTTGCTAACTCGCCAAGCTTTTACACTGAAATATAGAATTAACCAGTATCGCACTCAGTTTTCCGCGATTTGAACACAGTTTCCCCTGGAAAATCAGTGTTTTTCAGATATTAAGGCTCAATAAACTTGTATTCCTATTGTTTCAGGCACATTCTTATATATTTCCCTGCTCTTTCCTTTGAATTCACAGTGTTTGAACTACATTTTACCAGGGATTGAAGCTCATTCACTGGATTTCCAAGTATTTACACAGTGTTTTCCCAAATATACCAGACTTTAAATGTCAATTTTTACTACATTGAAGACTGGCTTGATTATCGTGGTGATTTCTAAGAGTTTTCCATACATTTATACTGTTATATCAGCTCTGTGAAGAAGAACTGATGTTTTATCATCTATATTCCTATATTTAGAGCCCAATTACATGAAATGATAGAAGTAACCAGTATCGCACTCAGATTTCTGCGATTTGAACACAGTTTCTGCGGAAAAAAGAGTGTTTATTAGATATTAAGGCTCAATAAACTTGTATTCCTATTGTTTCAGGCACATTCTTATGTATTTCCCTGTTCTATCCTTTTAATTCACAGTGTTTGACATACTTTTGACCAGGGATTGAAGCTCATTCACTGGATTTCCAAGTATTTACACAGTGTTTTCCCAAATATACCAGATTTTAAATGTCTATTTTTACTACATTGACCACTGGCTTGACTATCATGGTGATTTTTCAGAGTTTTCAATACATTTATACTGTTATATCAGCTCTGTGAAGAAGAACTGATGTTTGATCAACTTCTTGCTAAATCGCCAAGCTTTTACCCTGAAATATAGAAGTAACCAGTATCGCACTCAGTTTTCTGCGATTTGAACACAGTTTTCCCGTGAAAAACAGTGTTTTTCAGATATTAAGGCTCAATAAACTTGTATTCCTATTGTTTCAGGCACATTCTTATATATTACCCTGCTCTTTCCTTTGAATTCACAGTGTTTCTCCTACTTTTGACCATGGATTGAAGCTCATTCACTGGATTTCCAAGTATTTACACAGTGTTTTCCCAAATATACCAGACTTTACATGTAAATTCTTACTACATTGAAGACTGGCTTTACTATCATGGTGATTTCTAAGAGTTTTCCATACTTTTATACTGTTATATCAGCTCTGTGAAGAAGAACTGATGTTTGATCAACTTCTTGCTAAATCGCCAAGCTTTTACACTGAAATAATAGAATTAACCAGTATCGCACTCAGTTTTCTGCCATTTGAACACAGTTTCCCCTGGAAAAACAGTGTTTTTCAGATATTAAGGCTCAATAAACTTGTATTCCTATTGTTTCAGGCACATTCTTATATATTACCCTGCTCTTTCCTTTGAATTCACAGTGTTTCTCCTACTTTTGACCATGGATTGAAGCTCATTCTCTGGATTTCCAAGTTTTTACACAGTGTTTTCTCAAATATAACAGACTTTAAATGTAAATCTTACTACATTGTAGAGTGGCTTGACTATCACTGTGATTTCTAAGAGTACACAATACATTCATACTTTTATATCAGCTCTGTGAAGAAGAACTGATGTTTTATCATCTATATTCCTAAATTTAGAGCCCAATTACACTAAATTATAGAAGTAACCAGTATCGCACTCAGTTTTCTGCGATTTGAACACAGTTTTCCCGTGAAAAAGAGTGTTTTTCAGATATTAAGACTCAATAAACTTGTATTCCTACTGTTTCAGGCACATTCTTATATATTTCCCTGCTCTTTCCTTTGAATTCACAGTGTTTGAACTACTTTGACCATGGATTGAAGCTCATTCACTGGATTTCCAAGTATTTACATTGTTTTCCCAAATATACCACACTTTAAATGTAAATTCTTACTACATTGAACACTGGCTTGACTATCATGGTAATTTCTTAGAGTTTTCAATACATTTATGCTGTTATATCAGCTCTGTGAAGAAGAACTTATGATTCATCAACTTCTTGCTAAATCGCCAAGCTTTTACTCTGAAATATAGAAGTAACCAGTATCGCACTCAGTTTTCTGCGATTTGAACACAGTTTCTGCGGGAAAAAAGAGAGTTTATCAGATATTAAGGCTCAATAAACTTGTATTCCTATTGTTTCAGTCACATTCTTATATATTTCCCTACTCTTTCCTTTGAATAAACAGTGTTTGACTTAGTTTTGACCAGTTATTGAAGCTCATTCCAAGGATTTCCAAGTATTTACACAGTGTTTTCCCAAATATACCAGATTTTAAATGTCTATTTTTACTACATTGAACACTGGCTTGACTATCATGGTGATTTTTTAGAGTTTTCAATACATTTATACTGTTATATCAGCTCTGTGAAGAAGAACTGATGTTTGATCAACTTCTTGCTAACTCGCCAAGCTTTTACACTGAAATATAGAGTTAACCAGTATCGCACTCAGTTTTCTGCGATTTGAACACAGTTTCCCCTGGAAAATCAGTGTTTTTCAGATATTAAGGCTCAATAAACTTGTATTCCTATTGTTTCAGGCACATTCTTATATATTTCCCTGCTCTTTCCTTTGAATTCACAGTGTTTGACCTACTTTTGACCATGGATTGAAGCTCATTCACTGGATTTCCAAGTATTTACACAGTGTTTTCCCAAATATACCAGACTTTAAATGTAAATTCTTACTACATTGAAGACTGGCTTGATTATCGTGGTGATTTCTAAGAGTTTACCATACATTTATACTGTTATATCAGCTCTGTGAACAAGAACTGATGTTTTATCATATATAATCCTACATTTAGAGCCCAATTACACTAAATTATAGAAGTAACCAGTATCGCACTCAGTTTTCTGCGAGTTGAACACAGTTTTCCCGTGAAAAACAGTGTTTTTCAGATATTAAGGCTCAATAAACTTGTATTCCTATTGTTTCAGGCACATTCTTATATATTTCCCTGCTCTTTCCTTTGAATTCACAGTGTTTGACCTACTTTTGACCATGGATTGAAGCTCATTCACTGGATTTCCAAGTATTTACAGTGTTTTCCCAAATATACCAGACTTTAAATGTCAATTTTTACTACATTGAACACTGGCTTGACTATCATGGTGATTTCTTAGAGTTTTCCATACATTTATACTGTTATATCAGCTCTGTGAAGAAGAACTGATGTTTGATCAACTTCTTGCTAACTCGCCAAGCTTTTACACTGAAATATAGAATTAACCAGTATCGCACTCAGTTTTCCGCGATTTGAACACAGTTTCCCCTGGAAAATCAGTGTTTTTCAGATATTAAGGCTCAATAAACTTGTATTCCTATTGTTTCAGGCACATTCTTATATATTTCCCTGCTCTTTCCTTTGAATTCACAGTGTTTGAACTACATTTTACCAGGGATTGAAGCTCATTCACTGGATTTCCAAGTATTTACACAGTGTTTTCCCAAATATACCAGACTTTAAATGTAAATTCCTACTACATTGAAGACTGGCTTGATTATCGTGGTGATTTCTAAGAGTTTACCATACATTTATACTGTTATATCAGCTCTGTGAAGAAGAACTGATGTTTTATCATCTATATTCCTATATTTAGAGCCCAATTACATGAAATGATAGAAGTAACCAGTATCGCACTCAGATTTCTGCGATTTGAACACAGTTTCTGCGGAAAAAAGAGTGTTTATTAGATATTAAGGCTCAATAAACTTGTATTCCTATTGTTTCAGGCACATTCTTATGTATTTCCCTGTTCTATCCTTTTAATTCACAGTGTTTGACATACTTTTGACCAGGGATTGAAGCTCATTCACTGGATTTCCAAGTATTTACACAGTGTTTTCCCAAATATACCAGATTTTAAATGTCTATTTTTACTACATTGAACACTGGCTTGACTATCCTGGTGATTTTTCAGAGTTTTCAATACATTTATACTGTTATATCAGCTCTGTGAAGAACTGATGTTTGATCAACTTCTTGCTAAATCGCCAAGCTTTTACACTGAAATATAGAAGTAACCAGTATCGCACTCAGTTTTCTGCCATTTGAACACAGTTTCCCCTGGAAAAACAGTGTTTTTCAGATATTAAGGCTCAATAAACTTGTATTCCTATTGTTTCAGGCACATTCTTATATATTACCCTGCTCTTTCCTTTGAATTCACAGTGTTTCTCCTACTTTTGACCATGGATTGAAGCTCATTCTCTGGATTTCCAAGTTTTTACACAGTGTTTTCTCAAATATAACAGACTTTAAATGTAAATCTTACTACATTGAAGAGTGGCTTGACTATCACTGTGATTTCTAAGAGTACACAATACATTCATACTTTTATATCAGCTCTGTGAAGAAGAACTGATGTTTTATCATCTATATTCCTAAATTTAGAGCCCAATTACACTAAATTATAGAAGTAACCAGTATCGCACTCAGTTTTCTGCGATTTGAACACAGTTTTCCCGTGAAAAAGAGTGTTTTTCAGATATTAAGACTCAATAAACTTGTATTCCTACTGTTTCAGGCACATTCTTATATATTTCCCTGCTCTTTCCTTTGAATTCACAGTGTTTGAACTACTTTGACCATGGATTGAAGCTCATTCACTGGATTTCCAAGTATTTACAGTGTTTTCCCAAATATACCACACTTTAAATGTAAATTCTTACTACATTGAACACTGGCTTGACTATCATGGTAATTTCTTAGAGTTTTCAATACATTTATGCTGTTATATCAGCTCTGTGAAGAAGAACTTATGATTCATCAACTTCTTGCTAAATCGCCAAGCTTTTACTCTGAAATATAGAAGTAACCAGTATCGCACTCAGTTTTCTGCGATTTGAACACAGTTTCTGCGGGAAAAAAGAGAGTTTATCAGATATTAAGGCTCAATAAACTTGTATTCCTATTGTTTCAGTCACATTCTTATATATTTCCCTACTCTTTCCTTTGAATAAACAGTGTTTGACTTAGTTTTGACCAGTTATTGAAGCTCATTCCAAGGATTTACAAGTATTTACACAGTGTTTTCCCAAATATACCAGATTTTAAATGTCTATTTTTACTACATTGAACACTGGCTTGACTATCATGGTGATTTTTTAGAGTTTTCAATACATTTATACTGTTATATCAGCTCTGTGAAGAAGAACTGATGTTTGATCAACTTCTTGCTAACTCGCCAAGCTTTTACACTGAAATATAGAGTTAACCAGTATCGCACTCAGTTTTCTGCGATTTGAACACAGTTTCCCCTGGAAAATCAGTGTTTTTCAGATATTAAGGCTCAATAAACTTGTATTCCTATTGTTTCAGGCACATTCTTATATATTTCCCTGCTCTTTCCTTTGAATTCACAGTGTTTGAACTACATTTTACCAGGGATTGAAGCTCATTCACTGGATTTCCAAGTATTTACACAGTGTTTTCCCAAATATACCAGACTTTAAATGTAAATTCCTACTACATTGAAGACTGGCTTGATTATCGTGGTGATTTCTAAGAGTTTACCATACATTTATACTGTTATATCAGCTCTGTGAAGAAGAACTGATGTTTTATCATCTATATTCCTATATTTAGAGCCCAATTACATGAAATGATTGAAGTAACCAGTATCGCACTCAGATTTCTGCGATTTGAACACAGTTTCTGCGGAAAAAAGAGTGTTTATTAGATATTAAGGCTCAATAAACTTGTATTCCTATTGTTTCAGGCACATTCTTATGTATTTCCCTGTTCTATCCTTTTAATTCACAGTGTTTGACATACTTTTGACCAGGGATTGAAGCTCATTCACTGGATTTCCAAGTATTTACACAGTGTTTTCCCAAATATACCAGATTTTAAATGTCTATTTTTACTACATTGAACACTGGCTTGACTATCATGGTGATTTTTCAGAGTTTTCAATACATTTATACTGTTATATCAGCTCTGTGAAGAACTGATGTTTGATCAACTTCTTGCTAAATCGCCAAGCTTTTACCCTGAAATATAGAAGTAACCAGTATCGCACTCAGTTTTCTGCGATTTGAACACAGTTTTCCCGTGAAAAACAGTGTTTTTCAGATATTAAGGCTCAATAAACTTGTATTCCTATTGTTTCAGGCACATTCTTATATATTACCCTGCTCTTTCCTTTGAATTCACAGTGTTTCTCCTACTTTTGACCATGGATTGAAGCTCATTCACTGGATTTCCAAGTATTTACACAGTGTTTTCCCAAATATACCAGACTTTACATGTAAATTCTTACTACATTGAAGACTGGCTTTACTATCATGGTGATTTCTAAGAGTTTTCCATACATTTATACTGTTATATCAGCTCTGTGAAGAAGAACTGATGTTTGATCAACTTCTTGCTAAATCGCCAAGCTTTTACACTGAAATAATAGAATTAACCAGTATCGCACTCAGTTTTCTGCCATTTGAACACAGTTTCCCCTGGAAAAACAGTGTTTTTCAGATATTAAGGCTCAATAAACTTGTATTCCTATTGTTTCAGGCACATTCTTATATATTACCCTGCTCTTTCCTTTGAATTCACAGTGTTTCTCCTACTTTTGACCATGGATTGAAGCTCATTCTCTGGATTTCCAAGTTTTTACACAGTGTTTTCTCAAATATAACAGACTTTAAATGTAAATCTTACTACATTGAAGAGTGGCTTGACTATCACTGTGATTTCTAAGAGTACACAATACATTCATACTTTTATATCAGCTCTGTGAAGAAGAACTGATGTTTTATCATCTATATTCCTAAATTTAGAGCCCAATTACACTAAATTATAGAAGTAACCAGTATCGCACTCAGTTTTCTGCGATTTGAACACAGTTTTCCCGTGAAAAAGAGTGTTTTTCAGATATTAAGACTCAATAAACTTGTATTCCTACTGTTTCAGGCACATTCTTATATATTTCCCTGCTCTTTCCTTTGAATTCACAGTGTTTGAACTACTTTGACCATGGATTGAAGCTCATTCACTGGATTTCCAAGTATTTACAGTGTTTTCCCAAATATACCACACTTTAAATGTAAATTCTTACTACATTGAACACTGGCTTGACTATCATGGTAATTTCTTAGAGTTTTCAATACATTTATGCTGTTATATCAGCTCTGTGAAGAAGAACTTATGATTCATCAACTTCTTGCTAAATCGCCAAGCTTTTACTCTGAAATATAGAAGTAACCAGTATCGCACTCAGTTTTCTGCGATTTGAACACAGTTTCTGCGGGAAAAAAGAGAGTTTATCAGATATTAAGGCTCAATAAACTTGTATTCCTATTGTTTCAGTCACATTCTTATATATTTCCCTACTCTTTCCTTTGAATAAACAGTGTTTGACTTAGTTTTGACCAGTTATTGAAGCTCATTCCAAGGATTTCCAAGTATTTACACAGTGTTTTCCCAAATATACCAGATTTTAAATGTCTATTTTTACTACATTGAACACTGGCTTGACTATCATGGTGATTTTTTAGAGTTTTCAATACATTTATACTGTTATATCAGCTCTGTGAAGAAGAACTGATGTTTGATCAACTTCTTGCTAACTCGCCAAGCTTTTACACTGAAATATAGAGTTAACCAGTATCGCACTCAGTTTTCTGCGATTTGAACACAGTTTCCCCTGGAAAATCAGTGTTTTTCAGATATTAAGGCTCAATAAACTTGTATTCCTATTGTTTCAGGCACATTCTTATATATTTCCCTGCTCTTTCCTTTGAATTCACAGTGTTTGACCTACTTTTGACCATGGATTGAAGCTCATTCACTGGATTTCCAAGTATTTACACAGTGTTTTCCCAAATATACCAGACTTTAAATGTAAATTCTTACTACATTGAAGACTGGCTTGATTATCGTGGTGATTTCTAAGAGTTTACCATACATTTATACTGTTATATCAGCTCTGTGAATAAGAACTGATGTTTTATCATATATAATCCTACATTTAGAGCCCAATTACACTAAATTATAGAAGTAACCAGTATCGCACTCAGTTTTCTGCGAGTTGAACACAGTTTTCCCGTGAAAAACAGTGTTTTTCAGATATTAAGGCTCAATAAACTTGTATTCCTATTGTTTCAGGCACATTCTTATATATTTCATTGCTCTTTCCTTTGAATTCACAGTGTTTGACCTACTTTTGACCATGGATTGAAGCTCATTCACTGGATTTCCAAGTATTTACAGTGTTTTCCCAAATATACCAGACTTTAAATGTCAATTTTTACTACATTGAACACTGGCTTGACTATCATGGTGATTTCTTAGAGTTTTCCATACATTTATACTGTTATATCAGCTCTGTGAAGAAGAACTGATGTTTTATCATCTATATTCCTATATTTAGAGCCCAATTACACTAAATGATAGAAGTAACCAGTATCGCACTCAGATTTCTGCGATTTGAACACAGTTTCTGCGGAAAAAAGAGTGTTTTTTAGATATTAAGGCTCAATAAACTTGTATTCCTATTGTTTCAGGCACATTCTTATATATTTCCCTGCTCTTTCCTTTGAATTCACAGTGTTTGAACTACATTTTACCAGGGATTGAAGCTCATTCACTGGATTTCCAAGTATTTACACAGTGTTTTCCCAAATATACCAGACTTTAAATGTAAATTCCTACTACATTGAAGACTGGCTTGATTATCGTGGTGATTTCTAAGAGTTTACCATACATTTATACTGTTATATCAGCTCTGTGAAGAAGAACTGATGTTTTATCATCTATATTCCTATATTTAGAGCCCAATTACATGAAATGATAGAAGTAACCAGTATCGCACTCAGATTTCTGCGATTTGAACACAGTTTCTGCGGAAAAAAGAGTGTTTATTAGATATTAAGGCTCAATAAACTTGTATTCCTATTGTTTCAGGCACATTCTTATGTATTTCCCTGTTCTATCCTTTTAATTCACAGTGTTTGACATACTTTTGACCAGGGATTGAAGCTCATTCACTGGATTTCCAAGTATTTACACAGTGTTTTCCCAAATATACCAGATTTTAAATGTCTATTTTTACTACATTGAACACTGGCTTGACTATCCTGGTGATTTTTCAGAGTTTTCAATACATTTATACTGTTATATCAGCTCTGTGAAGAACTGATGTTTGATCAACTTCTTGCTAAATCGCCAAGCTTTTACACTGAAATATAGAAGTAACCAGTATCGCACTCAGTTTTCTGCCATTTGAACACAGTTTCCCCTGGAAAAACAGTGTTTTTCAGATATTAAGGCTCAATAAACTTGTATTCCTATTGTTTCAGGCACATTCTTATATATTACCCTGCTCTTTCCTTTGAATTCACAGTGTTTCTCCTACTTTTGACCATGGATTGAAGCTCATTCTCTGGATTTCCAAGTTTTTACACAGTGTTTTCTCAAATATAACAGACTTTAAATGTAAATCTTACTACATTGAAGAGTGGCTTGACTATCACTGTGATTTCTAAGAGTACACAATACATTCATACTTTTATATCAGCTCTGTGAAGAAGAACTGATGTTTTATCATCTATATTCCTAAATTTAGAGCCCAATTACACTAAATTATAGAAGTAACCAGTATCGCACTCAGTTTTCTGCGATTTGAACACAGTTTTCCCGTGAAAAAGAGTGTTTTTCAGATATTAAGACTCAATAAACTTGTATTCCTACTGTTTCAGGCACATTCTTATATATTTCCCTGCTCTTTCCTTTGAATTCACAGTGTTTGAACTACTTTGACCATGGATTGAAGCTCATTCACTGGATTTCCAAGTATTTACAGTGTTTTCCCAAATATACCACACTTTAAATGTAAATTCTTACTACATTGAACACTGGCTTGACTATCATGGTAATTTCTTAGAGTTTTCAATACATTTATGCTGTTATATCAGCTCTGTGAAGAAGAACTTATGATTCATCAACTTCTTGCTAAATCGCCAAGCTTTTACTCTGAAATATAGAAGTAACCAGTATCGCACTCAGTTTTCTGCGATTTGAACACAGTTTCTGCGGGAAAAAAGAGAGTTTATCAGATATTAAGGCTCAATAAACTTGTATTCCTATTGTTTCAGTCACATTCTTATATATTTCCCTACTCTTTCCTTTGAATAAACAGTGTTTGACTTAGTTTTGACCAGTTATTGAAGCTCATTCCAAGGATTTCCAAGTATTTACACAGTGTTTTCCCAAATATACCAGATTTTAAATGTCTATTTTTACTACATTGAACACTGGCTTGACTATCATGGTGATTTTTTAGAGTTTTCAATACATTTATACTGTTATATCAGCTCTGTGAAGAAGAACTGATGTTTGATCAACTTCTTGCTAACTCGCCAAGCTTTTACACTGAAATATAGAGTTAACCAGTATCGCACTCAGTTTTCTGCGATTTGAACACAGTTTCCCCTGGAAAATCAGTGTTTTTCAGATATTAAGGCTCAATAAACTTGTATTCCTATTGTTTCAGGCACATTCTTATATATTTCCCTGCTCTTTCCTTTGAATTCACAGTGTTTGACCTACTTTTGACCATGGATTGAAGCTCATTCACTGGATTTCCAAGTATTTACACAGTGTTTTCCCAAATATACCAGACTTTAAATGTAAATTCTTACTACATTGAAGACTGGCTTGATTATCGTGGTGATTTCTAAGAGTTTACCATACATTTATACTGTTATATCAGCTCTGTGAACAAGAACTGATGTTTTATCATATATAATCCTACATTTAGAGCCCAATTACACTAAATTATAGAAGTAACCAGTATCGCACTCAGTTTTCTGCGAGTTGAACACAGTTTTCCCTTGAAAAACAGTGTTTTTCAGATATTAAGGCTCAATAAACTTGTATTCCTATTGTTTCAGGCACATTCTTATATATTTCCCTGCTCTTTCCTTTGAATTCACAGTGTTTGACCTACTTTTGACCATGGATTGAAGCTCATTCACTGGATTTCCAAGTATTTACAGTGTTTTCCCAAATATACCAGACTTTAAATGTCAATTTTTACTACATTGAACACTGGCTTGACTATCATGGTGATTTCTTAGAGTTTTCCATACATTTATACTGTTATATCAGCTCTGTGAAGAAGAACTGATGTTTTATCATCTATATTCCTATATTTAGATCCCAATTACACTAAATGATAGAAGTAACCAGTATCGCACTCAGATTTCTGCGATTTGAACACAGTTTCTGCGGAAAAAAGAGTGTTTATTAGATATTAAGGCTCAATAAACTTGTATTCCTATTGTTTCAGGCACATTCTTATGTATTTCCCTGTTCTATCCTTTTAATTCACAGTGTTTGACATACTTTTGACCAGGGATTGAAGCTCATTCACTGGATTTCCAAGTATTTACACAGTGTTTTCCCAAATATACCAGATTTTAAATGTCTATTTTTACTACATTGACCACTGGCTTGACTATCATGGTGATTTTTCAGAGTTTTCAATACATTTATACTGTTATATCAGCTCTGTGAAGAAGAACTGATGTTTGATCAACTTCTTGCTAAATCGCCAAGCTTTTACCCTGAAATATAGAAGTAACCAGTATCGCACTCAGTTTTCTGCGATTTGAACACAGTTTTCCCGTGAAAAACAGTGTTTTTCAGATATTAAGGCTCAATAAACTTGTATTCCTATTGTTTCAGGCACATTCTTATATATTACCCTGCTCTTTCCTTTGAATTCACAGTGTTTCTCCTACTTTTGACCATGGATTGAAGCTCATTCACTGGATTTCCAAGTATTTACACAGTGTTTTCCCAAATATACCAGACTTTACATGTAAATTCTTACTACATTGAAGACTGGCTTTACTATCATGGTGATTTCTAAGAGTTTTCCATACATTTATACTGTTATATCAGCTCTGTGAAGAAGAACTGATGTTTGATCAACTTCTTGCTAAATCGCCAAGCTTTTACACTGAAATAATAGAATTAACCAGTATCGCACTCAGTTTTCTGCCATTTGAACACAGTTTCCCCTGGAAAAACAGTGTTTTTCAGATATTAAGGCTCAATAAACTTGTATTCCTATTGTTTCAGGCACATTCTTATATATTACCCTGCTCTTTCCTTTGAATTCACAGTGTTTCTCCTACTTTTGACCATGGATTGAAGCTCATTCTCTGGATTTCCAAGTTTTTACACAGTGTTTTCTCAAATATAACAGACTTTAAATGTAAATCTTACTACATTGAAGAGTGGCTTGACTATCACTGTGATTTCTAAGAGTACACAATACATTCATACTTTTATATCAGCTCTGTGAAGAAGAACTGATGTTTTATCATCTATATTCCTAAATTTAGAGCCCAATTACACTAAATTATAGAAGTAACCAGTATCGCACTCAGTTTTCTGCGATTTGAACACAGTTTTCCCGTGAAAAAGAGTGTTTTTCAGATATTAAGACTCAATAAACTTGTATTCCTACTGTTTCAGGCACATTCTTATATATTTCCCTGCTCTTTCCTTTGAATTCACAGTGTTTGAACTACTTTGACCATGGATTGAAGCTCATTCACTGGATTTCCAAGTATTTACAGTGTTTTCCCAAATATACCACACTTTAAATGTAAATTCTTACTACATTGAACACTGGCTTGACTATCATGGTAATTTCTTAGAGTTTTCAATACATTTATGCTGTTATATCAGCTCTGTGAAGAAGAACTTATGATTCATCAACTTCTTGCTAAATCGCCAAGCTTTTACAATGAAATATAGAAGTAACCAGTATCGCACTCAGTTTTCTGCGATTTGAACACAGTTTCTGCGGGAAAAAAGAGTGTTTATCAGATATTAAGGCTCAATAAACTTGTATTCCTATTGTTTCAGTCACATTCTTATATATTTCCCTACTCTTTCCTTTGAATAAACAGTGTTTGACTTAGTTTTCACCAGTTATTGAAGCTCATTCCAAGGATTTCCAAGTATTTACACAGTGTTTTCCCAAATATACCAGATTTTAAATGTCTATTTTTACTACATTGAACACTGGCTTGACTATCATGGTGATTTTTTAGAGTTTTCAATACATTTATACTGTTATATCAGCTCTGTGAAGAAGAACTGATGTTTGATCAACTTCTTGCTAACTCGCCAAGCTTTTACACTGAAATATAGAGTTAACCAGTATCGCACTCAGTTTTCTGCGATTTGAACACAGTTTTCCCGTGAAAAACAGTGTTTTTCAGATATTAAGGCTCAATAAACTTGTATTCCTATTGTTTCAGGCACATTCTTATATATTTCCCTGCTCTTTCCTTTGAATTCACAGTGTTTGACCTACTTTTGACCATGGATTGAAGCTCATTCACTGGATTTCCAAGTATTTACAGTGTTTTCCCAAATATACCAGACTTTAAATGTAAATTTTTACTACATTGAACACTGGCTTGACTATCATGGTGATTTCTTAGAGTTTTCCATACATTTATACTGTTATATCAGCTCTGTGAAGAAGAACTGATGTTTGATCAACTTCTTGCTAACTCGCCAAGCTTTTACACTGAAATATAGAATTAACCAGTATCGCACTCAGTTTTCCGCGATTTGAACACAGTTTCCCCTGGAAAATCAGTGTTTTTCAGATATTAAGGCTCAATAAACTTGTATTCCTATTGTTTCAGGCACATTCTTATATATTTCCCTGCTCTTTCCTTTGAATTCACAGTGTTTGAACTACATTTTACCAGGGATTGAAGCTCATTCACTGGATTTCCAAGTATTTACACAGTGTTTTCCCAAATATACCAGACTTTAAATGTAAATTCCTACTACATTGAAGACTGGCTTGATTATCGTGGTGATTTCTAAGAGTTTACCATACATTTATACTGTTATATCAGCTCTGTGAAGAAGAACTGATGTTTTATCATCTATATTCCTATATTTAGAGCCCAATTACACTAAATGATAGAAGTAACCAGTATCGCACTCAGATTTCTGCGATTTGAACACAGTTTCTGCGGAAAAAAGAGTGTTTATTAGATATTAAGGCTCAATAAACTTGTATTCCTATTGTTTCAGGCACATTCTTATGTATTTCCCTGTTCTATCCTTTTAATTCACAGTGTTTGACATACTTTTGACCAGGGATTGAAGCTCATTCACTGGATTTCCAAGTATTTACACAGTGTTTTCCCAAATATACCAGATTTTAAATGTCTATTTTTACTACATTGAACACTGGCTTGACTATCATGGTGATTTTTTAGAGTTTTCAATACATTTATACTGTTATATCAGCTCTGTGAAGAAGAACTGATGTTTGATCAACTTCTTGCTAAATCGCCAAGCTTTTACCCTGAAATATAGAAGTAACCAGTATCGCACTCAGTTTTCTGCGATTTGAACACAGTTTTCCCGTGAAAAACAGTGTTTTTCAGATATTAAGGCTCAATAAACTTGTATTCCTATTGTTTCAGGCACATTCTTATATATTACCCTGCTCTTTCCTTTGAATTCACAGTGTTTCTCCTACTTTTGACCATGGATTGAAGCTCATTCACTGGATTTCCAAGTATTTACACAGTGTTTTCCCAAATATACCAGATTTTAAATGTAAATTCTTACTACATTGAAGACTGGCTTTACTATCATGGTTATTTCTAAGAGTTTTCCATACATTTATACTGTTATATCAGCTCTGTGAAGAAGAACTGATGTTTGATCAACTTCTTGCTAAATCGCCAAGCTTTTACACTGAAATAATAGAATTAACCAGTATCGCACTCAGTTTTCTGCCATTTGAACAGTTTCCCCTGGAAAAACAGTGTTTTTCAGATATTAAGGCTCAATAAACTTGTATTCCTATTGTTTCAGGCACATTCTTATATATTACCCTGCTCTTTCCTTTGAATTCACAGTGTTTCTCCTATTTTTGACCATGGATTGAAGCTCATTCTCTGGATTTCCAAGTTTTTACACAGTGTTTTCTCAAATATAACAGACTTTAAATATAAATCTTACTACATTGAAGAGTGGCTTGACTATCACTGTGATTTCTAAGAGTACACAATACATTCATACTTTTATATCAGCTCTGTGAAGAAGAACTGATGTTTTATCATCTATATTCCCAAATTTAGAGCCCAATTACACTAAATTATAGAAGTAACCAGTATCGCACTCAGTTTTCTGCGATTTGAACACAGTTTTCCCGTGAAAAACAGTGTTTTTCAGATATTAAGACTCAATAAACTTGTATTCCTACTGTTTCAGGCACATTCTTATATATTTCCCTGCTATTTCCTTTGAATTCACAGTGTTTGAACTACTTTGACCATGGATTGAAGCTCATTCACTGGATTTCCAAGTATTTACAGTGTTTTCCCAAATATACCACACTTTAAATGTAAATTCTTACTACATTGAACACTGGCTTGACTATCATGGTAATTTCTTAGAGTTTTCAATACATTTATGCTGTTATATCAGCTCTGTGAAGAAGAACTTATGATTCATCAACTTCTTGCTAAATCGCCAAGCTTTTACACTGAAATATAGAAGTAACCAGTATCGCACTCAGTTTTCTGCGATTTGAACACAGTTTCTGCGGGAAAAAAGAGTGTTTATCAGATATTAAGGCTCAATAAACTTGTATTCCTATTGTTTCAGTCACATTCTTATATATTTCCCTACTCTTTCCTTTGAATAAACAGTGTTTGACTTAGTTTTGACCAGTTATTGAAGCTCATTCCAAGGATTTCCAAGTATTTACACAGTGTTTTCCCAAATATACCAGATTTTAAATGTCTATTTTTACTACATTGAACACTGGCTTGACTATCATGGTGATTTTTTAGAGTTTTCAATACATTTATACTGTTATATCAGCTCTGTGAAGAAGAACTGATGTTTGATCAACTTCTTGCTAACTCGCCAAGCTTTTACACTGAAATATAGAATTAACCAGTATCGCACTCAGTTTTCAGCGATTTGAACACAGTTTCCCCTGGAAAATCAGTGTTTTTCAGATATTAAGGCTCAATAAACTTGTATTCCTATTGTTTCAGGCACATTCTTATATATTTCCCTGCTCTTTCCTTTGAATTCACAGTGTTTGACCTACTTTTGACCATGGATTGAAGCTCATTCACTGGATTTCCAAGTATTTACAGTGTTTTCCCAAATATACCAGACTTTAAATGTAAATTCTTACTACATTGAACACTGGCTTGACTATCATGGTGATTTCTTAGAGTTTTCAATACATTTATACTGTTATATCAGCTCTGTGAAGAAGAACTTATGATTCATCAACTTCTTGCTAAATCGCCAAGCTTTTACACTAAAATATAGAAGTAACCAGTATCGCACTCAGTTTTCTACCTTTTGAACACAGTTTCTGCGGGAAAAAAGAGTGTTTATCAGATATTAAAGCTCAATAAACTTGTATTCCTATTGTTTCAGTCACATTCTTATATATTTCCCTACTCTTTCCTTTGAATAAACAGTGTTTGACCTACATTTGACCAGGGATTGAAGCTCATTCACTGGATTTCCAAGTATTTACACAGTGTTTTCCCAAATAAACCAGACTTTACATGTAAATTCTTACTACATTGAAGACTGGCGTTACTATCATGGTGATTTCTAAGAGTTTTCCATAAATTTATACTGTTATATCAGCTCTGTGAAGAAGAACTGATGTTTTATCATCTATATTCCTAAATTTAGAGCCCAATTACACTAAATTATAGAAGTAACCAGTATCGCACTCATTTTTCTGCGATTTGAACACAGTTTCACCTGGAAAAACAGTGTTTTTCAGATATTAAGGCTCAATAAACTTGTATTCCTATTGTTTCAGGCACTTTCCTATATATTTCCCTAGCCTTTCCTTTGAATTCACAGTGTTTGACCTACTTTTGACCAGGGATTGAAGCGCATTCACTGGATTTCCAAGTATTTACACAGTGTTTTCCCAAATATACCAGACTTTAAATGTAAATTCTTACTACACTGAACACTGGCTTGACTATCATGGTGATTTCTAAGAGTTTTCAATACATTGATACTGTTATATCAGCTCTGTGAAGAAGAAGTGATGTTTCATCAACTTCTTGCTAAATCGCCAGGCTTTTACACTGAAATATAGAATTAACCAGTATCCCTCTCAGTTTTCTGCGATTTGAACACAGTTTTCCCGTGAAAAACAGTGTTTTTCAGATATTAAGGCTCAATAAACTTGTATTCCTATTGTTTCAGGCACATTCTTATATATTACCCTGCTCTTTCCTTTGAATTCACAGTGTTTGACCTACTTTTGACCATGGATTGAAGCTCATTCACTGGATTTCCAAGAATTTACACAGTGTTCTCTCAAATATAAGAGACTTTAAATGTAAATTCTTACTACATTGAACACTGGCTTGACTATCACGGTGATTTCTAAGAGTTTCACAATACATTCATACTTTTATATCAGCTCTGTGAAGAAGAACTGATGTTTTATCATCTATATTCCTAAATTTAGAGCCCAATTACACTAAATTATAGAAGTAACCAGTATCGCACTCAGTTTTCTGCGATTTGAACACAGTTTCCCCGGGAAAAACAGTGTTTTTCAGATATTAAGGCTCAATAAACTTGTATTCCTATTGTTTCAGGCACATTCTTATATATTTCCCTGCTCTATCCTTTGAATTCACAGTGTTTGTCCTACTTTTGACCATGGATTGAAGCTCATTCACTGGATTTCCAAGTATTTACAGTGTTTTCCCAAATATACCAGACATTAAATGTAAATTCTTACTACATTGAACACTGGCTTGACTATCATGGTGATTTCTTAGAGTTTTCAATACATTTATACTGTTATATCAGCTCTGTGAAGAACTTATGATCATCAACTTCTTGCTAAATCGCCAAGCTTTTACACTGAAATATAGAAGTAACCAGTATCGCACTCAGTTTTCTGCCTTTTGAACACAGGTTCTGCGGGAAAAAAGAGTGTTTATCAGATATTAATGCTCAATAAACTTGTATTCCTATTGTTTCAGTCACATTCTTATATATTTCCCTACTCTTTCCTTTGAATAAACAGTGTTTGACTTAGTTTTGACCAGTTATTGAAGCTCATTCCAAGGATTTCCAAGTATTTATACAGCGTTTTGCCAAATATACCAGACTTTAAAGTAAATTCTTACTACATTGAAGACTGGCTTTGCTATCATGGTGATTTCTAAGAGTTTTCCATACATTTATACTGTTATATCAGCTCTGTGAAGAAGAACTGATGTTTGATCAACTTCTTGCTAAATCGCCAAGCTTTTACACTGAAATATAGAAGTAACCAGTATCGAACTCAGTTTTCTGCGACTTGAACACAGTTTCCCCTGGAAAAACAGTGTTTTTCAGATATTAAGGCTCAATAAACTTGTATTCCTATTGTTTCAGGCACATTCTTATATATTACCCTGCTCTTTGCTTTGAATTCACAGTGTTTGTCCTACTTTTGACAATGGATTGAAGCTCATTCACTGGATTTCCAAGTATTTACACATTGTTTTCTCAAATATAACAGACTTTAAATGTAAATTCTTACTACATTGAAGAGTGGCTTGACTATCACGGGGATTTCTAAGAGTTCACAATACATTCATACTTTTATATCAGCTCTGTGAAGAAGAACTGATGTTTTATCATCAATATTCCTAAATTTAGAGCCCAATTACACTAAATTATAGAAGTAACCAGTATCGCACTCAGTTTTCTGCGATTTGAACACAGTTTTCCCGTGAAAAACAGTGTTTTTCATATATTAAGGCTCAATAAACTTGTATTCCTATTGTTTCAGGCACATTCTTATATTTTTCCCTGCTCTTTCCTTTGAATTCACAGTGTTTGACCTACTTTTGACCATGGATTGAAGCTCATTCACTGGATTTCCAAGTATTTACAGTGTTTTCCCAAGTATACCAGACTTTAAATGTAAATTCTTACTACATTGAACACTGGCTTGACTATCATGGTGATTTCTTAGAGTTTTCAATACATTTATACTGTTATATCAGCTCTGTGAAGAAGAACTTATGATTCATCAACTTCTTGCTAAATCGCCAAGCTTTTACACTAAAATATAGAAGTAACCAGTATCGCACTCAGTTTTCTACCTTTTGAACACAGTTTCTGCGGGAAAAAAGAGTGTTTATCAGATATTAAAGCTCAATAAACTTGTATTCCTATTGTTTCAGTCACATTCTTATATATTTCCCTACTCTTTCCTTTGAATAAACAGTGTTTGACCTACTTTTGACCAGGGATGGAAGCTCATTCACTGGATTTCCAAGTATTTACACAGTGTTTTCCCAAATATACCAGACTTTACATGTAAATTCTTACTACATTGAAGACTGGCGTTACTATCATGGTGATTTCTAAGAGTTTTCCATAAATTTATACTGTTATATCAGCTCTGTGAAGAAGAACTGATGTTTTATCATCTATATTCCTAAATTTAGAGCCCAATTACACTAAATTATAGAAGTAACCAGTATCGCACTCAGTTTTCTGCGATTTGAACACAGTTTTCCCGTGAAAAACAGTGTTTTTCAGATATTAAGGCTCAATAAACTTGTATTCCTATTGTTTCAGGCACATTCTTATATATTACCCTGCTCTTTCCTTTGAATTCACAGTGTTTGACCTACTTTTGACCATGGATTGAAGCTCATTCACTGGATTTCCAAGAATTTACACAGTGTTCTCTCAAATATAAGAGACTTTAAATGTAAATTCTTACTACATTGAACACTGGCTTGACTATCACGGTGATTTCTAAGAGTTTCACAATACATTCATACTTTTATATCAGCTCTGTGAAGAAGAACTGATGTTTTATCATCTATATTCCTAAATTTAGAGCCCAATTACACTAAATTATAGAAGTAACCAGTATCGCACTCAGTTTTCTGCGATTTGAACACAGTTTCCCCGGGAAAAACAGTGTTTTTCAGATATTAAGGCTCAATAAACTTGTATTCCTATTGTTTCAGGCACATTCTTATATATTTCCCTGCTCTATCCTTTGAATTCACAGTGTTTGTCCTACTTTTGACCATGGATTGAAGCTCATTCACTGGATTTCCAAGTATTTACAGTGTTTTCCCAAATATACCAGACATTAAATGTAAATTCTTACTACATTGAACACTGGCTTGACTATCATGGTGATTTCTTAGAGTTTTCAATACATTTATACTGTTATATCAGCTCTGTGAAGAACTTATGATCATCAACTTCTTGCTAAATCGCCAAGCTTTTACACTGAAATATAGAAGTAACCAGTATCGCACTCAGTTTTCTGCCTTTTGAACACAGGTTCTGCGGGAAAAAAGAGTGTTTATCAGATATTAATGCTCAATAAACTTGTATTCCTATTGTTTCAGTCACATTCTTATATATTTCCCTACTCTTTCCTTTGAATAAACAGTGTTTGACTTAGTTTTGACCAGTTATTGAAGCTCATTCCAAGGATTTCCAAGTATTTATACAGCGTTTTGCCAAATATACCAGACTTTAAAGTAAATTCTTACTACATTGAAGACTGGCTTTGCTATCATGGTGATTTCTAAGAGTTTTCCATACATTTATACTGTTATATCAGCTCTGTGAAGAAGAACTGATGTTTGATCAACTTCTTGCTAAATCGCCAAGCTTTTACACTGAAATATAGAAGTAACCAGTATCGAACTCAGTTTTCTGCGACTTGAACACAGTTTCCCCTGGAAAAACAGTGTTTTTCAGATATTAAGGCTCAATAAACTTGTATTCCTATTGTTTCAGGCACATTCTTATATATTACCCTGCTCTTTGCTTTGAATTCACAGTGTTTGTCCTACTTTTGACAATGGATTGAAGCTCATTCACTGGATTTCCAAGTATTTACACATTGTTTTCTCAAATATAACAGACTTTAAATGTAAATTCTTACTACATTGAAGAGTGGCTTGACTATCACGGGGATTTCTAAGAGTTCACAATACATTCATACTTTTATATCAGCTCTGTGAAGAAGAACTGATGTTTTATCATCAATATTCCTAAATTTAGAGCCCAATTACACTAAATTATAGAAGTAACCAGTATCGCACTCAGTTTTCTGCGATTTGAACACAGTTTTCCCGTGAAAAACAGTGTTTTTCATATATTAAGGCTCAATAAACTTGTATTCCTATTGTTTCAGGCACATTCTTATATTTTTCCCTGCTCTTTCCTTTGAATTCACAGTGTTTGACCTACTTTTGACCATGGATTGAAGCTCATTCACTGGATTTCCAAGTATTTACAGTGTTTTCCCAAGTATACCAGACTTTAAATGTAAATTCTTACTACATTGAACACTGGCTTGACTATCATGGTGATTTCTTAGAGTTTTCAATACATTTATACTGTTATATCAGCTCTGTGAAGAAGAACTTATGATTCATCAACTTCTTGCTAAATCGCCAAGCTTTTACACTAAAATATAGAAGTAACCAGTATCGCACTCAGTTTTCTACCTTTTGAACACAGTTTCTGCGGGAAAAAAGAGTGTTTATCAGATATTAAAGCTCAATAAACTTGTATTCCTATTGTTTCAGTCACATTCTTATATATTTCCCTACTCTTTCCTTTGAATAAACAGTGTTTGACCTACTTTTGACCAGGGATGGAAGCTCATTCACTGGATTTCCAAGTATTTACACAGTGTTTTCCCAAATATACCAGACTTTACATGTAAATTCTTACTACATTGAAGACTGGCGTTACTATCATGGTGATTTCTAAGAGTTTTCCATAAATTTATACTGTTATATCAGCTCTGTGAAGAAGAACTGATGTTTTATCATCTATATTCCTAAATTTAGAGCCCAATTACACTAAATTATAGAAGTAACCAGTATCGCACTCATTTTTCTGCGATTTGAACACAGTTTCACCTGGAAAAACAGTGTTTTTCAGATATTAAGGCTCAATAAACTTGTATTCCTATTGTTTCAGGCACTTTCCTATATATTTCCCTAGCCTTTCCTTTGAATTCACAGTGTTTGACCTACTTTTGACCAGGGATTGAAGCTCATTCACTGGATTTCCAAGTATTTACACAGTGTTTTCCCAAATATACCAGACTTTAAATGTAAATTCTTACTACACTGAACACTGGCTTGACTATCATGGTGATTTCTAAGAGTTTTCAATACATTGATACTGTTATATCAGCTCTGTGAAGAAGAAGTGATGTTTCATCAACTTCTTGCTAAATCGCCAGGCTTTTACACTGAAATATAGAATTAACCAGTATCCCTCTCAGTTTTCTGCGATTTGAACACAGTTTTCCCGTGAAAAACAGTGTTTTTCAGATATTAAGGCTCAATAAACTTGTATTCCTATTGTTTCAGGCACATTCTTATATATTACCCTGCTCTTTCCTTTGAATTCACAGTGTTTGACCTACTTTTGACCATGGATTGAAGCTCATTCACTGGATTTCCAAGAATTTACACAGTGTTCTCTCAAATATAAGAGACTTTAAATGTAAATTCTTACTACATTGAACACTGGCTTGACTATCACGGTGATTTCTAAGAGTTTCACAATACATTCATACTTTTATATCAGCTCTGTGAAGAAGAACTGATGTTTTATCATCTATATTCCTAAATTTAGAGCCATTTACACTAAATTATAGAAGTAACCAGTATCGCACTCAGTTTTCTGCGATTTGAACACAGTTTCCCCTGGAAAAACAGTGTTTTTCAGATATTAAGGCTCAATAAACTTGTATTCCTATTGTTTCAGGCACATTCTTATATATTTCCCTGCTCTATCCTTTGAATTCACAGTGTTTGACCTACTTTTGACCATGGATTGAAGCTCATTCACTGGATTTCCAAGTATTTACACAGTGTTTTCCCAAATATACCAGACTTTAAATGTAAATTCTTACTACATTGAACACTGGATTGACTATCGTGCTGATTTCTTAGAGTTTTCAATACATTTATACTGTTATATCAGCTCTGTGAAGAAGAACTTATGATTCATCAACTTCTTGCTAAATCGCCAAGCTTTTACACTGAAATATAGAAGTAACCAGTATCGCACTCAGTTTTCTGCCTTTTGAACACAGTTTCTGCGGGAAAAAAGAGTGTTTATCAGATATTAAGGCTCAATAAACTTGTATTCCTATTGTTTTAGTCACATTCTTATATATTTCCCTACTCTTTCCTTTGAATAAACAGTGTTTGACCTACTTTTGACCAGGGATTGAAGCTCATTCACTGGATTTCCAAGAATTTACACAGTGTTCTCTCAAATATAAGAGACTTTAAATGTAAATTCTTACTACATTGAACACTGGCTTGACTATCACGGTGATTTCTAAGAGTTTCACAATACATTCATACTTTTATATCAGCTCTGTGAAGAAGAACTGATGTTTTATCATCTATATTCCTAAATTTAGAGCCCAATTACACTAAATTATAGAAGTAACCAGTATCGCACTCAGTTTTCTGCCATTTGAACACAGTTTCCCCTGGAAAAACAGTGTTTTTCAGATATTAAGGCTCAATAAACTTGTATTCCTATTGTTTCAGGCACATTCTTATATATTACCCTGCTCTTTCCTTTGAATTCACAGTGTTTCTCCTACTTTTGACCATGGATTGAAGCTCATTCTCTGGATTTCCAAGTTTTTACACAGTGTTTTCTCAAATATAACAGACTTTAAATATAAATCTTACTACATTGAAGAGTGGTTTGACTATCACTGTGATTTCTAAGAGTACACAATACATTCATACTTTTATATCAGCTCTGTGAAGAAGAACTGATGTTTTATCATCTATATTCCCAAATTTAGAGCCCAATTACACTAAATTATAGAAGTAACCAGTATCGCACTCAGTTTTCTGCGATTTGAACACAGTTTTCCCGTGAAAAAGAGTGTTTTTCAGATATTAAGACTCAATAAACTTGTATTCCTACTGTTTCAGGCACATTCTTATATATTTCCCTGCTATTTCCTTTGAATTCACAGTGTTTGAACTACTTTGACCATGGATTGAAGCTCATTCACTGGATTTCCAAGTATTTACAGTGTTTTCCCAAATATACCACACTTTAAATGTAAATTCTTACTACATTGAACACTGGCTTGAATATCATGGTAATTTCTTAGAGTTTTCAATACATTTATGCTGTTATATCAGCTCTGTGAAGAAGAACTTATGATTCATCAACTTCTTGCTAAATCGCCAAGCTTTTACACTGAAATATAGAAGTAACCAGTATCGCACTCAGTTTTCTGCGATTTGAACACAGTTTCTGCGGGAAAAAAGAGTGTTTATCAGATATTAAGGCTCAATAAACTTGTATTCCTATTGTTTCAGTCACATTCTTATATATTTCCCTACTCTTTCCTTTGAATAAACAGTGTTTGACTTAGTTTTGACCAGTTATTGAAGCTCATTCCAAGGATTTCCAAGTATTTACACAGTGTTTTCCCAAATATACCAGATTTTAAATGTCTATTTTTACTACATTGAACACTGGCTTGACTATCATGGTGATTTTTTAGAGTTTTCAATACATTTATACTGTTATATCAGCTCTGTGAAGAAGAACTGATGTTTGATCAACTTCTTGCTAACTCGCCAAGCTTTTACACTGAAATATAGAATTAACCAGTATCGCACTCAGTTTTCAGCGATTTGAACACAGTTTCCCCTGGAAAATCAGTGTTTTTCAGATATTAAGGCTCAATAAACTTGTATTCCTATTGTTTCAGGCACATTCTTATATATTTCCCTGCTCTTTCCTTTGAATTCACAGTGTTTGACCTACTTTTGACCATGGATTGAAGCTCATTCACTGGATTTCCAAGTATTTACAGTGTTTTCCCAAATATACCAGACTTTAAATGTAAATTCTTACTACATTGAACACTGGCTTGACTATCATGGTGATTTCTTAGAGTTTTCAATACATTTATACTGTTATATCAGCTCTGTGAAGAAGAACTTATGATTCATCAACTTCTTGCTAAATCGCCAAGCTTTTACACTAAAATATAGAAGTAACCAGTATCGCACTCAGTTTTCTACCTTTTGAACACAGTTTCTGCGGGAAAAAAGAGTGTTTATCAGATATTAAAGCTCAATAAACTTGTATTCCTATTGTTTCAGTCACATTCTTATATATTTCCCTACTCTTTCCTTTGAATAAACAGTGTTTGACCTACATTTGACCAGGGATTGAAGCTCATGCACTGGATTTCCAAGTATTTACACAGTGTTTTCCCAAATAAACCAGACTTTACATGTAAATTCTTACTACATTGAAGACTGGCGTTACTATCATGGTGATTTCTAAGAGTTTTCCATAAATTTATACTGTTATATCAGCTCTGTGAAGAAGAACTGATGTTTTATCATCTATATTCCTAAATTTAGAAACCAATTACACTAAATTATAGAAGTAACCAGTATCGCACTCATTTTTCTGCGATTTGAACACAGTTTCACCTGGAAAAACAGTGTTTTTCAGATATTAAGGCTCAATAAACTTGTATTCCTATTGTTTCAGGCACTTTCCTATATATTTCCCTAGCCTTTCCTTTGAATTCACAGTGTTTGACCTACTTTTGACCAGGGATTGAAGCGCATTCACTGGATTTCCAAGTATTTACACAGTGTTTTCCCAAATATACCAGACTTTAAATGTAAATTCTTACTACACTGAACACTGGCTTGACTATCATGGTGATTTCTAAGAGTTTTCAATACATTGATACTGTTATATCAGCTCTGTGAAGAAGAAGTGATGTTTCATCAACTTCTTGCTAAATCGCCAAGCTTTTACACTGAAATATAGAAGTAACCAGTATCGCACTCAGTTTTCTGCCTTTTGAACACAGTTTCTGCGGGAAAAAAGTGTTTATCAGATATTAAGGCTCAATAAACTTGTATTCCTATTGTTTTAGTCACATTCTTATATATTTCCCTACTCTTTCCTTTGAATAAACAGTGTTTGACCTACTTTTGACCAGGGATTGAAGCTCATTCACTGGATTTCCAAGAATTTACACAGTGTTCTCTCAAATATAAGAGACTTTAAATGTAAATTCTTACTACATTGAACACTGGCTTGACTATCACGGTGATTTCTAAGAGTTTCACAATACATTCATACTTTTATATCAGCTCTGTGAAGAAGAACTGATGTTTTATCATCTATATTCCTAAATTTAGAGCCCAATTACACTAAATTATAGAAGTAACCAGTATCGCACTCAGTTTTCTGCCATTTGAACACAGTTTCCCCTGGAAAAACAGTGTTTTTCAGATATTAAGGCTCAATAAACTTGTATTCCTATTGTTTCAGGCACATTCTTATATATTACCCTGCTCTTTCCTTTGAATTCACAGTGTTTCTCCTACTTTTGACCATGGATTGAAGCTCATTCTCTGGATTTCCAAGTTTTTACACAGTGTTTTCTCAAATATAACAGACTTTAAATATAAATCTTACTACATTGAAGAGTGGTTTGACTATCACTGTGATTTCTAAGAGTACACAATACATTCATACTTTTATATCAGCTCTGTGAAGAAGAACTGATGTTTTATCATCTATATTCCCAAATTTAGAGCCCAATTACACTAAATTATAGAAGTAACCAGTATCGCACTCAGTTTTCTGCGATTTGAACACAGTTTTCCCGTGAAAAAGAGTGTTTTTCAGATATTAAGACTCAATAAACTTGTATTCCTACTGTTTCAGGCACATTCTTATATATTTCCCTGCTATTTCCTTTGAATTCACAGTGTTTGAACTACTTTGACCATGGATTGAAGCTCATTCACTGGATTTCCAAGTATTTACAGTGTTTTCCCAAATATACCACACTTTAAATGTAAATTCTTACTACATTGAACACTGGCTTGACTATCATGGTAATTTCTTAGAGTTTTCAATACATTTATGCTGTTATATCAGCTCTGTGAAGAAGAACTTATGATTCATCAACTTCTTGCTAAATCGCCAAGCTTTTACACTGAAATATAGAAGTAACCAGTATCGCACTCAGTTTTCTGCGATTTGAACACAGTTTCTGCGGGAAAAAAGAGTGTTTATCAGATATTAAGGCTCAATAAACTTGTATTCCTATTGTTTCAGTCACATTCTTATATATTTCCCTACTCTTTCCTTTGAATAAACAGTGTTTGACTTAGTTTTGACCAGTTATTGAAGCTCATTCCAAGGATTTCCAAGTATTTACACAGTGTTTTCCCAAATATACCAGATTTTAAATGTCTATTTTTACTACATTGAACACTGGCTTGACTATCATGGTGATTTTTTAGAGTTTTCAATACATTTATACTGTTATATCAGCTCTGTGAAGAAGAACTGATGTTTGATCAACTTCTTGCTAACTCGCCAAGCTTTTACACTGAAATATAGAATTAACCAGTATCGCACTCAGTTTTCAGCGATTTGAACACAGTTTCCCCTGGAAAATCAGTGTTTTTCAGATATTAAGGCTCAATAAACTTGTATTCCTATTGTTTCAGGCACATTCTTATATATTTCCCTGCTCTTTCCTTTGAATTCACAGTGTTTGACCTACTTTTGACCATGGATTGAAGCTCATTCACTGGATTTCCAAGTATTTACAGTGTTTTCCCAAATATACCAGACTTTAAATGTAAATTCTTACTACATTGAACACTGGCTTGACTATCATGGTGATTTCTTAGAGTTTTCAATACATTTATACTGTTATATCAGCTCTGTGAAGAAGAACTTATGATTCATCAACTTCTTGCTAAATCGCCAAGCTTTTACACTAAAATATAGAAGTAACCAGTATCGCACTCAGTTTTCTACCTTTTGAACACAGTTTCTGAGGGAAAAAAGAGTGTTTATCAGATATTAAAGCTCAATAAACTTGTATTCCTATTGTTTCAGTCACATTCTTATATATTTCCCTACTCTTTCCTTTGAATAAACAGTGTTTGACCTACATTTGACCAGGGATTGAAGCTCATTCACTGGATTTCCAAGTATTTACACAGTGTTTTCCCAAATAAACCAGACTTTACATGTAAATTCTTACTACATTGAAGACTGGCGTTACTATCATGGTGATTTCTAAGAGTTTTCCATAAATTTATACTGTTATATCAGCTCTGTGAAGAACTGATGTTTTATCATCTATATTCCTAAATTTAGAGCCCAATTACACTAAATTATAGAAGTAACCAGTATCGCACTCATTTTTCTGCGATTTGAACACAGTTTCACCTGGAAAAACAGTGTTTTTCAGATATTAAGGCTCAATAAACTTGTATTCCTATTGTTTCAGGCACTTTCCTATATATTTCCCTAGCCTTTCCTTTGAATTCACAGTGTTTGACCTACTTTTGACCAGGGATTGAAGCGCATTCACTGGATTTCCAAGTATTTACACAGTGTTTTCCCAAATATACCAGACTTTAAATGTAAATTCTTACTACACTGAACACTGGCTTGACTATCATGGTGATTTCTAAGAGTTTTCAATACATTGATACTGTTATATCAGCTCTGTGAAGAAGAAGTGATGTTTCATCAACTTCTTGCTAAATCGCCAGGCTTTTACACTGAAATATAGAATTAACCAGTATCCCTCTCAGTTTTCTGCGATTTGAACACAGTTTTCCCGTGAAAAACAGTGTTTTTCAGATATTAAGGCTCAATAAACTTGTATTCCTATTGTTTCAGGCACATTCTTATATATTACCCTGCTCTTTCCTTTGAATTCACAGTGTTTGACCTACTTTTGACCATGGATTGAAGCTCATTCACTGGATTTCCAAGAATTTACACAGTGTTCTCTCAAATATAAGAGACTTTAAATGTAAATTCTTACTACATTGAACACTGGCTTGACTATCACGGTGATTTCTAAGAGTTTCACAATACATTCATACTTTTATATCAGCTCTGTGAAGAAGAACTGATGTTTTATCATCTATATTCCTAAATTTAGAGCCCAATTACACTAAATTATAGAAGTAACCAGTATCGCACTCAGTTTTCTGCGATTTGAACACAGTTTCCCCGGGAAAAACAGTGTTTTTCAGATATTAAGGCTCAATAAACTTGTATTCCTATTGTTTCAGGCACATTCTTATATATTTCCCTGCTCTATCCTTTGAATTCACAGTGTTTGTCCTACTTTTGACCATGGATTGAAGCTCATTCACTGGATTTCCAAGTATTTACAGTGTTTTCCCAAATATACCAGACATTAAATGTAAATTCTTACTACATTGAACACTGGCTTGACTATCATGGTGATTTCTTAGAGTTTTCAATACATTTATACTGTTATATCAGCTCTGTGAAGAACTTATGATCATCAACTTCTTGCTAAATCGCCAAGCTTTTACACTGAAATATAGAAGTAACCAGTATCGCACTCAGTTTTCTGCCTTTTGAACACAGGTTCTGCGGGAAAAAAGAGTGTTTATCAGATATTAATGCTCAATAAACTTGTATTCCTATTGTTTCAGTCACATTCTTATATATTTCCCTACTCTTTCCTTTGAATAAACAGTGTTTGACTTAGTTTTGACCAGTTATTGAAGCTCATTCCAAGGATTTCCAAGTATTTATACAGCGTTTTGCCAAATATACCAGACTTTAAAGTAAATTCTTACTACATTGAAGACTGGCTTTGCTATCATGGTGATTTCTAAGAGTTTTCCATACATTTATACTGTTATATCAGCTCTGTGAAGAAGAACTGATGTTTGATCAACTTCTTGCTAAATCGCCAAGCTTTTACACTGAAATATAGAAGTAACCAGTATCGAACTCAGTTTTCTGCGACTTGAACACAGTTTCCCCTGGAAAAACAGTGTTTTTCAGATATTAAGGCTCAATAAACTTGTATTCCTATTGTTTCAGGCACATTCTTATATATTACCCTGCTCTTTGCTTTGAATTCACAGTGTTTGTCCTACTTTTGACAATGGATTGAAGCTCATTCACTGGATTTCCAAGTATTTACACATTGTTTTCTCAAATATAACAGACTTTAAATGTAAATTCTTACTACATTGAAGAGTGGCTTGACTATCACGGGGATTTCTAAGAGTTCACAATACATTCATACTTTTATATCAGCTCTGTGAAGAAGAACTGATGTTTTATCATCAATATTCCTAAATTTAGAGCCCAATTACACTAAATTATAGAAGTAACCAGTATCGCACTCAGTTTTCTGCGATTTGAACACAGTTTTCCCGTGAAAAACAGTGTTTTTCATATATTAAGGCTCAATAAACTTGTATTCCTATTGTTTCAGGCACATTCTTATATTTTTCCCTGCTCTTTCCTTTGAATTCACAGTGTTTGACCTACTTTTGACCATGGATTGAAGCTCATTCACTGGATTTCCAAGTATTTACAGTGTTTTCCCAAGTATACCAGACTTTAAATGTAAATTCTTACTACATTGAACACTGGCTTGACTATCATGGTGATTTCTTAGAGTTTTCAATACATTTATACTGTTATATCAGCTCTGTGAAGAAGAACTTATGATTCATCAACTTCTTGCTAAATCGCCAAGCTTTTACACTAAAATATAGAAGTAACCAGTATCGCACTCAGTTTTCTACCTTTTGAACACAGTTTCTGCGGGAAAAAAGAGTGTTTATCAGATATTAAAGCTCAATAAACTTGTATTCCTATTGTTTCAGTCACATTCTTATATATTTCCCTACTCTTTCCTTTGAATAAACAGTGTTTGACCTACTTTTGACCAGGGATGGAAGCTCATTCACTGGATTTCCAAGTATTTACACAGTGTTTTCCCAAATATACCAGACTTTACATGTAAATTCTTACTACATTGAAGACTGGCGTTACTATCATGGTGATTTCTAAGAGTTTTCCATAAATTTATACTGTTATATCAGCTCTGTGAAGAAGAACTGATGTTTTATCATCTATATTCCTAAATTTAGAGCCCAATTACACTAAATTATAGAAGTAACCAGTATCGCACTCATTTTTCTGCGATTTGAACACAGTTTCACCTGGAAAAACAGTGTTTTTCAGATATTAAGGCTCAATAAACTTGTATTCCTATTGTTTCAGGCACTTTCCTATATATTTCCCTAGCCTTTCCTTTGAATTCACAGTGTTTGACCTACTTTTGACCAGGGATTGAAGCTCATTCACTGGATTTCCAAGTATTTACACAGTGTTTTCCCAAATATACCAGACTTTAAATGTAAATTCTTACTACACTGAACACTGGCTTGACTATCATGGTGATTTCTAAGAGTTTTCAATACATTGATACTGTTATATCAGCTCTGTGAAGAAGAAGTGATGTTTCATCAACTTCTTGCTAAATCGCCAGGCTTTTACACTGAAATATAGAATTAACCAGTATCCCTCTCAGTTTTCTGCGATTTGAACACAGTTTTCCCGTGAAAAACAGTGTTTTTCAGATATTAAGGCTCAATAAACTTGTATTCCTATTGTTTCAGGCACATTCTTATATATTACCCTGCTCTTTCCTTTGAATTCACAGTGTTTGACCTACTTTTGACCATGGATTGAAGCTCATTCACTGGATTTCCAAGAATTTACACAGTGTTCTCTCAAATATAAGAGACTTTAAATGTAAATTCTTACTACATTGAACACTGGCTTGACTATCACGGTGATTTCTAAGAGTTTCACAATACATTCATACTTTTATATCAGCTCTGTGAAGAAGAACTGATGTTTTATCATCTATATTCCTAAATTTAGAGCCATTTACACTAAATTATAGAAGTAACCAGTATCGCACTCAGTTTTCTGCGATTTGAACACAGTTTCCCCTGGAAAAACAGTGTTTTTCAGATATTAAGGCTCAATAAACTTGTATTCCTATTGTTTCAGGCACATTCTTATATATTTCCCTGCTCTATCCTTTGAATTCACAGTGTTTGACCTACTTTTGACCATGGATTGAAGCTCATTCACTGGATTTCCAAGTATTTACACAGTGTTTTCCCAAATATACCAGACTTTAAATGTAAATTCTTACTACATTGAACACTGGATTGACTATCGTGCTGATTTCTTAGAGTTTTCAATACATTTATACTGTTATATCAGCTCTGTGAAGAAGAACTTATGATTCATCAACTTCTTGCTAAATCGCCAAGCTTTTACACTGAAATATAGAAGTAACCAGTATCGCACTCAGTTTTCTGCCTTTTGAACACAGTTTCTGCGGGAAAAAAGTGTTTATCAGATATTAAGGCTCAATAAACTTGTATTCCTATTGTTTTAGTCACATTCTTATATATTTCCCTACTCTTTCCTTTGAATAAACAGTGTTTGACCTACTTTTGACCAGGGATTGAAGCTCATTCACTGGATTTCCAAGAATTTACACAGTGTTCTCTCAAATATAAGAGACTTTAAATGTAAATTCTTACTACATTGAACACTGGCTTGACTATCACGGTGATTTCTAAGAGTTTCACAATACATTCATACTTTTATATCAGCTCTGTGAAGAAGAACTGATGTTTTATCATCTATATTCCTAAATTTAGAGCCCAATTACACTAAATTATAGAAGTAACCAGTATCGCACTCAGTTTTCTGCCATTTGAACACAGTTTCCCCTGGAAAAACAGTGTTTTTCAGATATTAAGGCTCAATAAACTTGTATTCCTATTGTTTCAGGCACATTCTTATATATTACCCTGCTCTTTCCTTTGAATTCACAGTGTTTCTCCTACTTTTGACCATGGATTGAAGCTCATTCTCTGGATTTCCAAGTTTTTACACAGTGTTTTCTCAAATATAACAGACTTTAAATGTAAATCTTACTACATTGAAGAGTGGCTTGACTATCACTGTGATTTCTAAGAGTACACAATACATTCATACTTTTATATCAGCTCTGTGAAGAAGAACTGATGTTTTATCATCTATATTCCCAAATTTAGAGCCCAATTACACTAAATTATAGAAGTAACCAGTATCGCACTCAGTTTTCTGCGATTTGAACACAGTTTTCCCGTGAAAAAGAGTGTTTTTCAGATATTAAGACTCAATAAACTTGTATTCCTACTGTTTCAGGCACATTCTTATATATTTCCCTGCTATTTCCTTTGAATTCACAGTGTTTGAACTACTTTGACCATGGATTGAAGCTCATTCACTGGATTTCCAAGTATTTACAGTGTTTTCCCAAATATACCACACTTTAAATGTAAATTCTTACTACATTGAACACTGGCTTGACTATCATGGTAATTTCTTAGATTTTTCAATACATTTATGCTGTTATATCAGCTCTGTGAAGAAGAACTTATGATTCATCAACTTCTTGCTAAATCGCCAAGCTTTTACACTGAAATATAGAAGTAACCAGTATCGCACTCAGTTTTCTGCGATTTGAACACAGTTTCTGCGGGAAAAAAGAGTGTTTATCAGATATTAAGGCTCAATAAACTTGTATTCCTATTGTTTCAGTCACATTCTTATATATTTCCCTACTCTTTCCTTTGAATAAACAGTGTTTGACTTAGTTTTGACCAGTTATTGAAGCTCATTCCAAGGATTTCCAAGTATTTACACAGTGTTTTCCCAAATATACCAGATTTTAAATGTCTATTTTTACTACATTGAACACTGGCTTGACTATCATGGTGATTTTTTAGAGTTTTCAATACATTTATACTGTTATATCAGCTCTGTGAAGAAGAACTGATGTTTGATCAACTTCTTGCTAACTCGCCAAGCTTTTACACTGAAATATAGAATTAACCAGTATCGCACTCAGTTTTCAGCGATTTGAACACAGTTTCCCCTGGAAAATCAGTGTTTTTCATATATTAAGGCTCAATAAACTTGTATTCCTATTGTTTCAGGCACATTCTTATATATTTCCCTGCTCTTTCCTTTGAATTCACAGTGTTTGACCTACTTTTGACCATGGATTGAAGCTCATTCACTGGATTTCCAAGTATTTACAGTGTTTTCCCAAGTATACCAGACTTTAAATGTAAATTCTTACTACATTGAACACTGGCTTGACTATCATGGTGATTTCTTAGAGTTTTCAATACATTTATACTGTTATATCAGCTCTGTGAAGAAGAACTTATGATTCATCAACTTCTTGCTAAATCGCCAAGCTTTTACACTAAAATATAGAAGTAACCAGTATCGCACTCAGTTTTCTACCTTTTGAACACAGTTTCTGCGGGAAAAAAGAGTGTTTATCAGATATTAAAGCTCAATAAACTTGTATTCCTATTGTTTCAGTCACATTCTTATATATTTCCCTACACTTTCCTTTGAATAAACAGTGTTTGACCTACTTTTGACCAGGGATTGAAGCTCATTCACTGGATTTCCAAGTATTTACACAGTGTTTTCCCAAATATACCAGACTTTACATGTAAATTCTTACTACATTGAAGAGTGGCTTGACTATCACGGGGATTTCTAAGAGTTCACAATACATTCATACTTTTATATCAGCTCTGTGAAGAAGAACTGATGTTTTATCATCTATATTCCTAAATTTAGAGCCCAATTACACTAAATTATAGAAGTAACCAGTATCGCAATCATTTTTCTGCGATTTGAACACAGTTTCACCTGGAAAAACAGTGTTTTTCAGATATTAAGGTTCAATAAACTTGTATTCCTATTGTTTCAGGCACTTTCCTATATATTTCCCTAGCCTTTCCTTTGAATTCACAGTGTTTGACCTACTTTTGACCAGGGATTGAAGCTCATTCACTGGATTTCCAAGTATTTACACAGTGTTTTCCCAAATATACCAGACTTTAAATGTAAATTCTTACTACACTGAACACTGGCTTGACTATCATGGTGATTTCTAAGAGTTTTCAATACATTGATACTGTTATATCAGCTCTGTGAAGAAGAAGTGATGTTTCATCAACTTCTTGCTAAATCGCCAGGCTTTTACACTGAAATATAGAATTAACCAGTATCCCTCTCAGTTTTCTGCGATTTGAACACAGTTTTCCCGTGAAAAACAGTGTTTTTCAGATATTAAGGCTCAATAAACTTGTATTCCTATTGTTTCAGGCACATTCTTATATATTACCCTGCTCTTTCCTTTGAATTCACAGTGTTTGACCTACTTTTGACCATGGATTGAAGCTCATTCACTGGATTTCCAAGAATTTACACAGTGTTCTCTCAAATATAAGAGACTTTAAATGTAAATTCTTACTACATTGAACACTGGCTTGACTATCACGGTGATTTCTAAGAGTTTCACAATACATTCATACTTTTATATCAGCTCTGTGAAGAAGAACTGATGTTTTATCATCTATATTCCTAAATTTAGAGCCATTTACACTAAATTATAGAAGTAACCAGTATCGCACTCAGTTTTCTGCGATTTGAACACAGTTTCCCCTGGAAAAACAGTGTTTTTCAGATATTAAGGCTCAATAAACTTGTATTCCTATTGTTTCAGGCACATTCTTATATATTTCCCTGCTCTATCCTTTGAATTCACAGTGTTTGACCTACTTTTGACCATGGATTGAAGCTCATTCACTGGATTTCCAAGTATTTACACAGTGTTTTCCCAAATATACCAGACTTTAAATGTAAATTCTTACTACATTGAACACTGGATTGACTATCGTGCTGATTTCTTAGAGTTTTCAATACATTTATACTGTTATATCAGCTCTGTGAAGAAGAACTTATGATTCATCAACTTCTTGCTAAATCGCCAAGCTTTTACACTGAAATATAGAAGTAACCAGTATCGCACTCAGTTTTCTGCCTTTTGAACACAGTTTCTGCGGGAAAAAAGAGTGTTTATCAGATATTAAGGCTCAATAAACTTGTATTCCTATTGTTTTAGTCACATTCTTATATATTTCCCTACTCTTTCCTTTGAATAAACAGTGTTTGACCTACTTTTGACCAGGGATTGAAGCTCATTCACTGGATTTCCAAGAATTTACACAGTGTTCTCTCAAATATAAGAGACTTTAAATGTAAATTCTTACTACATTGAACACTGGCTTGACTATCACGGTGATTTCTAAGAGTTTCACAATACATTCATACTTTTATATCAGCTCTGTGAAGAAGAACTGATGTTTTATCATCTATATTCCTAAATTTAGAGCCCAATTACACTAAATTATAGAAGTAACCAGTATCGCACTCAGTTTTCTGCCATTTGAACACAGTTTCCCCTGGAAAAACAGTGTTTTTCAGATATTAAGGCTCAATAAACTTGTATTCCTATTGTTTCAGGCACATTCTTATATATTACCCTGCTCTTTCCTTTGAATTCACAGTGTTTCTCCTACTTTTGACCATGGATTGAAGCTCATTCTCTGGATTTCCAAGTTTTTACACAGTGTTTTCTCAAATATAACAGACTTTAAATATAAATCTTACTACATTGAAGAGTGGTTTGACTATCACTGTGATTTCTAAGAGTACACAATACATTCATACTTTTATATCAGCTCTGTGAAGAAGAACTGATGTTTTATCATCTATATTCCCAAATTTAGAGCCCAATTACACTAAATTATAGAAGTAACCAGTATCGCACTCAGTTTTCTGCGATTTGAACACAGTTTTCCCGTGAAAAAGAGTGTTTTTCAGATATTAAGACTCAATAAACTTGTATTCCTACTGTTTCAGGCACATTCTTATATATTTCCCTGCTATTTCCTTTGAATTCACAGTGTTTGAACTACTTTGACCATGGATTGAAGCTCATTCACTGGATTTCCAAGTATTTACAGTGTTTTCCCAAATATACCACACTTTAAATGTAAATTCTTACTACATTGAACACTGGCTTGACTATCATGGTAATTTCTTAGAGTTTTCAATACATTTATGCTGTTATATCAGCTCTGTGAAGAAGAACTTATGATTCATCAACTTCTTGCTAAATCGCCAAGCTTTTACACTGAAATATAGAAGTAACCAGTATCGCACTCAGTTTTCTGCGATTTGAACACAGTTTCTGCGGGAAAAAAGAGTGTTTATCAGATATTAAGGCTCAATAAACTTGTATTCCTATTGTTTCAGTCACATTCTTATATATTTCCCTACTCTTTCCTTTGAATAAACAGTGTTTGACTTAGTTTTGACCAGTTATTGAAGCTCATTCCAAGGATTTCCAAGTATTTACACAGTGTTTTCCCAAATATACCAGATTTTAAATGTCTATTTTTACTACATTGAACACTGGCTTGACTATCATGGTGATTTTTTAGAGTTTTCAATACATTTATACTGTTATATCAGCTCTGTGAAGAAGAACTGATGTTTGATCAACTTCTTGCTAACTCGCCAAGCTTTTACACTGAAATATAGAATTAACCAGTATCGCACTCAGTTTTCAGCGATTTGAACACAGTTTCCCCTGGAAAATCAGTGTTTTTCAGATATTAAGGCTCAATAAACTTGTATTCCTATTGTTTCAGGCACATTCTTATATATTTCCCTGCTCTTTCCTTTGAATTCACAGTGTTTGACCTACTTTTGACCATGGATTGAAGCTCATTCACTGGATTTCCAAGTATTTACAGTGTTTTCCCAAATATACCAGACTTTAAATGTAAATTCTTACTACATTGAACACTGGCTTGACTATCATGGTGATTTCTTAGAGTTTTCAATACATTTATACTGTTATATCAGCTCTGTGAAGAAGAACTTATGATTCATCAACTTCTTGCTAAATCGCCAAGCTTTTACACTAAAATATAGAAGTAACCAGTATCGCACTCAGTTTTCTACCTTTTGAACACAGTTTCTGCGGGAAAAAAGAGTGTTTATCAGATATTAAAGCTCAATAAACTTGTATTCCTATTGTTTCAGTCACATTCTTATATATTTCCCTACTCTTTCCTTTGAATAAACAGTGTTTGACCTACATTTGACCAGGGATTGAAGCTCATTCACTGGATTTCCAAGTATTTACACAGTGTTTTCCCAAATATACCAGACTTTACATGTAAATTCTTACTACATTGAAGACTGGCGTTACTATCATGGTGATTTCTAAGAGTTTTCCATAAATTTATACTGTTATATCAGCTCTGTGAAGAAGAACTGATGTTTTATCATCTATATTCCTAAATTTAGAGCCCAATTACACTAAATTATAGAAGTAACCAGTATGGAACTCATTTTTCTGCGATTTGAACACAGTTTCACCTGGAAAAACAGTGTTTTTCAGATATTAAGGCTCAATAAACTTGTATTCCTATTGTTTCAGGCACTTTCCTATATATTTCCCTAGCCTTTCCTTTGAATTCACAGTGTTTGACCTACTTTTGACCAGGGATTGAAGCTCATTCACTGGATTTCCAAGTATTTACACAGTGTTTTCCCAAATATACCAGACTTTAAATGTAAATTCTTACTACACTGAACACTGGCTTGACTATCATGGTGATTTCTAAGAGTTTTCAATACATTGATACTGTTATATCAGCTCTGTGAAGAAGAAGTGATGTTTCATCAACTTCTTGCTAAATCGCCAGGCTTTTACACTGAAATATAGAATTAACCAGTATCCCTCTCAGTTTTCTGCGATTTGAACACAGTTTTCCCGTGAAAAACAGTGTTTTTCAGATATTAAGGCTCAATAAACTTGTATTCCTATTGTTTCAGGCACATTCTTATATATTACCCTGCTCTTTCCTTTGAATTCACAGTGTTTGACCTACTTTTGACCATGGATTGAAGCTCATTCACTGGATTTCCAAGAATTTACACAGTGTTCTCTCAAATATAAGAGACTTTAAATGTAAATTCTTACTACATTGAACACTGGCTTGACTATCACGGTGATTTCTAAGAGTTTCACAATACATTCATACTTTTATATCAGCTCTGTGAAGAAGAACTGATGTTTTATCATCTATATTCCTAAATTTAGAGCCATTTACACTAAATTATAGAAGTAACCAGTATCGCACTCAGTTTTCTGCGATTTGAACACAGTTTCCCCTGGAAAAACAGTGTTTTTCAGATATTAAGGCTCAATAAACTTGTATTCCTATTGTTTCAGGCACATTCTTATATATTTCCCTGCTCTATCCTTTGAATTCACAGTGTTTGACCTACTTTTGACCATGGATTGAAGCTCATTCACTGGATTTCCAAGTATTTACACAGTGTTTTCCCAAATATACCAGACTTTAAATGTAAATTCTTACTACATTGAACACTGGATTGACTATCGTGCTGATTTCTTAGAATTTTTCAATACATTTATACTGTTATATCAGCTCTGTGAAGAAGAACTTATGATTCATCAACTTCTTGCTAAATCGCCAAGCTTTTACACTGAAATATAGAAGTAACCAGTATCGCACTCAGTTTTCTGCCTTTTGAACACAGTTTCTGCGGGAAAAAAGAGTGTTTATCAGATATTAAGGCTCAATAAACTTGTATTCCTATTGTTTTAGTCACATTCTTATATATTTCCCTACTCTTTCCTTTGAATAAACAGTGTTTGACCTACTTTTGACCAGGGATTGAAGCTCATTCACTGGATTTCCAAGAATTTACACAGTGTTCTCTCAAATATAAGAGACTTTAAATGTAAATTCTTACTACATTGAACACTGGCTTGACTATCACGGTGATTTCTAAGAGTTTCACAATACATTCATACTTTTATATCAGCTCTGTGAAGAAGAACTGATGTTTTATCATCTATATTCCTAAATTTAGAGCCCAATTACACTAAATTATAGAAGTAACCAGTATCGCACTCAGTTTTCTGCCATTTGAACACAGTTTCCCCTGGAAAAACAGTGTTTTTCAGATATTAAGGCTCAATAAACTTGTATTCCTATTGTTTCAGGCACATTCTTATATATTACCCTGCTCTTTCCTTTGAATTCACAGTGTTTCTCCTACTTTTGACCATGGATTGAAGCTCATTCTCTGGATTTCCAAGTTTTTACACAGTGTTTTCTCAAATATAACAGACTTTAAATATAAATCTTACTACATTGAAGAGTGGCTTGACTATCACTGTGATTTCTAAGAGTACACAATACATTCATACTTTTATATCAGCTCTGTGAAGAAGAACTGATGTTTTATCATCTATATTCCCAAATTTAGAGCCCAATTACACTAAATTATAGAAGTAACCAGTATCGCACTCAGTTTTCTGCGATTTGAACACAGTTTTCCCGTGAAAAAGAGTGTTTTTCAGATATTAAGACTCAATAAACTTGTATTCCTACTGTTTCAGGCACATTCTTATATATTTCCCTGCTATTTCCTTTGAATTCACAGTGTTTGAACTACTTTGACCATGGATTGAAGCTCATTCACTGGATTTCCAAGTATTTACAGTATTTTCCCAAATATACCACACTTTAAATGTAAATTCTTACTACATTGAACACTGGCTTGACTATCATGGTAATTTCTTAGAGTTTTCAATACATTTATGCTGTTATATCAGCTCTGTGAAGAAGAACTTATGATTCATCAACTTCTTGCTAAATCGCCAAGCTTTTACACTGAAATATAGAAGTAACCAGTATCGCACTCAGTTTTCTGCGATTTGAACACAGTTTCTGCGGGAAAAAAGAGTGCTTATCAGATATTAAGGCTCAATAAACTTGTATTCCTATTGTTTCAGTCACATTCTTATATATTTCCCTACTCTTTCCTTTGAATAAAGAGTGTTTCACTTAGTTTTGACCAGTTATTGAAGCTCATTCCAAGGATTTCCAAGTATTTACACAGTGTTTTCCCAAATATACCAGATTTTAAATGTCTATTTTTACTACATTGAACACTGGCTTGACTATCATGGTGATTTTTTAGAGTTTTCAATACATTTATACTGTTATATCAGCTCTGTGAAGAAGAACTGATGTTTGATCAACTTCTTGCTAACTCGCCAAGCTTTTACACTGAAATATAGAATTAACCAGTATCGCACTCAGTTTTCAGCGATTTGAACACAGTTTCCCCTGGAAAATCAGTGTTTTTCAGATATTAAGGCTCAATAAACTTGTATTCCTATTGTTTCAGGCACATTCTTATATATTTCCCTGCTCTTTCCTTTGAATTCACAGTGTTTGACCTACTTTTGACCATGGATTGAAGCTCATTCACTGGATTTCCAAGTATTTACAGTGTTTTCCCAAATATACCAGACTTTAAATGTAAATTCTTACTACATTGAACACTGGCTTGACTATCATGGTGATTTCTTAGAGTTTTCAATACATTTATACTGTTATATCAGCTCTGTGAAGAAGAACTTATGATTCATCAACTTCTTGCTAAATCGCCAAGCTTTTACACTGAAATATAGAAGTAACCAGTATCGCACTCAGTTTTCTGCGATTTGAACACAGTTTCTGCGGGAAAAAAGAGTGTTTATCAGATATTAAGGCTCAATAAACTTGTATTCCTATTGTTTCAGTCACATTCTTATATATTTCCCTACTCTTTCCTTTGAATAAACAGTGTTTGACTTAGTTTTGACCAGTTATTGAAGCTCATTCCAAGGATTTCCAAGTATTTACACAGTGTTTTCCCAAATATACCAGATTTTAAATGTCTATTTTTACTACATTGAACACTGGCTTGACTATCATGGTGATTTTTTAGAGTTTTCAATACATTTATACTGTTATATCAGCTCTGTGAAGAAGAACTGATGTTTGATCAACTTCTTGCTAACTCGCCAAGCTTTTACACTGAAATATAGAATTAACCAGTATCGCACTCAGTTTTCAGCGATTTGAACACAGTTTCCCCTGGAAAATCAGTGTTTTTCAGATATTAAGGCTCAATAAACTTGTATTCCTATTGTTTCAGGCACATTCTTATATATTTCCCTGCTCTTTCCTTTGAATTCACAGTGTTTGACCTACTTTTGACCATGGATTGAAGCTCATTCACTGGATTTCCAAGTATTTACAGTGTTTTCCCAAATATACCAGACTTTAAATGTAAATTCTTACTACATTGAACACTGGCTTGACTATCATGGTGATTTCTTAGAGTTTTCAATACATTTATACTGTTATATCAGCTCTGTGAAGAAGAACTTATGATTCATCAACTTCTTGCTAAATCGCCAAGCTTTTACACTGAAATATAGAAGTAACCAGTATCGCACTCAGTTTTCTACCTTTTGAACACAGTTTCTGCGGGAAAAAAGAGTGTTTATCAGATATTAAAGCTCAATAAACTTGTATTCCTATTGTTTCAGTCACATTCTTATATATTTCCCTACTCTTTCCTTTGAATAAACAGTGTTTGACCTACATTTGACCAGGGATTGAAGCTCATTCACTGGATTTCCAAGTATTTACACAGTGTTTTCCCAAATATACCAGACTTTACATGTAAATTCTTACTACATTGAAGACTGGCGTTACTATCATGGTGATTTCTAAGAGTTTTCCATAAATTTATACTGTTATATCAGCTCTGTGAAGAAGAACTGATGTTTTATCATCTATATTCCTAAATTTAGAGCCCAATTACACTAAATTATAGAAGTAACCAGTATGGAACTCATTTTTCTGCGATTTGAACACAGTTTCACCTGGAAAAACAGTGTTTTTCAGATATTAAGGCTCAATAAACTTGTATTCCTATTGTTTCAGGCACTTTCCTATATATTTCCCTAGCCTTTCCTTTGAATTCACAGTGTTTGACCTACTTTTGACCAGGGATTGAAGCTCATTCACTGGATTTCCAAGTATTTACACAGTGTTTTCCCAAATATACCAGACTTTAAATGTAAATTCTTACTACACTGAACACTGGCTTGACTATCATGGTGATTTCTAAGAGTTTTCAATACATTGATACTGTTATATCAGCTCTGTGAAGAAGAAGTGATGTTTCATCAACTTCTTGCTAAATCGCCAGGCTTTTACACTGAAATATAGAATTAACCAGTATCCCTCTCAGTTTTCTGCGATTTGAACACAGTTTTCCCGTGAAAAACAGTGTTTTTCAGATATTAAGGCTCAATAAACTTGTATTCCTATTGTTTCAGGCACATTCTTATATATTACCCTGCTCTTTCCTTTGAATTCACAGTGTATGACCTACTTTTGACCATGGATTGAAGCTCATTCACTGGATTTCCAAGAATTTACACAGTGTTCTCTCAAATATAAGAGACTTTAAATGTAAATTCTTACTACATTGAACACTGGCTTGACTATCACGGTGATTTCTAAGAGTTTCACAATACATTCATACTTTCATATCAGCTCTGTGAAGAAGAACTGATGTTTTATCATCTATATTCCTAAATTTAGAGCCATTTACACTAAATTATAGAAGTAACCAGTATCGCACTCAGTTTTCTGCGATTTGAACACAGTTTCCCCTGGAAAAACAGTGTTTTTCAGATATTAAGGCTCAATAAACTTGTATTCCTATTGTTTCAGGCACATTCTTATATATTTCCCTGCTCTATCCTTTGAATTCACAGTGTTTGACCTACTTTTGACCATGGATTGAAGCTCATTCACTGGATTTCCAAGTATTTACACAGTGTTTTCCCAAATATACCAGACTTTAAATGTAAATTCTTACTACATTGAACACTGGATTGACTATCGTGCTGATTTCTTAGAATTTTTCAATACATTTATACTGTTATATCAGCTCTGTGAAGAAGAACTTATGATTCATCAACTTCTTGCTAAATCGCCAAGCTTTTACACTGAAATATAGAAGTAACCAGTATCGCACTCAGTTTTCTGCCTTTTGAACACAGTTTCTGCGGGAAAAAAGAGTGTTTATCAGATATTAAGGCTCAATAAACTTGTATTCCTATTGTTTTAGTCACATTCTTATATATTTCCCTACTCTTTCCTTTGAATAAACAGTGTTTGACCTACTTTTGACCAGGGATTGAAGCTCATTCACTGGATTTCCAAGAATTTACACAGTGTTCTCTCAAATATAAGAGACTTTAAATGTAAATTCTTACTACATTGAACACTGGCTTGACTATCACGGTGATTTCTAAGAGTTTCACAATACATTCATACTTTTATATCAGCTCTGTGAAGAAGAACTGATGTTTTATCATCTATATTCCTAAATTTAGAGCCCAATTACACTAAATTATAGAAGTAACCAGTATCGCACTCAGTTTTCTGCCATTTGAACACAGTTTCCCCTGGAAAAACAGTGTTTTTCAGATATTAAGGCTCAATAAACTTGTATTCCTATTGTTTCAGGCACATTCTTATATATTACCCTGCTCTTTCCTTTGAATTCACAGTGTTTCTCCTACTTTTGACCATGGATTGAAGCTCATTCTCTGGATTTCCAAGTTTTTACACAGTGTTTTCTCAAATATAACAGACTTTAAATATAAATCTTACTACATTGAAGAGTGGCTTGACTATCACTGTGATTTCTAAGAGTACACAATACATTCATACTTTTATATCAGCTCTGTGAAGAAGAACTGATGTTTTATCATCTATATTCCCAAATTTAGAGCCCAATTACACTAAATTATAGAAGTAACCAGTATCGCACTCAGTTTTCTGCGATTTGAACACAGTTTTCCCGTGAAAAAGAGTGTTTTTCAGATATTAAGACTCAATAAACTTGTATTCCTACTGTTTCAGGCACATTCTTATATATTTCCCTGCTATTTCCTTTGAATTCACAGTGTTTGAACTACTTTGACCATGGATTGAAGCTCATTCACTGGATTTCCAAGTATTTACAGTATTTTCCCAAATATACCACACTTTAAATGTAAATTCTTACTACATTGAACACTGGCTTGACTATCATGGTAATTTCTTAGAGTTTTCAATACATTTATGCTGTTATATCAGCTCTGTGAAGAAGAACTTATGATTCATCAACTTCTTGCTAAATCGCCAAGCTTTTACACTGAAATATAGAAGTAACCAGTATCGCACTCAGTTTTCTGCGATTTGAACACAGTTTCTGCGGGAAAAAAGAGTGTTTATCAGATATTAAGGCTCAATAAACTTGTATTCCTATTGTTTCAGTCACATTCTTATATATTTCCCTACTCTTTCCTTTGAATAAAGAGTGTTTGACTTAGTTTTGACCAGTTATTGAAGCTCATTCCAAGGATTTCCAAGTATTTACACAGTGTTTTCCCAAATATACCAGATTTTAAATGTCTATTTTTACTACATTGAACACTGGCTTGACTATCATGGTGATTTTTTAGAGTTTTCAATACATTTATACTGTTATATCAGCTCTGTGAAGAAGAACTGATGTTTGATCAACTTCTTGCTAACTCGCCAAGCTTTTACACTGAAATATAGAATTAACCAGTATCGCACTCAGTTTTCAGCGATTTGAACAGTTTCCCCTGGAAAATCAGTGTTTTTCAGATATTAAGGCTCAATAAACTTGTATTCCTATTGTTTCAGGCACATTCTTATATATTTCCCTGCTCTATCCTTTGAATTCACAGTGTTTGACCTACTTTTGACCATGGATTGAAGCTCATTCACTGGATTTCCAAGTATTTACACAGTGTTTTCCCAAATATACCAGACTTTAAATGTAAATTCTTACTACATTGAACACTGGATTGACTATCGTGCTGATTTCTTAGAGTTTTCAATACATTTATACTGTTATATCAGCTCTGTGAAGAAGAACTTATGATTCATCAACTTCTTGCTAAATCGCCAAGCTTTTACACTGAAATATAGAAGTAACCAGTATCGCACTCAGTTTTCTGCCTTTTGAACACAGTTTCTGCGGGAAAAAAGAGTGTTTATCAGATATTAAGGCTCAATAAACTTGTATTCCTATTGTTTTAGTCACATTCTTATATATTTCCCTACTCTTTCCTTTGAATAAACAGTGTTTGACCTACTTTTGACCAGGGATTGAAGCTCATTCACTGGATTTCCAAGAATTTACACAGTGTTCTCTCAAATATAAGAGACTTTAAATGTAAATTCTTACTACATTGAACACTGGCTTGACTATCACGGTGATTTCTAAGAGTTTCACAATACATTCATACTTTTATATCAGCTCTGTGAAGAAGAACTGATGTTTTATCATCTATATTCCTAAATTTAGAGCCCAATTACACTAAATTATAGAAGTAACCAGTATCGCACTCAGTTTTCTGCCATTTGAACACAGTTTCCCCTGGAAAAACAGTGTTTTTCAGATATTAAGGCTCAATAAACTTGTATTCCTATTGTTTCAGGCACATTCTTATATATTACCCTGCTCTTTCCTTTGAATTCACAGTGTTTCTCCTACTTTTGACCATGGATTGAAGCTCATTCTCTGGATTTCCAAGTTTTTACACAGTGTTTTCTCAAATATAACAGACTTTAAATATAAATCTTACTACATTGAAGAGTGGTTTGACTATCACTGTGATTTCTAAGAGTACACAATACATTCATACTTTTATATCAGCTCTGTGAAGAAGAACTGATGTTTTATCATCTATATTCCCAAATTTAGAGCCCAATTACACTAAATTATAGAAGTAACCAGTATCGCACTCAGTTTTCTGCGATTTGAACACAGTTTTCCCGTGAAAAAGAGTGTTTTTCAGATATTAAGACTCAATAAACTTGTATTCCTACTGTTTCAGGCACATTCTTATATATTTCCCTGCTATTTCCTTTGAATTCACAGTGTTTGAACTACTTTGACCATGGATTGAAGCTCATTCACTGGATTTCCAAGTATTTACAGTGTTTTCCCAAATATACCACACTTTAAATGTAAATTCTTACTACATTGAACACTGGCTTGACTATCATGGTAATTTCTTAGAGTTTTCAATACATTTATGCTGTTATATCAGCTCTGTGAAGAAGAACTTATGATTCATCAACTTCTTGCTAAATCGCCAAGCTTTTACACTGAAATATAGAAGTAACCAGTATCGCACTCAGTTTTCTGCGATTTGAACACAGTTTCTGCGGGAAAAAAGAGTGTTTATCAGATATTAAGGCTCAATAAACTTGTATTCCTATTGTTTCAGTCACATTCTTATATATTTCCCTACTCTTTCCTTTGAATAAACAGTGTTTGACCTACATTTGACCAGGGATTGAAGCTCATTCACTGGATTTCCAAGTATTTACACAGTGTTTTCCCAAATATACCAGACTTTACATGTAAATTCTTACTACATTGAAGACTGGCGTTACTATCATGGTGATTTCTAAGAGTTTTCCATAAATTTATACTGTTATATCAGCTCTGTGAAGAAGAACTGATGTTTTATCATCTATATTCCTAAATTTAGAGCCCAATTACACTAAATTATAGAAGTAACCAGTATGGAACTCATTTTTCTGCGATTTGAACACAGTTTCACCTGGAAAAACAGTGTTTTTCAGATATTAAGGCTCAATAAACTTGTATTCCTATTGTTTCAGGCACTTTCCTATATATTTCCCTAGCCTTTCCTTTGAATTCACAGTGTTTGACCTACTTTTGACCAGGGATTGAAGCTCATTCACTGGATTTCCAAGTATTTACACAGTGTTTTCCCAAATATACCAGACTTTAAATGTAAATTCTTACTACACTGAACACTGGCTTGACTATCATGGTGATTTCTAAGAGTTTTCAATACATTGATACTGTTATATCAGCTCTGTGAAGAAGAAGTGATGTTTCATCAACTTCTTGCTAAATCGCCAGGCTTTTACACTGAAATATAGAATTAACCAGTATCCCTCTCAGTTTTCTGCGATTTGAACACAGTTTTCCCGTGAAAAACAGTGTTTTTCAGATATTAAGGCTCAATAAACTTGTATTCCTATTGTTTCAGGCACATTCTTATATATTACCCTGCTCTTTCCTTTGAATTCACAGTGTATGACCTACTTTTGACCATGGATTGAAGCTCATTCACTGGATTTCCAAGAATTTACACAGTGTTCTCTCAAATATAAGAGACTTTAAATGTAAATTCTTACTACATTGAACACTGGCTTGACTATCACGGTGATTTCTAAGAGTTTCACAATACATTCATACTTTCATATCAGCTCTGTGAAGAAGAACTGATGTTTTATCATCTATATTCCTAAATTTAGAGCCATTTACACTAAATTATAGAAGTAACCAGTATCGCACTCAGTTTTCTGCGATTTGAACACAGTTTCCCCTGGAAAAACAGTGTTTTTCAGATATTAAGGCTCAATAAACTTGTATTCCTATTGTTTCAGGCACATTCTTATATATTTCCCTGCTCTATCCTTTGAATTCACAGTGTTTGACCTACTTTTGACCATGGATTGAAGCTCATTCACTGGATTTCCAAGTATTTACACAGTGTTTTCCCAAATATACCAGACTTTAAATGTAAATTCTTACTACATTGAACACTGGATTGACTATCGTGCTGATTTCTTAGAATTTTTCAATACATTTATACTGTTATATCAGCTCTGTGAAGAAGAACTTATGATTCATCAACTTCTTGCTAAATCGCCAAGCTTTTACACTGAAATATAGAAGTAACCAGTATCGCACTCAGTTTTCTGCCTTTTGAACACAGTTTCTGCGGGAAAAAAGAGTGTTTATCAGATATTAAGGCTCAATAAACTTGTATTCCTATTGTTTTAGTCACATTCTTATATATTTCCCTACTCTTTCCTTTGAATAAACAGTGTTTGACCTACTTTTGACCAGGGATTGAAGCTCATTCACTGGATTTCCAAGAATTTACACAGTGTTCTCTCAAATATAAGAGACTTTAAATGTAAATTCTTACTACATTGAACACTGGCTTGACTATCACGGTGATTTCTAAGAGTTTCACAATACATTCATACTTTTATATCAGCTCTGTGAAGAAGAACTGATGTTTTATCATCTATATTCCTAAATTTAGAGCCCAATTACACTAAATTATAGAAGTAACCAGTATCGCACTCAGTTTTCTGCCATTTGAACACAGTTTCCCCTGGAAAAACAGTGTTTTTCAGATATTAAGGCTCAATAAACTTGTATTCCTATTGTTTCAGGCACATTCTTATATATTACCCTGCTCTTTCCTTTGAATTCACAGTGTTTCTCCTACTTTTGACCATGGATTGAAGCTCATTCTCTGGATTTCCAAGTTTTTACACAGTGTTTTCTCAAATATAACAGACTTTAAATATAAATCTTACTACATTGAAGAGTGGCTTGACTATCACTGTGATTTCTAAGAGTACACAATACATTCATACTTTTATATCAGCTCTGTGAAGAAGAACTGATGTTTTATCATCTATATTCCCAAATTTAGAGCCCAATTACACTAAATTATAGAAGTAACCAGTATCGCACTCAGTTTTCTGCGATTTGAACACAGTTTTCCCGTGAAAAAGAGTGTTTTTCAGATATTAAGACTCAATAAACTTGTATTCCTACTGTTTCAGGCACATTCTTATATATTTCCCTGCTATTTCCTTTGAATTCACAGTGTTTGAACTACTTTGACCATGGATTGAAGCTCATTCACTGGATTTCCAAGTATTTACAGTATTTTCCCAAATATACCACACTTTAAATGTAAATTCTTACTACATTGAACACTGGCTTGACTATCATGGTAATTTCTTAGAGTTTTCAATACATTTATGCTGTTATATCAGCTCTGTGAAGAAGAACTTATGATTCATCAACTTCTTGCTAAATCGCCAAGCTTTTACACTGAAATATAGAAGTAACCAGTATCGCACTCAGTTTTCTGCGATTTGAACACAGTTTCTGCGGGAAAAAAGAGTGTTTATCAGATATTAAGGCTCAATAAACTTGTATTCCTATTGTTTCAGTCACATTCTTATATATTTCCCTACTCTTTCCTTTGAATAAAGAGTGTTTGACTTAGTTTTGACCAGTTATTGAAGCTCATTCCAAGGATTTCCAAGTATTTACACAGTGTTTTCCCAAATATACCAGATTTTAAATGTCTATTTTTACTACATTGAACACTGGCTTGACTATCATGGTGATTTTTTAGAGTTTTCAATACATTTATACTGTTATATCAGCTCTGTGAAGAAGAACTGATGTTTGATCAACTTCTTGCTAACTCGCCAAGCTTTTACACTGAAATATAGAATTAACCAGTATCGCACTCAGTTTTCAGCGATTTGAACAGTTTCCCCTGGAAAATCAGTGTTTTTCAGATATTAAGGCTCAATAAACTTGTATTCCTATTGTTTCAGGCACATTCTTATATATTTCCCTGCTCTATCCTTTGAATTCACAGTGTTTGACCTACTTTTGACCATGGATTGAAGCTCATTCACTGGATTTCCAAGTATTTACACAGTGTTTTCCCAAATATACCAGACTTTAAATGTAAATTCTTACTACATTGAACACTGGATTGACTATCGTGCTGATTTCTTAGAGTTTTCAATACATTTATACTGTTATATCAGCTCTGTGAAGAAGAACTTATGATTCATCAACTTCTTGCTAAATCGCCAAGCTTTTACACTGAAATATAGAAGTAACCAGTATCGCACTCAGTTTTCTGCCTTTTGAACACAGTTTCTGCGGGAAAAAAGAGTGTTTATCAGATATTAAGGCTCAATAAACTTGTATTCCTATTGTTTTAGTCACATTCTTATATATTTCCCTACTCTTTCCTTTGAATAAACAGTGTTTGACCTACTTTTGACCAGGGATTGAAGCTCATTCACTGGATTTCCAAGAATTTACACAGTGTTCTCTCAAATATAAGAGACTTTAAATGTAAATTCTTACTACATTGAACACTGGCTTGACTATCACGGTGATTTCTAAGAGTTTCACAATACATTCATACTTTTATATCAGCTCTGTGAAGAAGAACTGATGTTTTATCATCTATATTCCTAAATTTAGAGCCCAATTACACTAAATTATAGAAGTAACCAGTATCGCACTCAGTTTTCTGCCATTTGAACACAGTTTCCCCTGGAAAAACAGTGTTTTTCAGATATTAAGGCTCAATAAACTTGTATTCCTATTGTTTCAGGCACATTCTTATATATTACCCTGCTCTTTCCTTTGAATTCACAGTGTTTCTCCTACTTTTGACCATGGATTGAAGCTCATTCTCTGGATTTCCAAGTTTTTACACAGTGTTTTCTCAAATATAACAGACTTTAAATATAAATCTTACTACATTGAAGAGTGGTTTGACTATCACTGTGATTTCTAAGAGTACACAATACATTCATACTTTTATATCAGCTCTGTGAAGAAGAACTGATGTTTTATCATCTATATTCCCAAATTTAGAGCCCAATTACACTAAATTATAGAAGTAACCAGTATCGCACTCAGTTTTCTGCGATTTGAACACAGTTTTCCCGTGAAAAAGAGTGTTTTTCAGATATTAAGACTCAATAAACTTGTATTCCTACTGTTTCAGGCACATTCTTATATATTTCCCTGCTATTTCCTTTGAATTCACAGTGTTTGAACTACTTTGACCATGGATTGAAGCTCATTCACTGGATTTCCAAGTATTTACAGTGTTTTCCCAAATATACCACACTTTAAATGTAAATTCTTACTACATTGAACACTGGCTTGACTATCATGGTAATTTCTTAGAGTTTTCAATACATTTATGCTGTTATATCAGCTCTGTGAAGAAGAACTTATGATTCATCAACTTCTTGCTAAATCGCCAAGCTTTTACACTGAAATATAGAAGTAACCAGTATCGCACTCAGTTTTCTGCGATTTGAACACAGTTTCTGCGGGAAAAAAGAGTGTTTATCAGATATTAAGGCTCAATAAACTTGTATTCCTATTGTTTCAGTCACATTCTTATATATTTCCCTACTCTTTCCTTTGAATAAACAGTGTTTGACCTACATTTGACCAGGGATTGAAGCTCATTCACTGGATTTCCAAGTATTTACACAGTGTTTTCCCAAATATACCAGACTTTACATGTAAATTCTTACTACATTGAAGACTGGCGTTACTATCATGGTGATTTCTAAGAGTTTTCCATAAATTTATACTGTTATATCAGCTCTGTGAAGAAGAACTGATGTTTTATCATCTATATTCCTAAATTTAGAGCCCAATTACACTAAATTATAGAAGTAACCAGTATGGAACTCATTTTTCTGCGATTTGAACACAGTTTCACCTGGAAAAACAGTGTTTTTCAGATATTAAGGCTCAATAAACTTGTATTCCTATTGTTTCAGGCACTTTCCTATATATTTCCCTAGCCTTTCCTTTGAATTCACAGTGTTTGACCTACTTTTGACCAGGGATTGAAGCTCATTCACTGGATTTCCAAGTATTTACACAGTGTTTTCCCAAATATACCAGACTTTAAATGTAAATTCTTACTACACTGAACACTGGCTTGACTATCATGGTGATTTCTAAGAGTTTTCAATACATTGATACTGTTATATCAGCTCTGTGAAGAAGAAGTGATGTTTCATCAACTTCTTGCTAAATCGCCAGGCTTTTACACTGAAATATAGAATTAACCAGTATCCCTCTCAGTTTTCTGCGATTTGAACACAGTTTTCCCGTGAAAAACAGTGTTTTTCAGATATTAAGGCTCAATAAACTTGTATTCCTATTGTTTCAGGCACATTCTTATATATTACCCTGCTCTTTCCTTTGAATTCACAGTGTATGACCTACTTTTGACCATGGATTGAAGCTCATTCACTGGATTTCCAAGAATTTACACAGTGTTCTCTCAAATATAAGAGACTTTAAATGTAAATTCTTACTACATTGAACACTGGCTTGACTATCACGGTGATTTCTAAGAGTTTCACAATACATTCATACTTTCATATCAGCTCTGTGAAGAAGAACTGATGTTTTATCATCTATATTCCTAAATTTAGAGCCATTTACACTAAATTATAGAAGTAACCAGTATCGCACTCAGTTTTCTGCGATTTGAACACAGTTTCCCCTGGAAAAACAGTGTTTTTCAGATATTAAGGCTCAATAAACTTGTATTCCTATTGTTTCAGGCACATTCTTATATATTTCCCTGCTCTATCCTTTGAATTCACAGTGTTTGACCTACTTTTGACCATGGATTGAAGCTCATTCACTGGATTTCCAAGTATTTACACAGTGTTTTCCCAAATATACCAGACTTTAAATGTAAATTCTTACTACATTGAACACTGGATTGACTATCGTGCTGATTTCTTAGAATTTTTCAATACATTTATACTGTTATATCAGCTCTGTGAAGAAGAACTTATGATTCATCAACTTCTTGCTAAATCGCCAAGCTTTTACACTGAAATATAGAAGTAACCAGTATCGCACTCAGTTTTCTGCCTTTTGAACACAGTTTCTGCGGGAAAAAAGAGTGTTTATCAGATATTAAGGCTCAATAAACTTGTATTCCTATTGTTTTAGTCACATTCTTATATATTTCCCTACTCTTTCCTTTGAATAAACAGTGTTTGACCTACTTTTGACCAGGGATTGAAGCTCATTCACTGGATTTCCAAGAATTTACACAGTGTTCTCTCAAATATAAGAGACTTTAAATGTAAATTCTTACTACATTGAACACTGGCTTGACTATCACGGTGATTTCTAAGAGTTTCACAATACATTCATACTTTTATATCAGCTCTGTGAAGAAGAACTGATGTTTTATCATCTATATTCCTAAATTTAGAGCCCAATTACACTAAATTATAGAAGTAACCAGTATCGCACTCAGTTTTCTGCCATTTGAACACAGTTTCCCCTGGAAAAACAGTGTTTTTCAGATATTAAGGCTCAATAAACTTGTATTCCTATTGTTTCAGGCACATTCTTATATATTACCCTGCTCTTTCCTTTGAATTCACAGTGTTTCTCCTACTTTTGACCATGGATTGAAGCTCATTCTCTGGATTTCCAAGTTTTTACACAGTGTTTTCTCAAATATAACAGACTTTAAATATAAATCTTACTACATTGAAGAGTGGCTTGACTATCACTGTGATTTCTAAGAGTACACAATACATTCATACTTTTATATCAGCTCTGTGAAGAAGAACTGATGTTTTATCATCTATATTCCCAAATTTAGAGCCCAATTACACTAAATTATAGAAGTAACCAGTATCGCACTCAGTTTTCTGCGATTTGAACACAGTTTTCCCGTGAAAAAGAGTGTTTTTCAGATATTAAGACTCAATAAACTTGTATTCCTACTGTTTCAGGCACATTCTTATATATTTCCCTGCTATTTCCTTTGAATTCACAGTGTTTGAACTACTTTGACCATGGATTGAAGCTCATTCACTGGATTTCCAAGTATTTACAGTATTTTCCCAAATATACCACACTTTAAATGTAAATTCTTACTACATTGAACACTGGCTTGACTATCATGGTAATTTCTTAGAGTTTTCAATACATTTATGCTGTTATATCAGCTCTGTGAAGAAGAACTTATGATTCATCAACTTCTTGCTAAATCGCCAAGCTTTTACACTGAAATATAGAAGTAACCAGTATCGCACTCAGTTTTCTGCGATTTGAACACAGTTTCTGCGGGAAAAAAGAGTGTTTATCAGATATTAAGGCTCAATAAACTTGTATTCCTATTGTTTCAGTCACATTCTTATATATTTCCCTACTCTTTCCTTTGAATAAAGAGTGTTTGACTTAGTTTTGACCAGTTATTGAAGCTCATTCCAAGGATTTCCAAGTATTTACACAGTGTTTTCCCAAATATACCAGATTTTAAATGTCTATTTTTACTACATTGAACACTGGCTTGACTATCATGGTGATTTTTTAGAGTTTTCAATACATTTATACTGTTATATCAGCTCTGTGAAGAAGAACTGATGTTTGATCAACTTCTTGCTAACTCGCCAAGCTTTTACACTGAAATATAGAATTAACCAGTATCGCACTCAGTTTTCAGCGATTTGAACAGTTTCCCCTGGAAAATCAGTGTTTTTCAGATATTAAGGCTCAATAAACTTGTATTCCTATTGTTTCAGGCACATTCTTATATATTTCCCTGCTCTATCCTTTGAATTCACAGTGTTTGACCTACTTTTGACCATGGATTGAAGCTCATTCACTGGATTTCCAAGTATTTACACAGTGTTTTCCCAAATATACCAGACTTTAAATGTAAATTCTTACTACATTGAACACTGGATTGACTATCGTGCTGATTTCTTAGAGTTTTCAATACATTTATACTGTTATATCAGCTCTGTGAAGAAGAACTTATGATTCATCAACTTCTTGCTAAATCGCCAAGCTTTTACACTGAAATATAGAAGTAACCAGTATCGCACTCAGTTTTCTGCCTTTTGAACACAGTTTCTGCGGGAAAAAAGAGTGTTTATCAGATATTAAGGCTCAATAAACTTGTATTCCTATTGTTTTAGTCACATTCTTATATATTTCCCTACTCTTTCCTTTGAATAAACAGTGTTTGACCTACTTTTGACCAGGGATTGAAGCTCATTCACTGGATTTCCAAGAATTTACACAGTGTTCTCTCAAATATAAGAGACTTTAAATGTAAATTCTTACTACATTGAACACTGGCTTGACTATCACGGTGATTTCTAAGAGTTTCACAATACATTCATACTTTTATATCAGCTCTGTGAAGAAGAACTGATGTTTTATCATCTATATTCCTAAATTTAGAGCCCAATTACACTAAATTATAGAAGTAACCAGTATCGCACTCAGTTTTCTGCCATTTGAACACAGTTTCCCCTGGAAAAACAGTGTTTTTCAGATATTAAGGCTCAATAAACTTGTATTCCTATTGTTTCAGGCACATTCTTATATATTACCCTGCTCTTTCCTTTGAATTCACAGTGTTTCTCCTACTTTTGACCATGGATTGAAGCTCATTCTCTGGATTTCCAAGTTTTTACACAGTGTTTTCTCAAATATAACAGACTTTAAATATAAATCTTACTACATTGAAGAGTGGTTTGACTATCACTGTGATTTCTAAGAGTACACAATACATTCATACTTTTATATCAGCTCTGTGAAGAAGAACTGATGTTTTATCATCTATATTCCCAAATTTAGAGCCCAATTACACTAAATTATAGAAGTAACCAGTATCGCACTCAGTTTTCTGCGATTTGAACACAGTTTTCCCGTGAAAAAGAGTGTTTTTCAGATATTAAGACTCAATAAACTTGTATTCCTACTGTTTCAGGCACATTCTTATATATTTCCCTGCTATTTCCTTTGAATTCACAGTGTTTGAACTACTTTGACCATGGATTGAAGCTCATTCACTGGATTTCCAAGTATTTACAGTGTTTTCCCAAATATACCACACTTTAAATGTAAATTCTTACTACATTGAACACTGGCTTGACTATCATGGTAATTTCTTAGAGTTTTCAATACATTTATGCTGTTATATCAGCTCTGTGAAGAAGAACTTATGATTCATCAACTTCTTGCTAAATCGCCAAGCTTTTACACTGAAATATAGAAGTAACCAGTATCGCACTCAGTTTTCTGCGATTTGAACACAGTTTCTGCGGGAAAAAAGAGTGTTTATCAGATATTAAGGCTCAATAAACTTGTATTCCTATTGTTTCAGTCACATTCTTATATATTTCCCTACTCTTTCCTTTGAATAAACAGTGTTTGACTTAGTTTTGACCAGTTATTGAAGCTCATTCCAAGGATTTCCAAGTATTTACACAGTGTTTTCCCAAATATACCAGATTTTAAATGTCTATTTTTACTACATTGAACACTGGCTTGACTATCATGGTGATTTTTTAGAGTTTTCAATACATTTATACTGTTATATCAGCTCTGTGAAGAAGAACTGATGTTTGATCAACTTCTTGCTAACTCGCCAAGCTTTTACACTGAAATATAGAATTAACCAGTATCGCACTCAGTTTTCAGCGAATTGAACACAGTTTCCCCTGGAAAATCAGTGTTTTTCAGATATTAAGGCTCAATAAACTTGTATTCCTATTGTTTCAGGCACATTCTTATATATTTCCCTGCTCTTTCCTTTGAATTCACAGTGTTTGACCTACTTTTGACCATGGATTGAAGCTCATTCACTGGATTTCCAAGTATTTACAGTGTTTTCCCAAATATACCAGACTTTAAATGTAAATTCTTACTACATTGAACACTGGCTTGACTATCATGGTGATTTCTTAGAGTTTTCAATACATTTATACTGTTATATCAGCTCTGTGAAGAAGAACTTATGATTCATCAACTTCTTGCTAAATCGCCAAGCTTTTACACTAAAATATAGAAGTAACCAGTATCGCACTCAGTTTTCTACCTTTTGAACACAGTTTCTGCGGGAAAAAAGAGTGTTTATCAGATATTAAAGCTCAATAAACTTGTATTCCTATTGTTTCAGTCACATTCTTATATATTTCCCTACTCTTTCCTTTGAATAAACAGTGTTTGACCTACATTTGACCAGGGATTGAAGCTCATTCACTGGATTTCCAAGTATTTACACAGTGTTTTCCCAAATATACCAGACTTTACATGTAAATTCTTACTACATTGAAGACTGGCGTTACTATCATGGTGATTTCTAAGAGTTTTCCATAAATTTATACTGTTATATCAGCTCTGTGAAGAAGAACTGATGTTTTATCATCTATATTCCTAAATTTAGAGCCCAATTACACTAAATTATAGAAGTAACCAGTATGGAACTCATTTTTCTGCGATTTGAACACAGTTTCACCTGGAAAAACAGTGTTTTTCAGATATTAAGGCTCAATAAACTTGTATTCCTATTGTTTCAGGCACTTTCCTATATATTTCCCTAGCCTTTCCTTTGAATTCACAGTGTTTGACCTACTTTTGACCAGGGATTGAAGCTCATTCACTGGATTTCCAAGTATTTACACAGTGTTTTCCCAAATATACCAGACTTTAAATGTAAATTCTTACTACACTGAACACTGGCTTGACTATCATGGTGATTTCTAAGAGTTTTCAATACATTGATACTGTTATATCAGCTCTGTGAAGAAGAAGTGATGTTTCATCAACTTCTTGCTAAATCGCCAGGCTTTTACACTGAAATATAGAATTAACCAGTATCCCTCTCAGTTTTCTGCGATTTGAACACAGTTTTCCCGTGAAAAACAGTGTTTTTCAGATATTAAGGCTCAATAAACTTGTATTCCTATTGTTTCAGGCACATTCTTATATATTACCCTGCTCTTTCCTTTGAATTCACAGTGTTTGACCTACTTTTGACCATGGATTGAAGCTCATTCACTGGATTTCCAAGAATTTACACAGTGTTCTCTCAAATATAAGAGACTTTAAATGTAAATTCTTACTACATTGAACACTGGCTTGACTATCACGGTGATTTCTAAGAGTTTCACAATACATTCATACTTTTATATCAGCTCTGTGAAGAAGAACTGATGTTTTATCATCTATATTCCTAAATTTAGAGCCATTTACACTAAATTATAGAAGTAACCAGTATCGCACTCAGTTTTCTGCGATTTGAACACAGTTTCCCCTGGAAAAACAGTGTTTTTCAGATATTAAGGCTCAATAAACTTGTATTCCTATTGTTTCAGGCACATTCTTATATATTTCCCTGCTCTATCCTTTGAATTCACAGTGTTTGACCTACTTTTGACCATGGATTGAAGCTCATTCACTGGATTTCCAAGTATTTACACAGTGTTTTCCCAAATATACCAGACTTTAAATGTAAATTCTTACTACATTGAACACTGGATTGACTATCGTGCTGATTTCTTAGAATTTTTCAATACATTTATACTGTTATATCAGCTCTGTGAAGAAGAACTTATGATTCATCAACTTCTTGCTAAATCGCCAAGCTTTTACACTGAAATATAGAAGTAACCAGTATCGCACTCAGTTTTCTGCCTTTTGAACACAGTTTCTGCGGGAAAAAAGAGTGTTTATCAGATATTAAGGCTCAATAAACTTGTATTCCTATTGTTTTAGTCACATTCTTATATATTTCCCTACTCTTTCCTTTGAATAAACAGTGTTTGACCTACTTTTGACCAGGGATTGAAGCTCATTCACTGGATTTCCAAGAATTTACACAGTGTTCTCTCAAATATAAGAGACTTTAAATGTAAATTCTTACTACATTGAACACTGGCTTGACTATCACGGTGATTTCTAAGAGTTTCACAATACATTCATACTTTTATATCAGCTCTGTGAAGAAGAACTGATGTTTTATCATCTATATTCCTAAATTTAGAGCCCAATTACACTAAATTATAGAAGTAACCAGTATCGCACTCAGTTTTCTGCCATTTGAACACAGTTTCCCCTGGAAAAACAGTGTTTTTCAGATATTAAGGCTCAATAAACTTGTATTCCTATTGTTTCAGGCACATTCTTATATATTACCCTGCTCTTTCCTTTGAATTCACAGTGTTTCTCCTACTTTTGACCATGGATTGAAGCTCATTCTCTGGATTTCCAAGTTTTTACACAGTGTTTTCTCAAATATAACAGACTTTAAATATAAATCTTACTACATTGAAGAGTGGCTTGACTATCACTGTGATTTCTAAGAGTACACAATACATTCATACTTTTATATCAGCTCTGTGAAGAAGAACTGATGTTTTATCATCTATATTCCCAAATTTAGAGCCCAATTACACTAAATTATAGAAGTAACCAGTATCGCACTCAGTTTTCTGCGATTTGAACACAGTTTTCCCGTGAAAAAGAGTGTTTTTCAGATATTAAGACTCAATAAACTTGTATTCCTACTGTTTCAGGCACATTCTTATATATTTCCCTGCTATTTCCTTTGAATTCACAGTGTTTGAACTACTTTGACCATGGATTGAAGCTCATTCACTGGATTTCCAAGTATTTACAGTATTTTCCCAAATATACCACACTTTAAATGTAAATTCTTACTACATTGAACACTGGCTTGACTATCATGGTAATTTCTTAGAGTTTTCAATACATTTATGCTGTTATATCAGCTCTGTGAAGAAGAACTTATGATTCATCAACTTCTTGCTAAATCGCCAAGCTTTTACACTGAAATATAGAAGTAACCAGTATCGCACTCAGTTTTCTGCGATTTGAACACAGTTTCTGCGGGAAAAAAGAGTGTTTATCAGATATTAAGGCTCAATAAACTTGTATTCCTATTGTTTCAGTCACATTCTTATATATTTCCCTACTCTTTCCTTTGAATAAAGAGTGTTTGACTTAGTTTTGACCAGTTATTGAAGCTCATTCCAAGGATTTCCAAGTATTTACACAGTGTTTTCCCAAATATACCAGATTTTAAATGTCTATTTTTACTACATTGAACACTGGCTTGACTATCATGGTGATTTTTTAGAGTTTTCAATACATTTATACTGTTATATCAGCTCTGTGAAGAAGAACTGATGTTTGATCAACTTCTTGCTAACTCGCCAAGCTTTTACACTGAAATATAGAATTAACCAGTATCGCACTCAGTTTTCAGCGATTTGAACACAGTTTCCCCTGGAAAATCAGTGTTTTTCAGATATTAAGGCTCAATAAACTTGTATTCCTATTGTTTCAGGCACATTCTTATATATTTCCCTGCTCTTTCCTTTGAATTCACAGTGTTTGACCTACTTTTGACCATGGATTGAAGCTCATTCACTGGATTTCCAAGTATTTACAGTGTTTTCCCAAATATACCAGACTTTAAATGTAAATTCTTACTACATTGAACACTGGCTTGACTATCATGGTGATTTCTTAGAGTTTTCAATACATTTATACTGTTATATCAGCTCTGTGAAGAAGAACTTATGATTCATCAACTTCTTGCTAAATCGCCAAGCTTTTACACTGAAATATAGAAGTAACCAGTATCGCACTCAGTTTTCTACCTTTTGAACACAGTTTCTGCGGGAAAAAAGAGTGTTTATCAGATATTAAAGCTCAATAAACTTGTATTCCTATTGTTTCAGTCACATTCTTATATATTTCCCTACTCTTTCCTTTGAATAAACAGTGTTTGACCTACATTTGACCAGGGATTGAAGCTCATTCACTGGATTTCCAAGTATTTACACAGTGTTTTCCCAAATATACCAGACTTTACATGTAAATTCTTACTACATTGAAGACTGGCGTTACTATCATGGTGATTTCTAAGAGTTTTCCATAAATTTATACTGTTATATCAGCTCTGTGAAGAAGAACTGATGTTTTATCATCTATATTCCTAAATTTAGAGCCCAATTACACTAAATTATAGAAGTAACCAGTATGGAACTCATTTTTCTGCGATTTGAACACAGTTTCACCTGGAAAAACTGTGTTTTTCAGATATTAAGGCTCAATAAACTTGTATTCCTATTGTTTCAGGCACTTTCCTATATATTTCCCTAGCCTTTCCTTTGAATTCACAGTGTTTGACCTACTTTTGACCAGGGATTGAAGCTCATTCACTGGATTTCCAAGTATTTACACAGTGTTTTCCCAAATATACCAGACTTTAAATGTAAATTCTTACTACACTGAACACTGGCTTGACTATCATGGTGATTTCTAAGAGTTTTCAATACATTGATACTGTTATATCAGCTCTGTGAAGAAGAAGTGATGTTTCATCAACTTCTTGCTAAATCGCCAGGCTTTTACACTGAAATATAGAATTAACCAGTATCCCTCTCAGTTTTCTGCGATTTGAACACAGTTTTCCCGTGAAAAACAGTGTTTTTCAGATATTAAGGCTCAATAAACTTGTATTCCTATTGTTTCAGGCACATTCTTATATATTACCCTGCTCTTTCCTTTGAATTCACAGTGTATGACCTACTTTTGACCATGGATTGAAGCTCATTCACTGGATTTCCAAGAATTTACACAGTGTTCTCTCAAATATAAGAGACTTTAAATGTAAATTCTTACTACATTGAACACTGGCTTGACTATCACGGTGATTTCTAAGAGTTTCACAATACATTCATACTTTCATATCAGCTCTGTGAAGAAGAACTGATGTTTTATCATCTATATTCCTAAATTTAGAGCCATTTACACTAAATTATAGAAGTAACCAGTATCGCACTCAGTTTTCTGCGATTTGAACACAGTTTCCCCTGGAAAAACAGTGTTTTTCAGATATTAAGGCTCAATAAACTTGTATTCCTATTGTTTCAGGCACATTCTTATATATTTCCCTGCTCTATCCTTTGAATTCACAGTGTTTGACCTACTTTTGACCATGGATTGAAGCTCATTCACTGGATTTCCAAGTATTTACACAGTGTTTTCCCAAATATACCAGACTTTAAATGTAAATTCTTACTACATTGAACACTGGATTGACTATCGTGCTGATTTCTTAGAATTTTTCAATACATTTATACTGTTATATCAGCTCTGTGAAGAAGAACTTATGATTCATCAACTTCTTGCTAAATCGCCAAGCTTTTACACTGAAATATAGAAGTAACCAGTATCGCACTCAGTTTTCTGCCTTTTGAACACAGTTTCTGCGGGAAAAAAGAGTGTTTATCAGATATTAAGGCTCAATAAACTTGTATTCCTATTGTTTTAGTCACATTCTTATATATTTCCCTACTCTTTCCTTTGAATAAACAGTGTTTGACCTACTTTTGACCAGGGATTGAAGCTCATTCACTGGATTTCCAAGAATTTACACAGTGTTCTCTCAAATATAAGAGACTTTAAATGTAAATTCTTACTACATTGAACACTGGCTTGACTATCACGGTGATTTCTAAGAGTTTCACAATACATTCATACTTTTATATCAGCTCTGTGAAGAAGAACTGATGTTTTATCATCTATATTCCTAAATTTAGAGCCCAATTACACTAAATTATAGAAGTAACCAGTATCGCACTCAGTTTTCTGCCATTTGAACACAGTTTCCCCTGGAAAAACAGTGTTTTTCAGATATTAAGGCTCAATAAACTTGTATTCCTATTGTTTCAGGCACATTCTTATATATTACCCTGCTCTTTCCTTTGAATTCACAGTGTTTCTCCTACTTTTGACCATGGATTGAAGCTCATTCTCTGGATTTCCAAGTTTTTACACAGTGTTTTCTCAAATATAACAGACTTTAAATATAAATCTTACTACATTGAAGAGTGGCTTGACTATCACTGTGATTTCTAAGAGTACACAATACATTCATACTTTTATATCAGCTCTGTGAAGAAGAACTGATGTTTTATCATCTATATTCCCAAATTTAGAGCCCAATTACACTAAATTATAGAAGTAACCAGTATCGCACTCAGTTTTCTGCGATTTGAACACAGTTTTCCCGTGAAAAAGAGTGTTTTTCAGATATTAAGACTCAATAAACTTGTATTCCTACTGTTTCAGGCACATTCTTATATATTTCCCTGCTATTTCCTTTGAATTCACAGTGTTTGAACTACTTTGACCATGGATTGAAGCTCATTCACTGGATTTCCAAGTATTTACAGTATTTTCCCAAATATACCACACTTTAAATGTAAATTCTTACTACATTGAACACTGGCTTGACTATCATGGTAATTTCTTAGAGTTTTCAATACATTTATGCTGTTATATCAGCTCTGTGAAGAAGAACTTATGATTCATCAACTTCTTGCTAAATCGCCAAGCTTTTACACTGAAATATAGAAGTAACCAGTATCGCACTCAGTTTTCTGCGATTTGAACACAGTTTCTGCGGGAAAAAAGAGTGTTTATCAGATATTAAGGCTCAATAAACTTGTATTCCTATTGTTTCAGTCACATTCTTATATATTTCCCTACTCTTTCCTTTGAATAAAGAGTGTTTGACTTAGTTTTGACCAGTTATTGAAGCTCATTCCAAGGATTTCCAAGTATTTACACAGTGTTTTCCCAAATATACCAGATTTTAAATGTCTATTTTTACTACATTGAACACTGGCTTGACTATCATGGTGATTTTTTAGAGTTTTCAATACATTTATACTGTTATATCAGCTCTGTGAAGAAGAACTGATGTTTGATCAACTTCTTGCTAACTCGCCAAGCTTTTACACTGAAATATAGAATTAACCAGTATCGCACTCAGTTTTCAGCGATTTGAACAGTTTCCCCTGGAAAATCAGTGTTTTTCAGATATTAAGGCTCAATAAACTTGTATTCCTATTGTTTCAGGCACATTCTTATATATTTCCCTGCTCTTTCCTTTGAATTCACAGTGTTTGACCTACTTTTGACCATGGATTGAAGCTCATTCACTGGATTTCCAAGTATTTACAGTGTTTTCCCAAATATACCAGACTTTAAATGTAAATTCTTACTACATTGAACACTGGCTTGACTATCATGGTGATTTCTTAGAGTTTTCAATACATTTATACTGTTATATCAGCTCTGTGAAGAAGAACTTATGATTCATCAACTTCTTGCTAAATCGCCAAGCTTTTACACTAAAATATAGAAGTAACCAGTATCGCACTCAGTTTTCTACCTTTTGAACACAGTTTCTGCGGGAAAAAAGAGTGTTTATCAGATATTAAAGCTCAATAAACTTGTATTCCTATTGTTTCAGTCACATTCTTATATATTTCCCTACTCTTTCCTTTGAATAAACAGTGTTTGACCTACATTTGACCAGGGATTGAAGCTCATTCACTGGATTTCCAAGTATTTACACAGTGTTTTCCCAAATATACCAGACTTTACATGTAAATTCTTACTACATTGAAGACTGGCGTTACTATCATGGTGATTTCTAAGAGTTTTCCATAAATTTATACTGTTATATCAGCTCTGTGAAGAAGAACTGATGTTTTATCATCTATATTCCTAAATTTAGAGCCCAATTACACTAAATTATAGAAGTAACCAGTATCGCACTCATTTTTCTGCGATTTGAACACAGTTTCACCTGGAAAAACAGTGTTTTTCAGATATTAAGGCAAAATAAACTTGTATTCCTATTGTTTCAGGCACTTTCCTATATATTTCCCTAGCCTTTCCTTTGAATTCACAGTGTTTGACCTACTTTTGACCAGGGATTGAAGCTCATTCACTGGATTTCCAAGTATTTACACAGTGTTTTCCTAAATATACCAGACTTTAAATGTAAATTCTTACTACACTGAACACTGGCTTGACTATCATGGTGATTTCTAAGAGTTTTCAATACATTGATACTGTTATATCAGCTCTGTGAAGAAGAAGTGATGTTTCATCAACTTCTTGCTAAATCGCCAGGCTTTTACACTGAAATATAGAATTAACCAGTATCGCTCTCAGTTTTCTGCGATTTGAACACAGTTTTCCCGTGAAAAACAGTGTTTTTCAGATATTAAGGCTCAATAAACTTGTATTCCTATTGTTTCAGGCACATTATTATATATTTCCCTGCTCTTTCCTTTGAATTCACAGTGTTTGACCTACTTTTGACCATGGATTGAAGCTCATTCACTGGATTTCCAAGTATTTACAGTGTTTTCCCAAATATACCACACTTTAAATGTAAATTCTTACTACATTGAACACTGGCTTGACTATCATGGTGATTTCTTAGAGTTTTCAATACATTTATACTGTTATATCAGCTCTGTGAAGAACTTATGATCATCAACTTCTTGCTAAATCGCCAAGCTTTTACACTGAAATATAGAAGTAACCAGTATCGCACTCAGTTTTCTGCCTTTTGAACACAGGTTCTGCGAAAAAAAAGAGTGTTTATCAGATATTAAGGCTCAATAAACTTGTATTCCTATTGTTTCAGTCACATTCTTATATATTTCCCTACTCTTTCCTTTGAATAAAGAGTGTTTGACTTAGTTTTGACCAGTTATTGAAGCTCATTCCAAGGATTTCCAAGTATTTACACAGTGTTTTCCCAAATATACCAGATTTTAAATGTCTATTTTTACTACATTGAACACTGGCTTGACTATCATGGTGATTTCTTAGAGTTTTCCATACATTTATACTGTTATATCAGCTCTGTGAAGAAGAACTGATGTTTTATCATCTATATTCCTATATTTAGAGCCCAATTACACTAAATGATAGAAGTAACCAGTATCGCACTCAGATTTCTGCGATTTGAACACAGTTTCTGCGGAAAAAAGAGTGTTTATCAGATATTAAGGCTCAATAAACTTGTATTCCTATTGTTTCAGTCACATTCTTATATATTTCCCTACTCTTTCCTTTGAATAAAGAGTGTTTGACTTAGTTTTGACCAGTTATTGAAGCTCATTCCAAGGATTTCCAAGTATTTACACAGTGTTTTCCCAAATATACCAGATTTTAAATGTCTATTTTTACTACATTGAACACTGGCTTGACTATCATGGTGATTTTTTAGAGTTTTCAATACATTTATACTGTTATATCAGCTCTGTGAAGAAGAACTGATGTTTGATCAACTTCTTGCTAACTCGCCAAGCTTTTACACTGAAATATAGAATTAACCAGTATCGCACTCAGTTTTCAGCGATTTGAACAGTTTCCCCTGGAAAATCAGTGTTTTTCAGATATTAAGGCTCAATAAACTTGTATTCCTATTGTTTCAGGCACATTCTTATATATTTCCCTGCTCTTTCCTTTGAATTCACAGTGTTTGACCTACTTTTGACCATGGATTGAAGCTCATTCACTGGATTTCCAAGTATTTACAGTGTTTTCCCAAATATACCAGACTTTAAATGTAAATTCTTACTACATTGAACACTGGCTTGACTATCATGGTGATTTCTTAGAGTTTTCAATACATTTATACTGTTATATCAGCTCTGTGAAGAAGAACTTATGATTCATCAACTTCTTGCTAAATCGCCAAGCTTTTACACTAAAATATAGAAGTAACCAGTATCGCACTCAGTTTTCTACCTTTTGAACACAGTTTCTGCGGGAAAAAAGAGTGTTTATCAGATATTAAAGCTCAATAAACTTGTATTCCTATTGTTTCAGTCACATTCTTATATATTTCCCTACTCTTTCCTTTGAATAAACAGTGTTTGACCTACATTTGACCAGGGATTGAAGCTCATTCACTGGATTTCCAAGTATTTACACAGTGTTTTCCCAAATATACCAGACTTTACATGTAAATTCTTACTACATTGAAGACTGGCGTTACTATCATGGTGATTTCTAAGAGTTTTCCATAAATTTATACTGTTATATCAGCTCTGTGAAGAAGAACTGATGTTTTATCATCTATATTCCTAAATTTAGAGCCCAATTACACTAAATTATAGAAGTAACCAGTATCGCACTCATTTTTCTGCGATTTGAACACAGTTTCACCTGGAAAAACAGTGTTTTTCAGATATTAAGGCAAAATAAACTTGTATTCCTATTGTTTCAGGCACTTTCCTATATATTTCCCTAGCCTTTCCTTTGAATTCACAGTGTTTGACCTACTTTTGACCAGGGATTGAAGCTCATTCACTGGATTTCCAAGTATTTACACAGTGTTTTCCTAAATATACCAGACTTTAAATGTAAATTCTTACTACACTGAACACTGGCTTGACTATCATGGTGATTTCTAAGAGTTTTCAATACATTGATACTGTTATATCAGCTCTGTGAAGAAGAAGTGATGTTTCATCAACTTCTTGCTAAATCGCCAGGCTTTTACACTGAAATATAGAATTAACCAGTATCGCTCTCAGTTTTCTGCGATTTGAACACAGTTTTCCCGTGAAAAACAATGTTTTTCAGATATTAAGGCTCAATAAACTTGTATTCCTATTGTTTCAGGCACATTATTATATATTTCCCTGCTCTTTCCTTTGAATTCACAGTGTTTGACCTACTTTTGACCATGGATTGAAGCTCATTCACTGGATTTCCAAGTATTTACAGTGTTTTCCCAAATATACCACACTTTAAATGTAAATTCTTACTACATTGAACACTGGCTTGACTATCATGGTGATTTCTTAGAGTTTTCAATACATTTATACTGTTATATCAGCTCTGTGAAGAACTTATGATCATCAACTTCTTGCTAAATCGCCAAGCTTTTACACTGAAATATAGAAGTAACCAGTATCGCACTCAGTTTTCTGCCTTTTGAACACAGGTTCTGCGAAAAAAAAGAGTGTTTATCAGATATTAAGGCTCAATAAACTTGTATTCCTATTGTTTCAGTCACATTCTTATATATTTCCCTACTCTTTCCTTTGAATAAACAGTGTTTGACTTAGTTTTGACCAGTTATTGAAGCTCATTCCAAGGATTTCCAAGTATTTATACAGCGTTTTGCCAAATATACCAGACTTTAAAGTAAATTCTTACTACATTGAAGACTGGCTTTGCTATCATGGTGATTTCTAAGAGTTTTCCATACATTTATACTGTTATATCAGCTCTGTGAAGAAGAACTGATGTTTGATCAACTTCTTGCTAAATCGCCAAGCTTTTACACTGAAATATAGAAGTAACCAGTATCGAACTCAGTTTTCTGCGACTTGAACACAGTTTCCCCTGGAAAAACAGTGTTTTTCAGATATTAAGGCTCAATAAACTTGTATTCCTATTGTTTCAGGCACATTCTTATATATTACCCTGCTCTTTGCTTTGAATTCACAGTGTTTGTCCTACTTTTGACAATGGATTGAAGCTCATTCACTGGATTTCCAAGTATTTACACATTGTTTTCTCAAATATAACAGACTTTAAATGTAAATTCTTACTACATTGAAGAGTGGCTTGACTATCACGGGGATTTCTAAGAGTTCACAATACATTCATACTTTTATATCAGCTCTGTGAAGAAGAACTGATTTTTATCATCAATATTCCTAAATTTAGAGCCCAATTACACTAAATTATAGAAGTAACCAGTATCGCACTCAGTTTTCTGCGATTTGAAAACAGTTTTCCCGTGAAAAACAATGTTTTTCAGATATTAAGGCTCAATAAACTTGTATTCCTATTGTTTCAGGCACATTCTTATATATTACCCTGCTCTTTCCTTTGAATTCACAGTGTTTCTCCTACTTTTGACCATGGATTGAAGCTCATTCACTGGATTTCCAAGTATTTACACAGTGTTTTCCCAAATATACCAGACTTTACATGTAAATTCTTACTACATTGAAGACTGGCTTTACTATCATGGTGATTTCTAAGAGTTTTCCATACATTTATACTGTTATATCAGCTCTGTGAAGAAGAACTGATGTTTGATCAACTTCTTGCTAAATCGCCAAGCTTTTACACTGAAATATAGAATTAACCAGTATCGCACTCAGTTTTCTGCCATTTGAACACAGTTTCCCCTGGAAAAACAGTGTTTTTCAGATATTAAGGCTCAATAAACTTGTATTCCTATTGTTTCAGGCACATTCTTATATATTACCCTGCTCTTTCCTTTGAATTCACAGTGTTTCTCCTACTTTTGACCATGGATTGAAGCTCATTCTCTGGATTTCCAAGTTTTTACACAGTGTTTTCTCAAATATAACAGACTTTAAATATAAATCTTACTACATTGAAGAGTGGCTTGACTATCACTGTGATTTCTAAGAGTACACAATACATTCATACTTTTATATCAGCTCTGTGAAGAAGAACTGATGTTTTATCATCTATATTCCCAAATTTAGAGCCCAATTACACTAAATTATAGAAGTAACCAGTATCGCACTCAGTTTTCTGCGATTTGAACACAGTTTTCCCGTGAAAAAGAGTGTTTTTCAGATATTAAGACTCAATAAACTTGTATTCCTACTGTTCCAGGCACATTCTTATATATTTCCCTGCTATTTCCTTTGAATTCACAGTGTTTGAACTACTTTGACCATGGATTGAAGCTCATTCACTGGATTTCCAAGTATTTACAGTGTTTTCCCAAATATACCACACTTTAAATGTAAATTCTTACTACATTGAACACTGGCTTGACTATCATGGTAATTTCTTAGAGTTTTCAATACATTTATGCTGTTATATCAGCTCTGTGAAGAAGAACTTATGATTCATCAACTTCTTGCTAAATCGCCAAGCTTTTACACTGAAATATAGAAGTAACCAGTATCGCACTCAGTTTTCTGCGATTTGAACACAGTTTCTGCGGGAAAAAAGAGTGTTTATCAGATATTAAGGCTCAATAAACTTGTATTCCTATTGTTTCAGTCACATTCTTATATATTTCCCTACTCTTTCCTTTGAATAAACAGTGTTTGACTTAGTTTTGACCAGTTATTGAAGCTCATTCCAAGGATTTCCAAGTATTTACACAGTGTTTTCCCAAATATACCAGATTTTAAATGTCTATTTTTACTACATTGAACACTGGCTTGACTATCATGGTGATTTTTTAGAGTTTTCAATACATTTATACTGTTATATCAGCTCTGTGAAGAAGAACTGATGTTTGATCAACTTCTTGCTAACTCGCCAAGCTTTTACACTGAAATATAGAATTAACCAGTATCGCACTCAGTTTTCAGCGACTTGAACACAGTTTCCCCTGGAAAATCAGTGTTTTTCAGATATTAAGGCTCAATAAACTTGTATTCCTATTGTTTCAGGCACATTCTTATATATTTCCCTGCTCTTTCCTTTGAATTCACAGTGTTTGACCTACTTTTGACCATGGATTGAAGCTCATTCACTGGATTTCCAAGTATTTACAGTGTTTTCCCAAATATACCAGACTTTAAATGTAAATTCTTACTACATTGAACACTGGCTTGACTATCATGGTGATTTCTTAGAGTTTTCAATACATTTATACTGTTATATCAGCTCTGTGAAGAAGAACTTATGATTCATCAACTTCTTGCTAAATCGCCAAGCTTTTACACTAAAATATAGAAGTAACCAGTATCGCACTCAGTTTTCTACCTTTTGAACACAGTTTCTGCGGGAAAAAAGAGTGTTTATCAGATATTAAAGCTCAATAAACTTGTATTCCTATTGTTTCAGTCACATTCTTATATATTTCCCTACTCTTTCCTTTGAATAAACAGTGTTTGACCTACATTTGACCAGGGATTGAAGCTCATTCACTGGATTTCCAAGTATTTACACAGTGTTTTCCCAAATATACCAGACTTTACATGTAAATTCTTACTACATTGAAGACTGGCGTTACTATCATGGTGATTTCTAAGAGTTTTCCATAAATTTATACTGTTATATCAGCTCTGTGAAGAAGAACTGATGTTTTATCATCAATATTCCTAAATTTAGAGCCCAATTACACTAAATTATAGAAGTAACCAGTATCGCACTCATTTTTCTGCGATTTGAACACAGTTTCACCTGGAAAAACAGTGTTTTTCAGATATTAAGGCTCAATAAACTTGTATTCCTATTGTTTCAGGCACTTTCCTATATATTTCCCTAGCCTTTCCTTTGAATTCACAGTGTTTGACCTACTTTTGACCAGGGATTGAAGCTCATTCACTGGATTTCCAAGTATTTACACAGTGTTTTCCCAAATATACCAGACTTTAAATGTAAATTCTTACTACACTGAAAACTGGCTTGACTATCATGGTGATTTCAAAGAGTTTTCAATACATTGATACTGTTATATCAGCTCTGTGAAGAAGAAGTGATGTTTCATCAACTTCTTGCTAAATCGCCAGGCTTTTACACTGAAATATAGAATTAACCAGTATCGCTCTCAGTTTTCTGCGATTTGAACACAGTTTTCCCGTGAAAAACAGTGTTTTTCAGATATTAAGGCTCAATAAACTTGTATTCCTATTGTTTCAGGCACATTATTATATATTTCCCTGCTCTTTCCTTTGAATTCACAGTGTTTGACCTACTTCAAACCAGAAATTGAAGCTCATTCACTGGATTTCCAAGTATTTAGACAGTGTTTTCCCAAATATACCAGACTTTAAATGTAAATTCTTACTACATTGAACACTGGCTTGACTATCATGGTGATTTCTAAGAGTTTACAATACATTTATACTGTTATATCAGCTCTGTGAAGAAGAACTGATGTTTTATCATCTATATTCCTAAATTTAGAGCCCAATTACACTAAATTATAGAAGTAACCAGTATCGCACTCAGTTTTCTGCGATTTGAACAGTTTTCCCATGAAAAACAGTGTTTTTCAGATATTAAGGCTCAATAAACTTGTATTCCTATTGTTTCAGGCACATTCTTATATATTACCCTGCTCTTTCCTTTGAATTCACAGTGTTTGACCTACTTTTGACCATGGATTGAAGCTCATTCACTGGATTTCCAAGAATTTACACAGTGTTCTCTCAAATATAAGAGACTTTAAATGTAAATTCTTACTACATTGAACACTGGCTTGACTATCACGGTGATTTCTAAGAGTTTCACAATACATTCATACTTTTATATCAGCTCTGTGAAGAAGAACTGATGTTTTATCATCTATATTCCTAAATTTAGAGCCCAATTACACTAAATTATAGAAGTAACCAGTATCGCACTCAGTTTTCTGCGATTTGAACACAGTTTCCCCGGGAAAAACAGTGTTTTTCAGATATTAAGGCTCAATAAACTTGTATTTCTATTGTTTCAGGCACATTCTTATATATTTCCCTGCTCTTTCCTTTGAATTCACAGTGTTTGTCCTACTTTTGACCATGGATTGAAGCTCATTCACTGGATTTCTAAGTATTTACAGTGTTTTCCCAAATATACCACACTTTAAATGTAAATTCTTACTACATTGAACACTGGCTTGACTATCATGGTGATTTCTTAGAGTTTTCAATACATTTATACTGTTATATCAGCTCTGTGAAGAACTTATGATCATCAACTTCTTGCTAAATCGCCAAGCTTTTACACTGAAATATAGAAGTAACCAGTATCGCACTCAGTTTTCTGCCTTTTGAACACAGGTTCTGCGAAAAAAAAGAGTGTTTATCAGATATTAAGGCTCAATAAACTTGTATTCCTATTGTTTCAGTCACATTCTTATATATTTCCCTACTCTTTCCTTTGAATAAACAGTGTTTGACTTAGTTTTGACCAGTTATTGAAGCTCATTCCAAGGATTTCCAAGTATTTATACAGCGTTTTGCCAAATATACCAGACTTTAAAGTAAATTCTTACTACATTGAAGACTGGCTTTGCTATCATGGTGATTTCTAAGAGTTTTCCATACATTTATACTGTTATATCAGCTCTGTGAAGAAGAACTGATGTTTGATCAACTTCTTGCTAAATCGCCAAGCTTTTACACTGAAATATAGAAGTAACCAGTATCGAACTCAGTTTTCTGCGACTTGAACACAGTTTCCCCTGGAAAAACAGTGTTTTTCAGATATTAAGGCTCAATAAACTTGTATTCCTATTGTTTCAGGCACATTCTTATATATTACCCTGCTCTTTGCTTTGAATTCACAGTGTTTGTCCTACTTTTGACAATGGATTGAAGCTCATTCACTGGATTTCCAAGTATTTACACATTGTTTTCTCAAATATAACAGACTTTAAATGTAAATTCTTACTACATTGAAGAGTGGCTTGACTATCACGGGGATTTCTAAGAGTTCACAATACATTCATACTTTTATATCAGCTCTGTGAAGAAGAACTGATTTTTATCATCAATATTCCTAAATTTAGAGCCCAATTACACTAAATTATAAAAGTAACCAGTATCGCACTCAGTTTTCTGCGATTTGAACACAGTTTTCCCGTGAAAAACAGTGTTTTTCAGATATTAAGGCTCAATAAACTTGTATTCCTATTGTTTCAGGCACATTCTTATATATTACCCTGCTCTTTCCTTTGAATTCACAGTGTTTCTCCTACTTTTGACCATGGATTGAAGCTCATTCACTGGATTTCCAAGTATTTACACAGTGTTTTCCCAAATATACCAGACTTTACATGTAAATTCTTACTACATTGAAGACTGGCTTTACTATCATGGTGATTTCTAAGAGTTTTCCATACATTTATACTGTTATATCAGCTCTGTGAAGAAGAACTGATGTTTGATCAACTTCTTGCTAAATCGCCAAGCTTTTACACTGAAATAATAGAATTAACCAGTATCGCACTCAGTTTTCTGCCATTTGAACACAGTTTCCCCTGGAAAAACAGTGTTTTTCAGATATTAAGGCTCAATAAACTTGTATTCCTATTGTTTCAGGCACATTCTTATATATTACCCTGCTCTTTCCTTTGAATTCACAGTGTTTCTCCTACTTTTGACCATGGATTGAAGCTCATTCTCTGGATTTCCAAGTTTTTACACAGTGTTTTCTCAAATATAACAGACTTTAAATATAAATCTTACTACATTGAAGAGTGGCTTGACTATCACTGTGATTTCTAAGAGTACACAATACATTCATACTTTTATATCAGCTCTGTGAAGAAGAACTGATGTTTTATCATCTATATTCCTAAATTTAGAGCCCAATTACACTAAATTATAGAAGTAACAAGTATCGCACTCAGTTTTCTGCGATTTGAACACAGTTTCCCCGGGAAAAACAGTGTTTTTCAGATATTAAGACTCAATAAACTTGTATTCCTACTGTTTCAGGCACATTCTTATATATTTCCCTGCTATTTCCTTTGAATTCACAGTGTTTGAACTACTTTGACCATGGATTGAAGCTCATTCACTGGATTTCCAAGTATTTACAGTGTTTTCCCAAATATACCACACTTTAAATGTAAATTCTTACTACATTGAACACTGGCTTGACTATCATGGTAATTTCTAAGAGTTTACAATACATTTATACTGTTATATCAGCTCTGTGAAGAAGAACTGATGTTTTATCATCTATATTCCTAAATTTAGAGCCCAATTACACTAAATTATAGAAGTAACCAGTATCGCACTCAGTTTTCTGCGATTTGAACAGTTTTCCCATGAAAAACAGTGTTTTTCAGATATTAAGGCTCAATAAACTTGTATTCCTATTGTTTCAGGCACATTCTTATATATTACCCTGCTCTTTCCTTTGAATTCACAGTGTTTGACCTACTTTTGACCATGGATTGAAGCTCATTCACTGGATTTCCAAGAATTTACACAGTGTTCTCTCAAATATAAGAGACTTTAAATGTAAATTCTTACTACATTGAACACTGGCTTGACTATCACGGTGATTTCTAAGAGTTTCACAATACATTCATACTTTTATATCAGCTCTGTGAAGAAGAACTGATGTTTTATCATCTATATTCCTAAATTTAGAGCCCAATTACACTAAATTATAGAAGTAACCAGTATCGCACTCAGTTTTCTGCGATTTGAACACAGTTTCCCCGGGAAAAACAGTGTTTTTCAGATATTAAGGCTCAATAAACTTGTATTTCTATTGTTTCAGGCACATTCTTATATATTTCCCTGCTCTTTCCTTTGAATTCACAGTGTTTGTCCTACTTTTGACCATGGATTGAAGCTCATTCACTGGATTTCTAAGTATTTACAGTGTTTTCCCAAATATACCACACTTTAAATGTAAATTCTTACTACATTGAACACTGGCTTGACTATCATGGTGATTTCTTAGAGTTTTCAATACATTTATACTGTTATATCAGCTCTGTGAAGAACTTATGATCATCAACTTCTTGCTAAATCGCCAAGCTTTTACACTGAAATATAGAAGTAACCAGTATCGCACTCAGTTTTCTGCCTTTTGAACACAGGTTCTGCGAAAAAAAAGAGTGTTTATCAGATATTAAGGCTCAATAAACTTGTATTCCTATTGTTTCAGTCACATTCTTATATATTTCCCTACTCTTTCCTTTGAATAAACAGTGTTTGACTTAGTTTTGACCAGTTATTGAAGCTCATTCCAAGGATTTCCAAGTATTTATACAGCGTTTTGCCAAATATACCAGACTTTAAAGTAAATTCTTACTACATTGAAGACTGGCTTTGCTATCATGGTGATTTCTAAGAGTTTTCCATACATTTATACTGTTATATCAGCTCTGTGAAGAAGAACTGATGTTTGATCAACTTCTTGCTAAATCGCCAAGCTTTTACACTGAAATATAGAAGTAACCAGTATCGAACTCAGTTTTCTGCGACTTGAACACAGTTTCCCCTGGAAAAACAGTGTTTTTCAGATATTAAGGCTCAATAAACTTGTATTCCTATTGTTTCAGGCACATTCTTATATATTACCCTGCTCTTTGCTTTGAATTCACAGTGTTTGTCCTACTTTTGACAATGGATTGAAGCTCATTCACTGGATTTCCAAGTATTTACACATTGTTTTCTCAAATATAACAGACTTTAAATGTAAATTCTTACTACATTGAAGAGTGGCTTGACTATCACGGGGATTTCTAAGAGTTCACAATACATTCATACTTTTATATCAGCTCTGTGAAGAAGAACTGATTTTTATCATCAATATTCCTAAATTTAGAGCCCAATTACACTAAATTATAAAAGTAACCAGTATCGCACTCAGTTTTCTGCGATTTGAACACAGTTTTCCCGTGAAAAACAGTGTTTTTCAGATATTAAGGCTCAATAAACTTGTATTCCTATTGTTTCAGGCACATTCTTATATATTACCCTGCTCTTTCCTTTGAATTCACAGTGTTTCTCCTACTTTTGACCATGGATTGAAGCTCATTCACTGGATTTCCAAGTATTTACACAGTGTTTTCCCAAATATACCAGACTTTACATGTAAATTCTTACTACATTGAAGACTGGCTTTACTATCATGGTGATTTCTAAGAGTTTTCCATACATTTATACTGTTATATCAGCTCTGTGAAGAAGAACTGATGTTTGATCAACTTCTTGCTAAATCGCCAAGCTTTTACACTGAAATAATAGAATTAACCAGTATCGCACTCAGTTTTCTGCCATTTGAACACAGTTTCCCCTGGAAAAACAGTGTTTTTCAGATATTAAGGCTCAATAAACTTGTATTCCTATTGTTTCAGGCACATTCTTATATATTACCCTGCTCTTTCCTTTGAATTCACAGTGTTTCTCCTACTTTTGACCATGGATTGAAGCTCATTCTCTGGATTTCCAAGTTTTTACACAGTGTTTTCTCAAATATAACAGACTTTAAATATAAATCTTACTACATTGAAGAGTGGCTTGACTATCACTGTGATTTCTAAGAGTACACAATACATTCATACTTTTATATCAGCTCTGTGAAGAAGAACTGATGTTTTATCATCTATATTCCTAAATTTAGAGCCCAATTACACTAAATTATAGAAGTAACAAGTATCGCACTCAGTTTTCTGCGATTTGAACACAGTTTCCCCGGGAAAAACAGTGTTTTTCAGATATTAAGACTCAATAAACTTGTATTCCTACTGTTTCAGGCACATTCTTATATATTTCCCTGCTATTTCCTTTGAATTCACAGTGTTTGAACTACTTTGACCATGGATTGAAGCTCATTCACTGGATTTCCAAGTATTTACAGTGTTTTCCCAAATATACCACACTTTAAATGTAAATTCTTACTACATTGAACACTGGCTTGACTATCATGGTAATTTCTTAGAGTTTTCAATACATTTATGCTGTTATATCAGCTCTGTGAAGAAGAACTTATGATTCATCAACTTCTTGCTAAATCGCCAAGCTTTTACACTGAAATATAGAAGTAACCAGTATCGCACTCAGTTTTCTGCGATTTGAACACAGTTTCTGCGGGAAAAAAGAGTGTTTATCAGATATTAAGGCTCAATAAACTTGTATTCCTATTGTTTCAGTCACATTCTTATATATTTCCCTACTCTTTCCTTTGAATAAACAGTGTTTGACCTACTTTTGACCAGGGATTGAAGCTCATTCACTGGATTTCCAAGAATTTACACAGTGTTCTCTCAAATATAAGAGACTTTAAATGTAAATTCTTACTACATTGAACACTGGCTTGACTATCACGGTGATTTCTAAGAGTTTCACAATACATTCATACTTTTATATCAGCTCTGTGAAGAAGAACTGATGTTTTATCATCTATATTCCTAAATTTAGAGCCCAATTACACTAAATTATAGAAGTAACCAGTATCGCACTCAGTTTTCTGCCATTTGAACACAGTTTCCCCTGGAAAAACAGTGTTTTTCAGATATTAAGGCTCAATAAACTTGTATTCCTATTGTTTCAGGCACATTCTTATATATTACCCTGCTCTTTCCTTTGAATTCACAGTGTTTCTCCTACTTTTGACCATGGATTGAAGCTCATTCTCTGGATTTCCAAGTTTTTACACAGTGTTTTCTCAAATATAACAGACTTTAAATATAAATCTTACTACATTGAAGAGTGGCTTGACTATCACTGTGATTTCTAAGAGTACACAATACATTCATACTTTTATATCAGCTCTGTGAAGAAGAACTGATGTTTTATCATCTATATTCCCAAATTTAGAGCCCAATTACACTAAATTATAGAAGTAACCAGTATCGCACTCAGTTTTCTGCGATTTGAACACAGTTTTCCCGTGAAAAAGAGTGTTTTTCAGATATTAAGACTCAATAAACTTGTATTCCTACTGTTTCAGGCACATTCTTATATATTTCCCTGCTATTTCCTTTGAATTCACAGTGTTTGAACTACTTTGACCATGGATTGAAGCTCATTCACTGGATTTCCAAGTATTTACAGTATTTTCCCAAATATACCACACTTTAAATGTAAATTCTTACTACATTGAACACTGGCTTGACTATCATGGTAATTTCTTAGAGTTTTCAATACATTTATGCTGTTATATCAGCTCTGTGAAGAAGAACTTATGATTCATCAACTTCTTGCTAAATCGCCAAGCTTTTACACTGAAATATAGAAGTAACCAGTATCGCACTCAGTTTTCTGCGATTTGAACACAGTTTCTGCGGGAAAAAAGAGTGTTTATCAGATATTAAGGCTCAATAAACTTGTATTCCTATTGTTTCAGTCACATTCTTATATATTTCCCTACTCTTTCCTTTGAATAAAGAGTGTTTGACTTAGTTTTGACCAGTTATTGAAGCTCATTCCAAGGATTTCCAAGTATTTACACAGTGTTTTCCCAAATATACCAGATTTTAAATGTCTATTTTTACTACATTGAACACTGGCTTGACTATCATGGTGATTTTTTAGAGTTTTCAATACATTTATACTGTTATATCAGCTCTGTGAAGAAGAACTGATGTTTGATCAACTTCTTGCTAACTCGCCAAGCTTTTACACTGAAATATAGAATTAACCAGTATCGCACTCAGTTTTCAGCGATTTGAACAGTTTCCCCTGGAAAATCAGTGTTTTTCAGATATTAAGGCTCAATAAACTTGTATTCCTATTGTTTCAGGCACATTCTTATATATTTCCCTGCTCTTTCCTTTGAATTCACAGTGTTTGACCTACTTTTGACCATGGATTGAAGCTCATTCACTGGATTTCCAAGTATTTACAGTGTTTTCCCAAATATACCAGACTTTAAATGTAAATTCTTACTACATTGAACACTGGCTTGACTATCATGGTGATTTCTTAGAGTTTTCAATACATTTATACTGTTATATCAGCTCTGTGAAGAAGAACTTATGATTCATCAACTTCTTGCTAAATCGCCAAGCTTTTACACTAAAATATAGAAGTAACCAGTATCGCACTCAGTTTTCTACCTTTTGAACACAGTTTCTGCGGGAAAAAAGAGTGTTTATCAGATATTAAAGCTCAATAAACTTGTATTCCTATTGTTTCAGTCACATTCTTATATATTTCCCTACTCTTTCCTTTGAATAAACAGTGTTTGACCTACATTTGACCAGGGATTGAAGCTCATTCACTGGATTTCCAAGTATTTACACAGTGTTTTCCCAAATATACCAGACTTTACATGTAAATTCTTACTACATTGAAGACTGGCGTTACTATCATGGTGATTTCTAAGAGTTTTCCATAAATTTATACTGTTATATCAGCTCTGTGAAGAAGAACTGATGTTTTATCATCTATATTCCTAAATTTAGAGCCCAATTACACTAAATTATAGAAGTAACCAGTATCGCACTCATTTTTCTGCGATTTGAACACAGTTTCACCTGGAAAAACAGTGTTTTTCAGATATTAAGGCAAAATAAACTTGTATTCCTATTGTTTCAGGCACTTTCCTATATATTTCCCTAGCCTTTCCTTTGAATTCACAGTGTTTGACCTACTTTTGACCAGGGATTGAAGCTCATTCACTGGATTTCCAAGTATTTACACAGTGTTTTCCTAAATATACCAGACTTTAAATGTAAATTCTTACTACACTGAACACTGGCTTGACTATCATGGTGATTTCTAAGAGTTTTCAATACATTGATACTGTTATATCAGCTCTGTGAAGAAGAAGTGATGTTTCATCAACTTCTTGCTAAATCGCCAGGCTTTTACACTGAAATATAGAATTAACCAGTATCGCTCTCAGTTTTCTGCGATTTGAACACAGTTTTCCCGTGAAAAACAGTGTTTTTCAGATATTAAGGCTCAATAAACTTGTATTCCTATTGTTTCAGGCACATTATTATATATTTCCCTGCTCTTTCCTTTGAATTCACAGTGTTTGACCTACTTTTGACCATGGATTGAAGCTCATTCACTGGATTTCCAAGTATTTACAGTGTTTTCCCAAATATACCACACTTTAAATGTAAATTCTTACTACATTGAACACTGGCTTGACTATCATGGTGATTTCTTAGAGTTTTCAATACATTTATACTGTTATATCAGCTCTGTGAAGAACTTATGATCATCAACTTCTTGCTAAATCGCCAAGCTTTTACACTGAAATATAGAAGTAACCAGTATCGCACTCAGTTTTCTGCCTTTTGAACACAGGTTCTGCGAAAAAAAAGAGTGTTTATCAGATATTAAGGCTCAATAAACTTGTATTCCTATTGTTTCAGTCACATTCTTATATATTTCCCTACTCTTTCCTTTGAATAAACAGTGTTTGACTTAGTTTTGACCAGTTATTGAAGCTCATTCCAAGGATTTCCAAGTATTTATACAGCGTTTTGCCAAATATACCAGACTTTAAAGTAAATTCTTACTACATTGAAGACTGGCTTTGCTATCATGGTGATTTCTAAGAGTTTTCCATACATTTATACTGTTATATCAGCTCTGTGAAGAAGAACTGATGTTTGATCAACTTCTTGCTAAATCGCCAAGCTTTTACACTGAAATATAGAAGTAACCAGTATCGAACTCAGTTTTCTGCGACTTGAACACAGTTTCCCCTGGAAAAACAGTGTTTTTCAGATATTAAGGCTCAATAAACTTGTATTCCTATTGTTTCAGGCACATTCTTATATATTACCCTGCTCTTTGCTTTGAATTCACAGTGTTTGTCCTACTTTTGACAATGGATTGAAGCTCATTCACTGGATTTCCAAGTATTTACACATTGTTTTCTCAAATATAACAGACTTTAAATGTAAATTCTTACTACATTGAAGAGTGGCTTGACTATCACGGGGATTTCTAAGAGTTCACAATACATTCATACTTTTATATCAGCTCTGTGAAGAAGAACTGATTTTTATCATCAATATTCCTAAATTTAGAGCCCAATTACACTAAATTATAGAAGTAACCAGTATCGCACTCAGTTTTCTGCGATTTGAAAACAGTTTTCCCGTGAAAAACAATGTTTTTCAGATATTAAGGCTCAATAAACTTGTATTCCTATTGTTTCAGGCACATTCTTATATATTACCCTGCTCTTTCCTTTGAATTCACAGTGTTTCTCCTACTTTTGACCATGGATTGAAGCTCATTCACTGGATTTCCAAGTATTTACACAGTGTTTTCCCAAATATACCAGACTTTACATGTAAATTCTTACTACATTGAAGACTGGCTTTACTATCATGGTGATTTCTAAGAGTTTTCCATACATTTATACTGTTATATCAGCTCTGTGAAGAAGAACTGATGTTTGATCAACTTCTTGCTAAATCGCCAAGCTTTTACACTGAAATATAGAATTAACCAGTATCGCACTCAGTTTTCTGCCATTTGAACACAGTTTCCCCTGGAAAAACAGTGTTTTTCAGATATTAAGGCTCAATAAACTTGTATTCCTATTGTTTCAGGCACATTCTTATATATTACCCTGCTCTTTCCTTTGAATTCACAGTGTTTCTCCTACTTTTGACCATGGATTGAAGCTCATTCTCTGGATTTCCAAGTTTTTACACAGTGTTTTCTCAAATATAACAGACTTTAAATATAAATCTTACTACATTGAAGAGTGGCTTGACTATCACTGTGATTTCTAAGAGTACACAATACATTCATACTTTTATATCAGCTCTGTGAAGAAGAACTGATGTTTTATCATCTATATTCCCAAATTTAGAGCCCAATTACACTAAATTATAGAAGTAACCAGTATCGCACTCAGTTTTCTGCGATTTGAACACAGTTTTCCCGTGAAAAAGAGTGTTTTTCAGATATTAAGACTCAATAAACTTGTATTCCTACTGTTCCAGGCACATTCTTATATATTTCCCTGCTATTTCCTTTGAATTCACAGTGTTTGAACTACTTTGACCATGGATTGAAGCTCATTCACTGGATTTCCAAGTATTTACAGTGTTTTCCCAAATATACCACACTTTAAATGTAAATTCTTACTACATTGAACACTGGCTTGACTATCATGGTAATTTCTTAGAGTTTTCAATACATTTATGCTGTTATATCAGCTCTGTGAAGAAGAACTTATGATTCATCAACTTCTTGCTAAATCGCCAAGCTTTTACACTGAAATATAGAAGTAACCAGTATCGCACTCAGTTTTCTGCGATTTGAACACAGTTTCTGCGGGAAAAAAGAGTGTTTATCAGATATTAAGGCTCAATAAACTTGTATTCCTATTGTTTCAGTCACATTCTTATATATTTCCCTACTCTTTCCTTTGAATAAACAGTGTTTGACTTAGTTTTGACCAGTTATTGAAGCTCATTCCAAGGATTTCCAAGTATTTACACAGTGTTTTCCCAAATATACCAGATTTTAAATGTCTATTTTTACTACATTGAACACTGGCTTGACTATCATGGTGATTTTTTAGAGTTTTCAATACATTTATACTGTTATATCAGCTCTGTGAAGAAGAACTGATGTTTGATCAACTTCTTGCTAACTCGCCAAGCTTTTACACTGAAATATAGAATTAACCAGTATCGCACTCAGTTTTCAGCGACTTGAACACAGTTTCCCCTGGAAAATCAGTGTTTTTCAGATATTAAGGCTCAATAAACTTGTATTCCTATTGTTTCAGGCACATTCTTATATATTTCCCTGCTCTTTCCTTTGAATTCACAGTGTTTGACCTACTTTTGACCATGGATTGAAGCTCATTCACTGGATTTCCAAGTATTTACAGTGTTTTCCCAAATATACCAGACTTTAAATGTAAATTCTTACTACATTGAACACTGGCTTGACTATCATGGTGATTTCTTAGAGTTTTCAATACATTTATACTGTTATATCAGCTCTGTGAAGAAGAACTTATGATTCATCAACTTCTTGCTAAATCGCCAAGCTTTTACACTAAAATATAGAAGTAACCAGTATCGCACTCAGTTTTCTACCTTTTGAACACAGTTTCTGCGGGAAAAAAGAGTGTTTATCAGATATTAAAGCTCAATAAACTTGTATTCCTATTGTTTCAGTCACATTCTTATATATTTCCCTACTCTTTCCTTTGAATAAACAGTGTTTGACCTACATTTGACCAGGGATTGAAGCTCATTCACTGGATTTCCAAGTATTTACACAGTGTTTTCCCAAATATACCAGACTTTACATGTAAATTCTTACTACATTGAAGACTGGCGTTACTATCATGGTGATTTCTAAGAGTTTTCCATAAATTTATACTGTTATATCAGCTCTGTGAAGAAGAACTGATGTTTTATCATCAATATTCCTAAATTTAGAGCCCAATTACACTAAATTATAGAAGTAACCAGTATCGCACTCATTTTTCTGCGATTTGAACACAGTTTCACCTGGAAAAACAGTGTTTTTCAGATATTAAGGCTCAATAAACTTGTATTCCTATTGTTTCAGGCACTTTCCTATATATTTCCCTAGCCTTTCCTTTGAATTCACAGTGTTTGACCTACTTTTGACCAGGGATTGAAGCTCATTCACTGGATTTCCAAGTATTTACACAGTGTTTTCCCAAATATACCAGACTTTAAATGTAAATTCTTACTACACTGAAAACTGGCTTGACTATCATGGTGATTTCAAAGAGTTTTCAATACATTGATACTGTTATATCAGCTCTGTGAAGAAGAAGTGATGTTTCATCAACTTCTTGCTAAATCGCCAGGCTTTTACACTGAAATATAGAATTAACCAGTATCGCTCTCAGTTTTCTGCGATTTGAACACAGTTTTCCCGTGAAAAACAGTGTTTTTCAGATATTAAGGCTCAATAAACTTGTATTCCTATTGTTTCAGGCACATTATTATATATTTCCCTGCTCTTTCCTTTGAATTCACAGTGTTTGACCTACTTCAAACCAGAAATTGAAGCTCATTCACTGGATTTCCAAGTATTTAGACAGTGTTTTCCCAAATATACCAGACTTTAAATGTAAATTCTTACTACATTGAACACTGGCTTGACTATCATGGTGATTTCTAAGAGTTTACAATACATTTATACTGTTATATCAGCTCTGTGAAGAAGAACTGATGTTTTATCATCTATATTCCTAAATTTAGAGCCCAATTACACTAAATTATAGAAGTAACCAGTATCGCACTCAGTTTTCTGCGATTTGAACAGTTTTCCCATGAAAAACAGTGTTTTTCAGATATTAAGGCTCAATAAACTTGTATTCCTATTGTTTCAGGCACATTCTTATATATTACCCTGCTCTTTCCTTTGAATTCACAGTGTTTGACCTACTTTTGACCATGGATTGAAGCTCATTCACTGGATTTCCAAGAATTTACACAGTGTTCTCTCAAATATAAGAGACTTTAAATGTAAATTCTTACTACATTGAACACTGGCTTGACTATCACGGTGATTTCTAAGAGTTTCACAATACATTCATACTTTTATATCAGCTCTGTGAAGAAGAACTGATGTTTTATCATCTATATTCCTAAATTTAGAGCCCAATTACACTAAATTATAGAAGTAACCAGTATCGCACTCAGTTTTCTGCGATTTGAACAGTTTTCCCATGAAAAACAGTGTTTTTCAGATATTAAGGCTCAATAAACTTGTATTCCTATTGTTTCAGGCACATTCTTATATATTTCCCTGCTCTTTCCTTTGAATTCACAGTGTTTGTCCTACTTTTGACCATGGATTGAAGCTCATTCACTGGATTTCTAAGTATTTACAGTGTTTTCCCAAATATACCACACTTTAAATGTAAATTCTTACTACATTGAACACTGGCTTGACTATCATGGTGATTTCTTAGAGTTTTCAATACATTTATACTGTTATATCAGCTCTGTGAAGAACTTATGATCATCAACTTCTTGCTAAATCGCCAAGCTTTTACACTGAAATATAGAAGTAACCAGTATCGCACTCAGTTTTCTGCCTTTTGAACACAGGTTCTGCGAAAAAAAAGAGTGTTTATCAGATATTAAGGCTCAATAAACTTGTATTCCTATTGTTTCAGTCACATTCTTATATATTTCCCTACTCTTTCCTTTGAATAAACAGTGTTTGACTTAGTTTTGACCAGTTATTGAAGCTCATTCCAAGGATTTCCAAGTATTTATACAGCGTTTTGCCAAATATACCAGACTTTAAAGTAAATTCTTACTACATTGAAGACTGGCTTTGCTATCATGGTGATTTCTAAGAGTTTTCCATACATTTATACTGTTATATCAGCTCTGTGAAGAAGAACTGATGTTTGATCAACTTCTTGCTAAATCGCCAAGCTTTTACACTGAAATATAGAAGTAACCAGTATCGAACTCAGTTTTCTGCGACTTGAACACAGTTTCCCCTGGAAAAACAGTGTTTTTCAGATATTAAGGCTCAATAAACTTGTATTCCTATTGTTTCAGGCACATTCTTATATATTTCCCTGCTCTTTCCTTTGAATTCACAGTGTTTGACCTACTTTTGACCATGGATTGAAGCTCATTCACTGGATTTCCAAGTATTTACGGTGTTTTCCCAAATATACCAGACTTTACATGTAAATTCTTACTACATTGAACACTGGCTTGACTATCATGGTGATTTCTTAGAGTTTTCAATACATTTATACTGTTATATCAGCTCTGTGAAGAAGAACTTATGATTCATCAACTTCTTGCTAAATCGCCAAGCTTTTACACTGAAATAATAGAATTAACCAGTATCGCACTCAGTTTTCTGCCATTTGAACACAGTTTCCCCTGGAAAAACAGTGTTTTTCAGATATTAAGGCTCAATAAACTTGTATTCCTATTGTTTCAGGCACATTCTTATATATTACCCTGCTCTTTCCTTTGAATTCACAGTGTTTCTCCTACTTTTGACCATGGATTGAAGCTCATTCTCTGGATTTCCAAGTTTTTACACAGTGTTTTCTCAAATATAACAGACTTTAAATATAAATCTTACTACATTGAAGAGTGGCTTGACTATCACTGTGATTTCTAAGAGTACACAATACATTCATACTTTTATATCAGCTCTGTGAAGAAGAACTGATGTTTTATCATCTATATTCCTAAATTTAGAGCCCAATTACACTAAATTATAGAAGTAACCAGTATCGCACTCAGTTTTCTGCGATTTGAACACAGTTTCCCCGGGAAAAACAGTGTTTTTCAGATATTAAGACTCAATAAACTTGTATTCCTACTGTTTCAGGCACATTCTTATATATTTCCCTGCTATTTCCTTTGAAATCACAGTGTTTGAACTACTTTGACCATGGATTGAAGCTCATTCACTGGATTTCCAAGTATTTACAGTGTTTTCCCAAATATACCACACTTTAAATGTAAATTCTTACTACATTGAACACTGGCTTGACTATCATGGTAATTTCTTAGAGTTTTCAATACATTTATGCTGTTATATCAGCTCTGTGAAGAAGAACTTATGATTCATCAACTTCTTGCTAAATCGCCAAGCTTTTACACTGAAATATAGAAGTAACCAGTATCGCACTCAGTTTTCTGCGATTTGAACACAGTTTCTGCGGGAAAACAGAGTGTTTATCAGATATTAAGGCTCAATAAACTTGTATTCCTATTGTTTCAGTCACATTCTTATATATTTCCCTACTCTTTCCTTTGAATAAACAGTGTTTGACTTAGTTTTGACCAGTTATTGAAGCTCATTCCAAGGATTTCCAAGTATTTACACAGTGTTTTCCCAAATATACCAGATTTTAAATGTCTATTTTTACTACATTGAACACTGGCTTGACTATCATGGTGATTTTTTAGAGTTTTCAATACATTTATACTGTTATATCAGCTCTGTGAAGAAGAACTGATGTTTGATCAACTTCTTGCTAACTCGCCAAGCTTTTACACTGAAATATAGAATTAACCAGTATCGCACTCAGTTTTCAGCGATTTGAACACAGTTTCCCCTGGAAAATCAGTGTTTTTCAGATATTAAGGCTCAATAAACTTGTATTCCTATTGTTTCAGGCACATTCTTATATATTTCCCTGCTCTTTCCTTTGAATTCACAGTGTTTGACCTACTTTTGACCATGGATTGAAGCTCATTCACTGGATTTCCAAGTATTTACGGTGTTTTCCCAAATATACCAGACTTTAAATGTAAATTCTTACTACATTGAACACTGGCTTGACTATCATGGTGATTTCTTAGAGTTTTCAATACATTTATACTGTTATATCAGCTCTGTGAAGAAGAACTTATGATTCATCAACTTCTTGCTAAATCGCCAAGCTTTTACACTAAAATATAGAAGTAACCAGTATCGCACTCAGTTTTCTACCTTTTGAACACAGTTTCTGCGGGAAAAAAGAGTGTTTATCAGATATTAAAGCTCAATAAACTTGTATTCCTATTGTTTCAGTCACATTCTTATATATTTCCCTACTCTTTCCTTTGAATAAACAGTGTTTGACCTACATTTGACCAGGGATTGAAGCTCATTCACTGGATTTCCAAGTATTTACACAGTGTTTTCCCAAATATACCAGACTTTACATGTAAATTCTTACTACATTGAAGACTGGCGTTACTATCATGGTGATTTCTAAGAGTTTTCCATAAATTTATACTGTTATATCAGCTCTGTGAAGAAGAACTGATGTTTTATCATCTATATTCCTAAATTTAGAGCCCAATTACACTAAATTATAGAAGTAACCAGTATCGCACTCATTTTTCTGCGATTTGAACACAGTTTCACCTGGAAAAACAGTGTTTTTCAGATATTAAGGCTCAATAAACTTGTATTCCTATTGTTTCAGGCACTTTCCTATATATTTCCCTAGCCTTTCCTTTGAATTCACAGTGTTTGACCTACTTTTGACCAGGGATTGAAGCTCATTCACTGGATTTCCAAGTATTTACACAGTGTTTTCCCAAATATACCAGACTTTAAATGTAAATTCTTACTACACTGAACACTGGCTTGACTATCATGGTGATTTCTAAGAGTTTTCAATACATTGATACTGTTATATCAGCTCTGTGAAGAAGAAGTGGTGTTTCATCAACTTCTTGCTAAATCGCCAGGCTTTTACACTGAAATATAGAATTAACCAGTATCGCTCTCAGTTTTCTGCGATTTGAACACAGTTTTCCCGTGAAAAACAGTGTTTTTCAGATATTAAGGCTCAATAAACTTGTATTCCTATTGTTTCAGGCACATTATTATATATTTCCCTGCTCTTTCCTTTGAATTCACAGTGTTTGACCTACTTCAAACCAGAAATTGAAGCTCATTCACTGGATTTCCAAGTATTTAGACAGTGTTTTCCCAAATATACCAGACTTTAAATGTAAATTCTTACTACATTGAACACTGGCTTGACTATCATGGTGATTTCTAAGAGTTTACAATACATTTATACTGTTATATCAGCTCTGTGAAGAAGAACTGATGTTTTATCATCTATATTCCTAAATTTAGAGCCCAATTACACTAAATTATAGAAGTAACCAGTATCGCACTCAGTTTTCTGCGATTTGAACAGTTTTCCCATGAAAAACAGTGTTTTTCAGATATTAAGGCTCAATAAACTTGTATTCCTATTGTTTCAGGCACATTCTTATATATTTCCCTGCTCTTTCCTTTGAATTCACAGTGTTTGTCCTACTTTTGACCATGGATTGAAGCTCATTCACTGGATTTCCAAGTATTTACAGTGTTTTCCCAAATATACCAGACATTAAATGTAAATTCTTACTACATTGAACACTGGCTTGACTATCATGGTGATTTCTTAGAGTTTTCAATACATTTATACTGTTATATCAGCTCTGTGAAGAACTTATGATCATCAACTTCTTGCTAAATCGCCAAGCTTTTACACTGAAATATAGAAGTAACCAGTATCGCACTCAGTTTTCTGCCTTTTGAACACAGGTTCTGCGGGAAAAAAGAGTGTTTATCAGATATTAAGGCTCAATAAACTTGTATTCCTATTGTTTCAGTCACATTCTTATATATTTCCCTACTCTTTCCTTTGAATAAACAGTGTTTGACTTAGTTTTGACCAGTTATTGAAGCTCATTCCAAGGATTTCCAAGTATTTATACAGCGTTTTGCCAAATATACCAGACTTTAAAGTAAATTCTTACTACATTGAAGACTGGCTTTGCTATCATGGTGATTTCTAAGAGTTTTCCATACATTTATACTGTTATATCAGCTCTGTGAAGAAGAACTGATGTTTGATCAACTTCTTGCTAAATCGCCAAGCTTTTACACTGAAATATAGAAGTAACCAGTATCGAACTCAGTTTTCTGCGACTTGAACACAGTTTCCCCTGGAAAAACAGTGTTTTTCAGATATTAAGGCTCAATAAACTTGTATTCCTATTGTTTCAGGCACATTCTTATATATTACCCTGCTCTTTGCTTTGAATTCACAGTGTTTGTCCTACTTTTGACAATGGATTGAAGCTCATTCACTGGATTTCCAAGTATTTACACATTGTTTTCTCAAATATAACAGACTTTAAATGTAAATTCTTACTACATTGAAGAGTGGCTTGACTATCACGGGGATTTCTAAGAGTTCACAATACATTCATACTTTTATATCAGCTCTGTGAAGAAGAACTGATGTTTTATCATCAATATTCCTAAATTTAGAGCCCAATTACACTAAATTATAGAAGTAACCAGTATCGCACTCAGTTTTCTGCGATTTGAACACAGTTTTCCCGTGAAAAACAGTGTTTTTCAGATATTAAGGCTCAATAAACTTGTATTCCTATTGTTTCAGACACATTCTTATATATTACCCTGCTCTTTCCTTTGAATTCACAGTGTTTCTCCTATTTTTGACCATGGATTGAAGCTCATTCACTGGATTTCCAAGTATTTACACAGTGTTTTCCCAAATATACCAGACTTTACATGTAAATTCTTACTACATTGAAGACTGGCTTTACTATCATGGTGATTTCTAAGAGTTTTCCATACATTTATACTGTTATATCAGCTCTGTGAAGAAGAACTGATGTTTGATCAACTTCTTGCTAAATCGCCAAGCTTTTACACTGACATAATAGAATTAACCAGTATCGCACTCAGTTTTCTGCCATTTGAACACAGTTTCCCCTGGAAAAACAGTGTTTTTCAGATATTAAGGCTCAATAAACTTGTATTCCTATTGTTTCAGGCACATTCTTATATATTACCCTGCTCTTTCCTTTGAATTCACAGTGTTTCTCCTACTTTTGACCATGGATTGAAGCTCATTCTCTGGATTTCCAAGTTTTTACACAGTGTTTTCTCAAATATAACAGACTTTAAATATAAATCTTACTACATTGAAGAGTGGCTTGACTATCACTGTGATTTCTAAGAGTACACAATACATTCATACTTTTATATCAGCTCTGTGAAGAAGAACTGATGTTTTATCATCTATATTCCTAAATTTAGAGCCCAATTACACTAAATTATAGAAGTAACCAGTATCGCACTCAGTTTTCTGCGATTTGAACACAGTTTCCCCGGGAAAAACAGTGTTTTTCAGATATTAAGACTCAATAAACTTGTATTCCTACTGTTTCAGGCACATTCTTATATATTTCCCTGCTATTTCCTTTGAATTCACAGTGTTTGAACTACTTTGACCATGGATTGAAGCTCATTCACTGGATTTCCAAGTATTTACAGTGTTTTCCCAAATATACCACACTTTAAATGTAAATTCTTACTACATTGAACACTGGCTTGACTATCATGGTAATTTCTTAGAGTTTTCAATACATTTATGCTGTTATATCAGCTCTGTGAAGAAGAACTTATGATTCATCAACTTCTTGCTAAATCGCCAAGCTTTTACACTGAAATATAGAAGTAACCAGTATCGCACTCAGTTTTCTGCGATTTGAACACAGTTTCTGCGGGAAAAAAGAGTGTTTATCAGATATTAAGGCTCAATAAACTTGTATTCCTATTGTTTCAGTCACATTCTTATATATTTCCCTACTCTTTCCTTTGAATAAACAGTGTTTGACTTAGTTTTGACCAGTTATTGAAGCTCATTCCAAGGATTTCCAAGTATTTACACAGTGTTTTCCCAAATATACCAGATTTTAAATGTCTATTTTTACTACATTGAACACTGGCTTGACTATCATGGTGATTTTTTAGAGTTTTCAATACATTTATACTGTTATATCAGCTCTGTGAAGAAGAACTGATGTTTGATCAACTTCTTGCTAACTCGCCAAGCTTTTACACTGAAATATAGAATTAACCAGTATCGCACTCAGTTTTCTGCGATTTGAACAGTTTTCCCATGAAAAACAGTGTTTTTCAGATATTAAGGCTCAATAAACTTGTATTCCTATTGTTTCAGGCACATTCTTATATATTACCCTGCTCTTTCCTTTGAATTCACAGTGTTTGACCTACTTTTGACCATGGATTGAAGCTCATTCACTGGATTTCCAAGAATTTACACAGTGTTCTCTCAAATATAAGAGACTTTAAATGTAAATTCTTACTACATTGAACACTGGCTTGACTATCACGGTGATTTCTAAGAGTTTCACAATACATTCATACTTTTATATCAGCTCTGTGAAGAAGAACTGATGTTTTATCATCTATATTCCTAAATTTAGAGCCCAATTACACTAAATTATAGAAGTAACCAGTATCGCACTCAGTTTTCTGCGATTTGAACACAGTTTCCCCGGGAAAAACAGTGTTTTTCAGATATTAAGGCTCAATAAACTTGTATTTCTATTGTTTCAGGCACATTCTTATATATTTCCCAGCTTTTTCCTTTGAATTCACAGTGTTTGACCTACTTTTGACCATGGATTGAAGCTCATTCACTGGATTTCCAAGTATTTACAGTGTTTTCCCAAATATACCAGACATTAAATGTAAATTCTTACTACATTGAACACTGGCTTGACTATCATGGTGATTTCTTAGAGTTTTCAATACATTTATACTGTTATATCAGCTCTGTGAAGAACTTATGATCATCAACTTCTTGCTAAATCGCCAAGCTTTTACACTGAAATATAGAAGTAACCAGTATCGCACTCAGTTTTCTGCGATTTGAACAGTTTTCCCATGAAAAACAGTGTTTTTCAGATATTAAGGCTCAATAAACTTGTATTCCTATTGTTTCAGGCACATTCTTATATATTACCCTGCTCTTTCCTTTGAATTCACAGTGTTTGACCTACTTTTGACCATGGATTGAAGCTCATTCACTGGATTTCCAAGAATTTACACAGTGTTCTCTCAAATATAAGAGACTTTAAATGTAAATTCTTACTACATTGAACACTGGCTTGACTATCACGGTGATTTCTAAGAGTTTCACAATACATTCATACTTTTATATCAGCTCTGTGAAGAAGAACTGATGTTTTATCATCTATATTCCTAAATTTAGAGCCCAATTACACTAAATTATAGAAGTAACCAGTATCGCACTCAGTTTTCTGCGATTTGAACACAGTTTCCCCGGGAAAAACAGTGTTTTTCAGATATTAAGGCTCAATAAACTTGTATTTCTATTGTTTCAGGCACATTCTTATATATTTCCCTGCTCTTTCCTTTGAATTCACAGTGTTTGTCCTACTTTTGACCATGGATTGAAGCTCATTCACTGGATTTCCAAGTATTTACAGTGTTTTCCCAAATATACCAGACATTAAATGTAAATTCTTACTACATTGAAGACTGGCTTTACTATCATGGTGATTTCTAAGAGTTTTCCATACATTTATACTGTTATATCAGCTCTGTGAAGAAGAACTGATGTTTGATCAACTTCTTGCTAAATCGCCAAGCTTTTACACTGAAATAATAGAATTAACCAGTATCGCACTCAGTTTTCTGCCATTTGAACACAGTTTCCCCTGGAAAAACAGTGTTTTTCAGATATTAAGGCTCAATAAACTTGTATTCCTATTGTTTCAGGCACATTCTTATATATTACCCTGCTCTTTCCTTTGAATTCACAGTGTTTCTCCTACTTTTGACCATGGATTGAAGCTCATTCTCTGGATTTCCAAGTTTTTACACAGTGTTTTCTCAAATATAACAGACTTTAAATATAAATCTTACTACATTGAAGAGTGGCTTGACTATCACTGTGATTTCTAAGAGTACACAATACATTCATACTTTTATATCAGCTCTGTGAAGAAGAACTGATGTTTTATCATCTATATTCCTAAATTTAGAGCCCAATTACACTAAATTATAGAAGTAACCAGTATCGCACTCAGTTTTCTGCGATTTGAACACAGTTTCCCCGGGAAAAACAGTGTTTTTCAGATATTAAGACTCAATAAACTTGTATTCCTACTGTTTCAGGCACATTCTTATATATTTCCCTGCTATTTCCTTTGAATTCACAGTGTTTGAACTACTTTGACCATGGATTGAAGCTCATTCACTGGATTTCCAAGTATTTACAGTGTTTTCCCAAATATACCACACTTTAAATGTAAATTCTTACTACATTGAACACTGGCTTGACTATCATGGTAATTTCTTAGAGTTTTCAATACATTTATGCTGTTATATCAGCTCTGTGAAGAAGAACTTATGATTCATCAACTTCTTGCTAAATCGCCAAGCTTTTACACTGAAATATAGAAGTAACCAGTATCGCACTCAGTTTTCTGCGATTTGAACACAGGTTCTGCGGGAAAAAAGAGTGTTTATCAGATATTAAGGCTCAATAAACTTGTATTCCTATTGTTTCAGTCACATTCTTATATATTTCCCTACTCTTTCCTTTGAATAAACAGTGTTTGACTTAGTTTTGACCAGTTATTGAAGCTCATTCCAAGGATTTCCAAGTATTTACACAGTGTTTTCCCAAATATACCAGATTTTAAATGTCTATTTTTACTACATTGAACACTGGCTTGACTATCATGGTGATTTTTTAGAGTTTTCAATACATTTATACTGTTATATCAGCTCTGTGAAGAAGAACTGATGTTTGATCAACTTCTTGCTAACTCGCCAAGCTTTTACACTGAAATATAGAATTAACCAGTATCGCACTCAGTTTTCTGCGATTTGAACAGTTTTCCCATGAAAAACAGTGTTTTTCAGATATTAAGGCTCAATAAACTTGTATTCCTATTGTTTCAGGCACATTCTTATATATTACCCTGCTCTTTCCTTTGAATTCACAGTGTTTGACCTACTTTTGACCATGGATTGAAGCTCATTCACTGGATTTCCAAGAATTTACACAGTGTTCTCTCAAATATAAGAGACTTTAAATGTAAATTCTTACTACATTGAACACTGGCTTGACTATCACGGTGATTTCTAAGAGTTTCACAATACATTCATACTTTTATATCAGCTCTGTGAAGAAGAACTGATGTTTTATCATCTATATTCCTAAATTCAGAGCCCAATTACACTAAATTATAGAAGTAACCAGTATCGCACTCAGTTTTCTGCGATTTGAACACAGTTTCCCCGGGAAAAACAGTGTTTTTCAGATATTAAGGCTCAATAAACTTGTATTTCTATTGTTTCAGGCACATTCTTATATATTTCCCTGCTCTTTCCTTTGAATTCACAGTGTTTGTCCTACTTTTGACCATGGATTGAAGCTCATTCACTGGATTTCCAAGTATTTACAGTGTTTTCCCAAATATACCAGACATTAAATGTAAATTCTTACTACATTGAACACTGGCTTGACTATCATGGTGATTTCTTAGAGTTTTCAATACATTTATACTGTTATATCAGCTCTGTGAAGAACTTATGATCATCAACTTCTTGCTAAATCGCCAAGCTTTTACACTGAAATATAGAAGTAACCAGTATCGCACTCAGTTTTCTGCCTTTTGAACACAGGTTCTGCGGGAAAAAAGAGTGTTTATCAGATATTAAGGCTCAATAAACTTGTATTCCTATTGTTTCAGGCACATTCTTATATATTACCCTGCTCTTTCCTTTGAATTCACAGTGTTTCTCCTACTTTTGACCATGGATTGAAGCTCATTCTCTGGATTTCCAAGTTTTTACACAGTGTTTTCTCAAATATAACAGACTTTAAATATAAATCTTACTACATTGAAGAGTGGCTTGACTATCACTGTGATTTCTAAGAGTACACAATACATTCATACTTTTATATCAGCTCTGTGAAGAAGAACTGATGTTTTATCATCTATATTCCCAAATTTAGAGCCCAATTACACTAAATTATAGAAGTAACCAGTATCGCACTCAGTTTTCTGCGATTTGAACACAGTTTTCCCGTGAAAAAGAGTGTTTTTCAGATATTAAGACTCAATAAACTTGTATTCCTACTGTATCAGGCACATTCTTATATATTTCCCTGCTATTTCCTTTGAATTCACAGTGTTTGAACTACTTTGACCATGGATTGAAGCTCATTCACTGGATTTCCAAGTATTTACAGTGTTTTCCCAAATATACCACACTTTAAATGTAAATTCTTACTACATTGAACACTGGCTTGACTATCATGGTAATTTCTTAGAGTTTTCAATACATTTATGCTGTTATATCAGCTCTGTGAAGAAGAACTTATGATTCATCAACTTCTTGCTAAATCGCCAAGCTTTTACACTGAAATATAGAAGTAACCAGTATCGCACTCAGTTTTCTGCGATTTGAACACAGTTTCTGCGGGAAAAAAGAGTGTTTATCAGATATTAAGGCTCAATAAACTTGTATTCCTATTGTTTCAGTCACATTCTTATATATTTCCCTACTCTTTCCTTTGAATAAACAGTGTTTGACTTAGTTTTGACCAGTTATTGAAGCTCATTCCAAGGATTTCCAAGTATTTACACAGTGTTTTCCCAAATATACCAGATTTTAAATGTCTATTTTTACTACATTGAACACTGGCTTGACTATCATGGTGATTTTTTAGAGTTTTCAATACATTTATACTGTTATATCAGCTCTGTGAAGAAGAACTGATGTTTGATCAACTTCTTGCTAACTCGCCAAGCTTTTACACTGAAATATAGAATTAACCAGTATCGCACTCAGTTTTCAGCGATTTGAACACAGTTTCCCCTGGAAAATCAGTGTTTTTCAGATATTAAGGCCAATAAACTTGTATTCCTATTGTTTCAGGCACATTCTTATATATTTCCCTGCTCTTTCCTTTGAATTCACAGTGTTTGACCTACTTTTGACCATGGATTGAAGCTCATTCACTGGATTTCCAAGTATTTACACAGTGTTTTCCCAAATATACCAGACTTTAAATGTAAATTCTTACTACATTGAACACTGGCTTGACTATCATGGTGATTTCTTAGAGTTTTCAATACATTTATACTGTTATATCAGCTCTGTGAAGAAGAACTTATGATTCATCAACTTCTTGCTAAATCGCCAAGCTTTTACACTAAAATATAGAAGTAACCAGTATCGCACTCAGTTTTCTACCTTTTGAACACAGTTTCTGCGGGAAAAAAGAGTGTTTATCAGATATTAAAGCTCAATAAACTTGTATTCCTATTGTTTCAGTCACATTCTTATATATTTCCCTACTCTTTCCTTTGAATAAACAGTGTTTGACCTACATTTGACCAGGGATTGAAGCTCATTCACTGGATTTCCAAGTATTTACACAGTGTTTTCCCAAATATACCAGACTTTACATGTAAATTCTTACTACATTGAAGACTGGCGTTACTATCATGGTGATTTCTAAGAGTTTTCCATAAATTTATACTGTTATATCAGCTCTGTGAAGAAGAACTGATGTTTTATCATCTATATTCCTAAATTTAGAGCCCAATTACACTAAATTATAGAAGTAACCAGTATCGCACTCATTTTTCTGCGATTTGAACACAGTTTCACCTGGAAAAACAGTGTTTTTCAGATAGAAGGCTCAATAAACTTGTATTCCTATTGTTTCAGGCACTTTCCTATATATTTCCCTAGCCTTTCCTTTGAATTCACAGTGTTTGACCTACTTTTGACCAGGGATTGAAGCTCATTCACTGGATTTCCAAGTATTTACACAGTGTTTTCCCAAATATACCAGACTTTAAATGTAAATTCTTACTACACTGAACACTGGCTTGACTATCATGGTGATTTCTAAGAGTTTTCAATACATTGATACTGTTATATCAGCTCTGTGAAGAAGAAGTGATGTTTCATCAACTTCTTGCTAAATCGCCAGGCTTTTACACTGAAATATAGAATTAACCAGTATCGCTCTCAGTTTTCTGCGATTTGAACACAGTTTTCCCGTGAAAAACAGTGTTTTTCAGATATTAAGGCTCAATAAACTTGTATTCCTATTGTTTCAGGCACTTTCCTATATATTTCCCTGCTCTTTCCTTTGAATTCACAGTGTTTGACCTACTTCAAACCAGAAATTGAAGCTCATTCACTGGATTTCCAAGTATTTAGACAGTGTTTTCCCAAATATACCAGACTTTAAATGTAAATTCTTACTACATTGAACACTGGCTTGACTATCATGGTGATTTCTAAGAGTTTACAATACATTTATACTGTTATATCAGCTCTGTGAAGAAGAACTGATGTTTTATCATCTATATTCCTAAATTTAGAGCCCAATTACACTAAATTATAGAAGTAACCAGTATCGCACTCAGTTTTCTGCGATTTGAACAGTTTTCCCATGAAAAACAGTGTTTTTCAGATATTAAGGCTCAATAAACTTGTATTCCTATTGTTTCAGGCACATTCTTATATATTACCCTGCTCTTTCCTTTGAATTCACAGTGTTTGACCTACTTTTGACCATGGATTGAAGCTCATTCACTGGATTTCCAAGAATTTACACAGTGTTCTCTCAAATATAAGAGACTTTAAATGTAAATTCTTACTACATTGAACACTGGCTTGACTATCACGGTGATTTCTAAGAGTTTCACAATACATTCATACTTTTATATCAGCTCTGTGAAGAAGAACTGATGTTTTATCATCTATATTCCTAAATTTAGAGCCCAATTACACTAAATTATAGAAGTAACCAGTATCGCACTCAGTTTTCTGCGATTTGAACACAGTTTCCCCGGGAAAAACAGTGTTTTTCAGATATTAAGGCTCAATAAACTTGTATTTCTATTGTTTCAGGCACATTCTTATATATTTCCCTGCTCTTTCCTTTGAATTCACAGTGTTTGTCCTACTTTTGACCATGGATTGAAGCTCATTCACTGGATTTCCAAGTATTTACAGTGTTTTCCCAAATATACCAGACATTAAATGTAAATTCTTACTACATTGAACACTGGCTTGACTATCATGGTGATTTCTTAAAGTTTTCAATACATTTATACTGTTATATCAGCTCTGTGAAGAACTTACGATCATCAACTTCTTGCTAAATCGCCAAGCTTTTACACTGAAATATAGAAGTAACCAGTATCGCACTCAGTTTTCTGCCTTTTGAACACAGGTTCTGCGGGAAAAAAGAGTGTTTATCAGATATTAAGGCTCAATAAACTTGTATTCCTATTGTTTCAGTCACATTCTTATATATTTCCCTACTCTTTCCTTTGAATAAACAGTGTTTGACTTAGTTTTGACCAGTTATTGAAGCTCATTCCAAGGATTTCCAAGTATTTATACAGCGTTTTGCCAAATATACCAGACTTTAAAGTAAATTCTTACTACATTGAAGACTGGCTTTGCTATCATGGTGATTTCTAAGAGTTTTCCATACATTTATACTGTTATATCAGCTCTGTGAAGAAGAACTGATGTTTGATCAACTTCTTGCTAAATCGCCAAGCTTTTACACTGAAATATAGAAGTAACCAGTATCGAACTCAGTTTTCTGCGACTTGAACACAGTTTCCCCTGGAAAAACAGTGTTTTTCAGATATTAAGGCTCAATAAACTTGTATTCCTATTGTTTCAGGCACATTCTTATATATTACCCTGCTCTTTGCTTTGAATTCACAGTGTTTGTCCTACTTTTGACAATGGATTGAAGCTCATTCACTGGATTTCCAAGTATTTACACATTGTTTTCTCAAATATAACAGACTTTAAATGTAAATTCTTACTACATTGAAGAGTGGCTTGACTATCACGGGGATTTCTAAGAGTTCACAATACATTCATACTTTTATATCAGCTCTGTGAAGAAGAACTGATGTTTTATCATCAATATTCCTAAATTTAGAGCCCAATTACACTAAATTATAGAAGTAACCAGTATCGCACTCAGTTTTCTGCGATTTGAACACAGTTTTCCCGTGAAAAACAGTGTTTTTCAGATATTAAGGCTCAATAAACTTGTATTCCTATTGTTTCAGGCACATTCTTATATATTACCCTGCTCTTTGCTTTGAATTCACAGTGTTTGTCCTACTTTTGACAATGGATTGAAGCTCATTCACTGGATTTCCAAGTTTTTACACAGTGTTTTCTCAAATATAACAGACTTTAAATATAAATCTTACTACATTGAAGAGTGGCTTGACTATCACTGTGATTTCTAAGAGTACACAATACATTCATACTTTTATATCAGCTCTGTGAAGAAGAACTGATGTTTTATCATCTATATTCCCAAATTTAGAGCCCAATTACACTAAATTATAGAAGTAACCAGTATCGCACTCAGTTTTCTGCGATTTGAACACAGTTTTCCCGTGAAAAAGAGTGTTTTTCAGATATTAAGACTCAATAAACTTGTATTCCTACTGTTTCAGGCACATTCTTATATATTTCCCTGCTATTTCCTTTGAATTCACAGTGTTTGAACTACTTTGACCATGGATTGAAGCTCATTCACTGGATTTCCAAGTATTTACAGTGTTTTCCCAAATATACCACACTTTAAATGTAAATTCTTACTACATTGAACACTGGCTTGACTATCATGGTAATTTCTTAGAGTTTTCAATACATTTATGCTGTTATATCAGCTCTGTGAAGAAGAACTTATGATTCATCAACTTCTTGCTAAATCGCCAAGCTTTTACACTGAAATATAGAAGTAACCAGTATCGCACTCAGTTTTCTGCGATTTGAACACAGTTTCTGCGGGAAAAAAGAGTGTTTATCAGATATTAAGGCTCAATAAACTTGTATTCCTATTGTTTCAGTCACATTCTTATATATTTCCCTACTCTTTCCTTTGAATAAACAGTGTTTGACTTAGTTTTGACCAGTTATTGAAGCTCATTCCAAGGATTTCCAAGTATTTACACAGTGTTTTCCCAAATATACCAGATTTTAAATGTCTATTTTTACTACATTGAACACTGGCTTGACTATCATGGTGATTTTTTAGAGTTTTCAATACATTTATACTGTTATATCAGCTCTGTGAAGAAGAACTGATGTTTGATCAACTTCTTGCTAACTCGCCAAGCTTTTACACTGAAATATAGAATTAACCAGTATCGCACTCAGTTTTCAGCGATTTGAACACAGTTTCCCCTGGAAAATCAGTGTTTTTCAGATATTAAGGCTCAATAAACTTGTATTCCTATTGTTTCAGGCACATTCTTATATATTTCCCTGCTCTTTCCTTTGAATTCACAGTGTTTGACCTACTTTTGACCATGGATTGAAGCTCATTCACTGGATTTCCAAGTATTTACGGTGTTTTCCCAAATATACCAGACTTTAAATGTAAATTCTTACTACATTGAACACTGGCTTGACTATCATGGTGATTTCTTAGAGTTTTCAATACATTTATACTGTTATATCAGCTCTGTGAAGAAGAACTTATGATTCATCAACTTCTTGCTAAATCGCCAAGCTTTTACACTAAAATATAGAAGTAACCAGTATCGCACTCAGTTTTCTACCTTTTGAACACAGTTTCTGCGGGAAAAAAGAGTGTTTATCAGATATTAAAGCTCAATAAACTTGTATTCCTATTGTTTCAGTCACATTCTTATATATTTCCCTACTCTTTCCTTTGAATAAACAGTGTTTGACCTACATTTGACCAGGGATTGAAGCTCATTCACTGGATTTCCAAGTATTTACACAGTGTTTTCCCAAATATACCAGACTTTACATGTAAATTCTTACTACATTGAAGACTGGCGTTACTATCATGGTGATTTCTAAGAGTTTTCCATAAATTTATACTGTTATATCAGCTCTGTGAAGAAGAACTGATGTTTTATCATCTATATTCCTAAATTTAGAGCCCAATTACACTAAATTATAGAAGTAACCAGTATCGCACTCATTTTTCTGCGATTTGAACACAGTTTCACCTGGAAAAACAGTGTTTTTCAGATATTAAGGCTCAATAAACTTGTATTCCTATTGTTTCAGGCACTTTCCTATATATTTCCCTAGCCTTTCCTTTGAATTCACAGTGTTTGACCTACTTTTGACCAGGGATTGAAGCTCATTCACTGGATTTCCAAGTATTTACACAGTGTTTTCCCAAATATACCAGACTTTAAATGTAAATTCTTACTACACTGAACACTGGCTTGACTATCATGGTGATTTCTAAGAGTTTTCAATACATTGATACTGTTATATCAGCTCTGTGAAGAAGAAGTGATGTTTCATCAACTTCTTGCTAAATCGCCAGGCTTTTACACTGAAATATAGAATTAACCAGTATCGCTCTCAGTTTTCTGCGATTTGAACACAGTTTTCCTGTGAAAAACAGTGTTTTTCAGATATTAAGGCTCAATAAACTTGTATTCCTATTGTTTCAGGCACATTATTATATATTTCCCTGCTCTTTCCTTTGAATTCACAGTGTTTGACCTACTTCAAACCAGAAATTGAAGCTCATTCACTGGATTTCCAAGTATTTAGACAGTGTTTTCCCAAATATACCAGACTTTAAATGTAAATTCTTACTACATTGAACACTGGCTTGACTATCATGGTGATTTCTAAGAGTTTACAATACATTTATACTGTTATATCAGCTCTGTGAAGAAGAACTGATGTTTTATCATCTATATTCCTAAATTTAGAGCCCAATTACACTAAATTATAGAAGTAACCAGTATCGCACTCAGTTTTCTGCGATTTGAACAGTTTTCCCATGAAAAACAGTGTTTTTCAGATATTAAGGCTCAATAAACTTGTATTCCTATTGTTTCAGGCACATTCTTATATATTACCCTGCTCTTTCCTTTGAATTCACAGTGTTTGACCTACTTTTGACCATGGATTGAAGCTCATTCACTGGATTTCCAAGAATTTACACAGTGTTCTCTCAAATATAAGAGACTTTAAATGTTAATTCTTACTACATTGAACACTGGCTTGACTATCACGGTGATTTCTAAGAGTTTCACAATACATTCATACTTTTATATCAGCTCTGTGAAGAAGAACTGATGTTTTATCATCTATATTCCTAAATTTAGAGCCCAATTACACTAAATTATAGAAGTAACCAGTATCGCACTCAGTTTTCTGCGATTTGAACACAGTTTCCCCGGGAAAAACAGTGTTTTTCAGATATTAAGGCTCAATAAACTTGTATTTCTATTGTTTCAGGCACATTCTTATATATTTCCCTGCTCTTTCCTTTGAATTCACAGTGTTTGTCCTACTTTTGACCATGGATTGAAGCTCATTCACTGGATTTCCAAGTATTTACAGTGTTTTCCCAAATATACCAGACATTAAATGTAAATTCTTACTACATTGAACACTGGCTTGACTATCATGGTGATTTCTTAGAGTTTTCAATACATTTATACTGTTATATCAGCTCTGTGAAGAACTTATGATCATCAACTTCTTGCTAAATCGCCAAGCTTTTACACTGAAATATAGAAGTAACCAGTATCGCACTCAGTTTTCTGCCTTTTGAACACAGGTTCTGCGGGAAAAAAGAGTGTTTATCAGATATTAAGGCTCAATAAACTTGTATTCCTATTGTTTCAGTCACATTCTTATATATTTCCCTACTCTTTCCTTTGAATAAACAGTGTTTGACTTAGTTTTGACCAGTTATTGAAGCTCATTCCAAGGATTTCCAAGTATTTATACAGCGTTTTGCCAAATATACCAGACTTTAAAGTAAATTCTTACTACATTGAAGACTGGCTTTGCTATCATGGTGATTTCTAAGAGTTTTCCATACATTTATACTGTTATATCAGCTCTGTGAAGAAGAACTGATGTTTGATCAACTTCTTGCTAAATCGCCAAGCTTTTACACTGAAATATAGAAGTAACCAGTATCGAACTCAGTTTTCTGCGACTTGAACACAGTTTCCCCTGGAAAAACAGTGTTTTTCAGATATTAAGGCTCAATAAACTTGTATTCCTATTGTTTCAGGCACATTCTTATATATTACCCTGCTCTTTGCTTTGAATTCACAGTGTTTGTCCTACTTTTGACAATGGATTGAAGCTCATTCACTGGATTTCCAAGTATTTACACATTGTTTTCTCAAATATAACAGACTTTAAATGTAAATTCTTACTACATTGAAGAGTGGCTTGACTATCACGGGGATTTCTAAGAGTTCACAATACATTCATACTTTTATATCAGCTCTGTGAAGAAGAACTGATGTTTTATCATCAATATTCCTAAATTTAGAGCCCAATTACACTAAATTATAGAAGTAACCAGTATCGCACTCAGTTTTCTGCGATTTGAACACAGTTTCCCCGGGAAAAACAGTGTTTTTCAGATATTAAGGCTCAATAAACTTGTATTTCTATTGTTTCAGGCACATTCTTATATATTTCCCTGCTCTTTCCTTTGAATTCACAGTGTTTGTCCTACTTTTGACCATGGATTGAAGCTCATTCACTGGATTTCCAAGTATTTACAGTGTTTTCCCAAATATACCAGACATTAAATGTAAATTCTTACTACATTGAACACTGGCTTGACTATCATGGTGATTTCTTAGAGTTTTCAATACATTTATACTGTTATATCAGCTCTGTGAAGAACTTATGATCATCAACTTCTTGCTAAATCGCCAAGCTTTTACACTGAAATATAGAAGTAACCAGTATCGCACTCAGTTTTCTGCCTTTTGAACACAGGTTCTGCGGGAAAAAAGAGTGTTTATCAGATATTAAGGCTCAATAAACTTGTATTCCTATTGTTTCAGTCACATTCTTATATATTTCCCTACTCTTTCCTTTGAATAAACAGTGTTTGACTTAGTTTTGACCAGTTATTGAAGCTCATTCCAAGGATTTCCAAGTATTTATACAGCGTTTTGCCAAATATACCAGACTTTAAAGTAAATTCTTACTACATTGAAGACTGGCTTTGCTATCATGGTGATTTCTAAGAGTTTTCCATACATTTATACTGTTATATCAGCTCTGTGAAGAAGAACTGATGTTTGATCAACTTCTTGCTAAATCGCCAAGCTTTTACACTGAAATATAGAAGTAACCAGTATCGAACTCAGTTTTCTGCGACTTGAACACAGTTTCCCCTGGAAAAACAGTGTTTTTCAGATATTAAGGCTCAATAAACTTGTATTCCTATTGTTTCAGGCACATTCTTATATATTACCCTGCTCTTTGCTTTGAATTCACAGTGTTTGTCCTACTTTTGACAATGGATTGAAGCTCATTCACTGGATTTCCAAGTATTTACACATTGTTTTCTCAAATATAACAGACTTTAAATGTAAATTCTTACTACATTGAAGAGTGGCTTGACTATCACGGGGATTTCTAAGAGTTCACAATACATTCATACTTTTATATCAGCTCTGTGAAGAAGAACTGATGTTTTATCATCAATATTCCTAAATTTAGAGCCCAATTACACTAAATTATAGAAGTAACCAGTATCGCACTCAGTTTTCTGCGATTTGAACACAGTTTTCCCGTGAAAAACAGTGTTTTTCAGATATTAAGGCTCAATAAACTTGTATTTCTATTGTTTCAGGCACATTCTTATATATTTCCCTGCTCTTTCCTTTGAATTCACAGTGTTTGTCCTACTTTTGACCATGGATTGAAGCTCATTCACTGGATTTCCAAGTATTTACAGTGTTTTCCCAAATATACCAGACATTAAATGTAAATTCTTACTACATTGAACACTGGCTTGACTATCATGGTGATTTCTTAGAGTTTTCAATACATTTATACTGTTATATCAGCTCTGTGAAGAACTTATGATCATCAACTTCTTGCTAAATCGCCAAGCTTTTACACTGAAATATAGAAGTAACCAGTATCGCACTCAGTTTTCTGCCTTTTGAACACAGGTTCTGCGGGAAAAAAGAGTGTTTATCAGATATTAAGGCTCAATAAACTTGTATTCCTATTGTTTCAGTCACATTCTTATATATTTCCCTACTCTTTCCTTTGAATAAACAGTGTTTGACTTAGTTTTGACCAGTTATTGAAGCTCATTCCAAGGATTTCCAAGTATTTATACAGCGTTTTGCCAAATATACCAGACTTTAAAGTAAATTCTTACTACATTGAAGACTGGCTTTGCTATCATGGTGATTTCTAAGAGTTTTCCATACATTTATACTGTTATATCAGCTCTGTGAAGAAGAACTGATGTTTGATCAACTTCTTGCTAAATCGCCAAGCTTTTACACTGAAATATAGAAGTAACCAGTATCGAACTCAGTTTTCTGCGACTTGAACACAGTTTCCCCTGGAAAAACAGTGTTTTTCAGATATTAAGGCTCAATAAACTTGTATTCCTATTGTTTCAGGCACATTCTTATATATTACCCTGCTCTTTGCTTTGAATTCACAGTGTTTGTCCTACTTTTGACAATGGATTGAAGCTCATTCACTGGATTTCCAAGTATTTACACATTGTTTTCTCAAATATAACAGACTTTAAATGTAAATTCTTACTACATTGAAGAGTGGCTTGACTATCACGGGGATTTCTAAGAGTTCACAATACATTCATACTTTTATATCAGCTCTGTGAAGAAGAACTGATGTTTTATCATCAATATTCCTAAATTTAGAGCCCAATTACACTAAATTATAGAAGTAACCAGTATCGCACTCAGTTTTCTGCGATTTGAACACAGTTTTCCCGTGAAAAACAGTGTTTTTCATATATTAAGGCTCAATAAACTTGTATTCCTATTGTTTCAGGCACATTCTTATATTTTTCCCTGCTCTTTCCTTTGAATTCACAGTGTTTGACCTACTTTTGACCATGGATTGAAGCTCATTCACTGGATTTCCAAGTATTTACAGTGTTTTCCCAAGTATACCAGACTTTAAATGTAAATTCTTACTACATTGAACACTGGCTTGACTATCATGGTGATTTCTTAGAGTTTTCAATACATTTATACTGTTATATCAGCTCTGTGAAGAAGAACTTATGATTCATCAACTTCTTGCTAAATCGCCAAGCTTTTACACTAAAATATAGAAGTAACCAGTATCGCACTCAGTTTTCTACCTTTTGAACACAGTTTCTGCGGGAAAAATAGTGTTTATCAGATATTAAAGCTCAATAAACTTGTATTCCTATTGTTTCAGTCACATTCTTATATATTTCCCTACTCTTTCTTTTGAATAAACAGTGTTTGACCTACTTTTGACCAGGGATTGAAGCTCATTCACTGGATTTCCAAGTATTTACACAGTGTTTTCCCAAATATACCAGACTTTACATGTAAATTCTTACTACATTGAAGACTGGCGTTACTATCATGGTGATTTCTAAGAGTTTTCCATAAATTTATACTGTTATATCAGCTCTGTGAAGAACTGATGTTTTATCATCTATATTCCTAAATTTAGAGCCCAATTACACTAAATTATAGAAGTAACCAGTATCGCACTCAGTTTTCTGCGATTTGAACACAGTTTCACCTGGAAAAACAGTGTTTTTCAGATATTAAGGCTCAATAAACTTGTATTCCTATTGTTTCAGGCACTTTCCTATATATTTCCCTAGCCTTTCCTTTGAATTCACAGTGTTTGACCTACTTTTGACCAGGGATTGAAGCTCATTCACTGGATTTCCAAGTATTTACACAGTGTTTTCCCAAATATACCAGACTTTAAATGTAAATTCTTACTACACTGAACACTGGCTTGACTATCATGGTGATTTCTAAGAGTTTTCAATACATTGATACTGTTATATCAGCTCTGTGAAGAAGAAGTGATGTTTCATCAACTTCTTGCTAAATCGCCAGGCTTTTACACTGAAATATAGAATTAACCAGTATCGCTCTCAGTTTTCTGCGATTTGAACACAGTTTTCCCGTGAAAAACAGTGTTTTTCAGATATTAAGGCTCAATAAACTTGTATTCCTATTGTTTCAGGCACATTATTATATATTTCCCTGCTCTTTCCTTTGAATTCACAGTGTTTGACCTACTTTAAACCAGAAATTGAAGCTCATTCACTGGATTTCCAAGTATTTACACAGTGTTTTCCCAAATATACCAGTCTTTAAATGTAAATTCTTACTACATTGAACACTGGCTTGACTATCATGGTGATTTCTAAGAGTTTACAATACATTTATACTGTTATATCAGCTCTGTGAAGAAGAACTGATGTTTTATCATCTATATTCCTAAATTTAGAGCCCAATTACACTAAATTATAGAATTAACCAGTATCGCACTCAGTTTTCTGCGATTTGAACAGTTTTCCCATGAAAAACAGTGTTTTTCAGATATTAAGGCTCAATAAACTTGTATTCCTATTGTTTCAGGCACATTCTTATATATTACCCTGCTCTTTCCTTTGAATTCACAGTGTTTGACCTACTTTTGACCATGGATTGAAGCTCATTCACTGGATTTCCAAGAATTTACACAGTGTTCTCTCAAATATAAGAGACTTTAAATGTAAATTCTTACTACATTGAACACTGGCTTGACTATCACGGTGATTTCTAAGAGTTTCACAATACATTCATACTTTTATATCAGCTCTGTGAAGAAGAACTGATGTTTTATCATCTATATTCCTAAATTTAGAGCCCAATTACACTAAATTATAGAAGTAACCAGTATCGCACTCAGTTTTCTGCGATTTGAACACAGTTTCCCCGGGAAAAACAGTGTTTTTCAGATATTAAGGCTCAATAAACTTGTATTTCTATTGTTTCAGGCACATTCTTATATATTTCCCTGCTCTTTCCTTTGAATTCACAGTGTTTGTCCTACTTTTGACCATGGATTGAAGCTCATTCACTGGATTTCCAAGTATTTACAGTGTTTTCCCAAATATACCAGACATTAAATGTAAATTCTTACTACATTGAACACTGGCTTGACTATCATGGTGATTTCTTAGAGTTTTCAATACATTTATACTGTTATATCAGCTCTGTGAAGAACTTATGATCATCAACTTCTTGCTAAATCGCCAAGCTTTTACACTGAAATATAGAAGTAACCAGTATCGCACTCAGTTTTCTGCCTTTTGAACACAGGTTCTGCGGGAAAAAAGAGTGTTTATCAGATATTAAGGCTCAATAAACTTGTATTCCCATTGTTTCAGTCACATTCTTATATATTTCCCTACTCTTTCCTTTGAATAAACAGTGTTTGACTTAGTTTTGACCAGTTATTGAAGCTCATTCCAAGGATTTCCAAGTATTATACAGCGTTTTGCCAAATATACCAGACTTTAAAGTAAATTCTTACTACATTGAAGACTGGCTTTGCTATCATGGTGATTTCTAAGAGTTTTCCATACATTTATACTGTTATATCAGCTCTGTGAAGAAGAACTGATGTTTTATCAACTTCTTGCTAAATCGCCAAGCTTTTACACTGAAATATAGAAGTAACCAGTATCGAACTCAGTTTTCTGCGACTTGAACACAGTTTCCCCTGGAAAAACAGTGTTTTTCAGATATTAAGGCTCAATAAACTTGTATTCCTATTGTTTCAGGCACATTCTTATATATTACCCTGCTCTTTGTTTGAATTCACAGTGTTTGTCCTACTTTTGACCATGGATTGAAGCTCATTCACTGGATTTCCAAGTATTTACACATTGTTTTCTCAAATATAACAGACTTTAAATGTAAATTCTTACTACATTGAAGAGTGGCTTGACTATCACGGGGATTTCTAAGAGTTCACAATACATTCATACTTTTATATCAGCTCTGTGAAGAAGAACTGATGTTTTATCATCAATATTCCTAAGTTTAGAGCCCAATTACACTAAATTATAGAAGTAACCAGTATCGCACTCAGTTTTCTGCGATTTGAACACAGTTTTCCCGTGAAAAACAGTGTTTTTCATATATTAAGGCTCAATAAACTTGTATTCCTATTGTTTCAGGCACATTCTTATATTTTTCCCTGCTCTTTCCTTTGAATTCACAGTGTTTGACCTACTTTTGACCATGGATTGAAGCTCATTCACTGGATTTCCAAGTATTTACAGTGTTTTCCCAAGTATACCAGACTTTAAATGTAAATTCTTACTACATTGAACACTGGCTTGACTATCATGGTGATTTCTTAGAGTTTTCAATACATTTATACTGTTATATCAGCTCTGTGAAGAAGAACTTATGATTCATCAACTTCTTGCTAAATCGCCAAGCTTTTACACTAAAATATAGAAGTAACCAGTATCGCACTCAGTTTTCTACCTTTTGAACACAGTTTCTGCGGGAAAAAAGAGTGTTTATCAGATATTAAAGCTCAATAAACTTGTATTCCTATTGTTTCAGTCACATTCTTATATATTTCCCTACTCTTTCCTTTGAATAAACAGTGTTTGACCTACTTTTGACCGGGGATTGAAGCTCATTCACTGGATTTCCAAGTATTTACACAGTGTTTTCCCAAATATACCAGACTTTACATGTAAATTCTTACTACATTGAAGACTGGCGTTACTATCATGGTGATTTCTAAGAGTTTTCCATAAATTTATACTGTTATATCAGCTCTGTGAAGAAGAACTGATGTTTTATCATCTATATTCCTAAATTTAGAGCCCAATTACACTAAATTATAGAAGTAACCAGTATCGCACTCATTTTTCTGCGATTTGAACACAGTTTCACCTGGAAAAACAGTGTTTTTCAGATATTAAGGCTCAATAAACTTGTATTCCTATTGTTTCAGGCACTTTCCTATATATTTCCCTAGCCTTTCCTTTGAATTCACAGTGTTTGACCTACTTTTGACCAGGGATTGAAGCTCATTCACTGGATTTCCAAGTATTTACACAGTGTTTTCCCAAATATACCAGACTTTAAATGTAAATTCTTACTACACTGAACACTGGCTTGACTATCATGGTGATTTCTAAGAGTTTTCAATACATTGATACTGTTATATCAGCTCTGTGAAGAAGAAGTGATGTTTCATCAACTTCTTGCTAAATCGCCAGGCTTTTACACTGAAATATAGAATTAACCAGTATCGCTCTCAGTTTTCTGCGATTTGAACACAGTTTTCCCATGAAAAACAGTGTTTTTCAGATATTAAGGCTCAATAAACTTGTATTCCTATTGTTTCAGGCACATTATTATATATTTCCCTGCTCTTTCCTTTGAATTCACAGTGTTTGACCTACTTTAAACCAGAAATTGAAGCTCATTCACTGGATTTCCAAGTATTTACACAGTGTTTTCCCAAATATACCAGACTTTAAATGTAAATTCTTACTACATTGAAGACTGGCTTGATTATCGTGGTGATTTCTAAGAGTTTAGCATACATTTATACTGTTATATCAGCTCTGTGAAGAAGAACTGATGTTTTATTACCTATATTCCTAAATTTAGAGCCCAATTACACTAAATTATAGAAGTAACCAGTATCGCACTCAGTTTTCTGCGATTTGAACACAGTTTTCCGGTGAAAAACAGTGTTTTTCAGATATTAAGGCTCAATAAACTTGTATTCCTATTGTTTCAGGCAAATTCTTATATATTTACCTACTCTTTCTTTTGAATAAACAGTGTTTGACTTAGTTTTGACCAGTTATTGAAGCTCATTCACTGGATTTCCAAGTATTTACACAGTGTTTTCTCAAATATAACAGACTTTAAATGTAAATTCTTACTACATTGAAGAGTGGCTTTCTTATCGTGGTGATTTCTAAGAATTCACAATACATTCATACTTTTATATCAGCTCTGTGAAGAAGAACTGATGTTTTATCATCTATATTCCTAAATTTAGAGCCCAATTACACTAAATTATAGAAGTAACCAGTATCGCACTCAGTTTTCTGCGAGTTGAACCCAGTTTTCTCGTGAAAAACAGTGTTTTTCAGATATTAAGGCTCAATAAACTTGTATTCCTATTGTTTCAGGCACATTCTTATATATTTCCCTGCTCTTTCCTTTGAATTCACAGTGTTTGACCTACTTTTGACCATGGATTGAAGCTCATTCACTGGATTTCCAAGTATTTACACAGTGTTTTCCTAAATATACCAGACTTTACATGTAAATTCTTACTACATTGAAGACTGGCTTTACTATCATGGTGATTTCTTAGAGTTTTCCATACATTTATACTGTTATATCAGCTCTGTGAAGAAGAACTGATGTTTGATCAACTTCTTGCTAAATCTCCAAGCTTTTACACTGAAATATAGAAGTAACCAGTATCGCACTCAGTTTTCTGCCATTTGAACACAGTTTCCCCTGGAAAATCAGTGTTTTTCAGATATTAAGGCTCAATAAACTTGTATTCCTATTGTTTCAGGCACATTCTTATATATTTCCCAGCTTTTTCCTTTGAATTCACAGTGTTTGACCTACTTTTGACCATGGATTGAAGCTCATTCACTGGATTTCCAAGTATTTAAACAGTGTTTTCCCAAATATACCAGACTTTACATGTAAATTCTTACTACATTGAAGACTGGCTTTACTATCATGGTGATTTCTAAGAGTTTTCCATACATTTATACTGTTATATCAGCTCTGTGAAGAAGAACTGATGTTTGATCAACTTCTTGCTAAATCGCCAAGCTTTTACACTGAAATAATAGAATTAACCAGAATCGCACTCAGTTTTCTGCCATTTGAACACAGTTTCCCCTGGAAAAACAGTGTTTTTCAGATATTAAGGCTCAATAAACTTGTATTCCTATTGTTTCAGGCACATTCTTATATATTGCCCTTCTCTTTCCTTTGAATTCACAGTGTTTGTCCTACTTTTGACCATGGATTGAAGCTCATTCACTGGATTTCCAAGTATTTACACAGTGTTTTCTCAAATATAACAGACTTTAAATGTACATCTTACTACATTGAAGAGTGGCTTGACTATCACTGTGATTTCTAAGAGTTCACAATACATTCATACTGTTATATCAGCTCTGTGAAGAAGAACTGATGTTTTATCATCTATATTCCTAAATTTAGAGCCCAATTACACTAAATTATAGAAGTAACCAGTATCGCACTCATTTTTCTGCGATTTGAACACAGTTTCACCTGGAAAAACAGTGTTTTTCAGATATTAAGGCTCAATAAACTTGTATTCCTATTGTTTCAGGCACTTTCCTATATATTTCCCTAGCCTTTCCTTTGAATTCACAGTGTTTGACCTACTTTTGACCAGGGATTGAAGCTCATTCACTGGATTTCCAAGTATTTACACAGTGTTTTCCCAAATATACCAGACTTTAAATGTAAATTCTTACTACACTGAACACTGGCTTGACTATCATGGTGATTTCTAAGAGTTTTCAATACATTGATACTGTTATATCAGCTCTGTGAAGAAGAAGTGATGTTTCATCAACTTCTTGCTAAATCGCCAGGCTTTTACACTGAAATATAGAATTAACCAGTATCGCTCTCAGTTTTCTGCGATTTGAACACAGTTTTCCCGTGAAAAACAGTGTTTTTCAGATATTAAGGCTCAATAAACTTGTATTCCTATTGTTTCAGGCACATTATTATATATTTCCCTGCTCTTTCCTTTGAATTCACAGTGTTTGACCTACTTTAAACCAGAAATTGAAGCTCATTCACTGGATTTCCAAGTATTTACACAGTGTTTTCCCAAATATACCAGACTTTAAATGTAAATTCTTACTACATTGAAGACTGGCTTGATTATCGTGGTGATTTCTAAGAGTTTAGCATACATTTATACTGTTATATCAGCTCTGTGAAGAAGAACTGATGTTTTATCACCTATATTCCTAAATTTAGAGCCCAATTACACTAAATTATAGAAGTAACCAGTATCGCACTCAGTTTTCTGCGATTTGAACACAGTTTTCCGGTGAAAAACAGTGTTTTTCAGATATTAAGGCTCAATAAACTTGTATTCCTATTGTTTCAGGCAAATTCTTATATATTTCCCTACTCTTTCCTTTGAATAAACAGTGTTTGACTTAGTTTTGACCAGTTATTGAAGCTCATTCAAAGGATTTCCAAGTATTTACACAGTGTTTTCTCAAATATAACAGACATTAAATGTAAATTCTTACTACATTGAAGAGTGGCTTGATTATCGTGGTGATTTCTAAGAATTCACAATACATTCATACTTTTATATCAGCTCTGTGAAGAAGAACTGATGTTTTATCATCTATATTCCTAAATTTAGAGCCCAATTACACTAAATTATAGAAGTAACCAGTATCGCACTCAGTTTTCTGCGAGTTGAACCCAGTTTTCCCGTGAAAAACAGTGTTTTTCAGATATTAAGGCTCAATAAACTTGTATTCCTATTGTTTCAGTCACATTCTTATATATTTCCCTGCTCTTTCCTTTGAATTCACAGTGTTTGACCTACTTTTGACCATGGATTGAAGCTCATTCACTGGATTTCCAAGTATTTACACAGTGTTTTCCTAAATATACCAGACTTTGCATGTAAATTCTTACTACATTGAAGACTGGCTTTACTATCATGGTGATTTCTAAGAGTTTTCCATACATTTATACTGTTATATCAGCTCTGTGAAGAAGAACTGATGTTTGATCAACTTCTTGCTAAATCGCCAAGCTTTTACACTGAAATATAGAAGTAACCAGTATCGCACTCAGTTTTCTGCCATTTGAACACAGTTTCCCCTGGAAAATCAGTGTTTTTCAGATATTAAGGCTCAATAAACTTGTATTCCTATTGTTTCAGGCACATTCTTATGTATTTCCCTGCTCTATCCTTTGAATTCACAGTGTTTGACATACTTTTGACCAGGGATTGAAGCTCATTCACTGGATTTCCAAGTATTTACACAGTGTTTTCCCAAATATACCAGATATTAAATGTCAATTTTTACTACATTGAACACTGGCTTGACGATCATGGTGATTTTTTAGAGTTTTCAATACATTTATACTGTTATATCAGCTCTGTGAAGAAGAACTGATGTTTGATCATCTTCTTGCTAAATCGCCAAGCTTTTACACTGAAATATAGAAGTAACCAGTATCGCACTCAGTTTACTGTGATTTGAACACAGTTTCACCTGGAAAAACAGTGTTTTTCAGATATTAAGGCTCAATAAACTTGTATTCCTATTGTTTCAGGCACTTTCCTATATATTTCCCTAGCCTTTCCATTGAATTCACAGTGTTTGACCTACTTTTGACCAGGGATTGAAGCTCATTCACTGGATTTCCAAGTATTTACACAGTGTTTTCCCAAATATACCAGACTTTAAATGTAAATTCTTACTACATTGAAGACTGGCTTGATTATCGTGGTGATTTCTAAGAGTTTACCATACATTTATACTGTTATATCAGCTCTGTGAAGAAGAACTGATGTTTTATCATCTATAATCCTAAATTTAGAGCCCAATTACACTAAATTATAGAAGTAACCAGTATCGCAATCAGTTTTCTGCGATTTGAACACAGTTTTCCCGTGAAAAACAGTGTTTTTCAGATATTAAGGCTCAATAAACTTGTATTCCTATTGTTTCAGGCAAATTCTTATATATTTCTTTGCTCTTTCCTTTGAATTCACAGTGTTTGACCTACTTTTGACCATGGATTGAAGCTCATTCACTGGATTTCCAAGTATTTACACAGTGTTTTCCCAAATATACCAGACTTTAAATGTAAATTCTTACTACATTGAACACTGGCTTGACTATCATGGTGATTTCTTAGAGTTTTCAATACATTTATACTGTTATATCAGCTCTGTGAAGAAGAACTTATGATTCCTCAACTTCTTGCTAAATCGCCAAGCTTTTACACTGAAATATAGAAGTAACCAGTATCGCACTCAGTTTTCTGCGATTTGAACACAGTTTCCCCTGGAAAATCAGTGTTTTTCAGATATTAAGGCTCAATCAACTTGTATTCCTATTGTTTCAGGCACATTCTTATATATTTCCCTGCTCTTTCCTTTGAATTCACAGTGTTTGACCTACTTTTGACCATGGATTGAAGCTCATTCACTGGATTTCCAAGTATTTACAGTGTTTTCCCAAATATACCAGACTTTAAATGTCAATTTTTACTACAATGAATACTGGCTTGACTATCATGGTGATTTCTTAGAGTTTTCAATACATTTATACTGATATATCAGCTCTGTGAAGAAGAACTGATGTTTGATCAACTTCTTGCTAACTCGCCAAGCTTTTACACTGAAATATAGAATTAACCAGTATCGCTCTCAGTTTTCTGCGATTTGAACACAGTTTCCCCTGGAAAATCAGTGTTTTTCAGATATCAAGGCTCAATAAACTTCTATTCCTATTGTTTCAGGCACATTCTTATATATTTCCCTGCTCTTTCCTTTGAATTCACAGTGTTTGAACTACTTTTTACCAGGGATTGAAGCTCATTCACTGGATTTCCAAGTATTTACACAGTGTTTTCCCAAATATACCAGACTTTAAATGTAAATTCCTACTACATTGAAGACTGGCTTGATTATCGTGGTGATTTCTAAGAGTTTACCATACATTTATACTGTTATATCAGCTCTGTGAAGAAGAACTGATGTTTTATCATCTATAATCCTAAATTTAGAGCCCAATTACACTAAATTATAGAAGTAACCAGTATCGCAATCAGTTTTCTGCGATGTGAACACAGTTTTCCCGTGAAAAACAGTGTTTTCCAGATATTAAGGCTCAATAAACTTGTATTCCTGTTGTTTCAGGCACATTCTTATATATTTCTTTGCTCTTTCCTTTGAATTCACAGTGTTTGACCTACTTTTGACCATGGATTGAAGCTCATTCACTGGATTTCCAAGTATTTACACAGTGTTTTCCCAAATATACCAGACTTTAAATGTAAATTCTTACTACATTGAACACTGGCTTGACTATCATGGTGATTTCTTAGAGTTTTCAATACATTTATACTGTTATATCAGCTCTGTGAAGAACTTATGATTCATCAACTTCTTGCTAAATCGCCAAGCTTTTACACTGAAATATAGAAGTAACCAGTATCGCACTCAGTTTTCTGCGATTTGAACACAGTTTCCCCTGGAAAATCAGTGTTTTTCAGATATTAAGGCTCAATCAACTTGTATTCCTATTGTTTCAGGCACATTCTTATATATTTCCCTGCTCTTTCCTTTGAATTCACAGTGTTTGACCTACTTTTGACCATGGATTGAAGCTCATTCACTGGATTTCCAAGTATTTACAGTGTTTTCCCAAATATACCAGACTTTAAATGTCAATTTTTACTACAATGAACACTGGCTTGACTATCATGGTGATTTCTTAGAGTTTTCAATACATTTATACTGATATATCAGCTCTGTGAAGAAGAACTGATGTTTGATCAACTTCTTGCTAACTCGCCAAGCTTTTACACTGAAATATAGAATTAACCAGTATCGCACTCAGTTTTCTGCGATTTGAACACAGTTTCCCCTGGAAAATCAGTGTTTTTCAGATATCAAGGCTCAATAAACTTGTATTCCTATTGTTTCAGGCACATTCTTATATATTTCCCTGCTCTTTCTTTTGAATTCACAGTGTTTGAACTACTTTTTACCAGGGATTGAAGCTCATTCACTGGATTTCCAAGTATTTACACAGTGTTTTCCCAAATATACCAGACTTTAAATGTAAATTCCTACTACATTGAAGACTGGCTTGATTATCGTGGTGATTTCTAAGAGTTTACCATACATTTATACTGTTATATCAGCTCTGTGAAGAAGAACTGATGTTTTATCATCTATAATCCTAAATTTAGAGCCCAATTACACTAAATTATAGAAGTAACCAGTATCGCAATCAGTTTTCTGCGATTTGAACACAGTTTTCCCGTGAAAAACAGTGTTTTTCAGATATTAAGGCTCAATAAACTTGTATTCCTATTGTTTCAGGCACATTCTTATATATTTCTTTGCTCTTTCCTTTGAATTCACAGTGTTTGACCTACTTTTGACCATGGATTGAAGCTCATTCACTGGATTTCCAAGTATTTACACAGTGTTTTCCCAAATATACCAGACTTTAAATGTAAATTCTTACTACATTGAACACTGGCTTGACTATCATGGTGATTTCTTAGAGTTTTCAATACATTTATACTGTTATATCAGCTCTGTGAAGAAGAACTTATGATTCATCAACTTCTTGCTAAATCGCCAAGCTTTTACACTGAAATATAGAAGTAACCAGTATCGCACTCAGTTTTCTGCGATTTGAACACAGATTCTGCGGGAAAAAAGAGTGTTTATCAGATATTAAGGCTCAATAAACTTGTATTTGTATTGTTTCAGGCACATTCTTATGTATTTTCCTGCTCTATCCTTTGAATTCACAGTGTTTGAAATACTTTTGACCAGGGATTGAAGCTCATTCACTGGATTTCCAAGTATTTACACAGTGTTTTCCCAAATATACCAGACTTTAAATGTCAATTTTTACTACATTGAACACTGGCTTGACTATCATGGTGATTTCTTAGAGTTTTCAATACATTTATACTGTTATATCAGCTCTGTGAAGAAGAACTGATGTTTGATCAACTTCTTGCTAAATCGCCAAGCTTTTACACTGAAATATAGAATTAACCAGTATCTTACTCAGTTTTCTGCGATTTGAACACAGTTTCCCCTGGAAAAACAGTGTTTTTCAGATATTAAGGCTCAATAAACTTGTATTCCTATTGTTTCAGGCACATTCTTATATATTACCCTGCTCTTTCCTTTGAATTCACAGTGTTTGTCCTACTTTTGACCATGGATTGAAGCTCATTCACTGGATTTCCAAGTATTTACACAGTGTTTTCCCAAATATACCAGACTTTAAATGTAAATTCTTACTACATTGAAGACTGGCTTGATTATCGTCGTGATTTCTAAGAGTTTACCATACATTTATACTGTTATATCAGCTCTGTGAAGAAGAACTGATGTTTTATCATCTATATTCCTAAATTTAGAGCCCAATTACACTAAATTATAGAAGTAACCAGTATTGCACTCAGTTTTCTGCGATTTGAACACAGTTTCCCCTGGAAAAACAGTGTTTTTCAGATATTAAGGCTCAATAAACTTGTATTCCTATTGTTTCAGGCAAATTCTTATATATTTCCCTACTCTTTCCTTTGAATAAACAGTGTTTGACTTAGTTTTGACCAGTTATTGAAGCTCATTCAAAGTATTTCCAAGTATTTACACAGTGTTTTCTCAAATATAACAGACATTAAATGTAAATTCTTACTACATTGAAGAGTGGCTTGATTATCGTGGTGATTTCTAAGAGTTCACAATATATTCATACTTTTATATCAGCTCTGTGAAGAAGAACTGATGTTTTATCATCTATATTCCTAAATTTAGAGCCCGATTACACTAAATTATAGAAGTAACCAGTATCGCACTCAGTTTTCTGCGCGTTGAACACAGTTTTCCCGTGAAAAACAGTGTTTTTCAGATATTAAGGCTCAATAAACTTGTATTCCTATTGTTTCAGGCACATTCTTATATATTTCCCTGCTCTTTCCTTTGAATTCACAGTGTTTGACCTACTTTTGACCATGGATTGAAGCTCATTCACTGGATTTCCAAGTATTTACACAGTGTTTTCCTAAATATACCAGACTTTGCATGTAAATTCTTACTACATTGAAGACTGGCTTTACTATCATGGTGATTTCTAAGAGTTTTCCATACATTTATACTGTTATATCAGCTCTGTGAAGAAGAACTGATGTTTGATCAACTTCTTGCTAAATCGCCAAGCTTTTACACTGAAATATAGAATTAACCAGTATCGCACTCAGTTTTCTGCCATTTGAACACAGTTTCCCCTGGAAAATCAGTGTTTTTCAGATATTAAGGCTCAATAAACTTGTATTCCTATTGTTTCAGGCACATTCTTATATATTTCCCAGCTTTTTCCTTTGAATTCACAGTGTTTGACCTACTTTTGACCATGGATTGAAGCTCATTCACTGGATTTCCAAGTATTTACACAGTGTTTTCCCAAATATACCAGACTTTACATGTAAATTCTTACTACATTGAAGACTGGCTTTACTATCATGGTGATTTCTAAGAGTTTTCCATACATTTATACTGTTATATCAGCTCTGTGAAGAAGAACTGATGTTTGATCAACTTCTTGCTAAATCGCCAAGCTTTTACACTGAAATAATAGAATTAACCAGTATCGCACTCAGTTTTCTGCCATTTGAACACAGTTTCCCCTGGAAAAACAGTGTTTTTCAGATATTAAGGCTCAATAAACTTGTATTCCTATTGTTTCAGGCACATTCTTATATATTACCCTGCTCTTTCCTTTGAATTCACAGTGTTTGTCCTACTTTTGACCATGGATTGAAGCTCATTCACTGGATTTCCAAGTATTTACACAGTGTTTTCTCAAATATAACAGACTTTAAATGTAAATCTTACTACATTGAAGAGTGGCTTGACTATCACTGTGATTTCTAAGATGTTCACAATATATTCATACTTTTATATCAGCTCTGTGAAGAAGAACTGATGTTTTATCATCTATATTCCTAAATTTAGAGCCCAATTACACTAAATTATAGAAGTAACCAGTATCGCACTCAGTTTTCTGCGCGTTGAACACAGTTTTCCCGTGAAAAACAGTGTTTTTCAGATATTAAGGCTCAATAAACTTGTATTCCTATTGTTTCAGGCACATTCTTATATATTTCCCGGCTCTTTCCTTTGAATTCACAGTGTTTGACCTACTTTTGACCATGGATTGAAGCTCATTCACTGGATTTCCAAGTATTTACACAGTGTTTTCCTAAATATACCAGACTTTGCATGTAAATTCTTACTACATTGAAGACTGGCTTTACTATCATGGTGATTTCTAAGAGTTTTCCATACATTTATACTGTTATATCAGCTCTGTGAAGAAGAACTGATGTTTGATCAACTTCTTGCTAAATCGCCAAGCTTTTACACTGAAATATAGAATTAACCAGTATCGCACTCAGTTTTCTGCCATTTGAACACAGTTTCCCCTGGAAAATCAGTGTTTTTCAGATATTAAGGCTCAATAAACTTGTATTCCTATTGTTTCAGGCACATTCTTATATATTTCCCAGCTTTTTCCTTTGAATTCACAGTGTTTGACCTACTTTTGACCATGGATTGAAGCTCATTCACTGGATTTCCAAGTATTTACACAGTGTTTTCCCAAATATACCAGACTTTACATGTAAATTCTTACTACATTGAAGACTGGCTTTACTATCATGGTGATTTCTAAGAGTTTTCCATACATTTATACTGTTATATCAGCTCTGTGAAGAAGAACTTATGATTCATCAACTTCTTGCTAAATCGCCAAGCTTTTACACTGAAATATAGAAGTAACCAGTATCGCACCCAGTTTTCTGCCTTTTGAACACAGTTTCTGCGGGAAAAAAGAGTGTTTATCAGATATTAAGGCTCAATAAACTTGTATTCCTATTGCTTCAGTCACATTCTTATATATTTCCCTACTCTTTCCTTTGAATAAACAGTGTTTGACTTAGTTTTGACCAGTTATTGAAGCTCATTCCAAGGATTTCCAAGTATTTATACAGCGTTTTGCCAAATATACCAGATTTTAAAGTAAATTCTTACTACATTAAAGACTGGCTTTACTATCATGGTGATTTCTAAGACTTTTCCATACATTTATACTGTTATATCAGCTCTGTGAAGAAGAACTTATGATTCATCAACTTCTTGCTAAATCGCCAAGCTTTTACACTGAAATATAGAATTAACCAGTATCGCACTCAGTTTTCTGCGATTTGAACACAGTTTCCCTGGAAAATCAGTGTTTTTCAGATATTAAGGCTCAATAAACTTGTATTCCTATTGTTTCAGGCACATTCTTATATATATCCCTGCTCTTTCCTTTGAATTCACAGTGTTTGACCTACTTTTGACCATAGATTGAAGCTCATTCACTGGATTTCAAAGTATTTACACAGTGTTTTCCCAAATATACCAGACTTTAAATGTAAATTCTTACTACATTGAAGACTGGCTTGATTATCGTGGTGATTTCTAAGAGTTTACCATACATTTATACTGTTATATCAGCTCTGTGAAGAAGAACTGATGTTTTATCATATATAATCCTACATTTAGAGCCCAATTACACTAAATTATAGAAGTAACCAGTATCGCACTCAGTTTTCTTCGAGTTGAACACAGTTTTCCCGTGAAAAACAGTGTTTTTCAGATATTAAGGCTACATAAACTTGTATTCCTATTGTTTCAGGCACATTATTATATATTTCCCTGCTCTTTCCTTTGAATTCACAGTGTTTGACCTACTTTTGACCATGGATTGAAACTCATTCACTGGATTTCCAAGTATTTACACAGTGTTTTCCCAATTATCCAGACTTTAAATGTAAATTCTTACTACATTGAACACTGGCTTGACTATCATGGTGATTTCTTAGAGTTTTCAATACATTTATACTGTTATATCAGCTCTGTGAAGAACTTATGATTCATCAACTTCTTGCTAAATCGCCAAGCTTTTACACTGAAATATAGAAGTAACCAGTATCGCACTCAGTTTTCTGCGATTTGAACACAGTTTCTGCGGGAAAAAAGAGTGTTTATCAGATATTAAGGCTCAATAAACTTGTATTCGTATTGTTTCAGGCACATTCTTATGTATTTTCCTGCTCTATCCTTTGAATTCACAGTGTTTGAAATACTTTTGACCAGTGATTGAAGCTCATTCACTGGATTTCCAAGTATTTACACAGTGTTTTCCCAAATATACCAGACTTTAAATGTCAATTTTTACTACATTGAACAATGGCTTGACTATCATGGTGATTTCTTAGAGTTTTCAATACATTTATACTGTTTTATCAGCTCTGTGAAGAAGAACTGATGTTTGATCAACTTCTTGCTTAATCGCCAAGCTTTTACACTGAAATATAGAAGTAACCAGTATCGCACTCAGTTTTCTGCGATTTGAACACAGTTTCCCCTGGAAAAACAGTGTTTTTCAGATATTAAGGCTCAATAAACTTGTATTCCTATTGTTTCAGGCACATTCTTATATATTTCCCTGCTCTTTCCTTTGAATTCACAGTGTTTGAACTACATTTTACCAGGGATTGAAGCTCATTCACTGGATTTCCAAGTATTTACACAGTGTTTTCCCAAATATACCAGACTTTAAATGTAAATTCTTACTACATTGAAGACTGGCTTGATTATCGTCGTGATTTCTAAGAGTTTACCATAGATTTATACTGTTATATCAGCTCTGTGAAGAAGAACTGATGTTTTATCATCTATATTCCTAAATTTAGAGCCCAATTACACTAAATTATAGAAGTAACCAGTATCGCACTCAGTTTTCTGCGATTTGAACACAGTTTCCCCTGGAAAAACAGTGTTTTTCAGATATTAAGGCTCAATAAACTTGTATTCCTATTGTTTCAGGCAAATTCTTATATATTTCCCTACTCTTTCCTTTGAATAAACAGTGTTTGACTTAGTTTTGACCAGTTATTGAAGCTCATTCAAAGGATTTCCAAGTATTTACACAGTGTTTTCTCAAATATAACAGACATTAAATGTAAATTCTTACTACATTGAAGAGTGGCTTGATTATCGTGGTGATTTCTAAGTGTTCACAATATATTCATACTTTTATATCAGCTCTGTGAAGAAGAACTGATGTTTTATCATCTATATTCCTAAATTTAGAGCCCGATTACACTAAATTATAGAAGTAACCAGTATCGCACTCAGTTTTCTGCGAGTTGAACACAGTTTTCCCGTGAAAAACAGTGTTTTTCAGATATTAAGGCTCAATAAACTTGTATTCCTATTGTTTAAGGCACATTCTTATATATTTCCCTGCTCTTTCCTTTGAATTCACAGTGTTTGACCTACTTTTGACCATGGATTGAAGCTCATTCACTGGATTTCCAAGTATTTACACAGTGTTTTCCTAAATATACCAGACTTTGCATGTAAATTCTTACTACATTGAAGACTGGCTTTACTATCATGGTGATTTCTAAGAGTTTTCCATACATTTATACTGTTATATCAGCTCTGTGAAGAAGAACTGATGTTTGATCAACTTCTTGCTAAATCGCCAAGCTTTTACACTGAAATAATAGAATTAACCAGTATCGCACTCAGTTTTCTGCCATTTGAACACAGTTTCCCCTGGAAAAACAGTGTTTTTCAGATATTAAGGCTCAATAAACTTGTATTCCGATTGTTTCAGGCACATTCTTATATATTACCCTGCTCTTTCCTTTGAATTCACAGTGTTTGACCTACTTTAAACCAGAAATTGAAGCTCATTCACTGGATTTCCAAGTATTTACACAGTGTTTTCTCAAATATAACAGACTTTAAATGTAAATCTTACTACATTGAAGAGTGGCTTGACTATCACTGTGATTTCTAAGATGTTCACAATATATTCATACTTTTATATCAGCTCTGTGAAGAAGAACTGATGTTTTATCATCTATATTCCTAAATTTAGAGCCCAATTACACTAAATTATAGAAGTAACCAGTATCGCACTCAGTTTTCTGCGAGTTGAACACAGTTTTCCCGTGAAAAACAGTGTTTTTCAGATATTAAGGCTCAATAAACTTGTATTCCTATTGTTTCAGGCACATTCTTATATATTTCCTTGCGCTTTCCTTTGAATTCACAGTGTTTGACCTACTTTTGACCATGGATTGAAAGTCATTCACTGGATTTCCAAGTATTTACACAGTGTTTTCCCAAATATACCAGACTTTAAATGTAAATTCTTACTACATTGAACACTGGCTTGACTATCATGGTGATTTCTTAGAGTTTTCAATACATTTATACTGTTATATCAGCTCTGTGAAGAAGAACTTATGATTCATCAACTTCTTGCTAAATCGCCAAGCTTTTACACTGAAATATAGAAGTAACCAGTATCGCACTCAGTTTTCTGCGATTTGAACACGGTTTCTGCGGGAAAAAAGAGTGTTTATCAGATATTAAGGCTCAATAAACTTGTATTCCTATTGTTTCAGGCACATTCTTATATATTTCCCAGCTTTTTCCTTTGAATTCACAGTGTTTGACCTACTTTTGACCATGGATTGAAGCTCATTCACTGGATTTCCAAGTATTTAAACAGTGTTTTCCCAAATATACCAGACTTTACATGTAAATTCTTACTACATTGAAGACTGGCTTTACTATCATGGTGATTTCTAAGAGTTTTCCATACATTTATACTGTTATATCAGCTCTGTGAAGAAGAACTGATGTTTGATCAACTTCTTGCTAAATCGCCAAGCTTTTACACTGAAATAATAGAATTAACCAGAATCGCACTCAGTTTTCTGCCATTTGAACACAGTTTCCCCTGGAAAAACAGTGTTTTTCAGATATTAAGGCTCAATAAACGTGTATTCCTATTGTTTCAGGCACATTCTTATATATTGCCCTTCTCTTTCCTTTGAATTCACAGTGTTTGTCCTACTTTTGACCATGGATTGAAGCTCATTCACTGGATTTCCAAGTATTTACACAGTGTTTTCTCAAATATAACAGACTTTAAATGTACATCTTACTACATTGAAGAGTGGCTTGACTATCACTGTGATTTCTAAGAGTTCACAATACATTCATACTGTTATATCAGCTCTGTGAAGAAGAACTGATGTTTTATCATCTATATTCCTAAATTTAGAGCCCAATTACACTAAATTATAGAAGTAACCAGTATCGCACTCATATTTCTGCGATTTGAACACAGTTTCTGCGGGGAAAAAAGAGTGTTTATCAGATATTAAGGCTCAATAAACTTGTATTCCTATTGTTTCAGGCACATTCTTATGTATTTCCCTGCTCTATCCTTTGAATTCACAGTGTTTGACATACTTTTGACCAGGGATTGAAGCTCATTCACTGGATTTCCAAGTATTTACACAGTGTTTTCCCAAATATACCAGATATTAAATGTCAATTTTTACTACATTGAACACTGGCTTGACGATCATGGTGATTTTTTAGAGTTTTCAATACATTTATACTGTTATATCAGCTCTGTGAAGAAGAACTGATGTTTGATCAACTTCTTGCTAACTCGCCAAGCTTTTACACTGAAATATAGAAGTAACCAGTATCGCACTCAGTTTACTGTGATTTGAACACAGTTTCACCTGGAAAAACAGTGTTTTTCAGATATTAAGGCTCAATAAACTTGTATTCCTATTGTTTCAGGCACTTTCCTATATATTTCCCTAGCCTTTCCATTGAATTCACAGTGTTTGACCTACTTTTGACCAGGGATTGAAGCTCATTCACTGGATTTCCAAGTATTTACACAGTGTTTTCCCAAATATACCAGACTTTAAATGTAAATTCTTACTACATTGAAGACTGGCTTGATTATCGTGGTGATTTCTAAGAGTTTACCATACATTTATACTGTTATATCAGCTCTGTGAAGAAGAACTGATGTTTTATCATCTATATTCCTAAATTTAGAGCCCAATTACACTAAATTATAGAAGTAACCCGTATCGCACTCAGTTTTCTGCGAGTTGAATACAGTTTTCCCGTGAAAAACAGTGTTTTTCAGATATTAAGGCTCAATAAACTTGTATTCCTATTGTTTCAGGCACATTCTTATATATTTCCCTGCTCTTTCCTTTGAATTCACAGTGTTTGACCTACTTTTGACCATGGATTGAAGCTCATTCACTAGATTTCCAAGTATTTACAGTGTTTTCCCAAATATACCAGACTTTAAATGTCAATTTTTACTACAATGAACACTGGCTTGACTATCATGGTGATTTCTTAGAGTTTTCAATACATTTATACTGTTATATCAGCTCTGTGAAGAAGAACTGATGTTTGATCAACTTCTTGCTAACTCGCCAAGCTTTTACACTGAAATATAGAATTAACCAGTATCGCACTCAGTTTTCTGCGATTTGAACACAGTTTCCCCTGGAAAATCAGTGTTGTTCAGATATTAAGGCTCAATCAACTTGTATTCCTATTGTTTCAGGCACATTCTTATATATTTCCCTGCTCTTTCCTTTGAATTCACAGTGTTTGACCTACTTTTGACCATGGATTGAAGCTCATTCACTGGATTTCCAAGTATTTACAGTGTTTTCCCAAATATACCAGACTTTAAATGTCAATTTTTACTACAATGAACACTGGCTTGACTATCATGGTGATTTCTTAGAGTTTTCAATACATTTATACTGATATATCAGCTCTGTGAAGAAGAACTGATGTTTGATCAACTATATTCCTAAATTTAGAGCCCAATTACACTAAATTATAGAAGTAACCAGTATCGCACTCAGTTTTCTGCGATTTGAACACAGTTTCCCCGGGAAAAACAGTGTTTTTCAGATATTAAGGCTCAATAAACTTGTATTTCTATTGTTTCAGGCACATTCTTATATATTTCCCTGCTCTTTCCTTTGAATTCACAGTGTTTGTCCTACTTTTGACCATGGATTGAAGCTCATTCACTGGATTTCCAAGTATTTACAGTGTTTTCCCAAATATACCAGACATTAAATGTAAATTCTTACTACATTGAACACTGGCTTGACTATCATGGTGATTTCTTAGAGTTTTCAATACATTTATACTGTTATATCAGCTCTGTGAAGAACTTATGATCATCAACTTCTTGCTAAATCGCCAAGCTTTTACACTGAAATATAGAAGTAACCAGTATCGCACTCAGTTTTCTGCCTTTTGAACACAGGTTCTGCGGGAAAAAAGAGTGTTTATCAGATATTAAGGCTCAATAAACTTGTATTCCTATTGTTTCAGTCACATTCTTATATATTTCCCTACTCTTTCCTTTGAATAAACAGTGTTTGACTTAGTTTTGACCAGTTATTGAAGCTCATTCCAAGGATTTCCAAGTATTTATACAGCGTTTTGCCAAATATACCAGACTTTAAAGTAAATTCTTACTACATTGAAGACTTGCTTTGCTATCATGGTGATTTCTAAGAGTTTTCCATACATTTATACTGTTATATCAGCTCTGTGAAGAAGAACTGATGTTTGATCAACTTCTTGCTAAATCGCCAAGCTTTTACACTGAAATATAGAAGTAACCAGTATCGAACTCAGTTTTCTGCGACTTGAACACAGTTTTCCCGTGAAAAACAGTGTTTTTCATATATTAAGGCTCAATAAACTTGTATTCCTATTGTTTCAGGCACATTCTTATATTTTTCCCTGCTCTTTCCTTTGAATTCACAGTGTTTGACCTACTTTTGACCATGGATTGAAGCTCATTCACTGGATTTCCAAGTATTTACAGTGTTTTCCCAAGTATACCAGACTTTAAATGTAAATTCTTACTACATTGAACACTGGCTTGACTATCATGGTGATTTCTTAGAGTTTTCAATACATTTATACTGTTATATCAGCTCTGTGAAGAAGAACTTATGATTCATCAACTTCTTGCTAAATCGCCAAGCTTTTACACTAAAATATAGAAGTAACCAGTATCGCACTCAGTTTTCTACCTTTTGAACACAGTTTCTGCGGGAAAAATAGTGTTTATCAGATATTAAAGCTCAATAAACTTGTATTCCTATTGTTTCAGTCACATTCTTATATATTTCCCTACTCTTTCTTTTGAATAAACAGTGTTTGACCTACTTTTGACCAGGGATTGAAGCTCATTCACTGGATTTCCAAGTATTTACACAGTGTTTTCCCAAATATACCAGACTTTACATGTAAATTCTTACTACATTGAAGACTGGCGTTACTATCATGGTGATTTCTAAGAGTTTTCCATAAATTTATACTGTTATATCAGCTCTGTGAAGAACTGATGTTTTATCATCTATATTCCTAAATTTAGAGCCCAATTACACTAAATTATAGAAGTAACCAGTATCGCACTCAGTTTTCTGCGATTTGAACACAGTTTCACCTGGAAAAACAGTGTTTTTCAGATATTAAGGCTCAATAAACTTGTATTCCTATTGTTTCAGGCACTTTCCTATATATTTCCCTAGCCTTTCCTTTGAATTCACAGTGTTTGACCTACTTTTGACCAGGGATTGAAGCTCATTCACTGGATTTCCAAGTATTTACACAGTGTTTTCCCAAATATACCAGACTTTAAATGTAAATTCTTACTACACTGAACACTGGCTTGACTATCATGGTGATTTCTAAGAGTTTTCAATACATTGATACTGTTATATCAGCTCTGTGAAGAAGAAGTGATGTTTCATCAACTTCTTGCTAAATCGCCAGGCTTTTACACTGAAATATAGAATTAACCAGTATCGCTCTCAGTTTTCTGCGATTTGAACACAGTTTTCCCGTGAAAAACAGTGTTTTTCAGATATTAAGGCTCAATAAACTTGTATTCCTATTGTTTCAGGCACATTATTATATATTTCCCTGCTCTTTCCTTTGAATTCACAGTGTTTGACCTACTTTAAACCAGAAATTGAAGCTCATTCACTGGATTTCCAAGTATTTACACAGTGTTTTCCCAAATATACCAGACTTTAAATGTAAATTCTTACTACATTGAACACTGGCTTGACTATCATGGTGATTTCTAAGAGTTTACAATACATTTATACTGTTATATCAGCTCTGTGAAGAAGAACTGATGTTTTATCATCTATATTCCTAAATTTAGAGCCCAATTACACTAAATTATAGAAGTAACCAGTATCGCACTCAGTTTTCTGCGATTTGAACACAGTTTCCCCTGGAAAAACAGTGTTTTTCAGATATTAAGGCTCAATAAACTTGTATTCCTATTGTTTCAGGCAAATTCTTATATATTTCCCTACTCTTTCCTTTGAATAAACAGTGTTTGACTTAGTTTTGACCAGTTATTGAAGCTCATTCAAAGGATTTCCAAGTATTTACACAGTGTTTTCTCAAATATAACAGACATTAAATGTAAATTCTTACTACATTGAAGAGTGGCTTGATTATCGTGGTGATTTCTAAGTGTTCACAATATATTCATACTTTTATATCAGCTCTGTGAAGAAGAACTGATGTTTTATCATCTATATTCCTAAATTTAGAGCCCGATTACACTAAATTATAGAAGTAACCAGTATCGCACTCAGTTTTCTGCGAGTTGAACACAGTTTTCCCGTGAAAAACAGTGTTTTTCAGATATTAAGGCTCAATAAACTTGTATTCCTATTGTTTAAGGCACATTCTTATATATTTCCCTGCTCTTTCCTTTGAATTCACAGTGTTTGACCTACTTTTGACCATGGATTGAAGCTCATTCACTGGATTTCCAAGTATTTACACAGTGTTTTCCTAAATATACCAGACTTTGCATGTAAATTCTTACTACATTGAAGACTGGCTTTACTATCATGGTGATTTCTAAGAGTTTTCCATACATTTATACTGTTATATCAGCTCTGTGAAGAAGAACTGATGTTTGATCAACTTCTTGCTAAATCGCCAAGCTTTTACACTGAAATAATAGAATTAACCAGTATCGCACTCAGTTTTCTGCCATTTGAACACAGTTTCCCCTGGAAAAACAGTGTTTTTCAGATATTAAGGCTCAATAAACTTGTATTCCGATTGTTTCAGGCACATTCTTATATATTACCCTGCTCTTTCCTTTGAATTCACAGTGTTTGTCCTACTTTTGACCATGGATTGAAGCTCATTCACTGGATTTCCAAGTATTTACACAGTGTTTTCTCAAATATAACAGACTTTAAATGTAAATCTTACTACATTGAAGAGTGGCTTGACTATCACTGTGATTTCTAAGATGTTCACAATATATTCATACTTTTATATCAGCTCTGTGAAGAAGAACTGATGTTTTATCATCTATATTCCTAAATTTAGAGCCCAATTACACTAAATTATAGAAGTAACCAGTATCGCACTCAGTTTTCTGCGAGTTGAACACAGTTTTCCCGTGAAAAACAGTGTTTTTCAGATATTAAGGCTCAATAAACTTGTATTCCTATTGTTTCAGGCACATTCTTATATATTTCCTTGCGCTTTCCTTTGAATTCACAGTGTTTGACCTACTTTTGACCATGGATTGAAAGTCATTCACTGGATTTCCAAGTATTTACACAGTGTTTTCCCAAATATACCAGACTTTAAATGTAAATTCTTACTACATTGAACACTGGCTTGACTATCATGGTGATTTCTTAGAGTTTTCAATACATTTATACTGTTATATCAGCTCTGTGAAGAAGAACTTATGATTCATCAACTTCTTGCTAAATCGCCAAGCTTTTACACTGAAATATAGAAGTAACCAGTATCGCACTCAGTTTTCTGCGATTTGAACACGGTTTCTGCGGGAAAAAAGAGTGTTTATCAGATATTAAGGCTCAATAAACTTGTATTCCTATTGTTTCAGGCACATTCTTATATATTTCCCAGCTTTTTCCTTTGAATTCACAGTGTTTGACCTACTTTTGACCATGGATTGAAGCTCATTCACTGGATTTCCAAGTATTTAAACAGTGTTTTCCCAAATATACCAGACTTTACATGTAAATTCTTACTACATTGAAGACTGGCTTTACTATCATGGTGATTTCTAAGAGTTTTCCATACATTTATACTGTTATATCAGCTCTGTGAAGAAGAACTGATGTTTGATCAACTTCTTGCTAAATCGCCAAGCTTTTACACTGAAATAATAGAATTAACCAGAATCGCACTCAGTTTTCTGCCATTTGAACACAGTTTCCCCTGGAAAAACAGTGTTTTTCAGATATTAAGGCTCAATAAACTTGTATTCCTATTGTTTCAGGCACATTCTTATATATTGCCCTTCTCTTTCCTTTGAATTCACAGTGTTTGTCCTACTTTTGACCATGGATTGAAGCTCATTCACTGGATTTCCAAGTATTTACACAGTGTTTTCTCAAATATAACAGACTTTAAATGTACATCTTACTACATTGAAGAGTGGCTTGACTATCACTGTGATTTCTAAGAGTTCACAATACATTCATACTGTTATATCAGCTCTGTGAAGAAGAACTGATGTTTTATCATCTATATTCCTAAATTTAGAGCCCAATTACACTAAATTATAGAAGTAACCAGTATCGCACTCATATTTCTGCGATTTGAACACAGTTTCTGCGGGGAAAAAAGAGTGTTTATCAGATATTAAGGCTCAATAAACTTGTATTCCTATTGTTTCAGGCACATTCTTATGTATTTCCCTGCTCTATCCTTTGAATTCACAGTGTTTGACATACTTTTGACCAGGGATTGAAGCTCATTCACTGGATTTCCAAGTATTTACACAGTGTTTTCCCAAATATACCAGATATTAAATGTCAATTTTTACTACATTGAACACTGGCTTGACGATCATGGTGATTTTTTAGAGTTTTCAATACATTTATACTGTTATATCAGCTCTGTGAAGAAGAACTGATGTTTGATCAACTTCTTGCTAACTCGCCAAGCTTTTACACTGAAATATAGAAGTAACCAGTATCGCACTCAGTTTACTGTGATTTGAACACAGTTTCACCTGGAAAAACAGTGTTTTTCAGATATTAAGGCTCAATAAACTTGTATTCCTATTGTTTCAGGCACTTTCCTATATATTTCCCTAGCCTTTCCATTGAATTCACAGTGTTTGACCTACTTTTGACCAGGGATTGAAGCTCATTCACTGGATTTCCAAGTATTTACACAGTGTTTTCCCAAATATACCAGACTTTAAATGTAAATTCTTACTACATTGAAGACTGGCTTGATTATCGTGGTGATTTCTAAGAGTTTACCATACATTTATACTGTTATATCAGCTCTGTGAAGAAGAACTGATGTTTTATCATCTATATTCCTAAATTTAGAGCCCAATTACACTAAATTATAGAAGTAACCCGTATCGCACTCAGTTTTCTGCGAGTTGAATACAGTTTTCCCGTGAAAAACAGTGTTTTTCAGATATTAAGGCTCAATAAACTTGTATTCCTATTGTTTCAGGCACATTCTTATATATTTCCCTGCTCTTTCCTTTGAATTCACAGTGTTTGACCTACTTTTGACCATGGATTGAAGCTCATTCACTAGATTTCCAAGTATTTACAGTGTTTTCCCAAATATACCAGACTTTAAATGTCAATTTTTACTACAATGAACACTGGCTTGACTATCATGGTGATTTCTTAGAGTTTTCAATACATTTATACTGTTATATCAGCTCTGTGAAGAAGAACTAATGTTTGATCAACTTCTTGCTAACTCGCCAAGCTTTTACACTGAAATATAGAATTAACCAGTATCGCACTCAGTTTTCTGCGATTTGAACACAGTTTCCCCTGGAAAATCAGTGTTGTTCAGATATTAAGGCTCAATCAACTTGTATTCCTATTGTTTCAGGCACATTCTTATATATTTCCCTGCTCTTTCCTTTGAATTCACAGTGTTTGACCTACTTTTGACCATGGATTGAAGCTCATTCACTGGATTTCCAAGTATTTACAGTGTTTTCCCAAATATACCAGACTTTAAATGTCAATTTTTACTACAATGAACACTGGCTTGACTATCATGGTGATTTCTTAGAGTTTTCAATACATTTATACTGATATATCAGCTCTGTGAAGAAGAACTGATGTTTGATCAACTATATTCCTAAATTTAGAGCCCAATTACACTAAATTATAGAAGTAACCAGTATCGCACTCAGTTTTCTGCGATTTGAACACAGTTTCCCCGGGAAAAACAGTGTTTTTCAGATATTAAGGCTCAATAAACTTGTATTTCTATTGTTTCAGGCACATTCTTATATATTTCCCTGATCTTTCCTTTGAATTCACAGTGTTTGTCCTACTTTTGACCATGGATTGAAGCTCATTCACTGGATTTCCAAGTATTTACAGTGTTTTCCCAAATATACCAGACATTAAATGTAAATTCTTACTACATTGAACACTGGCTTGACTATCATGGTGATTTCTTAGAGTTTTCAATACATTTATACTGTTATATCAGCTCTGTGAAGAACTTATGATCATCAACTTCTTGCTAAATCGCCAAGCTTTTACACTGAAATATAGAAGTAACCAGTATCGCACTCAGTTTTCTGCCTTTTGAACACAGGTTCTGCGGGAAAAAAGAGTGTTTATCAGATATTAAGGCTCAATAAACTTGTATTCCTATTGTTTCAGTCACATTCTTATATATTTCCCTACTCTTTCCTTTGAATAAACAGTGTTTGACTTAGTTTTGACCAGTTATTGAAGCTCATTCCAAGGATTTCCAAGTATTTATACAGCGTTTTGCCAAATATACCAGACTTTAAAGTAAATTCTTACTACATTGAAGACTTGCTTTGCTATCATGGTGATTTCTAAGAGTTTTCCATACATTTATACTGTTATATCAGCTCTGTGAAGAAGAACTGATGTTTGATCAACTTCTTGCTAAATCGCCAAGCTTTTACACTGAAATATAGAAGTAACCAGTATCGAACTCAGTTTTCTGCGACTTGAACACAGTTTTCCCGTGAAAAACAGTGTTTTTCATATATTAAGGCTCAATAAACTTGTATTCCTATTGTTTCAGGCACATTCTTATATTTTTCCCTGCTCTTTCCTTTGAATTCACAGTGTTTGACCTACTTTTGACCATGGATTGAAGCTCATTCACTGGATTTCCAAGTATTTACAGTGTTTTCCCAAGTATACCAGACTTTAAATGTAAATTCTTACTACATTGAACACTGGCTTGACTATCATGGTGATTTCTTAGAGTTTTCAATACATTTATACTGTTATATCAGCTCTGTGAAGAAGAACTTATGATTCATCAACTTCTTGCTAAATCGCCAAGCTTTTACACTAAAATATAGAAGTAACCAGTATCGCACTCAGTTTTCTACCTTTTGAACACAGTTTCTGCGGGAAAAATAGTGTTTATCAGATATTAAAGCTCAATAAACTTGTATTCCTATTGTTTCAGTCACATTCTTATATATTTCCCTACTCTTTCTTTTGAATAAACAGTGTTTGACCTACTTTTGACCAGGGATTGAAGCTCATTCACTGGATTTCCAAGTATTTACACAGTGTTTTCCCAAATATACCAGACTTTACATGTAAATTCTTACTACATTGAAGACTGGCGTTACTATCATGGTGATTTCTTAGAGTTTTCCATAAATTTATACTGTTATATCAGCTCTGTGAAGAACTGATGTTTTATCATCTATATTCCTAAATTTAGAGCCCAATTACACTAAATTATAGAAGTAACCAGTATCGCACTCAGTTTTCTGCGATTTGAACACAGTTTCACCTGGAAAAACAGTGTTTTTCAGATATTAAGGCTCAATAAACTTGTATTCCTATTGTTTCAGGCACTTTCCTATATATTTCCCTAGCCTTTCCTTTGAATTCACAGTGTTTGACCTACTTTTGACCAGGGATTGAAGCTCATTCACTGGATTTCCAAGTATTTACACAGTGTTTTCCCAAATATACCAGACTTTAAATGTAAATTCTTACTACACTGAACACTGGCTTGACTATCATGGTGATTTCTAAGAGTTTTCAATACATTGATACTGTTATATCAGCTCTGTGAAGAAGAAGTGATGTTTCATCAACTTCTTGCTAAATCGCCAGGCTTTTACACTGAAATATAGAATTAACCAGTATCGCTCTCAGTTTTCTGCGATTTGAACACAGTTTTCCCGTGAAAAACAGTGTTTTTCAGATATTAAGGCTCAATAAACTTGTATTCCTATTGTTTCAGGCACATTATTATATATTTCCCTGCTCTTTCCTTTGAATTCACAGTGTTTGACCTACTTTAAACCAGAAATTGAAGCTCATTCACTGGATTTCCAAGTATTTACACAGTGTTTTCCCAAATATACCAGACTTTAAATGTAAATTCTTACTACATTGAACACTGGCTTGACTATCATGGTGATTTCTAAGAGTTTACAATACATTTATACTGTTATATCAGCTCTGTGAAGAAGAACTGATGTTTTATCATCTATATTCCTAAATTTAGAGCCCAATTACACTAAATTATAGAAGTAACCAGTATCGCACTCAGTTTTCTGCGATTTGAACAGTTTTCCCATGAAAAACAGTGTTTTTCAGATATTAAGGCTCAATAAACTTGTATTCCTATTGTTTCAGGCACATTCTTATATATTACCCTGCTCTTTCCTTTGAATTCACAGTGTTTGACCTACTTTTGACCATGGATTGAAGCTCATTCACTGGATTTCCAAGAATTTACACAGTGTTCTCTCAAATATAAGAGACTTTAAATGTAAATTCTTACTACATTGAACACTGGCTTGACTATCACGGTGATTTCTAAGAGTTTCACAATACATTCATACTTTTATATCAGCTCTGTGAAGAAGAACTGATGTTTTATCATCTATATTCCTAAATTTAGAGCCCAATTACACTAAATTATAGAAGTAACCAGTATCGCACTCAGTTTTCTGCGATTTGAACACAGTTTCCCCGGGAAAAACAGTGTTTTTCAGATATTAAGGCTCAATAAACTTGTATTTCTATTGTTTCAGGCACATTCTTATATATTTCCCTGCTCTTTCCTTTGAATTCACAGTGTTTGTCCTACTTTTGACCATGGATTGAAGCTCATTCACTGGATTTCCAAGTATTTACAGTGTTTTCCCAAATATACCAGACATTAAATGTAAATTCTTACTACATTGAACACTGGCTTGACTATCATGGTGATTTCTTAGAGTTTTCAATACATTTATACTGTTATATCAGCTCTGTGAAGAACTTATGATCTTCAACTTCTTGCTAAATCGCCAAGCTTTTACACTGAAATATAGAAGTAACCAGTATCGCACTCAGTTTTCTGCCTTTTGAACACAGGTTCTGCGGGAAAAAAGAGTGTTTATCAGATATTAAGGCTCAATAAACTTGTATTCCTATTGTTTCAGTCACATTCTTATATATTTCCCTACTCTTTCCTTTGAATAAACAGTGTTTGACTTAGTTTTGACCAGTTATTGAAGCTCATTCCAAGGATTTCCAAGTATTTATACAGCGTTTTGCCAAATATACCAGACTTTAAAGTAAATTCTTACTACATTGAAGACTGGCTTTGCTATCATGGTGATTTCTAAGAGTTTTCCATACATTTATACTGTTATATCAGCTCTGTGAAGAAGAACTGATGTTTTATCAACTTCTTGCTAAATCACCAAGCTTTTACACTGAAATATAGAAGTAACCAGTATCGAACTCAGTTTTCTGCGACTTGAACACAGTTTCCCCTGGAAAAACAGTGTTTTTCAGATATTAAGGCTCAATAAACTTGTATTCCTATTGTTTCAGGCACATTCTTATATATTACCCTGCTCTTTGCTTTGAATTCACAGTGTTTGTCCTACTTTTGACCATGGATTGAAGCTCATTCACTGGATTTCCAAGTATTTACACATTGTTTTCTCAAATATAACAGACTTTAAATGTAAATTCTTACTACATTGAAGAGTGGCTTGACTATCACGGGGATTTCTAAGAGTTCACAATACATTCATACTTTTATATCAGCTCTGTGAAGAAGAACTGATGTTTTATCATCAATATTCCTAAATTTAGAGCCCAATTACACTAAATTATAGAAGTAACCAGTATCGCACTCAGTTTTCTGCGATTTGAACACAGTTTTCCCGTGAAAAACAGTGTTTTTCATATATTAAGGCTCAATAAACTTGTATTCCTATTGTTTCAGGCACATTCTTATATTTTTCCCTGCTCTTTCCTTTGAATTCACAGTGTTTGACCTACTTTTGACCATGGATTGAAGCTCATTCACTGGATTTCCAAGTATTTACAGTGTTTTCCCAAATATACCAGACTTTAAATGTAAATTCTTACTACATTGAACACTGGCTTGACTATCATGGTGATTTCTTAGAGTTTTCAATACATTTATACTGTTATATCAGCTCTGTGAAGAAGAACTTATGATTCATCAACTTCTTGCTAAATCGCCAAGCTTTTACACTAAAATATAGAAGTAACCAGTATCGCACTCAGTTTTCTACCTTTTGAACACAGTTTCTGCGGGAAAAAAGAGTGTTTATCAGATATTAAAGCTCAATAAACTTGTATTCCTATTGTTTCAGTCACATTCTTATATATTTCCCTACTCTTTCCTTTGAATAAACAGTGTTTGACCTACTTTTGACCAGGGATTGAAGCTCATTCACTGGATTTCCAAGTATTTACACAGTGTTTTCCCAAATATACCAGACTTTACATGTAAATTCTTACTACATTGAAGACTGGCGTTACTATCATGGTGATTTCTAAGAGTTTTCCATAAATTTATACTGTTATATCAGCTCTGTGAAGAAGAACTGATGTTTTATCATCTATATTCCTAAATTTAGAGCCCAATTACACTAAATTATAGAAGTAACCAGTATCGCACTCATTTTTCTGCGATTTGAACACAGTTTCACCTGGAAAAACAGTGTTTTTCAGATATTAAGGCTCAATAAACTTGTATTCCTATTGTTTCAGGCACTTTCCTATATATTTCCCTAGCCTTTCCTTTGAATTCACAGTGTTTGACCTACTTTTGACCAGGGATTGAAGCTCATTCACTGGATTTCCAAGTATTTACACAGTGTTTTCCCAAATATACCAGACTTTAAATGTAAATTCTTACTACACTGAACACTGGCTTGACTATCATGGTGATTTCTAAGAGTTTTCAATACATTGATACTGTTATATCAGCTCTGTGAAGAAGAAGTGATGTTTCATCAACTTCTTGCTAAATCGCCAGGCTTTTACACTGAAATATAGAATTAACCAGTATCGCTCTCAGTTTTCTGCGATTTGAACACAGTTTTCCCGTGAAAAACAGTGTTTTTCAGATATTAAGGCTCAATAAACTTGTATTCCTATTGTTTCAGGCACATTATTATATATTTCCCTGCTCTTTCCTTTGAATTCACAGTGTTTGACCTACTTTAAACCAGAAATTGAAGCTCATTCACTGGATTTCCAAGTATTTACACAGTGTTTTCCCAAATATACCAGACTTTAAATGTAAATTCTTACTACATTGAAGACTGGCTTGATTATCGTGGTGATTTCTAAGAGTTTAGCATACATTTATACTGTTATATCAGCTCTGTGAAGAAGAACTGATGTTTTATTACCTATATTCCTAAATTTAGAGCCCAATTACACTAAATTATAGAAGTAACCAGTATCGCACTCAGTTTTCTGCGATTTGAACACAGTTTTCCGGTGAAAAACAGTGTTTTTCAGATATTAAGGCTCAATAAACTTGTATTCCTATTGTTTCAGGCAAATTCTTATATATTTCCCTACTCTTTCTTTTGAATAAACAGTGTTTGACTTAGTTTTGACCAGTTATTGAAGCTCATTCACTGGATTTCCAAGTATTTACACAGTGTTTTCTCAAATATAACAGACTTTAAATGTAAATTCTTACTACATTGAAGAGTGGCTTTCTTATCGTGGTGATTTCTAAGAATTCACAATACATTCATACTTTTATATCAGCTCTGTGAAGAAGAACTGATGTTTTATCATCTATATTCCTAAATTTAGAGCCCAATTACACTAAATTATAGAAGTAACCAGTATCGCACTCAGTTTTCTGCGAGTTGAACCCAGTTTTCTCGTGAAAAACAGTGTTTTTCAGATATTAAGGCTCAATAAACTTGTATTCCTATTGTTTCAGGCACATTCTTATATATTTCCCTGCTCTTTCCTTTGAATTCACAGTGTTTGACCTACTTTTGACCATGGATTGAAGCTCATTCACTGGATTTCCAAGTATTTACACAGTGTTTTCCTAAATATACCAGACTTTACATGTAAATTCTTACTACATTGAAGACTGGCTTTACTATCATGGTGATTTCTAAGAGTTTTCCATACATTTATACTGTTATATCAGCTCTGTGAAGAAGAACTGATGTTTGATCAACTTCTTGCTAAATCGCCAAGCTTTTACACTGAAATATAGAAGTAACCAGTATCGCACTCAGTTTTCTGCCATTTGAACACAGTTTCCCCTGGAAAATCAGTGTTTTTCAGATATTAAGGCTCAATAAACTTGTATTCCTATTGTTTCAGGCACATTCTTATATATTGCCCTTCTCTTTCCTTTGAATTCACAGTGTTTGTCCTACTTTTGACCATGGATTGAAGCTCATTCACTGGATTTCCAAGTATTTACACAGTGTTTTCTCAAATATAACAGACTTTAAATGTACATCTTACTACATTGAAGAGTGGCTTGACTATCACTGTGATTTCTAAGAGTTCACAATACATTCATACTGTTATATCAGCTCTGTGAAGAAGAACTGATATTTTATCATCTATATTCCTAAATTTAGAGCCCAATTACACTAAATTATAGAAGTAACCAGTATCGCACTCATTTTTCTGCGATTTGAACACAGTTTCACCTGGAAAAACAGTGTTTTTCAGATATTAAGGCTCAATAAACTTGTATTCCTATTGTTTCAGGCACTTTCCTATATATTTCCCTAGCCTTTCCTTTGAATTCACAGTGTTTGACCTACTTTTGACCAGGGATTGAAGCTCATTCACTGGATTTCCAAGTATTTACACAGTGTTTTCCCAAATATACCAGACTTTAAATGTAAATTCTTACTACACTGAACACTGGCTTGACTATCATGGTGATTTCTAAGAGTTTTCAATACATTGATACTGTTATATCAGCTCTGTGAAGAAGAAGTGATGTTTCATCAACTTCTTGCTAAATCGCCAGGCTTTTACACTGAAATATAGAAGTAACCAGTATCGCACTCAGTTTTCTGCGATTTGAACACAGTTTTCCCGTGAAAAACAGTGTTTTTCAGATATTAAGGCTCAATAAACTTGTATTCCTATTGTTTCAGGCACATTATTATATATTTCCCTGCTCTTTCCTTTGAATTCACAGTGTTTGACCTACTTTAAACCAGAAATTGAAGCTCATTCACTGGATTTCCAAGTATTTACACAGTGTTTTCCCAAATATACCAGACTTTAAATGTAAATTCTTACTACATTGAAGACTGGCTTGATTATCGTGGTGATTTCTAAGAGTTTAGCATACATTTATACTGTTATAACAGCTCTGTGAAGAAGAACTGATGTTTTATCACCTATATTCCTAAATTTAGAGCCCAATTACACTAAATTATAGAAGTAACCAGTATCGCACTCAGTTTTCTGCGATTTGAACACAGTTTTCCGGTGAAAAACAGTGTTTTTCAGATATTAAGGCTCAATAAACTTGTATTCCTATTGTTTCAGGCAAATTCTTATATATTTCCCTACTCTTTCCTTTGAATAAACAGTGTTTGACTTAGTTTTGACCAGTTATTGAAGCTCATTCAAAGGATTTCCAAGTATTTACACAGTGTTTTCTCAAATATAACAGACTTTAAATGTAAATTCTTACTACAATGAAGAGTGGCTTGATTATCGTGGTGATTTCTAAGAATTCACAATACATTCATACTTTTATATCAGCTCTGTGAAGAAGAACTGATGTTTTATCATCTATATTCCTAAATTTAGAGCCCAATTACACTAAATTATAGAAGTAACCAGTATCGCACTCAGTTTTCTGCGAGTTGAACCCAGTTTTCCCGTGAAAAACAGTGTTTTTCAGATATTAAGGCTCAATAAACTTGTATTCCTATTGTTTCAGTCACATTCTTATATATTTCCCTGCTCTTTCCTTTGAATTCACAGTGTTTGACCTACTTTTGACCATGGATTGAAGCTCATTCACTGGATTTCCAAGTATTTACACAGTGTTTTCCTAAATATACCAGACTTTGCATGTAAATTCTTACTACATTGAAGACTGGCTTTACTATCATGGTGATTTCTAAGAGTTTTCCATACATTTATACTGTTATATCAGCTCTGTGAAGAAGAACTGATGTTTGATCAACTTCTTGCTAAATCGCCAAGCTTTTACACTGAAATATAGAAGTAACCAGTATCGCACTCAGTTTTCTGCCATTTGAACACAGTTTCCCCTGGAAAATCAGTATTTTTCAGATATTAAGGCTCAATAAACTTGTATTCCTATTGTTTCAGGCACATTCTTATATATTTCCCAGCTTTTTCCTTTGAATTCACAGTGTTTGACCTACTTTTGACCATGGATTGAAGCTCATTCACTGGATTTCCAAGTATTTAAACAGTGTTTTCCCAAATATACCAGACTTTACATGTAAATTCTTACTACATTGAAGACTGGCTTTACTATCATGGTGATTTCTAAGAGTTTTCCATACATTTATACTGTTATATCAGCTCTGTGAAGAAGAACTGATGTTTGATCAACTTCTTGCTAAATCGCCAAGCTTTTACACTGAAATAATAGAATTAACCAGAATCGCACTCAGTTTTCTGCCATTTGAACACAGTTTCCCCTGGAAAAACAGTGTTTTTCAGATATTAAGGCTCAATAAACTTGTATTCCTATTGTTTCAGGCACATTCTTATATATTGCCCTTCTCTTTCCTTTGAATTCACAGTGTTTGTCCTACTTTTGACCATGGATTGAAGCTCATTCACTGGATTTCCAAGTATTTACACAGTGTTTTCTCAAATATAACAGACTTTAAATGTACATCTTACTACATTGAAGAGTGGCTTGACTATCACTGTGATTTCTAAGAGTTCACAATACATTCATACTGTTATATCAGCTCTGTGAAGAAGAACTGATGTTTTATCATCTATATTCCTAAATTTAGAGCCCAATTACACTAAATTATAGAAGTAACCAGTATCGCACTCATATTTCTGCGATTTGAACACAGTTTCTGCGGGGAAAAAAGAGTGTTTATCAGATATTAAGGCTCAATAAACTTGTATTCCTATTGTTTCAGGCACATTCTTATGTATTTCCCTGCTCTATCCTTTGAATTCACAGTGTTTGACATACTTTTGACCAGGGATTGAAGCTCATTCACTGGATTTCCAAGTATTTACACAGTGTTTTCCCAAATATACCAGATATTAAATGTCAATTTTTACTACATTGAACACTGGCTTGACGATCATGGTGATTTTTTAGAGTTTTCAATACATTTATACTGTTATATCAGCTCTGTGAAGAAGAACTGATGTTTGATCAACTTCTTGCTAACTCGCCAAGCTTTTACACTGAAATATAGAAGTAACCAGTATCGCACTCAGTTTACTGTGATTTGAACACAGTTTCACCTGGAAAAACAGTGTTTTTCAGATATTAAGGCTCAATAAACTTGTATTCCTATTGTTTCAGGCACTTTCCTATATATTTCCCTAGCCTTTCCATTGAATTCACAGTGTTTGACCTACTTTTGACCAGGGATTGAAGCTCATTCACTGGATTTCCAAGTATTTACACAGTGTTTTCCCAAATATACCAGACTTTAAATGTAAATTCTTACTACATTGAAGACTGGCTTGATTATCGTGGTGATTTCTAAGAGTTTACCATACATTTATACTGTTATATCAGCTCTGTGAAGAAGAACTGATGTTTTATCATCTATATTCCTAAATTTAGAGCCCAATTACACTAAATTATAGAAGTAACCCGTATCGCACTCAGTTTTCTGCGAGTTGAATACAGTTTTCCCGTGAAAAACAGTGTTTTTCAGATATTAAGGCTCAATAAACTTGTATTCCTATTGTTTCAGGCACATTCTTATATATTTCCCTGCTCTTTCCTTTGAATTCACAGTGTTTGACCTACTTTTGACCATGGATTGAAGCTCATTCACTAGATTTCCAAGTATTTACAGTGTTTTCCCAAATATACCAGACTTTAAATGTCAATTTTTACTACAATGAACACTGGCTTGACTATCATGGTGATTTCTTAGAGTTTTCAATACATTTATACTGTTATATCAGCTCTGTGAAGAAGAACTAATGTTTGATCAACTTCTTGCTAACTCGCCAAGCTTTTACACTGAAATATAGAATTAACCAGTATCGCACTCAGTTTTCTGCGATTTGAACACAGTTTCCCCTGGAAAATCAGTGTTGTTCAGATATTAAGGCTCAATCAACTTGTATTCCTATTGTTTCAGGCACATTCTTATATATTTCCCTGCTCTTTCCTTTGAATTCACAGTGTTTGACCTACTTTTGACCATGGATTGAAGCTCATTCACTGGATTTCCAAGTATTTACAGTGTTTTCCCAAATATACCAGACTTTAAATGTCAATTTTTACTACAATGAACACTGGCTTGACTATCATGGTGATTTCTTAGAGTTTTCAATACATTTATACTGATATATCAGCTCTGTGAAGAAGAACTGATGTTTGATCAACTATATTCCTAAATTTAGAGCCCAATTACACTAAATTATAGAAGTAACCAGTATCGCACTCAGTTTTCTGCGATTTGAACACAGTTTCCCCGGGAAAAACAGTGTTTTTCAGATATTAAGGCTCAATAAACTTGTATTTCTATTGTTTCAGGCACATTCTTATATATTTCCCTGATCTTTCCTTTGAATTCACAGTGTTTGTCCTACTTTTGACCATGGATTGAAGCTCATTCACTGGATTTCCAAGTATTTACAGTGTTTTCCCAAATATACCAGACATTAAATGTAAATTCTTACTACATTGAACACTGGCTTGACTATCATGGTGATTTCTTAGAGTTTTCAATACATTTATACTGTTATATCAGCTCTGTGAAGAACTTATGATCATCAACTTCTTGCTAAATCGCCAAGCTTTTACACTGAAATATAGAAGTAACCAGTATCGCACTCAGTTTTCTGCCTTTTGAACACAGGTTCTGCGGGAAAAAAGAGTGTTTATCAGATATTAAGGCTCAATAAACTTGTATTCCTATTGTTTCAGTCACATTCTTATATATTTCCCTACTCTTTCCTTTGAATAAACAGTGTTTGACTTAGTTTTGACCAGTTATTGAAGCTCATTCCAAGGATTTCCAAGTATTTATACAGCGTTTTGCCAAATATACCAGACTTTAAAGTAAATTCTTACTACATTGAAGACTTGCTTTGCTATCATGGTGATTTCTAAGAGTTTTCCATACATTTATACTGTTATATCAGCTCTGTGAAGAAGAACTGATGTTTGATCAACTTCTTGCTAAATCGCCAAGCTTTTACACTGAAATATAGAAGTAACCAGTATCGAACTCAGTTTTCTGCGACTTGAACACAGTTTTCCCGTGAAAAACAGTGTTTTTCATATATTAAGGCTCAATAAACTTGTATTCCTATTGTTTCAGGCACATTCTTATATTTTTCCCTGCTCTTTCCTTTGAATTCACAGTGTTTGACCTACTTTTGACCATGGATTGAAGCTCATTCACTGGATTTCCAAGTATTTACAGTGTTTTCCCAAGTATACCAGACTTTAAATGTAAATTCTTACTACATTGAACACTGGCTTGACTATCATGGTGATTTCTTAGAGTTTTCAATACATTTATACTGTTATATCAGCTCTGTGAAGAAGAACTTATGATTCATCAACTTCTTGCTAAATCGCCAAGCTTTTACACTAAAATATAGAAGTAACCAGTATCGCACTCAGTTTTCTACCTTTTGAACACAGTTTCTGCGGGAAAAATAGTGTTTATCAGATATTAAAGCTCAATAAACTTGTATTCCTATTGTTTCAGTCACATTCTTATATATTTCCCTACTCTTTCTTTTGAATAAACAGTGTTTGACCTACTTTTGACCAGGGATTGAAGCTCATTCACTGGATTTCCAAGTATTTACACAGTGTTTTCCCAAATATACCAGACTTTACATGTAAATTCTTACTACATTGAAGACTGGCGTTACTATCATGGTGATTTCTTAGAGTTTTCCATAAATTTATACTGTTATATCAGCTCTGTGAAGAACTGATGTTTTATCATCTATATTCCTAAATTTAGAGCCCAATTACACTAAATTATAGAAGTAACCAGTATCGCACTCAGTTTTCTGCGATTTGAACACAGTTTCACCTGGAAAAACAGTGTTTTTCAGATATTAAGGCTCAATAAACTTGTATTCCTATTGTTTCAGGCACTTTCCTATATATTTCCCTAGCCTTTCCTTTGAATTCACAGTGTTTGACCTACTTTTGACCAGGGATTGAAGCTCATTCACTGGATTTCCAAGTATTTACACAGTGTTTTCCCAAATATACCAGACTTTAAATGTAAATTCTTACTACACTGAACACTGGCTTGACTATCATGGTGATTTCTAAGAGTTTTCAATACATTGATACTGTTATATCAGCTCTGTGAAGAAGAAGTGATGTTTCATCAACTTCTTGCTAAATCGCCAGGCTTTTACACTGAAATATAGAATTAACCAGTATCGCTCTCAGTTTTCTGCGATTTGAACACAGTTTTCCCGTGAAAAACAGTGTTTTTCAGATATTAAGGCTCAATAAACTTGTATTCCTATTGTTTCAGGCACATTATTATATATTTCCCTGCTCTTTCCTTTGAATTCACAGTGTTTGACCTACTTTAAACCAGAAATTGAAGCTCATTCACTGGATTTCCAAGTATTTACACAGTGTTTTCCCAAATATACCAGACTTTAAATGTAAATTCTTACTACATTGAACACTGGCTTGACTATCATGGTGATTTCTAAGAGTTTACAATACATTTATACTGTTATATCAGCTCTGTGAAGAAGAACTGATGTTTTATCATCTATATTCCTAAATTTAGAGCCCAATTACACTAAATTATAGAAGTAACCAGTATCGCACTCAGTTTTCTGCGATTTGAACAGTTTTCCCATGAAAAACAGTGTTTTTCAGATATTAAGGCTCAATAAACTTGTATTCCTATTGTTTCAGGCACATTCTTATATATTACCCTGCTCTTTCCTTTGAATTCACAGTGTTTGACCTACTTTTGACCATGGATTGAAGCTCATTCACTGGATTTCCAAGAATTTACACAGTGTTCTCTCAAATATAAGAGACTTTAAATGTAAATTCTTACTACATTGAACACTGGCTTGACTATCACGGTGATTTCTAAGAGTTTCACAATACATTCATACTTTTATATCAGCTCTGTGAAGAAGAACTGATGTTTTATCATCTATATTCCTAAATTTAGAGCCCAATTACACTAAATTATAGAAGTAACCAGTATCGCACTCAGTTTTCTGCGATTTGAACACAGTTTCCCCGGGAAAAACAGTGTTTTTCAGATATTAAGGCTCAATAAACTTGTATTTCTATTGTTTCAGGCACATTCTTATATATTTCCCTGCTCTTTCCTTTGAATTCACAGTGTTTGTCCTACTTTTGACCATGGATTGAAGCTCATTCACTGGATTTCCAAGTATTTACAGTGTTTTCCCAAATATACCAGACATTAAATGTAAATTCTTACTACATTGAACACTGGCTTGACTATCATGGTGATTTCTTAGAGTTTTCAATACATTTATACTGTTATATCAGCTCTGTGAAGAACTTATGATCTTCAACTTGTTGCTAAATCGCCAAGCTTTTACACTGAAATATAGAAGTAACCAGTATCGCACTCAGTTTTCTGCCTTTTGAACACAGGTTCTGCGGGAAAAAAGAGTGTTTATCAGATATTAAGGCTCAATAAACTTGTATTCCTATTGTTTCAGTCACATTCTTATATATTTCCCTACTCTTTCCTTTGAATAAACAGTGTTTGACTTAGTTTTGACCAGTTATTGAAGCTCATTCCAAGGATTTCCAAGTATTTATACAGCGTTTTGCCAAATATACCAGACTTTAAAGTAAATTCTTACTACATTGAAGACTGGCTTTGCTATCATGGTGATTTCTAAGAGTTTTCCATACATTTATACTGTTATATCAGCTCTGTGAAGAAGAACTGATGTTTTATCAACTTCTTGCTAAATCACCAAGCTTTTACACTGAAATATAGAAGTAACCAGTATCGAACTCAGTTTTCTGCGACTTGAACACAGTTTCCCCTGGAAAAACAGTGTTTTTCAGATATTAAGGCTCAATAAACTTGTATTCCTATTGTTTCAGGCACATTCTTATATATTACCCTGCTCTTTGCTTTGAATTCACAGTGTTTGTCCTACTTTTGACCATGGATTGAAGCTCATTCACTGGATTTCCAAGTATTTACACATTGTTTTCTCAAATATAACAGACTTTAAATGTAAATTCTTACTACATTGAAGAGTGGCTTGACTATCACGGGGATTTCTAAGAGTTCACAATACATTCATACTTTTATATCAGCTCTGTGAAGAAGAACTGATGTTTTATCATCAATATTCCTAAATTTAGAGCCCAATTACACTAAATTATAGAAGTAACCAGTATCGCACTCAGTTTTCTGCGATTTGAACACAGTTTTCCCGTGAAAAACAGTGTTTTTCATATATTAAGGCTCAATAAACTTGTATTCCTATTGTTTCAGGCACATTCTTATATTTTTCCCTGCTCTTTCCTTTGAATTCACAGTGTTTGACCTACTTTTGACCATGGATTGAAGCTCATTCACTGGATTTCCAAGTATTTACAGTGTTTTCCCAAATATACCAGACTTTAAATGTAAATTCTTACTACATTGAACACTGGCTTGACTATCATGGTGATTTCTTAGAGTTTTCAATACATTTATACTGTTATATCAGCTCTGTGAAGAAGAACTTATGATTCATCAACTTCTTGCTAAATCGCCAAGCTTTTACACTAAAATATAGAAGTAACCAGTATCGCACTCAGTTTTCTACCTTTTGAACACAGTTTCTGCGGGAAAAAAGAGTGTTTATCAGATATTAAAGCTCAATAAACTTGTATTCCTATTGTTTCAGTCACATTCTTATATATTTCCCTACTCTTTCCTTTGAATAAACAGTGTTTGACCTACTTTTGACCAGGGATTGAAGCTCATTCACTGGATTTCCAAGTATTTACACAGTGTTTTCCCAAATATACCAGACTTTACATGTAAATTCTTACTACATTGAAGACTGGCGTTACTATCATGGTGATTTCTAAGAGTTTTCCATAAATTTATACTGTTATATCAGCTCTGTGAAGAAGAACTGATGTTTTATCATCTATATTCCTAAATTTAGAGCCCAATTACACTAAATTATAGAAGTAACCAGTATCGCACTCATTTTTCTGCGATTTGAACACAGTTTCACCTGGAAAAACAGTGTTTTTCAGATATTAAGGCTCAATAAACTTGTATTCCTATTGTTTCAGGCACTTTCCTATATATTTCCCTAGCCTTTCCTTTGAATTCACAGTGTTTGACCTACTTTTGACCAGGGATTGAAGCTCATTCACTGGATTTCCAAGTATTTACACAGTGTTTTCCCAAATATACCAGACTTTAAATGTAAATTCTTACTACACTGAACACTGGCTTGACTATCATGGTGATTTCTAAGAGTTTTCAATACATTGATACTGTTATATCAGCTCTGTGAAGAAGAAGTGATGTTTCATCAACTTCTTGCTAAATCGCCAGGCTTTTACACTGAAATATAGAATTAACCAGTATCGCTCTCAGTTTTCTGCGATTTGAACACAGTTTTCCCGTGAAAAACAGTGTTTTTCAGATATTAAGGCTCAATAAACTTGTATTCCTATTGTTTCAGGCACATTATTATATATTTCCCTGCTCTTTCCTTTGAATTCACAGTGTTTGACCTACTTTAAACCAGAAATTGAAGCTCATTCACTGGATTTCCAAGTATTTACACAGTGTTTTCCCAAATATACCAGACTTTAAATGTAAATTCTTACTACATTGAAGACTGGCTTGATTATCGTGGTGATTTCTAAGAGTTTAGCATACATTTATACTGTTATATCAGCTCTGTGAAGAAGAACTGATGTTTTATTACCTATATTCCTAAATTTAGAGCCCAATTACACTAAATTATAGAAGTAACCAGTATCGCACTCAGTTTTCTGCGATTTGAACACAGTTTTCCGGTGAAAAACAGTGTTTTTCAGATATTAAGGCTCAATAAACTTGTATTCCTATTGTTTCAGGCAAATTCTTATATATTTCCCTACTCTTTCTTTTGAATAAACAGTGTTTGACTTAGTTTTGACCAGTTATTGAAGCTCATTCACTGGATTTCCAAGTATTTACACAGTGTTTTCTCAAATATAACAGACTTTAAATGTAAATTCTTACTACATTGAAGAGTGGCTTTCTTATCGTGGTGATTTCTAAGAATTCACAATACATTCATACTTTTATATCAGCTCTGTGAAGAAGAACTGATGTTTTATCATCTATATTCCTAAATTTAGAGCCCAATTACACTAAATTATAGAAGTAACCAGTATCGCACTCAGTTTTCTGCGAGTTGAACCCAGTTTTCTCGTGAAAAACAGTGTTTTTCAGATATTAAGGCTCAATAAACTTGTATTCCTATTGTTTCAGGCACATTCTTATATATTTCCCTGCTCTTTCCTTTGAATTCACAGTGTTTGACCTACTTTTGACCATGGATTGAAGCTCATTCACTGGATTTCCAAGTATTTACACAGTGTTTTCCTAAATATACCAGACTTTACATGTAAATTCTTACTACATTGAAGACTGGCTTTACTATCATGGTGATTTCTAAGAGTTTTCCATACATTTATACTGTTATATCAGCTCTGTGAAGAAGAACTGATGTTTGATCAACTTCTTGCTAAATCGCCAAGCTTTTACACTGAAATATAGAAGTAACCAGTATCGCACTCAGTTTTCTGCCATTTGAACACAGTTTCCCCTGGAAAATCAGTGTTTTTCAGATATTAAGGCTCAATAAACTTGTATTCCTATTGTTTCAGGCACATTCTTATATATTGCCCTTCTCTTTCCTTTGAATTCACAGTGTTTGTCCTACTTTTGACCATGGATTGAAGCTCATTCACTGGATTTCCAAGTATTTACACAGTGTTTTCTCAAATATAACAGACTTTAAATGTACATCTTACTACATTGAAGAGTGGCTTGACTATCACTGTGATTTCTAAGAGTTCACAATACATTCATACTGTTATATCAGCTCTGTGAAGAAGAACTGATGTTTTATCATCTATATTCCTAAATTTAGAGCCCAATTACACTAAATTATAGAAGTAACCAGTATCGCACTCATTTTTCTGCGATTTGAACACAGTTTCACCTGGAAAAACAGTGTTTTTCAGATATTAAGGCTCAATAAACTTGTATTCCTATTGTTTCAGGCACTTTCCTATATATTTCCCTAGCCTTTCCTTTGAATTCACAGTGTTTGACCTACTTTTGACCAGGGATTGAAGCTCATTCACTGGATTTCCAAGTATTTACACAGTGTTTTCCCAAATATACCAGACTTTAAATGTAAATTCTTACTACACTGAACACTGGCTTGACTATCATGGTGATTTCTAAGAGTTTTCAATACATTGATACTGTTATATCAGCTCTGTGAAGAAGAAGTGATGTTTCATCAACTTCTTGCTAAATCGCCAGGCTTTTACACTGAAATATAGAAGTAACCAGTATCGCACTCAGTTTTCTGCGATTTGAACACAGTTTTCCCGTGAAAAACAGTGTTTTTCAGATATTAAGGCTCAATAAACTTGTATTCCTATTGTTTCAGGCACATTATTATATATTTCCCTGCTCTTTCCTTTGAATTCACAGTGTTTGACCTACTTTAAACCAGAAATTGAAGCTCATTCACTGGATTTCCAAGTATTTACACAGTGTTTTCCCAAATATACCAGACTTTAAATGTAAATTCTTACTACATTGAAGACTGGCTTGATTATCGTGGTGATTTCTAAGAGTTTAGCATACATTTATACTGTTATAACAGCTCTGTGAAGAAGAACTGATGTTTTATCACCTATATTCCTAAATTTAGAGCCCAATTACACTAAATTATAGAAGTAACCAGTATCGCACTCAGTTTTCTGCGATTTGAACACAGTTTTCCGGTGAAAAACAGTGTTTTTCAGATATTAAGGCTCAATAAACTTGTATTCCTATTGTTTCAGGCAAATTCTTATATATTTCCCTACTCTTTCCTTTGAATAAACAGTGTTTGACTTAGTTTTGACCAGTTATTGAAGCTCATTCAAAGGATTTCCAAGTATTTACACAGTGTTTTCTCAAATATAACAGACTTTAAATGTAAATTCTTACTACAATGAAGAGTGGCTTGATTATCGTGGTGATTTCTAAGAATTCACAATACATTCATACTTTTATATCAGCTCTGTGAAGAAGAACTGATGTTTTATCATCTATATTCCTAAATTTAGAGCCCAATTACACTAAATTATAGAAGTAACCAGTATCGCACTCAGTTTTCTGCGAGTTGAACCCAGTTTTCCCGTGAAAAACAGTGTTTTTCAGATATTAAGGCTCAATAAACTTGTATTCCTATTGTTTCAGTCACATTCTTATATATTTCCCTGCTCTTTCCTTTGAATTCACAGTGTTTGACCTACTTTTGACCATGGATTGAAGCTCATTCACTGGATTTCCAAGTATTTACACAGTGTTTTCCTAAATATACCAGACTTTGCATGTAAATTCTTACTACATTGAAGACTGGCTTTACTATCATGGTGATTTCTAAGAGTTTTCCATACATTTATACTGTTATATCAGCTCTGTGAAGAAGAACTGATGTTTGATCAACTTCTTGCTAAATCGCCAAGCTTTTACACTGAAATATAGAAGTAACCAGTATCGCACTCAGTTTTCTGCCATTTGAACACAGTTTCCCCTGGAAAATCAGTATTTTTCAGATATTAAGGCTCAATAAACTTGTATTCCTATTGTTTCAGGCACATTCTTATATATTTCCCAGCTTTTTCCTTTGAATTCACAGTGTTTGACCTACTTTTGACCATGGATTGAAGCTCATTCACTGGATTTCCAAGTATTTAAACAGTGTTTTCCCAAATATACCAGACTTTACATGTAAATTCTTACTACATTGAAGACTGGCTTTACTATCATGGTGATTTCTAAGAGTTTTCCATACATTTATACTGTTATATCAGCTCTGTGAAGAAGAACTGATGTTTGATCAACTTCTTGCTAAATCGCCAAGCTTTTACACTGAAATAATAGAATTAACCAGAATCGCACTCAGTTTTCTGCCATTTGAACACAGTTTCCCCTGGAAAAACAGTGTTTTTCAGATATTAAGGCTCAATAAACTTGTATTCCTATTGTTTCAGGCACATTCTTATATATTGCCCTTCTCTTTCCTTTGAATTCACAGTGTTTGTCCTACTTTTGACCATGGATTGAAGCTCATTCACTGGATTTCCAAGTATTTACACAGTGTTTTCTCAAATATAACAGACTTTAAATGTACATCTTACTACATTGAAGAGTGGCTTGACTATCACTGTGATTTCTAAGAGTTCACAATACATTCATACTGTTATATCAGCTCTGTGAAGAAGAACTGATTTTTTATCATCTATATTCCTAAATTTAGAGCCCAATTACACTAAATTATAGAAGTAACCAGTATCGCACTCATATTTCTGCGATTTGAACACAGTTTCTGCGGGGAAAAAAGAGTGTTTATCAGATATTAAGGCTCAATAAACTTGTATTCCTATTGTTTCAGGCACATTCTTATGTATTTCCCTGCTCTATCCTTTGAATTCACAGTGTTTGACATACTTTTGACCAGGGATTGAAGCTCATTCACTGGATTTCCAAGTATTTACACAGTGTTTTCCCAAATATACCAGATATTAAATGTCAATTTTTACTACATTGAACACTGGCTTGACGATCATGGTGATTTTTTAGAGTTTTCAATACATTTATACTGTTATATCAGCTCTGTGAAGAAGAACTGATGTTTGATCAACTTCTTGCTAAATCGCCAAGCTTTTACACTGAAATATAGAAGTAACCAGTATCGCACTCAGTTTACTGTGATTTGAACACAGTTTCACCTGGAAAAACAGTGTTTTTCAGATATTAAGGCTCAATAAACTTGTATTCCTATTGTTTCAGGCACTTTCCTATATATTTCCCTAGCCTTTCCATTGAATTCACAGTGTTTGACCTACTTTTGACCAGGGATTGAAGCTCATTCACTGGATTTCCAAGTATTTACACAGTGTTTTCCCAAATATACCAGACTTTAAATGTAAATTCTTACTACATTGAAGACTGGCTTGATTATCGTGGTGATTTCTAAGAGTTTACCATACATTTATACTGTTATATCAGCTCTGTGAAGAAGAACTGATGTTTTATCATCTATAATCCTAAATTTAGAGCCCAATTACACTAAATTATAGAAGTAACCAGTATCGCAATCAGTTTTCTGCGATTTGAACACAGTTTTCCCGTGAAAAACAGTGTTTTTCAGATATTAAGGCTCAATAAACTTGTATTCCTATTGTTTCAGGCAAATTCTTATATATTTCTTTGCTCTTTCCTTTGAATTCACAGTGTTTGACCTACTTTTGACCATGGATTGAAGCTCATTCACTGGATTTCCAAGTATTTACACAGTGTTTTCCCAAATATACCAGACTTTAAATGTAAATTCTTACTACATTGAACACTGGCTTGACTATCATGGTGATTTCTTAGAGTTTTCAATACATTTATACTGTTATATCAGCTCTGTGAAGAAGAACTTATGATTCATCAACTTCTTGCTAAATCGCCAAGCTTTTACACTGAAATATAGAAGTAACCAGTATCGCACTCAGTTTTCTGCGATTTGAACACAGTTTCCCCTGGAAAATCAGTGTTTTTCAGATATTAAGGCTCAATCAACTTGTATTCCTATTGTTTCAGGCACATTCTTATATATTTCCCTGCTCTTTCCTTTGAATTCACAGTGTTTGACCTACTTTTGACCATGGATTGAAGCTCATTCACTGGATTTCCAAGTATTTACAGTGTTTTCCCAAATATACCAGACTTTAAATGTCAATTTTTACTACAATGAACACTGGCTTGACTATCATGGTGATTTCTTAGAGTTTTCAATACATTTATACTGATATATCAGCTCTGTGAAGAAGAACTGATGTTTGATCAACTTCTTGCTAACTCGCCAAGCTTTTACACTGAAATATAGAATTAACCAGTATCGCACTCAGTTTTCTGCGATTTGAACACAGTTTCCCCTGGAAAATCAGTGTTTTTCAGATATCAAGGCTCAATAAACTTCTATTCCTATTGTTTCAGGCACATTCTTATATATTTCCCTGCTCTTTCCTTTGAATTCACAGTGTTTGAACTACTTTTTACCAGGGATTGAAGCTCATTCACTGGATTTCCAAGTATTTACACAGTGTTTTCCCAAATATACCAGACTTTAAATGTAAATTCCTACTACATTGAAGACTGGCTTGATTATCGTGGTGATTTCTAAGAGTTTACCATACATTTATACTGTTATATCAGCTCTGTGAAGAAGAACTGATGTTTTATCATCTATAATCCTAAATTTAGAGCCCAATTACACTAAATTATAGAAGTAACCAGTATCGCAATCAGTTTTCTGCGATGTGAACACAGTTTTCCCATGAAAAACAGTGTTTTTCAGATATTAAGGCTCAATAAACTTGTATTCCTATTGTTTCAGGCACATTCTTATATATTTCTTTGCTCTTTCCTTTGAATTCACAGTGTTTGACCTACTTTTGACCATGGATTGAAGCTCATTCACTGGATTTCCAAGTATTTACACAGTGTTTTCCCAAATATACCAGACTTTAAATGTAAATTCTTACTACATTGAACACTGGCTTGACTATCATGGTGATTTCTTAGAGTTTTCAATACATTTATACTGTTATATCAGCTCTGTGAAGAACTTATGATTCATCAACTTCTTGCTAAATCGCCAAGCTTTTACACTGAAATATAGAAGTAACCAGTATCGCACTCAGTTTTCTGCGATTTGAACACAGTTTCCCCTGGAAAATCAGTGTTTTTCAGATATTAAGGCTCAATCAACTTGTATTCCTATTGTTTCAGGCACATTCTTATATATTTCCCTGCTCTTTCCTTTGAATTCACAGTGTTTGACCTACTTTTGACCATGGATTGAAGCTCATTCACTGGATTTCCAAGTATTTACAGTGTTTTCCCAAATATACCAGACTTTAAATGTCAATTTTTACTACAATGAACACTGGCTTGACTATCTTGGTGATTTCTTAGAGTTTTCAATACATTTATACTGATATATCAGCTCTGTGAAGAAGAACTTATGATTCATCAACTTCTTGCTAAATCGCCAAGCTTTTACACTGAAATATAGAAGTAACCAGTATCGCACTCAGTTTTCTGCGATTTGAACACAGATTCTGCGGGAAAAAAGAGTGTTTATCAGATATTAAGGCTCAATAAACTTGTATTTGTATTGTTTCAGGCACATTCTTATGTATTTTCCTGCTCTATCCTTTGAATTCACAGTGTTTGAAATACTTTTGACCAGGTATTGAAGCTCATTCACTGGATTTCCAAGTATTTACACAGTGTTTTCCCAAATATACCAGACTTTAAATGTCAATTTTTACTACATTGAACACTGGCTTGACTATCATGGTGATTTCTTAGAGTTTTCAATACATTTATACTGTTATATCAGCTCTGTGAAGAAGAACTGATGTTTGATCAACTTCTTGCTAAATCGCCAAGCTTTTACACTGAAATATAGAATTAACCAGTATCGCACTCAGTTTTCTGCGATTTGAACACAGTTTCCCCTGGAAAAACAGTGTTTTTCAGATATTAAGGCTCAATAAACTTGTATTCCTATTGTTTCAGGCACATTCTTATATATTACCCTGCTCTTTCCTTTGAATTCACAGTGTTTGTCCTACTTTTGACCATGGATTGAAGCTCATTCACTGGATTTCCAAGTATTTACACAGTGTTTTCCCAAATATACCAGACTTTAAATGTAAATTCTTACTACATTGAAGACTGGCTTGATTATCGTCGTGATTTCTAAGAGTTTACCATACATTTATACTGTTATATCAGCTCTGTGAAGAAGAACTGATGTTTTATCATCTATATTCCTAAATTTAGAGCCCAATTACACTAAATTATAGAAGTAACCAGTATTGCACTCAGTTTTCTGCGATTTGAACACAGTTTCCCCTGGAAAAACAGTGTTTTTCAGATATTAAGGCTCAATAAACTTGTATTCCTATTGTTTCAGGCAAATTCTTATATATTTCCCTACTCTTTCCTTTGAATAAACAGTGTTTGACTTAGTTTTGACCAGTTATTGAAGCTCATTCAAAGTATTTCCAAGTATTTACACAGTGTTTTCTCAAATATAACAGACATTAAATGTAAATTCTTACTACATTGAAGAGTGGCTTGATTATCGTGGTGATTTCTAAGAGTTCACAATATATTCATACTTTTATATCAGCTCTGTGAAGAAGAACTGATGTTTTATCATCTATATTCCTAAATTTAGAGCCCGATTACACTAAATTATAGAAGTAACCAGTATCGCACTCAGTTTTCTGCGAGTTGAACACAGTTTTCCCGTGAAAAACAGTGTTTTTCAGATATTAAGGCTCAATAAACTTGTATTCCTATTGTTTCAGGCACATTCTTATATATTTCCCTGCTCTTTCCTTTGAATTCACAGTGTTTGACCTACTTTTGACCATGGATTGAAGCTCATTCACTGGATTTCCAAGTATTTACACAGTGTTTTCCTAAATATACCAGACTTTGCATGTAAATTCTTACTACATTGAAGACTGGCTTTACTATCATGGTGATTTCTAAGAGTTTTCCATACATTTATACTGTTATATCAGCTCTGTGAAGAAGAACTGATGTTTGATCAACTTCTTGCTAAATCGCCAAGCTTTTACACTGAAATATAGAATTAACCAGTATCGCACTCAGTTTTCTGCCATTTGAACACAGTTTCCCCTGGAAAATCAGTGTTTTTCAGATATTAAGGCTCAATAAACTTGTATTCCTATTGTTTCAGGCACATTCTTATATATTTCCCAGCTTTTTCCTTTGAATTCACAGTGTTTGACCTACTTTTGACCATGGATTGAAGCTCATTCACTGGATTTCCAAGTATTTACACAGTGTTTTCCCAAATATACCAGACTTTACATGTAAATTCTTACTACATTGAAGACTGGCTTTACTATCATGGTGATTTCTAAGAGTTTTCCATACATTTATACTGTTATATCAGCTCTGTGAAGAAGAACTGATGTTTGATCAACTTCTTGCTAAATCGCCAAGCTTTTACACTGAAATAATAGAATTAACCAGTATCGCACTCAGTTTTCTGCCATTTGAACACAGTTTCCCCTGGAAAAACAGTGTTTTTCAGATATTAAGGCTCAATAAACTTGTATTCCTATTGTTTCAGGCACATTCTTATATATTACCCTGCTCTTTCCTTTGAATTCACAGTGTTTGTCCTACTTTTGACCATGGATTGAAGCTCATTCACTGGATTTCCAAGTATTTACACAGTGTTTTCTCAAATATAACAGACTTTAAATGTAAATCTTACTACATTGAAGAGTGGCTTGACTATCACTGTGATTTCTAAGATGTTCACAATATATTCATACTTTTATATCAGCTCTGTGAAGAAGAACTGATGTTTTATCATCTATATTCCTAAATTTAGAGCCCAATTACACTAAATTATAGAAGTAACCAGTATCGCACTCAGTTTTCTGCGCGTTGAACACAGTTTTCCCGTGAAAAACAGTGTTTTTCAGATATTAAGGCTCAATAAACTTGTATTCCTATTGTTTCAGGCACATTCTTATATATTTCCCTGCTCTTTCCTTTGAATTCACAGTGTTTGACGTACTTTTGACCATGGATTGAAGCTCATTCACTGGATTTCCAAGTATTTACACAGTGTTTTCCTAAATATACCAGACTTTGCATGTAAATTCTTACTACATTGAAGACTGGCTTTACTATCATGGTGATTTCTAAGAGTTTTCCATACATTTATACTGTTATATCAGCTCTGTGAAGAAGAACTGATGTTTGATCAACTTCTTGCTAAATCGCCAAGCTTTTACACTGAAATATAGAATTAACCAGTATCGCACTCAGTTTTCTGCCATTTGAACACAGTTTCCCCTGGAAAATCAGTGTTTTTCAGATATTAAGGCTCAATAAACTTGTATTCCTATTGTTTCAGGCACATTCTTATATATTTCCCAGCTTTTTCCTTTGAATTCACAGTGTTTGACCTACTTTTGACCATGGATTGAAGCTCATTCACTGGATTTCCAAGTATTTACACAGTGTTTTCCCAAATATACCAGACTTTACATGTAAATTCTTACTACATTGAAGACTGGCTTTACTATCATGGTGATTTCTAAGAGTTTTCCATACATTTATACTGTTATATCAGCTCTGTGAAGAAGAACTGATGTTTGATGAACTTCTTGCTAAATCGCCAAGCTTTTACACTGAAATAATAGAATTAACCAGTATCGCACTCAGTTTTCTGCCATTTGAACACAGTTTCCCCTGGAAAAACAGTGTTTTTCAGATATTAAGGCTCAATAAACTTGTATTCCTATTGTTTCAGGCACATTCTTATATATTACCCTGCTCTTTCCTTTGAATTCACAGTGTTTGTCCTACTTTTGACCATGGATTGAAGCTCATTCACTGGATTTCCAAGTATTTACACAGTGTTTTCTCAAATATAACAGACTTTAAATGTAAATCTTACTACATTGAAGAGTGGTTTGACTATCACGGTGATTTCTAAGAGTTCACAATACATTCATACTTTTATATCAGCTCTGTGAAGAACTGATGTTTTATCATCTATATTCCTAAATTTAGAGCCCAATTACACTAAATTATAGAAGTAACCAGTATCGCACTCAGTTTTCTGCGATTTGAACACAGTTTTCCCGTGAAAAAGAGTGTTTTTCAGATATTAAGGCTCAATAAACTTGTATTCCTACTGTTTCAGGCACATTCTTATATATTTCCCTGCTCTTTCCTTTGAATTAACAGTGTTTGAACTACTTTGACCATGGATTGAAGCTCATTCACTGGATTTCCAAGTATTTACAGTGTTTTCCCAAATATACCACACTTTAAATGTAAATTCTTACTACATTGAACACTGGCTTGACTATCATGGTGATTTCTTAGAGTTTTCAATACATTTATACTGTTATATCAGCTCTGTGAAGAAGAACTTATGATTCATCAACTTCTTGCTAAATCGCCAAGCTTTTACACTGAAATATAGAAGTAACCAGTATCGCACCCAGTTTTCTGCCTTTTGAACACAGTTTCTGCGGGAAAAAAGAGTGTTTATCAGATATTAAGGCTCAATAAACTTGTATTCCTATTGCTTCAGTCACATTCTTATATATTTCCCTACTCTTTCCTTTGAAAAAACAGTGTTTGACTTAGTTTTGACCAGTTATTGAAGCTCATTCCAAGGATTTCCAAGTATTTATACAGCGTTTTGCCAAATATACCAGATTTTAAAGTAAATTCTTACTACATTAAAGACTGGCTTTACTATCATGGTGATTTCTAAGACTTTTCCATACATTTATACTGTTATATCAGCTCTGTGAAGAAGAACTTATGATTCATCAACTTCTTGCTAAATCGCCAAGCTTTTACACTGAAATATAGAATTAACCAGTATCGCACTCAGTTTTCTGCGATTTGAACACAGTTTCCCTGGAAAATCAGTGTTTTTCAGATATTAAGGCTCAATAAACTTGTATTCCTATTGTTTCAGGCACATTCTTATATATATCCCTGCTCTTTCCTTTGAATTCACTGTGTTTGACCTACTTTTGACCATAGATTGAAGCTCATTCACTGGATTTCAAAGTATTTACACAGTGTTTTCCCAAATATACCAGACTTTAAATGTAAATTCTTACTACATTGAAGACTGGCTTGATTATCGTGGTGATTTCTAAGAGTTTACCATACATTTATACTGTTATATCAGCTCTGTGAAGAAGAACTGATGTTTTATCATATATAATCCTACATTTAGAGCCCAATTACACTAAATTATAGAAGTAACCAGTATCGCACTCAGTTTTCTTCGAGTTGAACACAGTTTTCCCGTGAAAAACAGTGTTTTTCAGATATTAAGGCTAAATAAACTTGTATTCCTATTGTTTCAGGCACATTCTTATATATTTCCTTGCTCTTTCCTTTGAATTCACAGTGTTTGACCTACTTTTGACCATGGATTGAAACTCATTCACTGGATTTCCAAGTATTTACACAGTGTTTTCCCAATTATCCAGACTTTAAATGTAAATTCTTACTACATTGAACACTGGCTTGACTATCATGGTGATTTCTTAGAGTTTTCAATACATTTATACTGTTATATCAGCTCTGTGAAGAACTTATGATTCATCAACTTCTTGCTAAATCGCCAAGCTTTTACACTGAAATATAGAATTAACCAGTATCGCACTCAGTTTTCTGCCATTTGAACACAGTTTCCCCTGGAAAATCAGTGTTTTTCAGATATTAAGGCTCAATAAACTTGTATTCCTATTGTTTCAGGCACATTCTTATATATTTCCCAGCTTTTTCCTTTGAATTCACAGTGTTTGACCTACTTTTGACCATGGATTGAAGCTCATTCACTGGATTTCCAAGTATTTACACAGTGTTTTCCCAAATATACCAGACTTTACATGTAAATTCTTACTACATTGAAGACTGGCTTTACTATCATGGTGATTTCTAAGAGTTTTCCATACATTTATACTGTTATATCAGCTCTGTGAAGAAGAACTGATGTTTGATGAACTTCTTGCTAAATCGCCAAGCTTTTACACTGAAATAATAGAATTAACCAGTATCGCACTCAGTTTTCTGCCATTTGAACACAGTTTCCCCTGGAAAAACAGTGTTTTTCAGATATTAAGGCTCAATAAACTTGTATTCCTATTGTTTCAGGCACATTCTTATATATTACCCTGCTCTTTCCTTTGAATTCACAGTGTTTGTCCTACTTTTGACCATGGATTGAAGCTCATTCACTGGATTTCCAAGTATTTACACAGTGTTTTCTCAAATATAACAGACTTTAAATGTAAATCTTACTACATTGAAGAGTGGTTTGACTATCACGGTGATTTCTAAGAGTTCACAATACATTCATACTTTTATATCAGCTCTGTGAAGAAGAACTGATGTTTTATCATCTATATTCCTAAATTTAGAGCCCAATTACACTAAATTATAGAAGTAACCAGTATCGCACTCAGTTTTCTGCGATTTGAACACAGTTTTCCCGTGAAAAAGAGTGTTTTTCAGATATTAAGGCTCAATAAACTTGTATTCCTACTGTTTCAGGCACATTCTTATATATTTCCCTGCTCTTTCCTTTGAATTAACAGTGTTTGAACTACTTTGACCATGGATTGAAGCTCATTCACTGGATTTCCAAGTATTTACAGTGTTTTCCCAAATATACCACACTTTAAATGTAAATTCTTACTACATTGAACACTGGCTTGACTATCATGGTGATTTCTTAGAGTTTTCAATACATTTATACTGTTATATCAGCTCTGTGAAGAAGAACTTATGATTCATCAACTTCTTGCTAAATCGCCAAGCTTTTACACTGAAATATAGAAGTAACCAGTATCGCACCCAGTTTTCTGCCTTTTGAACACAGTTTCTGCGGGAAAAAAGAGTGTTTATCAGATATTAAGGCTCAATAAACTTGTATTCCTATTGCTTCAGTCACATTCTTATATATTTCCCTACTCTTTCCTTTGAAAAAACAGTGTTTGACTTAGTTTTGACCAGTTATTGAAGCTCATTCCAAGGATTTCCAAGTATTTATACAGCGTTTTGCCAAATATACCAGATTTTAAAGTAAATTCTTACTACATTAAAGACTGGCTTTACTATCATGGTGATTTCTAAGACTTTTCCATACATTTATACTGTTATATCAGCTCTGTGAAGAAGAACTTATGATTCATCAACTTCTTGCTAAATCGCCAAGCTTTTACACTGAAATATAGAATTAACCAGTATCGCACTCAGTTTTCTGCGATTTGAACACAGTTTCCCTGGAAAATCAGTGTTTTTCAGATATTAAGGCTCAATAAACTTGTATTCCTATTGTTTCAGGCACATTCTTATATATATCCCTGCTCTTTCCTTTGAATTCACAGTGTTTGACCTACTTTTGACCATAGATTGAAGCTCATTCACTGGATTTCAAAGTATTTACACAGTGTTTTCCCAAATATACCAGACTTTAAATGTAAATTCTTACTACATTGAAGACTGGCTTGATTATCGTGGTGATTTCTAAGAGTTTACCATACATTTATACTGTTATATCAGCTCTGTGAAGAAGAACTGATGTTTTATCATATATAATCCTACATTTAGAGCCCAATTACACTAAATTATAGAAGTAACCAGTATCGCACTCAGTTTTCTTCGAGTTGAACACAGTTTTCCCGTGAAAAACAGTGTTTTTCAGATATTAAGGCTAAATAAACTTGTATTCCTATTGTTTCAGGCACATTCTTATATATTTCCTTGCTCTTTCCTTTGAATTCACAGTGTTTGACCTACTTTTGACCATGGATTGAAACTCATTCACTGGATTTCCAAGTATTTACACAGTGTTTTCCCAATTATCCAGACTTTAAATGTAAATTCTTACTACATTGAACACTGGCTTGACTATCATGGTGATTTCTTAGAGTTTTCAATACATTTATACTGTTATATCAGCTCTGTGAAGAACTTATGATTCATCAACTTCTTGCTAAATCGCCAAGCTTTTACACTGAAATATAGAAGTAACCAGTATCGCACTCAGTTTTCTGCGATTTGAACACAGTTTCTGCGGGAAAAAAGAGTGTTTATCAGATATTAAGGCTCAATAAACTTGTATTCGTATTGTTTCAGGCACATTCTTATGTATTTTCCTGCTCTATCCTTTGAATTCACAGTGTTTGAAATACTTTTGACCAGTGATTGAAGCTCATTCACTGGATTTCCAAGTATTTACACAGTGTTTTCCCAAATATACCAGACTTTAAATGTCAATTTTTACTACATTGAACAATGGCTTGACTATCATGGTGATTTCTTAGAGTTTTCAATACATTTATACTGTTTTATCAGCTCTGTGAAGAAGAACTGATGTTTGATCAACTTCTTGCTTAATCGCCAAGCTTTTACACTGAAATATAGAAGTAACCAGTATCGCACTCAGTTTTCTGCGATTTGAACACAGTTTCCCCTGGAAAAACAGTGTTTTTCAGATATTAAGGCTCAATAAACTTGTATTCCTATTGTTTCAGGCACATTCTTATATATTTCCCTGCTCTTTCCTTTGAATTCACAGTGTTTGAACTACATTTTACCAGGGATTGAAGCTCATTCACTGGATTTCCAAGTATTTACACAGTGTTTTCCCAAATATACCAGACTTTAAATGTAAATTCTTACTACATTGAAGACTGGCTTGATTATCGTCGTGATTTCTAAGAGTTTACCATAGATTTATACTGTTATATCAGCTCTGTGAAGAAGAACTGATGTTTTATCATCTATATTCCTAAATTTAGAGCCCAATTACACTAAATTATAGAAGTAACCAGTATCGCACTCAGTTTTCTGCGATTTGAACACAGTTTCCCCTGGAAAAACAGTGTTTTTCAGATATTAAGGCTCAATAAACTTGTATTCCTATTGTTTCAGGCAAATTCTTATATATTTCCCTACTCTTTCCTTTGAATAAACAGTGTTTGACTTAGTTTTGACCAGTTATTGAAGCTCATTCAAAGGATTTCCAAGTATTTACACAGTGTTTTCTCAAATATAACAGACATTAAATGTAAATTCTTACTACATTGAAGAGTGGCTTGATTATCGTGGTGATTTCTAAGTGTTCACAATATATTCATACTTTTATATCAGCTCTGTGAAGAAGAACTGATGTTTTATCATCTATATTCCTAAATTTAGAGCCCGATTACACTAAATTATAGAAGTAACCAGTATCGCACTCAGTTTTCTGCGAGTTGAACACAGTTTTCCCGTGAAAAACAGTGTTTTTCAGATATTAAGGCTCAATAAACTTGTATTCCTATTGTTTAAGGCACATTCTTATATATTTCCCTGCTCTTTCCTTTGAATTCACAGTGTTTGACCTACTTTTGACCATGGATTGAAGCTCATTCACTGGATTTCCAAGTATTTACACAGTGTTTTCCTAAATATACCAGACTTTGCATGTAAATTCTTACTACATTGAAGACTGGCTTTACTATCATGGTGATTTCTAAGAGTTTTCCATACATTTATACTGTTATATCAGCTCTGTGAAGAAGAACTGATGTTTGATCAACTTCTTGCTAAATCGCCAAGCTTTTACACTGAAATAATAGAATTAACCAGTATCGCACTCAGTTTTCTGCCATTTGAACACAGTTTCCCCTGGAAAAACAGTGTTTTTCAGATATTAAGGCTCAATAAACTTGTATTCCGATTGTTTCAGGCACATTCTTATATATTACCCTGCTCTTTCCTTTGAATTCACAGTGTTTGTCCTACTTTTGACCATGGATTGAAGCTCATTCACTGGATTTCCAAGTATTTACACAGTGTTTTCTCAAATATAACAGACTTTAAATGTAAATCTTACTACATTGAAGAGTGGCTTGACTATCACTGTGATTTCTAAGATGTTCACAATATATTCATACTTTTATATCAGCTCTGTGAAGAAGAACTGATGTTTTATCATCTATATTCCTAAATTTAGAGCCCAATTACACTAAATTATAGAAGTAACCAGTATCGCACTCAGTTTTCTGCGAGTTGAACACAGTTTTCCCGTGAAAAACAGTGTTTTTCAGATATTAAGGCTCAATAAACTTGTATTCCTATTGTTTCAGGCACATTCTTATATATTTCCTTGCGCTTTCCTTTGAATTCACAGTGTTTGACCTACTTTTGACCATGGATTGAAACTCATTCACTGGATTTCCAAGTATTTACACAGTGTTTTCCCAAATATACCAGACTTTAAATGTAAATTCTTACTACATTGAACACTGGCTTGACTATCATGGTGATTTCTTAGAGTTTTCAATACATTTATACTGTTATATCAGCTCTGTGAAGAAGAACTTATGATTCATCAACTTCTTGCTAAATCGCCAAGCTTTTACACTGAAATATAGAAGTAACCAGTATCGCACTCAGTTTTCTGCGATTTGAACACGGTTTCTGCGGGAAAAAAGAGTGTTTATCAGATATTAAGGCTCAATAAACTTGTATTCGTATTGTTTCAGGCACATTCTTATGTATTTTCCTGCTCTATCCTTTGAATTCACAGTGTTTGAAATACTTTTGACCAGTGATTGAAGCTCATTCACTGGATTTCCAAGTATTTACACAGTGTTTTCCCAAATATACCAGACTTTAAATGTCAATTTTTATTACATTGAACACTGGCTTGACTATCATGGTGATTTCTTAGAGTTTTCAATACATTTATACTGTTTTATCAGCTCTGTGAAGAAGAACTGATGTTTGATCAACTTCTTGCTAAATCGCCAAGCTTTTACACTGAAATATAGAAGTAACCAGTATCGCACTCAGTTTTCTGCGATTTGAACACAGTTTCCCCTGGAAAAACAGTGTTTTTCAGATATTAAGGCTCAATAAACTTGTATTCCTATTGTTTCAGGCACATTCTTATATATTTCCCTGCTCTTTCCTTTGAATTCACAGTGTTTGAACTACATTTTACCAGGGATTGAAGCTCATTCACTGGATTTCCAAGTATTTACACAGTGTTTTCCCAAATATACCAGACTTTAAATGTAAATTCTTACTACATTGAAGACTGGCTTGATTATCGTCGTGATTTCTAAGAGTTTACCATACATTTATACTGTTATATCAGCTCTGTGAAGAAGAACTGATGTTTTATCATCTATATTCCTAAATTTAGAGCCCAATTACACTAAATTATAGAAGTAACCAGTATCGCACTCAGTTTTCTGCGATTTGAACACAGTTTCCCCTGGAAAAACAGTGTTTTTCAGATATTAAGGCTCAATAAACTTGTATTCCTATTGTTTCAGGCAAATTCTTATATATTTCCCTACTCTTTCCTTTGAATAAACAGTGTTTGACTTAGTTTTGACCAGTTATTGAAGCTCATTCAAAGGATTTCCATGTATTTACACAGTGTTTTCTCAAATATAACAGACATTAAATGTAAATTCTTACTACATTGAAGAGTGGCTTGATTATCGTGGTGATTTCTAAGTGTTCACAATATATTCATACTTTTATATCAGCTCTGTGATGAAGAACTGATGTTTTATCATCTATATTCCTAAATTTAGAGCCCGATTACACTAAATTATAGAAGTAACCAGTATCGCACTCAGTTTTCTGCGAGTTGAACACAGTTTTCCCGTGAAAAACAGTGTTTTTCAGATATTAAGGCTCAATAAACTTGTATTCCTATTGTTTCAGGCACATTCTTATATATTTCCCTGCTCTTTCCTTTGAATTCACAGTGTTTGACCTACTTTTGACCATGGATTGAAGCTCATTCACTGGATTTCCAAGTATTTACACAGTGTTTTCCTAAATATACCAGACTTTGCATGTAAATTCTTACTACATTGAAGACTGGCTTTACTATCATGGTGATTTCTAAGAGTTTTCCATACATTTATACTGTTATATCAGCTCTGTGAAGAAGAACTGATGTTTGATCAACTTCTTGCTAAATCGCCAAGCTTTTACACTGAAATAATAGAATTAACCAGTATCGCACTCAGTTTTCTGCCATTTGAACACAGTTTCCCCTGGAAAAACAGTGTTTTTCAGATATTAAGGCTCAATAAACTTGTATTCCTATTGTTTCAGGCACATTCTTATATATTACCCTGCTCTTTCCTTTGAATTAACAGTGTTTGTCCTACTTTTGACCATGGATTGAAGCTCATTCACTGCATTTCCAAGTATTTACACAGTGTTTTCTCAAATATAACAGACTTTAAATGTAAATCTTACTACATTGAAGAGTGGCTTGACTATCACTGTGATTTCTAAGATGTTCACAATATATTCATACTTTTATATCAGCTCTGTGAAGAAGAACTGATGTTTTATCATCTATATTCCTAAATTTAGAGCCCAATTACACTAAATTATAGAAGTAACCAGTATCGCACTCAGTTTTCTGCGCGTTGAACACAGTTTTCCCGTGAAAAACAGTGTTTTTCAGATATTAAGGCTCAATAAACTTGTATTCCTATTGTTTCAGGCACATTCTTATATATTTCCCTGCTCTTTCCTTTGAATTCACAGTGTTTGACCTACCTTTGACCATGGATTGAAGCTCATTCACTGGATTTCCAAGTATTTACACAGTGTTTTCCTAAATATACCAGACTTTGCATGTAAATTCTTACTACATTGAAGACTGGCTTTACTATCATGGTGATTTCTAAGAGTTTTCCATACATTTATACTGTTATATCAGCTCTGTGAAGAAGAACTGATGTTTGATCAACTTCTTGCTAAATCGCCAAGCTTTTACACTGAAATATAGAATTAACCAGTATCGCACTCAGTTTTCTGCCATTTGAACACAGTTTCCCCTGGAAAATCAGTGTTTTTCAGATATTAAGGCTCAATAAACTTGTATTCCTATTGTTTCAGGCACATTCTTATATATTTCCCAGCTTTTTCCTTTGAATTCACAGTGTTTGACCTACTTTTGACCATGGATTGAAGCTCATTCACTGGATTTCCAAGTATTTACACAGTGTTTTCCCAAATATACCAGACTTTACATGTAAATTCTTACTACATTGAAGACTGGCTTTACTATCATGGTGATTTCTAAGAGTTTTCCATACATTTATACTGTTATATCAGCTCTGTGAAGAAGAACTGATGTTTGATGAACTTCTTGCTAAATCGCCAAGCTTTTACACTGAAATAATAGAATTAACCAGTATCGCACTCAGTTTTCTGCCATTTGAACACAGTTTCCCCTGGAAAAACAGTGTTTTTCAGATATTAAGGCTCAATAAACTTGTATTCCTATTGTTTCAGGCACATTCTTATATATTACCCTGCTCTTTCCTTTGAATTCACAGTGTTTGTCCTACTTTTGACAATGGATTGAAGCTCATTCACTGGATTTCCAAGTATTTACACAGTGTTTTCTCAAATATAACAGACTTTAAATGTAAATCTTACTACATTGAAGAGTGGTTTGACTATCACGGTGATTTCTAAGAGTTCACAATACATTCATACTTTTATATCAGCTCTGTGAAGAAGAACTGATGTTTTATCATCTATATTCCTAAATTTAGAGCCCAATTACACTAAATTATAGAAGTAACCAGTATCGCACTCAGTTTTCTGCGATTTGAACACAGTTTTCCCGTAAAAAAGAGTGTTTTTTAGATATTAAGGCTCAATAAACTTGTATTCCTACTGTTTCAGGCACATTCTTATATATTTCCCTGCTCTTTCCTTTGAATTAACAGTGTTTGAACTACTTTGACCATGGATTGAAGCTCATTCACTGGATTTCCAAGTATTTACAGTGTTTTCCCAAATATACCACACTTTAAATGTAAATTCTTACTACATTGAACACTGGCTTGACTATCATGGTGATTTCTTAGAGTTTTCAATACATTTATACTGTTATATCAGCTCTGTGAAGAAGAACATATGATTCATCAACTTCTTGCTAAATCGCCAAGCTTTTACACTGAAATATAGAAGTAACCAGTATCGCACTCAGTTTTCTGCCTTTTGAACACAGTTTCTGCGGGAAAAAAGAGTGTTTATCAGATATTAAGGCTCAATAAACTTGTATTCCTATTGCTTCAGTCACATTCTTATATATTTCCCTGCTCTTTCCTTTGAATTCACAGTGTTTGAACTACATTTTACCAGGGATTGAAGCTCATTCACTGGATTTCCAAGTATTTACACAGTGTTTTCCCAAATATACCAGACTTTAAATGTAAATTCTTACTACATTGAAGACTGGCTTGATTATCGTCGTGATTTCTAAGAGTTTACCATACATTTATACTGTTATATCAGCTCTGTGAAGAAGAACTGATGTTTTATAATCTATATTCCTAAATTTAGAGCCCAATTACACTAAATTATAGAAGTAACCAGTATCGCACTCAGTTTTCTGCGATTTGAACACAGTTTCCCCTGGAAAAACAGTGTTTTTCAGATATTAAGGCTCAATAAACTTGTATTCCTATTGTTTCAGGCAAATTCTTATATATTTCCCTACTCTTTCCTTTGAATAAACAGTGTTTGACTTAGTTTTGACCAGTTATTGAAGGTCATTCAAAGGATTTCCATGTATTTACACAGTGTTTTCTCAAATATAACAGACATTAAATGTAAATTCTTACTACATTGAAGAGTGGCTTGATTATCGTGGTGATTTCTAAGTGTTCACAATATATTCATACTTTTATATCAGCTCTGTGAAGAAGAACTGATGTTTTATCATCTATATTCCTAAATTTAGAGCCCGATTACACTAAATTATAGAAGTAACCAGTATCGCACTCAGTTTTCTGCGAGTTGAACACAGTTTTCCCGTGAAAAACAGTGTTTTTCAGATATTAAGGCTCAATAAACTTGTATTCCTATTGTTTCAGGCACATTCTTATATATTTCCCTGCTCTTTCCTTTGAATTCACAGTGTTTGACCTACTTTTGACCATGGATTGAAGCTCATTCACTGGATTTCCAAGTATTTACACAGTGTTTTCCTAAATATACCAGACTTTGCATGTAAATTCTTACTACATTGAAGACTGGCTTTACTATCATGGTGATTTCTAAGAGTTTTCCATACATTTATACTGTTATATCAGCTCTGTGAAGAAGAACTGATGTTTGATCAACTTCTTGCTAAATCGCCAAGCTTTTACACTGAAATAATAGAATTAACCAGTATCGCACTCAGTTTTCTGCCATTTGAACACAGTTTCCCCTGGAAAAACAGTGTTTTTCAGATATTAAGGCTCAATAAACTTGTATTCCTATTGTTTCAGGCACATTCTTATATATTACCCTGCTCTTTCCTTTGAATTCACAGTGTTTGTCCTACTTTTGACCATGGATTGAAGCTCATTCACTGCATTTCCAAGTATTTACACAGTGTTTTCTCAAATATAACAGACTTTAAATGTAAATCTTACTACATTGAAGAGTGGCTTGACTATCACTGTGATTTCTAAGATGTTCACAATATATTCATACTTTTATATCAGCTCTGTGAAGAAGAACTGATGTTTTATCATCTATATTCCTAAATTTAGAGCCCAATTACACTAAATTATAGAAGTAACCAGTATCGCACTCAGTTTTCTGCGCGTTGAACACAGTTTTCCAGTGAAAAACAGTGTTTTTCAGATATTAAGGCTCAATAAACTTGTATTCCTATTGTTTCAGGCACATTCTTATATATTTCCCTGCTCTTTCCTTTGAATTCACAGTGTTTGACCTACTTTTGACCATGGATTGAAGCTCATTCACTGGATTTCCAAGTATTTACACAGTGTTTTCCTAAATATACCAGACTTTGCATGTAAATTCTTACTACATTGAAGACTGGCTTTACTATCATGGTGATTTCTAAGAGTTTTCCATACATTTATACTGTTATATCAGCTCTGTGAAGAAGAACTGATGTTTGATCAACTTCTTGCTAAATCGCCAAGCTTTTACACTGAAATATAGAATTAACCAGTATCGCACTCAGTTTTCTGCCATTTGAACACAGTTTCCCCTGGAAAATCAGTGTTTTTCAGATATTAAGGCTCAATAAACTTGTATTCCTATTGTTTCAGGCACATTCTTATATATTTCCCAGCTTTTTCCTTTGAATTCACAGTGTTTGACCTACTTTTGACCATGGATTGAAGCTCATTCACTGGATTTCCAAGTATTTACACAGTGTTTTCCCAAATATACCAGACTTTACATGTAAATTCTTACTACATTGAAGACTGGCTTTACTATCATGGTGATTTCTAAGAGTTTTCCATACATTTATACTGTTATATCAGCTCTGTGAAGAAGAACTGATGTTTGATGAACTTCTTGCTAAATCGCCAAGCTTTTACACTGAAATAATAGAATTAACCAGTATCGCACTCAGTTTTCTGCCATTTGAACACAGTTTCCCCTGGAAAAACAGTGTTTTTCAGATATTAAGGCTCAATAAACTTGTATTCCTATTGTTTCAGGCACATTCTTATATATTACCCTGCTCTTTCCTTTGAATTCACAGTGTTTGTCCTACTTTTGACAATGGATTGAAGCTCATTCACTGGATTTCCAAGTATTTACACAGTGTTTTCTCAAATATAACAGACTTTAAATGTAAATCTTACTACATTGAAGAGTGGTTTGACTATCACGGTGATTTCTAAGAGTTCACAATACATTCATACTTTTATATCAGCTCTGTGAAGAAGAACTGATGTTTTATCATCTATATTCCTAAATTTAGAGCCCAATTACACTAAATTATAGAAGTAACCAGTATCGCACTCAGTTTTCTGCGATTTGAACACAGTTTTCCCGTGAAAAAGAGTGTTTTTCAGATATTAAGGCTCAATAAACTTGTATTCCTACTGTTTCAGGCACATTCTTATATATTTCCCTGCTCTTTCCTTTGAATTAACAGTGTTTGAACTACTTTGACCATGGATTGAAGCTCATTCACTGGATTTCCAAGTATTTACAGTGTTTTCCCAAATATACCACACTTTAAATGTAAATTCTTACTACATTGAACACTGGCTTGACTATCATGGTGATTTCTTAGAGTTTTCAATACATTTATACTGTTATATCAGCTCTGTGAAGAAGAACATATGATTCATCAACTTCTTGCTAAATCGCCAAGCTTTTACACTGAAATATAGAAGTAACCAGTATCGCACTCAGTTTTCTGCCTTTTGAACACAGTTTCTGCGGGAAAAAAGAGTGTTTATCAGATATTAAGGCTCAATAAACTTGTATTCCTATTGCTTCAGTCACATTCTTAAATATTTCCCTACTCTTTCCTTTGAATAAACAGTGTTTGACTTAGTTTTGACCAGTTATTGAAGCTCATTCCAAGGATTTCCAAGTATTTATACAGCGTTTTGCCAAATATACCAGATTTTAAAGTAAATTCTTACTACATTAAAGACTGGCTTTACTATCATGGTGATTTCTAAGACTTTTCCATACATTTATACTGTTATATCAGCTCTGTGAAGAAGAACTTATGATTCATCAACTTCTTGCTAAATCGCCAAGCTTTTACACTGAAATATAGAATTAACCAGTATCGCACTCAGTTTTCTGCGATTTGAACACAGTTTCCCTGGAAAATCAGTGTTTTTCAGATATTAAGGCTCAATAAACTTGTATTCCTATTGTTTCAGGCACATTCTTATATATTTCCCTGCTCTTTCCTTTGAATTCACAGTGTTTGACCTACTTTTGACCATAGATTGAAGCTCATTCACTGGATTTCCAAGTATTTACACAGTGTTTTCCCAAATATACCAGACTTTAAATGTAAATTCTTACTACATTGAAGACTGGCTTGATTATCGTGGTGATTTCTAAGAGTTTACCATACATTTATACTGTTATATCAGCTCTGTGAAGAAGAACTGATGTTTTATCATATATAATCCTACATTTAGAGCCCAATTACACTAAATTATAGAAGTAACCAGTATCGCACTCAGTTTTCTGCGAGTTGAACACAGTTTTCCCGTGAAAAACAGTGTTTTTCAGATATTAAGGCTCAATAAACTTGTATTCCTATTGTTTCAGGCACATTCTTATATATTTCCTTGCTCTTTCCTTTGAATTCACAGTGTTTGACCTACTTTTGACCATGGATTGAAACTCATTCACTGGATTTCCAAGTATTTACACAGTGTTTTCCCAATTATCCAGACTTTAAATGTAAATTCTTACTACATTGAACACTGGCTTGACTATCATGGTGATTTCTTAAAGTTTTCAATACATTTATACTGTTATATCAGCTCTGTGAAGAAGAACTTATGATTCATCAACTTCTTGCTAAATCGCCAAGCTTTTACACTGAAATTTAGAAGTAACCAGTATCGCACTCAGTTTTCTGCGATTTGAACACAGTTTCTGCGGGAAAAAAGAGTGTTTATCAGATATTAAGGCTCAATAAACTTGTATTCGTATTGTTTCAGGCACATTCTTATGTATTTTCCTGCTCTATCCTTTGAATTCACAGTGTTTGAAATACTTTTGACCAGTGATTGAAGCTCATTCACTGGATTTCCAAGTATTTACACAGTGTTTTCCCAAATATACCAGACTTTAAATGTCAATTTTTACTACATTGAACACTGGCTTGACTATCATGGTGATTTCTTAGAGTTTTCAATACATTTATACTGTTTTATCAGCTCTGTGAAGAAGAACTGATGTTTGATCAACTTCTTGCTAAATCGCCAAGCTTTTACACTGAAATATAGAAGTAACCAGTATCGCACTCAGTTTTCTGCGATTTGAACACAGTTTCCCCTGGAAAAACAGTGTTTTTCAGATATTAAGGCTCAATAAACTTGTATTCCTATTGTTTCAGGCACATTCTTATATATTTCCCTGCTCTTTCCTTTGAATTCACAGTGTTTGAACTACATTTTACCAGGGATTGAAGCTCATTCACTGGATTTCCAAGTATTTACACAGTGTTTTCCCAAATATACCAGACTTTAAATGTAAATTCTTACTACATTGAAGACTGGCTTGATTATCGTCGTGATTTCTAAGAGTTTACCATACATTTATACTGTTATATCAGCTCTGTGAAGAAGAACTGATGTTTTATCATCTATATTCCTAAATTTAGAGCCCAATTACACTAAATTATAGAAGTAACCAGTATCGCACTCAGTTTTCTGCGATTTGAACACAGTTTCCCCTGGAAAAACAGTGTTTTTCAGATATTAAGGCTCAATAAACTTGTATTCCTATTGTTTCAGGCAAATTCTTATATATTTCCCTACTCTTTCCTTTGAATAAACAGTGTTTGACTTAGTTTTGACCAGTTATTGAAGCTCATTCAAAGGATTTCCAAGTATTTACACAGTGTTTTCTCAAATATAACAGACATTAAATGTAAATTCTTACTACATTGAAGAGTGGCTTGATTATCGTGGTGATTTCTAAGTGTTCACAATATATTCATACTTTTATATCAGCTCTGTGAAGAAGAACTGATGTTTTATCATCTATATTCCTAAATTTAGAGCCCAATTACACTAAATTATAGAAGTAACCAGTATCGCACTCAGTTTTCTGCGCGTTGAACACAGTTTTCCCGTGAAAAACAGTGTTTTTCAGATATTAAGGCTCAATAAACTTGTATTCCTATTGTTTCAGGCACATTCTTATATATTTCCCTGCTCTTTCCTTTGAATTCACAGTGTTTGACCTACTTTTGACCATGGATTGAAGCTCATTCACTGGATTTCCAAGTATTTACACAGTGTTTTCCTAAATATACCAGACTTTACATGTAAATTCTTACTACATTGAAGACTGGCTTTACTATCATGGTGATTTCTAAGAGTTTTCCATACATTTATACTGTTATATCAGCTCTGTGAAGAAGAACTGATGTTTGATCAACTTCTTGCTAAATCGCCAAGCTTTTACACTGAAATATAGAATTAACCAGTATCGCACTCAGTTTTCTGCCATTTGAACACAGTTTCCCCTGGAAAATCAGTGTTTTTCAGATATTAAGGCTCAATAAACTTGTATTCCTACTGTTTCAGGCACATTCTTATATATTTCCCTGCTCTTTCCTTTGAATTAACAGTGTTTGAACTACTTTGACCATGGATTGAAGCTCATTCACTGGATTTCCAAGTATTTACAGTGTTTTCCCAAATATACCACACTTTAAATGTAAATTCTTACTACATTGAACACTGGCTTGACTATCATGGTGATTTCTTAGAGTTTTCAATACATTTATACTGTTATATCAGCTCTGTGAAGAAGAACATATGATTCATCAACTTCTTGCTAAATCGCCAAGCTTTTACACTGAAATATAGAAGTAACCAGTATCGCACTCAGTTTTCTGCCTTTTGAACACAGTTTCTGCGGGAAAAAAGAGTGTTTATCAGATATTAAGGCTCAATAAACTTGTATTCCTATTGCTTCAGTCACATTCTTATATATTTCCCTGCTCTTTCCTTTGAATTCACAGTGTTTGAACTACATTTTACCAGGGATTGAAGCTCATTCACTGGATTTCCAAGTATTTACACAGTGTTTTCCCAAATATACCAGACTTTAAATGTAAATTCTTACTACATTGAAGACTGGCTTGATTATCGTCGTGATTTCTAAGAGTTTACCATACATTTATACTGTTATATCAGCTCTGTGAAGAAGAACTGATGTTTTATAATCTATATTCCTAAATTTAGAGCCCAATTACACTAAATTATAGAAGTAACCAGTATCGCACTCAGTTTTCTGCGATTTGAACACAGTTTCCCCTGGAAAAACAGTGTTTTTCAGATATTAAGGCTCAATAAACTTGTATTCCTATTGTTTCAGGCAAATTCTTATATATTTCCCTACTCTTTCCTTTGAATAAACAGTGTTTGACTTAGTTTTGACCAGTTATTGAAGGTCATTCAAAGGATTTCCATGTATTTACACAGTGTTTTCTCAAATATAACAGACATTAAATGTAAATTCTTACTACATTGAAGAGTGGCTTGATTATCGTGGTGATTTCTAAGTGTTCACAATATATTCATACTTTTATATCAGCTCTGTGAAGAAGAACTGATGTTTTATCATCTATATTCCTAAATTTAGAGCCCGATTACACTAAATTATAGAAGTAACCAGTATCGCACTCAGTTTTCTGCGAGTTGAACACAGTTTTCCCGTGAAAAACAGTGTTTTTCAGATATTAAGGCTCAATAAACTTGTATTCCTATTGTTTCAGGCACATTCTTATATATTTCCCTGCTCTTTCCTTTGAATTCACAGTGTTTGACCTACTTTTGACCATGGATTGAAGCTCATTCACTGGATTTCCAAGTATTTACACAGTGTTTTCCTAAATATACCAGACTTTGCATGTAAATTCTTACTACATTGAAGACTGGCTTTACTATCATGGTGATTTCTAAGAGTTTTCCATACATTTATACTGTTATATCAGCTCTGTGAAGAAGAACTGATGTTTGATCAACTTCTTGCTAAATCGCCAAGCTTTTACACTGAAATAATAGAATTAACCAGTATCGCACTCAGTTTTCTGCCATTTGAACACAGTTTCCCCTGGAAAAACAGTGTTTTTCAGATATTAAGGCTCAATAAACTTGTATTCCTATTGTTTCAGGCACATTCTTATATATTACCCTGCTCTTTCCTTTGAATTCACAGTGTTTGTCCTACTTTTGACCATGGATTGAAGCTCATTCACTGCATTTCCAAGTATTTACACAGTGTTTTCTCAAATATAACAGACTTTAAATGTAAATCTTACTACATTGAAGAGTGGCTTGACTATCACTGTGATTTCTAAGATGTTCACAATATATTCATACTTTTATATCAGCTCTGTGAAGAAGAACTGATGTTTTATCATCTATATTCCTAAATTTAGAGCCCAATTACACTAAATTATAGAAGTAACCAGTATCGCACTCAGTTTTCTGCGCGTTGAACACAGTTTTCCCGTGAAAAACAGTGTTTTTCAGATATTAAGGCTCAATAAACTTGTATTCCTATTGTTTCAGGCACATTCTTATATATTTCCCTGCTCTTTCCTTTGAATTCACAGTGTTTGACCTACTTTTGACCATGGATTGAAGCTCATTCACTGGATTTCCAAGTATTTACACAGTGTTTTCCTAAATATACCAGACTTTACATGTAAATTCTTACTACATTGAAGACTGGCTTTACTATCATGGTGATTTCTAAGAGTTTTCCATACATTTATACTGTTATATCAGCTCTGTGAAGAAGAACTGATGTTTGATCAACTTCTTGCTAAATCGCCAAGCTTTTACACTGAAATATAGAATTAACCAGTATCGCACTCAGTTTTCTGCCATTTGAACACAGTTTCCCCTGGAAAATCAGTGTTTTTCAGATATTAAGGCTCAATAAACTTGTATTCCTACTGTTTCAGGCACATTCTTATATATTTCCCTGCTCTTTCCTTTGAATTAACAGTGTTTGAACTACTTTGACCATGGATTGAAGCTCATTCACTGGATTTCCAAGTATTTACAGTGTTTTCCCAAATATACCACACTTTAAATGTAAATTCTTACTACATTGAACACTGGCTTGACTATCATGGTGATTTCTTAGAGTTTTCAATACATTTATACTGTTATATCAGCTCTGTGAAGAAGAACATATGATTCATCAACTTCTTGCTAAATCGCCAAGCTTTTACACTGAAATATAGAAGTAACCAGTATCGCACTCAGTTTTCTGCCTTTTGAACACAGTTTCTGCGGGAAAAAAGAGTGTTTATCAGATATTAAGGCTCAATAAACTTGTATTCCTATTGCTTCAGTCACATTCTTATATATTTCCCTGCTCTTTCCTTTGAATTCACAGTGTTTGAACTACATTTTACCAGGGATTGAAGCTCATTCACTGGATTTCCAAGTATTTACACAGTGTTTTCCCAAATATACCAGACTTTAAATGTAAATTCTTACTACATTGAAGACTGGCTTGATTATCGTCGTGATTTCTAAGAGTTTACCATACATTTATACTGTTATATCAGCTCTGTGAAGAAGAACTGATGTTTTATAATCTATATTCCTAAATTTAGAGCCCAATTACACTAAATTATAGAAGTAACCAGTATCGCACTCAGTTTTCTGCGATTTGAACACAGTTTCCCCTGGAAAAACAGTGTTTTTCAGATATTAAGGCTCAATAAACTTGTATTCCTATTGTTTCAGGCAAATTCTTATATATTTCCCTACTCTTTCCTTTGAATAAACAGTGTTTGACTTAGTTTTGACCAGTTATTGAAGGTCATTCAAAGGATTTCCATGTATTTACACAGTGTTTTCTCAAATATAACAGACATTAAATGTAAATTCTTACTACATTGAAGAGTGGCTTGATTATCGTGGTGATTTCTAAGTGTTCACAATATATTCATACTTTTATATCAGCTCTGTGAAGAAGAACTGATGTTTTATCATCTATATTCCTAAATTTAGAGCCCGATTACACTAAATTATAGAAGTAACCAGTATCGCACTCAGTTTTCTGCGAGTTGAACACAGTTTTCCCGTGAAAAACAGTGTTTTTCAGATATTAAGGCTCAATAAACTTGTATTCCTATTGTTTCAGGCACATTCTTATATATTTCCCTGCTCTTTCCTTTGAATTCACAGTGTTTGACCTACTTTTGACCATGGATTGAAGCTCATTCACTGGATTTCCAAGTATTTACACAGTGTTTTCCTAAATATACCAGACTTTGCATGTAAATTCTTACTACATTGAAGACTGGCTTTACTATCATGGTGATTTCTAAGAGTTTTCCATACATTTATACTGTTATATCAGCTCTGTGAAGAAGAACTGATGTTTGATCAACTTCTTGCTAAATCGCCAAGCTTTTACACTGAAATAATAGAATTAACCAGTATCGCACTCAGTTTTCTGCCATTTGAACACAGTTTCCCCTGGAAAAACAGTGTTTTTCAGATATTAAGGCTCAATAAACTTGTATTCCTATTGTTTCAGGCACATTCTTATATATTACCCTGCTCTTTCCTTTGAATTCACAGTGTTTGTCCTACTTTTGACCATGGATTGAAGCTCATTCACTGCATTTCCAAGTATTTACACAGTGTTTTCTCAAATATAACAGACTTTAAATGTAAATCTTACTACATTGAAGAGTGGCTTGACTATCACTGTGATTTCTAAGATGTTCACAATATATTCATACTTTTATATCAGCTCTGTGAAGAAGAACTGATGTTTTATCATCTATATTCCTAAATTTAGAGCCCAATTACACTAAATTATAGAAGTAACCAGTATCGCACTCAGTTTTCTGCGCGTTGAACACAGTTTTCCCGTGAAAAACAGTGTTTTTCAGATATTAAGGCTCAATAAACTTGTATTCCTATTGTTTCAGGCACATTCTTATATATTTCCCTGCTCTTTCCTTTGAATTCACAGTGTTTGACCTACTTTTGACCATGGATTGAAGCTCATTCACTGGATTTCCAAGTATTTACACAGTGTTTTCCTAAATATACCAGACTTTACATGTAAATTCTTACTACATTGAAGACTGGCTTTACTATCATGGTGATTTCTAAGAGTTTTCCATACATTTATACTGTTATATCAGCTCTGTGAAGAAGAACTGATGTTTGATCAACTTCTTGCTAAATCGCCAAGCTTTTACACTGAAATATAGAATTAACCAGTATCGCACTCAGTTTTCTGCCATTTGAACACAGTTTCCCCTGGAAAATCAGTGTTTTTCAGATATTAAGGCTCAATAAACTTGTATTCCTACTGTTTCAGGCACATTCTTATATATTTCCCTGCTCTTTCCTTTGAATTAACAGTGTTTGAACTACTTTGACCATGGATTGAAGCTCATTCACTGGATTTCCAAGTATTTACAGTGTTTTCCCAAATATACCACACTTTAAATGTAAATTCTTACTACATTGAACACTGGCTTGACTATCATGGTGATTTCTTAGAGTTTTCAATACATTTATACTGTTATATCAGCTCTGTGAAGAAGAACATATGATTCATCAACTTCTTGCTAAATCGCCAAGCTTTTACACTGAAATATAGAAGTAACCAGTATCGCACTCAGTTTTCTGCCTTTTGAACACAGTTTCTGCGGGAAAAAAGAGTGTTTATCAGATATTAAGGCTCAATAAACTTGTATTCCTATTGCTTCAGTCACATTCTTAAATATTTCCCTACTCTTTCCTTTGAATAAACAGTGTTTGACTTAGTTTTGACCAGTTATTGAAGCTCATTCCAAGGATTTCCAAGTATTTATACAGCGTTTTGCCAAATATACCAGATTTTAAAGTAAATTCTTACTACATTAAAGACTGGCTTTACTATCATGGTGATTTCTAAGACTTTTCCATACATTTATACTGTTATATCAGCTCTGTGAAGAAGAACTTATGATTCATCAACTTCTTGCTAAATCGCCAAGCTTTTACACTGAAATATAGAATTAACCAGTATCGCACTCAGTTTTCTGCGATTTGAACACAGTTTCCCTGGAAAATCAGTGTTTTTCAGATATTAAGGCTCAATAAACTTGTATTCCTATTGTTTCAGGCACATTCTTATATATTTCCCTGCTCTTTCCTTTGAATTCACAGTGTTTGACCTACTTTTGACCATAGATTGAAGCTCATTCACTGGATTTCCAAGTATTTACACAGTGTTTTCCCAAATATACCAGACTTTAAATGTAAATTCTTACTACATTGAAGACTGGCTTGATTATCGTGGTGATTTCTAAGAGTTTACCATACATTTATACTGTTATATCAGCTCTGTGAAGAAGAACTGATGTTTTATCATATATAATCCTACATTTAGAGCCCAATTACACTAAATTATAGAAGTAACCAGTATCGCACTCAGTTTTCTGCGAGTTGAACACAGTTTTCCCGTGAAAAACAGTGTTTTTCAGATATTAAGGCTCAATAAACTTGTATTCCTATTGTTTCAGGCACATTCTTATATATTTCCTTGCTCTTTCCTTTGAATTCACAGTGTTTGACCTACTTTTGACCATGGATTGAAACTCATTCACTGGATTTCCAAGTATTTACACAGTGTTTTCCCAATTATCCAGACTTTAAATGTAAATTCTTACTACATTGAACACTGGCTTGACTATCATGGTGATTTCTTAAAGTTTTCAATACATTTATACTGTTATATCAGCTCTGTGAAGAAGAACTTATGATTCATCAACTTCTTGCTAAATCGCCAAGCTTTTACACTGAAATTTAGAAGTAACCAGTATCGCACTCAGTTTTCTGCGATTTGAACACAGTTTCTGCGGGAAAAAAGAGTGTTTATCAGATATTAAGGCTCAATAAACTTGTATTCGTATTGTTTCAGGCACATTCTTATGTATTTTCCTGCTCTATCCTTTGAATTCACAGTGTTTGAAATACTTTTGACCAGTGATTGAAGCTCATTCACTGGATTTCCAAGTATTTACACAGTGTTTTCCCAAATATACCAGACTTTAAATGTCAATTTTTACTACATTGAACACTGGCTTGACTATCATGGTGATTTCTTAGAGTTTTCAATACATTTATACTGTTTTATCAGCTCTGTGAAGAAGAACTGATGTTTGATCAACTTCTTGCTAAATCGCCAAGCTTTTACACTGAAATATAGAAGTAACCAGTATCGCACTCAGTTTTCTGCGATTTGAACACAGTTTCCCCTGGAAAAACAGTGTTTTTCAGATATTAAGGCTCAATAAACTTGTATTCCTATTGTTTCAGGCACATTCTTATATATTTCCCTGCTCTTTCCTTTGAATTCACAGTGTTTGAACTACATTTTACCAGGGATTGAAGCTCATTCACTGGATTTCCAAGTATTTACACAGTGTTTTCCCAAATATACCAGACTTTAAATGTAAATTCTTACTACATTGAAGACTGGCTTGATTATCGTCGTGATTTCTAAGAGTTTACCATACATTTATACTGTTATATCAGCTCTGTGAAGAAGAACTGATGTTTTATCATCTATATTCCTAAATTTAGAGCCCAATTACACTAAATTATACAAGTAACCAGTATCGCACTCAGTTTTCTGCGATTTGAACACAGTTTCCCCTGGAAAAACAGTGTTTTTCAGATATTAAGGCTCAATAAACTTGTATTCCTATTGTTTCAGGCAAATTCTTATATATTTCCCTACTCTTTCCTTTGAATAAACAGTGTTTGACTTAGTTTTGACCAGTTATTGAAGCTCATTCAAAGGATTTCCAAGTATTTACACAGTGTTTTCTCAAATATAACAGACATTAAATGTAAATTCTTACTACATTGAAGAGTGGCTTGATTATCGTGGTGATTTCTAAGTGTTCACAATATATTCATACTTTTATATCAGCTCTGTGAAGAAGAACTGATGTTTTATCATCTATATTCCTAAATTTAGAGCCCAATTACACTAAATTATAGAAGTAACCAGTATCGCACTCAGTTTTCTGCGCGTTGAACACAGTTTTCCCGTGAAAAACAGTGTTTTTCAGATATTAAGGCTCAATAAACTTGTATTCCTATTGTTTCAGGCACATTCTTATATATTTCCCTGCTCTTTCCTTTGAATTCACAGTGTTTGACCTACTTTTGACCATGGATTGAAGCTCATTCACTGGATTTCCAAGTATTTACACAGTGTTTTCCTAAATATACCAGACTTTACATGTAAATTCTTACTACATTGAAGACTGGCTTTACTATCATGGTGATTTCTAAGAGTTTTCCATACATTTATACTGTTATATCAGCTCTGTGAAGAAGAACTGATGTTTGATCAACTTCTTGCTAAATCGCCAAGCTTTTACACTGAAATATAGAATTAACCAGTATCGCACTCAGTTTTCTGCCATTTGAACACAGTTTCCCCTGGAAAATCAGTGTTTTTCAGATATTAAGGCTCAATAAACTTGTATTCCTATTGTTTCAGGCACATTCTTATATATTTCCCAGCTTTTTCCTTTGAATTCACAGTGTTTGACCTACTTTTGACCATGGATTGAAGCTCATTCACTGGATTTCCAAGTATTTACACAGTGTTTTCCCAAATATACCAGACTTTACATGTAAATTCTTACTACATTGAAGACTGGCTTTACTATCATGGTGATTTCTAAGAGTTTTCCATACATTTATACTGTTATATCAGCTCTGTGAAGAAGAACTGATGTTTGATGAACTTCTTGCTAAATCGCCAAGCTTTTACACTGAAATAATAGAATTAACCAGTATCGCACTCAGTTTTCTGCCATTTGAACACAGTTTCCCCTGGAAAAACAGTGTTTTTCAGATATTAAGGCTCAATAAACTTGTATTCCTATTGTTTCAGGCACATTCTTATATATTACCCTGCTCTTTCCTTTGAATTCACAGTGTTTGTCCTACTTTTGACCATGGATTGAAGCTCATTCACTGGATTTCCAAGTATTTACACAGTGTTTTCTCAAATATAACAGACTTTAAATGTAAATCTTACTACATTGAAGAGTGGCTTGACTATCACTGTGATTTCTAAGATGTTCACAATATATTCATACTTTTATATCAGCTCTGTGAAGAAGAACTGATGTTTTATCATCTATATTCCTAAATTTAGAGCCCAATTACACTAAATTATAGAAGTAACCAGTATCGCACTCAGTTTTCTGCGAGTTGAACACAGTTTTCCCGTGAAAAACAGTGTTTTTCAGATATTAAGGCTCAATAAACTTGTATTCCTATTGTTTCAGGCACATTCTTATATATTTCCCTGCTCTTTCCTTTGAATTCACAGTGTTTGACCTACTTTTGACCATGGATTGAAGCTCATTCACTGGATTTCCAAGTATTTACACAGTGTTTTCCTAAATATACCAGACTTTGCATGTAAATTCTTACTACATTGAAGACTGGCTTTACTATCATGGTGATTTCTAAGAGTTTTCCATACATTTATACTGTTATATCAGCTCTGTGAAGAAGAACTGATGTTTGATCAACTTCTTGCTAAATCGCCAAGATTTCACACTGAAATATAGAATTAACCAGTATCGCACTCAGTTTTCTGCCATTTGAACACAGTTTCCCATGGAAAATCAGTGTTTTTCAGATATTAAGGCTCAATAAACTTGTATTCCTATTGTTTCAGGCACATTCTTATTTATTTCCCAGCGTTTTCCTTTGAATTCACAGTGTTTGACCTACTTTTGACCATGGATTGAAGCTCATTCACTGGATTTCCAAGTATTTACACAGTGTTTTCCCAAATATACCAGACTTTACATGTAAATTCTTACTACATTGAAGACTGGCTTTACTATCATGGTGATTTCTAAGAGTTTTCCATACATTTATACTGTTATATCAGCTCTGTGAAGAAGAACTGATGTTTAATCAACTTCTTGCTAAATCGCCAAGCTTTTACACTGAAATAATAGAATTAACCAGTATCGCACTCAGTTTTCTGCCATTTGAACACAGTTTCCCCTTGAAAAACAGTGTTTTTCAGATATTAAGGCTCAATAAACTTGTATTCCTATTGTTTCAGGCACATTTTTATATATTACCCTGCTCTTTCCTTTGAATTCACAGTGTTTGTCCTACTTTTGACCATGGATTGAAGCTCATTCACTGGATTTCCAAGTATTTACACAGTGTTTTCTCAAATATAACAGACTTTAAATGTAAATCTTACTACATTGAAGAGTGGCTTGACTATCACTGTGATTTCTAAGAGTTCACAATACATTCATACTTTTATATCAGCTCTGTGAAGAAGAACTGATGTTTTATCATCTATATTCCTAAATTTAGAGCCCAATTACACTAAATTATAGAAGTAACCAGTATCGCACTCAGTTTTCTGCGATTTGAACACAGTTATCCCGTGAAAAAGAGTGTTTTTCAGATATTAAGGCTCAATAAACTTGTATTCCTACTGTTTCAGGCACATTCTTATATATTTCCCTGCTCTTTCCTTTGAATTCACAGTGTTTGAACTACTTTGACCATGGATTGAAGCTCATTCACTGGATTTCCAAGTATTTACAGTGTTTTCCCAAATATACCACACTTTAAATGTAAATTCTTACTACATTGAACACTGGCTTGACTATCATGGTGATTTCTTAGAGTTTTCAATACATTTATACTGTTATATCAGCTCTGTGAAGAAGAACTTATGATTCATCAACTTCTTGCTAAATCGCCAAGCTTTTACACTGAAATATAGAAGTAACCAGTATCGCACTCAGTTTTCTGCGATTTGAACACAGTTTCTGCGGGAAAAAAGAGTGTTTATCAGATATTAAGGCTCAATAAACTTGTATTCCTATTGCTTCAGTCACATTCTTATATATTTCCCTACTCTTTCCTTTGAATAAACAGTGTTTGACTTAGTTTTGACCAGTTATTGAAGCTCATTCCAAGGATTTCCAAGTATTTATACAGCGTTTTGCCAAATATACCAGATTTTAAAGTAAATTCTTACTACATTAAAGACTGGCTTTACTATCATGGTGATTTCTAAGACTTATCCATAGATTTATACTGTTATATCAGCTCTGTGAAGAAGAACTTATGATTCATCAACTTCTTGCTAAATCGCCAAGCTTTTACACTGAAATATAGAATTAACCAGTATCGCACTCAGTTTTCTGCGATTTGAACACAGTTTCCCCTGGAAAATCAGTGTTTTTCAGATATTAAGGCTCAATAAACTTGTATTCCTATTGTTTCAGGCACATTCTTATATATTTCCCTGCTCTTTCCTTTGAATTCACAGTGTTTGACCTACTTTTGACCATGGATTGAAGCTCATTCACTGGATTTCCAAGTATTTACACAGTGTTTTCCCAAATATACCAGACTTTAAATATAAATTCTTACTACATTGAAGACTGGCTTGATTATCGTGGTGATTTCTAAGAGTTTACCATACATTTATACTGTTATATCAGCTCTGTGAAGAAGAACTGGTGTTTTATCATATATAATCCTAAATTTAGAGCCCAATTACACTAAATTATAGAAGTAACCAGTATCGCACTCAGTTTTCTGCAACTTGAACACAGTTTTCCCGTGAAAAACAGTGTTTTTCAGATATTAAGGCTCAATAAACTTGTATTCCTATTGTTTCAGGCACATTCTTATATATTTCCCTGCTCTATCCTTTGAATTCACAGTGTTTGACCTAATTTTGACCATGGATTGAAGCTCATTCACTGGATTTCCAAGTATTTACAGTGTTTTCCCAAATATACCAGACTTTAAATGTCAATTTTTACTACATTGAACACAAGCTTGACTATCATGGTGATTTCTTAGAGTTTTCAATACATTTATACTGTTATATCAGCTCTGTGAAGAAGAACTGATGTTTGATCAACTTCTTGCTAACTCGCCAAGCTTTTACACTGAAATATAGAATTAACCAGTATCGCACTCAGTTTTCTGCGATTTGAACACAGTTTCCCCTGGAAAATCAGAGTTTTTCAGATATTGAGGCTCAATAAACTTGTATTCCTATTGTTTCAGGCACATTCTTATATATTACCCTGCTCTTTCCTTTGAATTCACAATGTTTGTCCTACTTTTGACCATGGATTGAAGCTCATTCACTGGATTTCCAAGTATTTACACAGTGTTTTCTCAAATATAACAGACTTTAAATGTAAATTCTTACTACATTGAAGAGTGGCTTGACTATCACGGTGATTTCTAAGAGTTAACAATACATTTATACTGTTATATCAGCTCTGTGAAGAAGAACTGATGTTTTATCATCTATAATCCTAAATTTAGAGCCCAATTACACTAAATTATAGAAGTAACCAGTATCGCAATCAGTTTTTTGCGATTTGAACACAGTTTCCCCTGGAAAAACAGTGTTTTTCAGATATTAAGGCTCAATAAACTTGTATTACTATTGTTTCAGGCAAATTCTTATGTATTTCCTTACTCTTTCCTTTGAATAAACAGTGTTTGACTTAGTTTTGACCAGTTATTGAAGCTCATTCAAAGGAATTCCAAGTATTTACACAGTGTTTTCTCAAATATAACAGACATTAAATGTAAATTCTTACTACATTGAAGAGTGGCTTGATTATCGTGGTGATTTCTAAGAGTTCACAATACATTCATACTTTTATATCAGCTCTGTGAACAAGAACTGATGTTTTATCATATATAATCCTACATTTAGAGCCCAATTACACTAAATTATAGAAGTAACCAGTATCGCACTCAGTTTTCTGCGAGTTGAACACAGTTTTCCCGTGAAAAACAGTGTTTTTCAGATATTAAGGCTCAATAAACTTGTATTCCTATTGTTTCAGGCACATTCTTATATATTTCCCAGCTTTTTCCTTTGAATTCACAGTGTTTGACCTACTTTTGACCATGGATTGAAGCTCATTCACTGGATTTCCAAGTATTTACACAGTGTTTTCCCAAATATACCAGACTTTACATGTAAATTCTTACTACATTGAAGACTGGCTTTACTATCATGGTGATTTCTAAGAGTTTTCCATACATTTATACTGTTATATCAGCTCTGTGAAGAAGAACTGATGTTTGATGAACTTCTTGCTAAATCGCCAAGCTTTTACACTGAAATAATAGAATTAACCAGTATCGCACTCAGTTTTCTGCCATTTGAACACAGTTTCCCCTGGAAAAACAGTGTTTTTCAGATATTAAGGCTCAATAAACTTGTATTCCTATTGTTTCAGGCACATTCTTATATATTACCCTGCTCTTTCCTTTGAATTCACAGTGTTTGTCCTACTTTTGACAATGGATTGAAGCTCATTCACTGGATTTCCAAGTATTTACACAGTGTTTTCTCAAATATAACAGACTTTAAATGTAAATCTTACTACATTGAAGAGTGGTTTGACTATCACGGTGATTTCTAAGAGTTCACAATACATTCATACTTTTATATCAGCTCTGTGAAAAAGAACTGATGTTTTATCATCTATATTCCTAAATTTAGAGCCCAATTACACTAAATTATAGAAGTAACCAGTATCGCACTCAGTTTTCTGCGAGTTGAACACAGTTTTCCCGTGAAAAACAGTGTTTTTCAGATATTAAGGCTCAATAAACTTGTATTCCTATTGTTTCAGGCACATTCTTATATATTTCCCTGCTCTTTCCTTTGAATTCACAGTGTTTGACCTACTTTTGACCATGGATTGAAGCTCATTCACTGGATTTCCAAGTATTTACACAGTGTTTTCCTAAATATACCAGACTTTACATGTAAATTCTTACTACATTGAAGACTGGCTTTACTATCATGGTGATTTCTAAGAGTTTTCCATACATTTATACTGTTATATCAGCTCTGTGAAGAAGAACTGATGTTTGATCAACTTCTTGCTAAATCGCCAAGCTTTTACACTGAAATATAGAATTAACCAGTATCGCACTCAGTTTTCTGCCATTTGAACACAGTTTCCCCTGGAAAATCAGTGTTTTTCAGATATTAAGGCTCAATAAACTTGTATTCCTACTGTTTCAGGCACATTCTTATATATTTCCCTGCTCTTTCCTTTGAATTAACAGTGTTTGAACTACTTTGACCATGGATTGAAGCTCATTCACTGGATTTCCAAGTATTTACAGTGTTTTCCCAAATATACCACACTTTAAATGTAAATTCTTACTACATTGAACACTGGCTTGACTATCATGGTGATTTCTTAGAGTTTTCAATACATTTATACTGTTATATCAGCTCTGTGAAGAAGAACATATGATTCATCAACTTCTTGCTAAATCGCCAAGCTTTTACACTGAAATATAGAAGTAACCAGTATCGCACTCAGTTTTCTGCCTTTTGAACACAGTTTCTGCGGGAAAAAAGAGTGTTTATCAGATATTAAGGCTCAATAAACTTGTATTCCTATTGCTTCAGTCACATTCTTATATATTTCCCTGCTCTTTCCTTTGAATTCACAGTGTTTGAACTACATTTTACCAGGGATTGAAGCTCATTCACTGGATTTCCAAGTATTTACACAGTGTTTTCCCAAATATACCAGACTTTAAATGTAAATTCTTACTACATTGAAGACTGGCTTGATTATCGTCGTGATTTCTAAGAGTTTACCATACATTTATACTGTTATATCAGCTCTGTGAAGAAGAACTGATGTTTTATAATCTATATTCCTAAATTTAGAGCCCAATTACACTAAATTATAGAAGTAACCAGTATCGCACTCAGTTTTCTGCGATTTGAACACAGTTTCCCCTGGAAAAACAGTGTTTTTCAGATATTAAGGCTCAATAAACTTGTATTCCTATTGTTTCAGGCAAATTCTTATATATTTCCCTACTCTTTCCTTTGAATAAACAGTGTTTGACTTAGTTTTGACCAGTTATTGAAGGTCATTCAAAGGATTTCCATGTATTTACACAGTGTTTTCTCAAATATAACAGACATTAAATGTAAATTCTTACTACATTGAAGAGTGGCTTGATTATCGTGGTGATTTCTAAGTGTTCACAATATATTCATACTTTTATATCAGCTCTGTGAAGAAGAACTGATGTTTTATCATCTATATTCCTAAATTTAGAGCCCGATTACACTAAATTATAGAAGTAACCAGTATCGCACTCAGTTTTCTGCGAGTTGAACACAGTTTTCCCGTGAAAAACAGTGTTTTTCAGATATTAAGGCTCAATAAACTTGTATTCCTATTGTTTCAGGCACATTCTTATATATTTCCCTGCTCTTTCCTTTGAATTCACAGTGTTTGACCTACTTTTGACCATGGATTGAAGCTCATTCACTGGATTTCCAAGTATTTACACAGTGTTTTCCTAAATATACCAGACTTTGCATGTAAATTCTTACTACATTGAAGACTGGCTTTACTATCATGGTGATTTCTAAGAGTTTTCCATACATTTATACTGTTATATCAGCTCTGTGAAGAAGAACTGATGTTTGATCAACTTCTTGCTAAATCGCCAAGCTTTTACACTGAAATAATAGAATTAACCAGTATCGCACTCAGTTTTCTGCCATTTGAACACAGTTTCCCCTGGAAAAACAGTGTTTTTCAGATATTAAGGCTCAATAAACTTGTATTCCTATTGTTTCAGGCACATTCTTATATATTACCCTGCTCTTTCCTTTGAATTCACAGTGTTTGTCCTACTTTTGACCATGGATTGAAGCTCATTCACTGCATTTCCAAGTATTTACACAGTGTTTTCTCAAATATAACAGACTTTAAATGTAAATCTTACTACATTGAAGAGTGGCTTGACTATCACTGTGATTTCTAAGATGTTCACAATATATTCATACTTTTATATCAGCTCTGTGAAGAAGAACTGATGTTTTATCATCTATATTCCTAAATTTAGAGCCCAATTACACTAAATTATAGAAGTAACCAGTATCGCACTCAGTTTTCTGCGCGTTGAACACAGTTTTCCCGTGAAAAACAGTGTTTTTCAGATATTAAGGCTCAATAAACTTGTATTCCTATTGTTTCAGGCACATTCTTATATATTTCCCTGCTCTTTCCTTTGAATTCACAGTGTTTGACCTACTTTTGACCATGGATTGAAGCTCATTCACTGGATTTCCAAGTATTTACACAGTGTTTTCCTAAATATACCAGACTTTGCATGTAAATTCTTACTACATTGAAGACTGGCTTTACTATCATGGTGATTTCTAAGAGTTTTCCATACATTTATACTGTTATATCAGCTCTGTGAAGAAGAACTGATGTTTGATCAACTTCTTGCTAAATCGCCAAGCTTTTACACTGAAATATAGAATTAACCAGTATCGCACTCAGTTTTCTGCCATTTGAACACAGTTTCCCCTGGAAAATCAGTGTTTTTCAGATATTAAGGCTCAATAAACTTGTATTCCTATTGTTTCAGGCACATTCTTATATATTTCCCAGCTTTTTCCTTTGAATTCACAGTGTTTGACCTACTTTTGACCATGGATTGAAGCTCATTCACTGGATTTCCAAGTATTTACACAGTGTTTTCCCAAATATACCAGACTTTACATGTAAATTCTTACTACATTGAAGACTGGCTTTACTATCATGGTGATTTCTAAGAGTTTTCCATACATTTATACTGTTATATCAGCTCTGTGAAGAAGAACTGATGTTTGATGAACTTCTTGCTAAATCGCCAAGCTTTTACACTGAAATAATAGAATTAACCAGTATCGCACTCAGTTTTCTGCCATTTGAACACAGTTTCCCCTGGAAAAACAGTGTTTTTCAGATATTAAGGCTCAATAAACTTGTATTCCTATTGTTTCAGGCACATTCTTATATATTACCCTGCTCTTTCCTTTGAATTCACAGTGTTTGTCCTACTTTTGACAATGGATTGAAGCTCATTCACTGGATTTCCAAGTATTTACACAGTGTTTTCTCAAATATAACAGACTTTAAATGTAAATCTTACTACATTGAAGAGTGGTTTGACTATCACGGTGATTTCTAAGAGTTCACAATACATTCATACTTTTATATCAGCTCTGTGAAGAAGAACTGATGTTTTATCATCTATATTCCTAAATTTAGAGCCCAATTACACTAAATTATAGAAGTAACCAGTATCGCACTCAGTTTTCTGCGATTTGAACACAGTTTTCCCGTGAAAAAGAGTGTTTTTCAGATATTAAGGCTCAATAAACTTGTATTCCTACTGTTTCAGGCACATTCTTATATATTTCCCTGCTCTTTCCTTTGAATTAACAGTGTTTGAACTACTTTGACCATGGATTGAAGCTCATTCACTGGATTTCCAAGTATTTACAGTGTTTTCCCAAATATACCACACTTCAAATGTAAATTCTTACTACATTGAACACTGGCTTGACTATCATGGTGATTTCTTAGAGTTTTCAATACATTTATACTGTTATATCAGCTCTGTGAAGAAGAACATATGATTCATCAACTTCTTGCTAAATCGCCAAGCTTTTACACTGAAATATAGAAGTAACCAGTATCGCACTCAGTTTTCTGCCTTTTGAACACAGTTTCTGCGGGAAAAAAGAGTGTTTATCAGATATTAAGGCTCAATAAACTTGTATTCCTATTGCTTCAGTCACATTCTTAAATATTTCCCTACTCTTTCCTTTGAATAAACAGTGTTTGACTTAGTTTTGACCAGTTATTGAAGCTCATTCCAAGGATTTCCAAGTATTTATACAGCGTTTTGCCAAATATACCAGATTTTAAAGTAAATTCTTACTACATTAAAGACTGGCTTTACTATCATGGTGATTTCTAAGACTTTTCCATACATTTATACTGTTATATCAGCTCTGTGAAGAAGAACTTATGATTCATCAACTTCTTGCTAAATCGCCAAGCTTTTACACTGAAATATAGAATTAACCAGTATCGCACTCAGTTTTCTGCGATTTGAACACAGTTTCCCTGGAAAATCAGTGTTTTTCAGATATTAAGGCTCAATAAACTTGTATTCCTATTGTTTCAGGCACATTCTTATATATTTCCCTGCTCTTTCCTTTGAATTCACAGTGTTTGACCTACTTTTGACCATAGATTGAAGCTCATTCACTGGATTTCCAAGTATTTACACAGTGTTTTCCCAAATATACCAGACTTTAAATGTAAATTCTTACTACATTGAAGACTGGCTTGATTATCGTGGTGATTTCTAAGAGTTTACCATACATTTATACTGTTATATCAGCTCTGTGAAGAAGAACTGATGTTTTATCATATATAATCCTACATTTAGAGCCCAATTACACTAAATTATAGAAGTAACCAGTATCGCACTCAGTTTTCTGCGAGTTGAACACAGTTTTCCCGTGAAAAACAGTGTTTTTCAGATATTAAGGCTCAATAAACTTGTATTCCTATTGTTTCAGGCACATTCTTATATATTTCCTTGCTCTTTCCTTTGAATTCACAGTGTTTGACCTACTTTTGACCATGGATTGAAACTCATTCACTGGATTTCCAAGTATTTACACAGTGTTTTCCCAATTATCCAGACTTTAAATGTAAATTCTTACTACATTGAACACTGGCTTGACTATCATGGTGATTTCTTAAAGTTTTCAATACATTTATACTGTTATATCAGCTCTGTGAAGAAGAACTTATGATTCATCAACTTCTTGCTAAATCGCCAAGCTTTTACACTGAAATTTAGAAGTAACCAGTATCGCACTCAGTTTTCTGCGATTTGAACACAGTTTCTGCGGGAAAAAAGAGTGTTTATCAGATATTAAGGCTCAATAAACTTGTATTAGTATTGTTTCAGGCACATTCTTATGTATTTTCCTGCTCTATCCTTTGAATTCACAGTGTTTGAAATACTTTTGACCAGTGATTGAAGCTCATTCACTGGATTTCCAAGTATTTACACAGTGTTTTCCCAAATATACCAGACTTTAAATGTCAATTTTTACTACATTGAACACTGGCTTGACTATCATGGTGATTTCTTAGAGTTTTCAATACATTTATACTGTTTTATCAGCTCTGTGAAGAAGAACTGATGTTTGATCAACTTCTTGCTAAATCGCCAAGCTTTTACACTGAAATATAGAAGTAACCAGTATCGCACTCAGTTTTCTGCGATTTGAACACAGTTTCCCCTGGAAAAACAGTGTTTTTCAGATATTAAGGCTCAATAAACTTGTATTCCTATTGTTTCAGGCACATTCTTATATATTTCCCTGCTCTTTCCTTTGAATTCACAGTGTTTGAACTACATTTTACCAGGGATTGAAGCTCATTCACTGGATTTCCAAGTATTTACACAGTGTTTTCCCAAATATACCAGACTTTAAATGTAAATTCTTACTACATTGAAGACTGGCTTGATTATCGTCGTGATTTCTAAGAGTTTACCATACATTTATACTGTTATATCAGCTCTGTGAAGAAGAACTGATGTTTTATCATCTATATTCCTAAATTTAGAGCCCAATTACACTAAATTATAGAAGTAACCAGTATCGCACTCAGTTTTCTGCGATTTGAACACAGTTTCCCCTGGAAAAACAGTGTTTTTCAGATATTAAGGCTCAATAAACTTGTATTCCTATTGTTTCAGGCAAATTCTTATATATTTCCCTACTCTTTCCTTTGAATAAACAGTGTTTGACTTAGTTTTGACCAGTTATTGAAGCTCATTCAAAGGATTTCCAAGTATTTACACAGTGTTTTCTCAAATATAACAGACATTAAATGTAAATTCTTACTACATTGAAGAGTGGCTTGATTATCGTGGTGATTTCTAAGTGTTCACAATATATTCATACTTTTATATCAGCTCTGTGAAGAAGAACTGATGTTTTATCATCTATATTCCTAAATTTAGAGCCCAATTACACTAAATTATAGAAGTAACCAGTATCGCACTCAGTTTTCTGCGCGTTGAACACAGTTTTCCCGTGAAAAACAGTGTTTTTCAGATATTAAGGCTCAATAAACTTGTATTCCTATTGTTTCAGGCACATTCTTATATATTTCCCTGCTCTTTCCTTTGAATTCACAGTGTTTGACCTACTTTTGACCATGGATTGAAGCTCATTCACTGGATTTCCAAGTATTTACACAGTGTTTTCCTAAATATACCAGACTTTACATGTAAATTCTTACTACATTGAAGACTGGCTTTACTATCATGGTGATTTCTAAGAGTTTTCCATACATTTATACTGTTATATCAGCTCTGTGAAGAAGAACTGATGTTTGATCAACTTCTTGCTAAATCGCCAAGCTTTTACACTGAAATATAGAATTAACCAGTATCGCACTCAGTTTTCTGCCATTTGAACACAGTTTCCCCTGGAAAATCAGTGTTTTTCAGATATTAAGGCTCAATAAACTTGTATTCCTATTGTTTCAGGCACATTCTTATATATTTCCCAGCTTTTTCCTTTGAATTCACAGTGTTTGACCTACTTTTGACCATGGATTGAAGCTCATTCACTGGATTTCCAAGTATTTACACAGTGTTTTCCCAAATATACCAGACTTTACATGTAAATTCTTACTACATTGAAGACTGGCTTTACTATCATGGTGATTTCTAAGAGTTTTCCATACATTTATACTGTTATATCAGCTCTGTGAAGAAGAACTGATGTTTGATGAACTTCTTGCTAAATCGCCAAGCTTTTACACTGAAATAATAGAATTAACCAGTATCGCACTCAGTTTTCTGCCATTTGAACACAGTTTCCCCTGGAAAAACAGTGTTTTTCAGATATTAAGGCTCAATAAACTTGTATTCCTATTGTTTCAGGCACATTCTTATATATTACCCTGCTCTTTCCTTTGAATTCACAGTGTTTGTCCTACTTTTGACCATGGATTGAAGCTCATTCACTGGATTTCCAAGTATTTACACAGTGTTTTCTCAAATATAACAGACTTTAAATGTAAATCTTACTACATTGAAGAGTGGCTTGACTATCACTGTGATTTCTAAGATGTTCACAATATATTCATACTTTTATATCAGCTCTGTGAAGAAGAACTGATGTTTTATCATCTATATTCCTAAATTTAGAGCCCAATTACACTAAATTATAGAAGTAACCAGTATCGCACTCAGTTTTCTGCGAGTTGAACACAGTTTTCCCGTGAAAAACAGTGTTTTTCAGATATTAAGGCTCAATAAACTTGTATTCCTATTGTTTCAGGCACATTCTTATATATTTCCCTGCTCTTTCCTTTGAATTCACAGTGTTTGACCTACTTTTGACCATGGATTGAAGCTCATTCACTGGATTTCCAAGTATTTACACAGTGTTTTCCTAAATATACCAGACTTTGCATGTAAATTCTTACTACATTGAAGACTGGCTTTACTATCATGGTGATTTCTAAGAGTTTTCCATACATTTATACTGTTATATCAGCTCTGTGAAGAAGAACTGATGTTTGATCAACTTCTTGCTAAATCGCCAAGATTTCACACTGAAATATAGAATTAACCAGTATCGCACTCAGTTTTCTGCCATTTGAACACAGTTTCCCATGGAAAATCAGTGTTTTTCAGATATTAAGGCTCAATAAACTTGTATTCCTATTGTTTCAGGCACATTCTTATTTATTTCCCAGCGTTTTCCTTTGAATTCACAGTGTTTGACCTACTTTTGACCATGGATTGAAGCTCATTCACTGGATTTCCAAGTATTTACACAGTGTTTTCCCAAATATACCAGACTTTACATGTAAATTCTTACTACATTGAAGACTGGCTTTACTATCATGGTGATTTCTAAGAGTTTTCCATACATTTATACTGTTATATCAGCTCTGTGAAGAAGAACTGATGTTTAATCAACTTCTTGCTAAATCGCCAAGCTTTTACACTGAAATAATAGAATTAACCAGTATCGCACTCAGTTTTCTGCCATTTGAACACAGTTTCCCCTTGAAAAACAGTGTTTTTCAGATATTAAGGCTCAATAAACTTGTATTCCTATTGTTTCAGGCACATTTTTATATATTACCCTGCTCTTTCCTTTGAATTCACAGTGTTTGTCCTACTTTTGACCATGGATTGAAGCTCATTCACTGGATTTCCAAGTATTTACACAGTGTTTTCTCAAATATAACAGACTTTAAATGTAAATCTTACTACATTGAAGAGTGGCTTGACTATCACTGTGATTTCTAAGAGTTCACAATACATTCATACTTTTATATCAGCTCTGTGAAGAAGAACTGATGTTTTATCATCTATATTCCTAAATTTAGAGCCCAATTACACTAAATTATAGAAGTAACCAGTATCGCACTCAGTTTTCTGCGATTTGAACACAGTTATCCCGTGAAAAAGAGTGTTTTTCAGATATTAAGGCTCAATAAACTTGTATTCCTACTGTTTCAGGCACATTCTTATATATTTCCCTGCTCTTTCCTTTGAATTCACAGTGTTTGAACTACTTTGACCATGGATTGAAGCTCATTCACTGGATTTCCAAGTATTTACAGTGTTTTCCCAAATATACCACACTTTAAATGTAAATTCTTACTACATTGAACACTGGCTTGACTATCATGGTGATTTCTTAGAGTTTTCAATACATTTATACTGTTATATCAGCTCTGTGAAGAAGAACTTATGATTCATCAACTTCTTGCTAAATCGCCAAGCTTTTACACTGAAATATAGAAGTAACCAGTATCGCACTCAGTTTTCTGCGATTTGAACACAGTTTCTGCGGGAAAAAAGAGTGTTTATCAGATATTAAGGCTCAATAAACTTGTATTCCTATTGCTTCAGTCACATTCTTATATATTTCCCTACTCTTTCCTTTGAATAAACAGTGTTTGACTTAGTTTTGACCAGTTATTGAAGCTCATTCCAAGGATTTCCAAGTATTTATACAGCGTTTTGCCAAATATACCAGATTTTAAAGTAAATTCTTACTACATTAAAGACTGGCTTTACTATCATGGTGATTTCTAAGACTTATCCATAGATTTATACTGTTATATCAGCTCTGTGAAGAAGAACTTATGATTCATCAACTTCTTGCTAAATCGCCAAGCTTTTACACTGAAATATAGAATTAACCAGTATCGCACTCAGTTTTCTGCGATTTGAACACAGTTTCCCCTGGAAAATCAGTGTTTTTCAGATATTAAGGCTCAATAAACTTGTATTCCTATTGTTTCAGGCACATTCTTATATATTTCCCTGCTCTTTCCTTTGAATTCACAGTGTTTGACCTACTTTTGACCATGGATTGAAGCTCATTCACTGGATTTCCAAGTATTTACACAGTGTTTTCCCAAATATACCAGACTTTAAATATAAATTCTTACTACATTGAAGACTGGCTTGATTATCGTGGTGATTTCTAAGAGTTTACCATACATTTATACTGTTATATCAGCTCTGTGAAGAAGAACTGGTGTTTTATCATATATAATCCTAAATTTAGAGCCCAATTACACTAAATTATAGAAGTAACCAGTATCGCACTCAGTTTTCTGCAACTTGAACACAGTTTTCCCGTGAAAAACAGTGTTTTTCAGATATTAAGGCTCAATAAACTTGTATTCCTATTGTTTCAGGCACATTCTTATATATTTCCCTGCTCTATCCTTTGAATTCACAGTGTTTGACCTAATTTTGACCATGGATTGAAGCTCATTCACTGGATTTCCAAGTATTTACAGTGTTTTCCCAAATATACCAGACTTTAAATGTCAATTTTTACTACATTGAACACAAGCTTGACTATCATGGTGATTTCTTAGAGTTTTCAATACATTTATACTGTTATATCAGCTCTGTGAAGAAGAACTGATGTTTGATCAACTTCTTGCTAACTCGCCAAGCTTTTACACTGAAATATAGAATTAACCAGTATCGCACTCAGTTTTCTGCGATTTGAACACAGTTTCCCCTGGAAAATCAGAGTTTTTCAGATATTGAGGCTCAATAAACTTGTATTCCTATTGTTTCAGGCACATTCTTATATATTACCCTGCTCTTTCCTTTGAATTCACAATGTTTGTCCTACTTTTGACCATGGATTGAAGCTCATTCACTGGATTTCCAAGTATTTACACAGTGTTTTCTCAAATATAACAGACTTTAAATGTAAATTCTTACTACATTGAAGAGTGGCTTGACTATCACGGTGATTTCTAAGAGTTAACAATACATTTATACTGTTATATCAGCTCTGTGAAGAAGAACTGATGTTTTATCATCTATAATCCTAAATTTAGAGCCCAATTACACTAAATTATAGAAGTAACCAGTATCGCAATCAGTTTTTTGCGATTTGAACACAGTTTCCCCTGGAAAAACAGTGTTTTTCAGATATTAAGGCTCAATAAACTTGTATTACTATTGTTTCAGGCAAATTCTTATGTATTTCCTTACTCTTTCCTTTGAATAAACAGTGTTTGACTTAGTTTTGACCAGTTATTGAAGCTCATTCAAAGGAATTCCAAGTATTTACACAGTGTTTTCTCAAATATAACAGACATTAAATGTAAATTCTTACTACATTGAAGAGTGGCTTGATTATCGTGGTGATTTCTAAGAGTTCACAATACATTCATACTTTTATATCAGCTCTGTGAACAAGAACTGATGTTTTATCATATATAATCCTACATTTAGAGCCCAATTACACTAAATTATAGAAGTAACCAGTATCGCACTCAGTTTTCTGCGAGTTGAACACAGTTTTCCCGTGAAAAACAGTGTTTTTCAGATATTAAGGCTCAATAAACTTGTATTCCTATTGTTTCAGGCACATTCTTATATATTTCCCAGCTTTTTCCTTTGAATTCACAGTGTTTGACCTACTTTTGACCATGGATTGAAGCTCATTCACTGGATTTCCAAGTATTTACACAGTGTTTTCCCAAATATACCAGACTTTACATGTAAATTCTTACTACATTGAAGACTGGCTTTACTATCATGGTGATTTCTAAGAGTTTTCCATACATTTATACTGTTATATCAGCTCTGTGAAGAAGAACTGATGTTTGATGAACTTCTTGCTAAATCGCCAAGCTTTTACACTGAAATAATAGAATTAACCAGTATCGCACTCAGTTTTCTGCCATTTGAACACAGTTTCCCCTGGAAAAACAGTGTTTTTCAGATATTAAGGCTCAATAAACTTGTATTCCTATTGTTTCAGGCACATTCTTATATATTACCCTGCTCTTTCCTTTGAATTCACAGTGTTTGTCCTACTTTTGACAATGGATTGAAGCTCATTCACTGGATTTCCAAGTATTTACACAGTGTTTTCTCAAATATAACAGACTTTAAATGTAAATCTTACTACATTGAAGAGTGGTTTGACTATCACGGTGATTTCTAAGAGTTCACAATACATTCATACTTTTATATCAGCTCTGTGAAAAAGAACTGATGTTTTATCATCTATATTCCTAAATTTAGAGCCCAATTACACTAAATTATAGAAGTAACCAGTATCGCACTCAGTTTTCTGCGATTTGAACACAGTTTTCCCGTGAAAAAGAGTGTTTTTCAGATATTAAGGCTCAATAAACTTGTATTCCTACTGTTTCAGGCACATTCTTATATATTTCCCTGCTCTTTCCTTTGAATTAACAGTGTTTGAACTACTTTGACCATGGATTGAAGCTCATTCACTGGATTTCCAAGTATTTACAGTGTTTTCCCAAATATACCACACTTTAAATGTAAATTCTTACTACATTGAACACTGGCTTGACTATCATGGTGATTTCTTAGAGTTTTCAATACATTTATACTGTTATATCAGCTCTGTGAAGAAGAACTTATGATTCATCAACTTCTTGCTAAATCGCCAAGCTTTTACACTGAAATATAGAAGTAACCAGTATCGCACTCAGTTTTCTGCCTTTTGAACACAGTTTCTGCGGGAAAAAAGAGTGTTTATCAGATATTAAGGCTCAATAATATTGTATTCCTATTGCTTCTGTCACATTCTTATATATTTCCCTACTCTTTCCTTTGAATAAACAGTGTTTGACTTAGTTTTGACCAGTTATTGAAGCTCATTCCAAGGATTTCCAAGTATTTATACAGCGTTTTGCCAAATATACCAGATTTTAAAGTAAATTCTTACTACATTAAAGACTGGCTTTACTATCATGGTGATTTCTAAGACTTTTCCATACATTTATACTGTTATATCAGCTCTGTGAAGAAGAACTTATGATTCATCAACTTCTTGCTAAATCGCCAAGCTTTTACACTGAAATATAGAATTAACCAGTATCGCACTCAGTTTTCTGCGATTTGAACACAGTTTCCCTGGAAAATCAGTGTTTTTCAGATATTAAGGCTCAATAAACTTGTATTCCTATTGTTTCAGGCACATTCTTATATATTTCCCTGCTCTTTCCTTTGAATTCACAGTGTTTGACCTACTTTTGACCATAGATTGAAGCTCATTCACTGGATTTCCAAGTATTTACACAGTGTTTTCCCAAATATACCAGACTTTAAATGTAAATTCTTACTACATTGAAGACTGGCTTGATTATCGTGGTGATTTCTAAGAGTTTACCATACATTTATACTGTTATATCAGCTCTGTGAAGAAGAACTGATGTTTTATCATATATAATCCTACATTTAGAGCCCAATTACACTAAATTATAGAAGTAACCAGTATCGCACTCAGTTTTCTGCGAGTTGAACACAGTTTTCCCGTGAAAAACAGTGTTTTTCAGATATTAAGGCTCAATAAACTTGTATTCCTATTGTTTCAGGCACATTCTTATATATTTCCTTGCTCTTTCCTTTGAATTCACAGTGTTTGACCTACTTTTGACCATGGATTGAAACTCATTCACTGGATTTCCAAGTATTTACACAGTGTTTTCCCAATTATCCAGACTTTAAATGTAAATTCTTACTACATTGAACACTGGCTTGACTATCATGGTGATTTCTTAGAGTTTTCAATACATTTATACTGTTATATCAGCTCTGTGAAGAAGAACTTATGATTCATCAACTTCTTGCTAAATCGCCAAGCTTTTACACTGAAATATAGAAGTAACCAGTATCGCACTCAGTTTTCTGCGATTTGAACACAGTTTCTGCGGGAAAAAAGAGTGTTTATCAGATATTAAGGCTCAATAAACTTGTATTCGTATTGTTTCAGGCACATTCTTATGTATTTTCCTGCTCTATCCTTTGAATTCACAGTGTATGAAATACTTTTGACCAGTGATTGAAGCTCATTCACTGGATTTCCAAGTATTTACACAGTGTTTTCCCAAATATACCAGACTTTAAATGTCAATTTTTACTACATTGAACACTGGCTTGACTATCATGGTGATTTCTTAGAGTTTTCAATACATTTATACTGTTTTATCAGCTCTGTGAAGAAGAACTGATGTTTGATCAACTTCTTGCTAAATCGCCAAGCTTTTACACTGAAATATAGAAGTAACCAGTATCGCACTCAGTTTTCTGCGATTTGAACACAGTTTCCCCTGGAAAAACAGTGTTTTTCAGATATTAAGGCTCAATAAACTTGTATTCCTATTGTTTCAGGCACATTCTTATATATTTCCCTGCTCTTTCCTTTGAATTCACAGTGTTTGAACTACATTTTACCAGGGATTGAAGCTCATTCACTGGATTTCCAAGTATTTACACAGTGTTTTCCCAAATATACCAGACTTTAAATGTAAATTCTTACTACATTGAAGACTGGCTTGATTATCGTCGTGATTTCTAAGAGTTTACCATAGATTTATACTGTTATATCAGCTCTGTGAAGAAGAACTGATGTTTTATCATCTATATTCCTAAATTTAGAGCCCAATTACACTAAATTATAGAAGTAACCAGTATCGCACTCAGTTTTCTGCGATTTGAACACAGTTTCCCCTGGAAAAACAGTGTTTTTCAGATATTAAGGCTCAATAAACTTGTATTCCTATTGTTTCAGGCAAATTCTTATATATTTCCCTACTCTTTCCTTTGAATAAACAGTGTTTGACTTAGTTTTGACCAGTTATTGAAGCTCATTCAAAGGATTTCCAAGTATTTACACAGTGTTTTCTCAAATATAACAGACATTAAATGTAAATTCTTACTACATTGAAGAGTGGCTTGATTATCGTGGTGATTTCTAAGTGTTCACAATATATTCATACTTTTATATCAGCTCTGTGAAGAAGAACTGATGTTTTATCATCTATATTCCTAAATTTAGAGCCCGATTACACTAAATTATAGAAGTAACCAGTATCGCACTCAGTTTTCTGCGAGTTGAACACAGTTTTCTCGTGAAAAACAGTGTTTTTCAGATATTAAGGCTCAATAAACTTGTATTCCTATTGTTTCAGGCACATTCTTATATATTTCCCTGCTCTTTCCTTTGAATTCACAGTGTTTGACCTACTTTTGACCATGGATTGAAGCTCATTCACTGGATTTCCAAGTATTTACACAGTGTTTTCCTAAATATACCAGACTTTGCATGTAAATTCTTACTACATTGAAGACTGGCTTTACTATCATGGTGATTTCTAAGAGTTTTCCATACATTTATACTGTTATATCAGCTCTGTGAAGAAGAACTGATGTTTGATCAACTTCTTGCTAAATCGCCAAGCTTTTACACTGAAATAATAGAATTAACCAGTATCGCACTCAGTTTTCTGCCATTTGAACACAGTTTCCCCTGGAAAAACAGTGTTTTTCAGATATTAAGGCTCAATAAACTTGTATTCCTATTGTTTCAGGCACATTCTTATATATTACCCTGCTCTTTCCTTTGAATTCACAGTGTTTGTCCTACTTTTGACCATGGATTGAAGCTCATTCACTGCATTTCCAAGTATTTACACAGTGTTTTCTCAAATATAACAGACTTTAAATGTAAATCTTACTACATTGAAGAGTGGCTTGACTATCACTGTGATTTCTAAGATGTTCACAATATATTCATACTTTTATATCAGCTCTGTGAAGAAGAACTGATGTTTTATCATCTATATTCCTAAATTTAGAGCCCAATTACACTAAATTATAGAAGTAACCAGTATCGCACTCAGTTTTCTGCGCGTTGAACACAGTTTTCCCGTGAAAAACAGTGTTTTTCAGATATTAAGGCTCAATAAACTTGTATTCCTATTGTTTCAGGCACATTCTTATATATTTCCCTGCTCTTTCCTTTGAATTCACAGTGTTTGACCTACTTTTGACCATGGATTGAAGCTCATTCACTGGATTTCCAAGTATTTACACAGTGTTTTCCTAAATATACCAGACTTTACAAGTAAATTCTTACTACATTGAAGACTGGCTTTACTATCATGGTGATTTCTAAGAGTTTTCCATACATTTATACTGTTATATCAGCTCTGTGAAGAAGAACTGATGTTTGATCAACTTCTTGCTAAATCGCCAAGCTTTTACACTGAAATATAGAATTAACCAGTATCGCACTCAGTTTTCTGCCATTTGAACACAGTTTCCCCTGGAAAATCAGTGTTTTTCAGATATTAAGGCTCAATAAACTTGTATTCCTATTGTTTCAGGCACATTCTTATATATTTCCCAGCTTTTTCCTTTGAATTCACAGTGTTTGACCTACTTTTGACCATGGATTGAAGCTCATTCACTGGATTTCCAAGTATTTACACAGTGTTTTCACAAATATACCAGACTTTACATGTAAATTCTTACTACATTGAAGACTGGCTTTACTATCATGGTGATTTCTAAGAGTTTTCCATACATTTATACTGTTATATCAGCTCTGTGAAGAAGAACTGATGTTTGATGAACTTCTTGCTAAATCGCCAAGCTTTTACACTGAAATAATAGAATTAACCAGTATCGCACTCAGTTTTCTGCCATTTGAACACAGTTTCCCCTGGAAAAACAGTGTTTTTCAGATATTAAGGCTCAATAAACTTGTATTCCTATTGTTTCAGGCACATTCTTATATATTACCCTGCTCTTTCCTTTGAATTCACAGTGTTTGTCCTACTTTTGACCATGGATTGAAGCTCATTCACTGGATTTCCAAGTATTTACACAGTGTTTTCTCAAATATAACAGACTTTAAATGTAAATCTTACTACATTGAAGAGTGGCTTGACTATCACTGTGATTTCTAAGATGTTCACAATATATTCATACTTTTATATCAGCTCTGTGAAGAAGAACTGATGTTTTATCATCTATATTCCTAAATTTAGAGCCCAATTACACTAAATTATAGAAGTAACCAGTATCGCACTCAGTTTTCTGCGAGTTGAACACAGTTTTCCCGTGAAAAACAGTGTTTTTCAGATATTAAGGCTCAATAAACTTGTATTCCTATTGTTTCAGGCAAATTCTTATATATTTCCTTACTCTTTCCTTTGAATAAACAGTGTTTGACTTAGTTTTGACCAGTTATTGAAGCTCATTCAAAGGAATTCCAAGTATTTACACAGTGTTTTCTCAAATATAACAGACATTAAATGTAAATTCTTACTACATTGAAGAGTGGCTTGATTATCGTGGTGATTTCTAAGAGTTCACAATACATTCATACTTTTATATCAGCTCTGTGAACAAGAACTGATGTTTTATCATATATAATCCTACATTTAGAGCCCAATTACACTAAATTATAGAAGTAACCAGTATCGCACTCAGTTTTCTGCGAGTTGAACACAGTTTTCCCGTGAAAAACAGTGTTTTTCAGATATTAAGGCTCAATAAACTTGTATTCCTATTGTTTCAGGCACATTCTTATATATTTCCCTGCTCTTTCCTTTGAATTCACAGTGTTTGACCTACTTTTGACCATGGATTGAAGCTCATTCACTGGATTTCCAAGTATTTACAGTGTTTTCCCAAATATACCAGACTTTAAATGTCAATTTTTACTACATTGAACACTGGCTTGACTATCATGGTGATTTCTTAGAGTTTTCCATACATTTATACTGTTATATCAGCTCTGTGAAGAAGAACTGATGTTTGATCAACTTCTTGCTAACACGCCAAGCTTTTACACTGAAATATAGAATTAACCAGTATCGCACTCAGTTTTCCGCGATTTGAACACAGTTTCCCCTGGAAACTCAGTGTTTTTCAGATATTAAGGCTCAATAAACTTGTATTCCTATTGTTTCAGGCACATTCTTATATATTTCCCTGCTCTTTCCTTTGAATTCACAGTGTTTGAACTACATTTTACCAGGGATTGAAGCTCATTCACTGGATTTCCAAGTATTTACACAGTGTTTTCCCAAATATACCAGACTTTAAATGTAAATTCCTACTACATTGAAGACTGGCTTGATTATCGTGGTGATTTCTAAGAGTTTACCATACATTTATACTGTTATATCAGCTCTGTGAAGAAGAACTGATGTTTTATCATCTATATTCCTATATTTAGAGCCCAATTACACTAAATGATAGAAGTAACCAGTATCGCACTCAGATTTCTGCGATTTGAACACAGTTTCTGCGGAAAAAAGAGTGTTTATTAGATATTAAGGCTGAATAAACTTGTATTCCTATTGTTTCAGGCACATTCTTATGTATTTCCCTGTTCTATCCTTTTAATTCACAGTGTTTGACATACTTTTGACCAGGGATTGAAGCTCATTCACTGGATTTCCAAGTATTTACACAGTGTTTTCCCAAATATACCAGATTTTAAATGTCTATTTTTACTACATTGAACACTGGCTTGACTATCATGGTGATTTTTTAGAGTTTTCAATACATTTATACTGTTATATCAGCTCTGTGAAGAAGAACTGATGTTTGATCAACTTCTTGCTAAATCGCCAAGCTTTTACCCTGAAATATAGAAGTAACCAGTATCGCACTCAGTTTTCTGCGATTTGAACACAGTTTTCCCGTGAAAAACAGTGTTTTTCAGATATTAAGGCTCAATAAACTTGTATTCCTATTGTTTCAGGCACATTCTTATATATTACCCTGCTCTTTCCTTTGAATTCACAGTGTTTCTCCTACTTTTGACCATGGATTGAAGCTCATTCACTGGATTTCCAAGTATTTACACAGTGTTTTCCCAAATATACCAGACTTTACATGTAAATTCTTACTACATTGAAGACTGGCTTTACTATCATGGTGATTTCTAAGAGTTTTCCATACATTTATACTGTTATATCAGCTCTGTGAAGAAGAACTGATGTTTGATCAACTTCTTGCTAAATCGCCAAGCTTTTACACTGAAATAATAGAATTAACCAGTATCGCACTCAGTTTTCTGCGAGTTGAACACAGTTTTCCCGTGAAAAACAGTGTTTTTCAGATATTAAGGCTCAATAAACTTGTATTCCTATTGTTTCAGGCACATTCTTATATATTACCCTGCTCTTTCCTTTGAATTCACAGTGTTTCTCCTACTTTTGACCATGGATTGAAGCTCATTCTCTGGATTTCCAAGTTTTTACACAGTGTTTTCTCAAATATAACAGACTTTAAATGTAAATCTTACTACATTGAAGAGTGGCTTGACTATCACTGTGATTTCTAAGAGTACACAATACATTCATACTTTTATATCAGCTCTGTGAAGAAGAACTGATGTTTTATCATCTATATTCCTAAATTTAGAGCCCAATTACACTAAATTATAGAAGTAACCAGTATCGCACTCAGTTTTCTGCGATTTGAACACAGTTTTCCCGTGAAAAAGAGTGTTTTTCAGATATTAAGACTCAATAAACTTGTATTCCTACTGTTTCAGGCACATTCTTATATATTTCCCTGCTCTTTCCTTTGAATTCACAGTGTTTGAACTACTTTGACCATGGATTGAAGCTCATTCACTGGATTTCCAAGTATTTACAGTGTTTTCCCAAATATACCACACTTTAAATGTAAATTCTTACTACATTGAACACTGGCTTGATTATCATGGTAATTTCTTAGAGTTTTCAATACATTTATGCTGTTATATCAGCTCTGTGAAGAAGAACTTATGATTCATCAACTTCTTGCTAAATCGCCAAGCTTTTACACTGAAATATAGAAGTAACCAGTATCGCACTCAGTTTTCTGCGATTTGAACACAGTTTCTGCGGGAAAAAAGAGTGTTTATCAGATATTAAGGCTCAATAAACTTGTATTCCTATTGTTTCAGTCACATTCTTATATATTTCCCTACTCTTTCCTTTGAATAAAGAGTGTTTGACTTAGTTTTGACCAGTTATTGAAGCTCATTCCAAGGATTTCCAAGTATTTACACAGTGTTTTCCCAAATATACCAGATTTTAAATGTCTATTTTTACTACATTGAACACTGGCTTGACTATCATGGTGATTTTTTAGAGTTTTCAATACATTTATACTGTTATATCAGCTCTGTGAAGAAGAACTGATGTTTGATCAACTTCTTGCTAACTCGCCAAGCTTTTACACTGAAATATAGAATTAACCAGTATCGCACTCAGTTTTCCGCGATTTGAACACAGTTTCCCCTGGAAAATCAGTGTTTTTCAGATATTAAGGCTCAATAAACTTGTATTCCTATTGTTTCAGGCACATTCTTATATATTTCCCTGCTCTTTCCTTTGAATTCACAGTGTTTGACCTACTTTTGACCATGGATTGAAGCTCATTCACTGGATTTCCAAGTATTTACAGTGTTTTCCCAAATATACCAGACTTTAAATGTCAATTTTTACTACATTGAACACTGGCTTGACTATCATGGTGATTTCTTAGAGTTTTCCATACATTTATACTGTTATATCAGCTCTGTGAAGAAGAACTGATGTTTGATCAACTTCTTGCTAACTCGCCAAGCTTTTACACTGAAATATAGAATTAACCAGTATCGCACTCAGTTTTCCGCGATTTGAACACAGTTTCCCCTGGAAACTCAGTGTTTTTCAGATATTAAGGCTCAATAAACTTGTATTCCTATTGTTTCAGGCACATTCTTATATATTTCCCTGCTCTTTCCTTTGAATTCACAGTGTTTGAACTACATTTTACCAGGGATTGAAGCTCATTCACTGGATTTCCAAGTATTTACACAGTGTTTTCCCAAATATACCAGACTTTAAATGTAAATTCCTACTACATTGAAGACTGGCTTGATTATCGTGGTGATTTCTAAGAGTTTACCATACATTTATACTGTTATATCAGCTCTGTGAAGAAGAACTGATGTTTTATCATCTATATTCCTATATTTAGAGCCCAATTACACTAAATGATAGAAGTAACCAGTATCGCACTCAGATTTCTGCGATTTGAACACAGTTTCTGCGGAAAAAAGAGTGTTTATTAGATATTAAGGCTCAATAAACTTGTATTCCTATTGTTTCAGGCACATTCTTATGTATTTCCCTGTTCTATCCTTTTAATTCACAGTGTTTGACATACTTTTGACCAGGGATTGAAGCTCATTCACTGGATTTCCAAGTATTTACACAGTGTTTTCCCAAATATACCAGATTTTAAATGTCTATTTTTACTACATTGAACACTGGCTTGACTATCATGGTGATTTTTTAGAGTTTTCAATACATTTATACTGTTATATCAGCTCTGTGAAGAAGAACTGATGTTTGATCAACTTCTTGCTAAATCGCCAAGCTTTTACCCTGAAATATAGAAGTAACCAGTATCGCACTCAGTTTTCTGCGATTTGAACACAGTTTTCCCGTGAAAAACAGTGTTTTTCAGATATTAAGGCTCAATAAACTTGTATTCCTATTGTTTCAGGCACATTCTTATATATTACCCTGCTCTTTCCTTTGAATTCACAGTGTTTCTCCTACTTTTGACCATGGATTGAAGCTCATTCTCTGGATTTCCAAGTTTTTACACAGTGTTTTCTCAAATATAACAGACTTTAAATGTAAATCTTACTACATTGAAGAGTGGCTTGACTATCACTGTGATTTCTAAGAGTACACAATACATTCATACTTTTATATCAGCTCTGTGAAGAAGAACTGATGTTTTATCATCTATATTCCTAAATTTAGAGCCCAATTACACTAAATTATAGAAGTAACCAGTATCGCACTCAGTTTTCTGCGATTTGAACACAGTTTCTGCGGGAAAAAAGAGTGTTTATCAGATATTAAGGCTCAATAAACTTGTATTCCTATTGTTTCAGTCACATTCTTATATATTTCCCTACTCTTTCCTTTGAATAAACAGTGTTTGACTTAGTTTTGACCAGTTATTGAAGCTCATTCCAAGGATTTCCAAGTATTTACACAGTGTTTTCCCAAATATACCAGATTTTAAATGTCTATTTTTACTACATTGAACACTGGCTTGACTATCATGGTGATTTTTTAGAGTTTTCAATACATTTATACTGTTATATCAGCTCTGTGAAGAAGAACTGATGTTTGATCAACTTCTTGCTAACTTGCCAAGCTTTTACACTGAAATATAGAATTAACCAGTATCGCACTCAGTTTTCTGCGATTTGAACACAGTTTCCCCTGGAAAATCAGTGTTTTTCAGATATTAAGGCTCAATAAACTTGTATTCCTATTGTTTCAGGCACATTCTTATATATTTCCCTGCTCTTTCCTTTGAATTCACAGTGTTTGACCTACTTTTGACCATGGATTGAAGCTCATTCACTGGATTTCCAAGTATTTACAGTGTTTTCCCAAATATACCAGACTTTAAATGTCAATTTTTACTACATTGAACACTGGCTTGACTATCATGGTGATTTCTTAGAGTTTTCCATACATTTATACTGTTATATCAGCTCTGTGAAGAAGAACTGATGTTTGATCAACTTCTTGCTAACTCGCCAAGCTTTTACACTGAAATATAGAATTAACCAGTATCGCACTCAGTTTTCCGCGATTTGAACACAGTTTCCCCTGGAAAATCAGTGTTTTTCAGATATTAAGGCTCAATAAACTTGTATTCCTATTGTTTCAGGCACATTCTTATATATTTCCCTGCTCTTTCCTTTGAATTCACAGTGTTTGAACTACATTTTACCAGGGATTGAAGCTCATTCACTGGATTTCCAAGTATTTACACAGTGTTTTCCCAAATATACCAGACTTTAAATGTAAATTCCTACTACATTGAAGACTGGCTTGATTATCGTGGTGATTTCTAAGAGTTTACCATACATTTATACTGTTATATCAGCTCTGTGAAGAAGAACTGATGTTTTATCATCTATATTCCTATATTTAGAGCCCAATTACACTAAATGATAGAAGTAACCAGTATCGCACTCAGATTTCTGCGATTTGAACACAGTTTCTGCGGAAAAAAGAGTGTTTATTAGATATTAAGGCTCAATAAACTTGTATTCCTATTGTTTCAGGCACATTCTTATGTATTTCCCTGTTCTATCCTTTTAATTCACAGTGTTTGACATACTTTTGACCAGGGATTGAAGCTCATTCACTGGATTTCCAAGTATTTACACAGTGTTTTCCCAAATATACCAGATTTTAAATGTCTATTTTTACTACATTGAACACTGGCTTGACTATCATGGTGATTTTTTAGAGTTTTCAATACATTTATACTGTTATATCAGCTCTGTGAAGAAGAACTGATGTTTGATCAACTTCTTGCTAAATCGCCAAGCTTTTACCCTGAAATATAGAAGTAACCAGTATCGCACTCAGTTTTCTGCGATTTGAACACAGTTTTCCCGTGAAAAACAGTGTTTTTCAGATATTAAGGCTCAATAAACTTGTATTCCTATTGTTTCAGGCACATTCTTATATATTACCCTGCTCTTTCCTTTAAATTCACAGTGTTTCTCCTACTTTTGACCATGGATTGAAGCTCATTCTCTGGATTTCCAAGTTTTTACACAGTGTTTTCTCAAATATAACAGACTTTAAATGTAAATCTTACTACATTGAAGAGTGGCTTGACTATCACTGTGATTTCTAAGAGTACACAATACATTCATACTTTTATATCAGCTCTGTGAAGAAGAACTGATGTTTTATCATCTATATTCCTAAATTTAGAGCCCAATTACACTAAATTATAGAAGTAACCAGTATCGCACTCAGTTTTCTGCGATTTGAACACAGTTTTCCCGTGAAAAAGAGTGTTTTTCAGATATTAAGACTCAATAAACTTGTATTCCTACTGTTTCAGGCACATTCTTATATATTTCCCTGCTCTTTCCTTTGAATTCACAGTGTTTGAACTACTTTGACCATGGATTGAAGCTCATTCACTGGATTTCCAAGTATTTACACAGTGTTTTCCCAAATATACCAGACTTTAAATGTCAATTTTTACTACATTGAACAATGGCTTGACTATCATGGTGATTTCTTAGAGTTTTCAATACATTTATACTGTTTTATCAGCTCTGTGAAGAAGAACTGATGTTTGATCAACTTCTTGCTTAATCGCCAAGCTTTTACACTGAAATATAGAAGTAACCAGTATCGCACTCAGTTTTCTGCGATTTGAACACAGTTTCTGCGGGAAAAAAGAGTGTTTTTCAGATATTAAGGCTCAATAAACTTGTATTCCTATTGTTTCAGGCACATTCTTATATATTTCCCTGCTCTTTCCTTTGAATTCACAGTGTTTGAACTACATTTTACCAGGGATTGAAGCTCATTCACTGGATTTCCAAGTATTTACACAGTGTTTTCCCAAATATACCAGACTTTAAATGTAAATTCTTACTACATTGAAGAGTGGCTTGATTATCGTGGTGATTTCTAAGTGTTCACAATATATTCATACTTTTATATCAGCTCTGTGAAGAAGAACTGATGTTTTATCATCTATATTCCTAAATTTAGAGCCCGATTACACTAAATTATAGAAGTAACCAGTATCGCACTCAGTTTTCTGCGAGTTGAACACAGTTTTCCCGTGAAAAACAGTGTTTTTCAGATATTAAGGCTCAATAAACTTGTATTCCTATTGTTTAAGGCACATTCTTATATATTTCCCTGCTCTTTCCTTTGAATTCACAGTGTTTGACCTACTTTTGACCATGGATTGAAGCTCATTCACTGGATTTCCAAGTATTTACACAGTGTTTTCCTAAATATACCAGACTTTGCATGTAAATTCTTACTACATTGAAGACTGGCTTTACTATCATGGTGATTTCTAAGAGTTTTCCATACATTTATACTGTTATATCAGCTCTGTGAAGAAGAACTGATGTTTGATCAACTTCTTGCTAAATCGCCAAGCTTTTACACTGAAATAATAGAATTAACCAGTATCGCACTCAGTTTTCTGCCATTTGAACACAGTTTCCCCTGGAAAAACAGTGTTTTTCAGATATTAAGGCTCAATAAACTTGTATTCCGATTGTTTCAGGCACATTCTTATATATTACCCTGCTCTTTCCTTTGAATTCACAGTGTTTGTCCTACTTTTGACCATGGATTGAAGCTCATTCACTGGATTTCCAAGTATTTACACAGTGTTTTCTCAAATATAACAGACTTTAAATGTAAATCTTACTACATTGAAGAGTGGCTTGACTATCACTGTGATTTCTAAGATGTTCACAATATATTCATACTTTTATATCAGCTCTGTGAAGAAGAACTGATGTTTTATCATCTATATTCCTAAATTTAGAGCCCAATTACACTAAATTATAGAAGTAACCAGTATCGCACTCAGTTTTCTGCGAGTTGAACACAGTTTTCCCGTGAAAAACAGTGTTTTTCAGATATTAAGGCTCAATAAACTTGTATTCCTATTGTTTCAGGCACATTCTTATATATTTCCTTGCGCTTTCCTTTGAATTCACAGTGTTTGACCTACTTTTGACCATGGATTGAAACTCATTCACTGGATTTCCAAGTATTTACACAGTGTTTTCCCAAATATACCAGACTTTAAATGTAAATTCTTACTACATTGAACACTGGCTTGACTATCATGGTGATTTCTTAGAGTTTTCAATACATTTATACTATTATATCAGCTCTGTGAAGAAGAACTTATGATTCATCAACTTCTTGCTAAATCGCCAAGCTTTTACACTGAAATATAGAAGTAACCAGTATCGCACTCAGTTTTCTGCGATTTGAACACGGTTTCTGCGGGAAAAAAGAGTGTTTATCAGATATTAAGGCTCAATAAACTTGTATTCGTATTGTTTCAGGCACATTCTTATGTATTTTCCTGCTCTATCCTTTGAATTCACAGTGTTTGAAATACTTTTGACCAGTGATTGAAGCTCATTCACTGGATTTCCAAGTATTTACACAGTGTTTTCCCAAATATACCAGACTTTAAATGTCAATTTTTACTACATTGAACACTGGCTTGACTATCATGGTGATTTCTTAGAGTTTTCAATACATTTATACTGTTTTATCAGCTCTGTGAAGAAGAACTGATGTTTGATCAACTTCTTGCTAAATCGCCAAGCTTTTACACTGAAATATAGAAGTAACCAGTATCGCACTCAGTTTTCTGCGATTTGAACACAGTTTCCCCTGGAAAAACAGTGTTTTTCAGATATTAAGGCTCAATAAACTTGTATTCCTATTGTTTCAGGCACATTCTTATATATTTCCCTGCTCTTTCCTTTGAATTCACAGTGTTTGAACTACATTTTACCAGGGATTGAAGCTCATTCACTGGATTTCCAAGTATTTACACAGTGTTTTCCCAAATATACCAGACTTTAAATGTAAATTCCTACTACATTGAAGACTGGCTTGATTATCGTGGTGATTTCTAAGAGTTTACCATACATTTATACTGTTATATCAGCTCTGTGAAGAAGAACTGATGTTTTATCATCTATATTCCTATATTTAGAGCCCAATTACACTAAATGATAGAAGTAACCAGTATCGCACTCAGATTTCTGCGATTTGAACACAGTTTCTGCGGAAAAAAGAGTGTTTATTAGATATTAAGGCTCAATAAACTTGTATTCCTATTGTTTCAGGCACATTCTTATGTATTTCCCTGTTCTATCCTTTTAATTCACAGTGTTTGACATACTTTTGACCAGGGATTGAAGCTCATTCACTGGATTTCCAAGTATTTACACAGTGTTTTCCCAAATATACCAGATTTTAAATGTCTATTTTTACTACATTGAACACTGGCTTGACTATCATGGTGATTTTTTAGAGTTTTCAATACATTTATACTGTTATATCAGCTCTGTGAAGAAGAACTGATGTTTGATCAACTTCTTGCTAAATCGCCAAGCTTTTACCCTGAAATATAGAAGTAACCAGTATCGCACTCAGTTTTCTGCGATTTGAACACAGTTTTCCCGTGAAAAACAGTGTTTTTCAGATATTAAGGCTCAATAAACTTGTATTCCTATTGTTTCAGGCACATTCTTATATATTACCCTGCTCTTTCCTTTGAATTCACAGTGTTTCTCCTACTTTTGACCATGGATTGAAGCTCATTCTCTGGATTTCCAAGTTTTTACACAGTGTTTTCTCAAATATAACAGACTTTAAATGTAAATCTTACTACATTGAAGAGTGGCTTGACTATCACTGTGATTTCTAAGAGTACACAATACATTCATACTTTTATATCAGCTCTGTGAAGAAGAACTGATGTTTTATCATCTATATTCCTAAATTTAGAGCCCAATTACACTAAATTATAGAAGTAACCAGTATCGCACTCAGTTTTCTGCGATTTGAACACAGTTTTCCCGTGAAAAAGAGTGTTTTTCAGATATTAAGACTCAATAAACTTGTATTCCTACTGTTTCAGGCACATTCTTATATATTTCCCTGCTCTTTCCTTTGAATTCACAGTGTTTGAACTACTTTGACCATGGATTGAAGCTCATTCACTGGATTTCCAAGTATTTACACAGTGTTTTCCCAAATATACCAGACTTTAAATGTCAATTTTTACTACATTGAACAATGGCTTGACTATCATGGTGATTTCTTAGAGTTTTCAATACATTTATACTGTTTTATCAGCTCTGTGAAGAAGAACTGATGTTTGATCAACTTCTTGCTTAATCGCCAAGCTTTTACACTGAAATATAGAAGTAACCAGTATCGCACTCAGTTTTCTGCGATTTGAACACAGTTTCCCCTGGAAAAACAGTGTTTTTCAGATATTAAGGCTCAATAAACTTGTATTCCTATTGTTTCAGGCACATTCTTATATATTTCCCTGCTCTTTCCTTTGAATTCACAGTGTTTGAACTACATTTTACCAGGGATTGAAGCTCATTCACTGGATTTCCAAGTATTTACACAGTGTTTTCCCAAATATACCAGACTTTAAATGTAAATTCTTACTACATTGAAGAGTGGCTTGATTATCGTGGTGATTTCTAAGTGTTCACAATATATTCATACTTTTATATCAGCTCTGTGAAGAAGAACTGATGTTTTATCATCTATATTCCTAAATTTAGAGCCCGATTACACTAAATTATAGAAGTAACCAGTATCGCACTCAGTTTTCTGCGAGTTGAACACAGTTTTCCCGTGAAAAACAGTGTTTTTCAGATATTAAGGCTCAATAAACTTGTATTCCTATTGTTTAAGGCACATTCTTATATATTTCCCTGCTCTTTCCTTTGAATTCACAGTGTTTGACCTACTTTTGACCATGGATTGAAGCTCATTCACTGGATTTCCAAGTATTTACACAGTGTTTTCCTAAATATACCAGACTTTGCATGTAAATTCTTACTACATTGAAGACTGGCTTTACTATCATGGTGATTTCTAAGAGTTTTCCATACATTTATACTGTTATATCAGCTCTGTGAAGAAGAACTGATGTTTGATCAAGTTCTTGCTAAATCGCCAAGCTTTTACACTGAAATAATAGAATTAACCAGTATCGCACTCAGTTTTCTGCCATTTGAACACAGTTTCCCCTGGAAAAACAGTGTTTTTCAGATATTAAGGCTCAATAAACTTGTATTCCGATTGTTTCAGGCACATTCTTATATATTACCCTGCTCTTTCCTTTGAATTCACAGTGTTTGTCCTACTTTTGACCATGGATTGAAGCTCATTCACTGGATTTCCAAGTATTTACACAGTGTTTTCTCAAATATAACAGACTTTAAATGTAAATCTTACTACATTGAAGAGTGGCTTGACTATCACTGTGATTTCTAAGATGTTCACAATATATTCATACTTTTATATCAGCTCTGTGAAGAAGAACTGATGTTTTATCATCTATATTCCTAAATTTAGAGCCCAATTACACTAAATTATAGAAGTAACCAGTATCGCACTCAGTTTTCTGCGAGTTGAACACAGTTTTCCCGTGAAAAACAGTGTTTTTCAGATATTAAGGCTCAATAAACTTGTATTCCTATTGTTTCAGGCACATTCTTATATATTTCCTTGCGCTTTCCTTTGAATTCACAGTGTTTGACCTACTTTTGACCATGGATTGAAACTCATTCACTGGATTTCCAAGTATTTACACAGTGTTTTCCCAAATATACCAGACTTTAAATGTAAATTCTTACTACATTGAACACTGGCTTGACTATCATGGTGATTTCTTAGAGTTTTCAATACATTTATACTATTATATCAGCTCTGTGAAGAAGAACTTATGATTCATCAACTTCTTGCTAAATCGCCAAGCTTTTACACTGAAATATAGAAGTAACCAGTATCGCACTCAGTTTTCTGCGATTTGAACACGGTTTCTGCGGGAAAAAAGAGTGTTTATCAGATATTAAGGCTCAATAAACTTGTATTCGTATTGTTTCAGGCACATTCTTATGTATTTTCCTGCTCTATCCTTTGAATTCACAGTGTTTGAAATACTTTTGACCAGTGATTGAAGCTCATTCACTGGATTTCCAAGTATTTACACAGTGTTTTCCCAAATATACCAGACTTTAAATGTCAATTTTTACTACATTGAACACTGGCTTGACTATCATGGTGATTTCTTAGAGTTTTCAATACATTTATACTGTTTTATCAGCTCTGTGAAGAAGAACTGATGTTTGATCAACTTCTTGCTAAATCGCCAAGCTTTTACACTGAAATATAGAAGTAACCAGTATCGCACTCAGTTTTCTGCGATTTGAACACAGTTTCCCCTGGAAAAACAGTGTTTTTCAGATATTAAGGCTCAATAAACTTGTATTCCTATTGTTTCAGGCACATTCTTATATATTTCCCTGCTCTTTCCTTTGAATTCACAGTGTTTGAACTACATTTTACCAGGGATTGAAGCTCATTCACTGGATTTCCAAGTATTTACACAGTGTTTTCCCAAATATACCAGACTTTAAATGTAAATTCTTACTACATTGAAGACTGGCTTGATTATCGTCGTGATTTCTAAGAGTTTACCATACATTTATACTGTTATATCAGCTCTGTGAAGAAGAACTGATGTTTTATCATCTATATTCCTAAATTTAGAGCCCAATTACACTAAATTATAGAAGTAACCAGTATCGCACTCAGTTTTCTGCGATTTGAACACAGTTTCCCCTGGAAAAACAGTGTTTTTCAGATATTAAGGCTCAATAAACTTGTATTCCTATTGTTTCAGGCAAATTCTTATATATTTCCCTACTCTTTCCATTGAATAAACAGTGTTTGACTTAGTCTTGACCAGTTATTGAAGCTCATTCAAAGGATTTCCAAGTATTTACACAGTGTTTTCTCAAATATAACAGACATTAAATGTAAATTCTTACTACATTGAAGAGTGGCTTGATTATCGTGGTGATTTCTAAGAGTTCACAATATATTCATACTTTTATATCAGCTCTGTGAAGAAGAACTGATGTTTTATCATCTATATTCCTAAATTTAGAGCCTGATTACACTAAATTATAGAAGTAACCAGTATCGCACTCAGTTTTCTGCGAGTTGAACACAGTTTTCCCGTGAAAAACAGTGTTTTTCAGATATTAAGGCTCAATAAACTTGTATTCCTATTGTTTCAGGCACATTCTTATATATTTCCCTGCTCTTTCCTTTGAATTCACAGTGTTTGACCTACTTTTGACCATGGATTGAAGCTCATTCACTGGATTTCCAAGTATTTACACAGTGTTTTCCTAAATATACCAGACTTTGCATGTAAATTCTTACTACATTGAAGACTGGCTTTACTATCATGGTGATTTCTAAGAGTTTTCCATACATTTATACTGTTATATCAGCTCTGTGAAGAAGAACTGATGTTTGATCAACTTCTTGCTAAATCGCCAAGCTTTTACACTGAAATATAGAATTAACCAGTATCGCACTCAGTTTTCTGCCATTTGAACACAGTTTCCCCTGGAAAATCAGTGTTTTTCAGATATTAAGGCTCAATAAACTTGTATTCCTATTGTTTCAGGCACATTCTTATATATTTCCCAGCTTTTTCCTTTGAATTCACAGTGTTTGACCTACTTTTGACCATGGATTGAAGCTCATTCACTGGATTTCCAAGTATTTACACAGTGTTTTCCCAAATATACCAGACTTTACATGTAAATTCTTACTACATTGAAGACTGGCTTTACTATCATGGTGATTTCTAAGAGTTTTCCATACATTTATACTGTTATATCAGCTCTGTGAAGAAGAACTGATGTTTGATCAACTTCTTGCTAAATCGCCAAGCTTTTACACTGAAATAATAGAATTAACCAGTATCGCACTCAGTTTTCTGCCATTTGAACACAGTTTCCCCTGGAAAAACAGTGTTTTTCAGATATTAAGGCTCAATAAACTTGTATTCCTATTGTTTCAGGCACATTCTTATATATTACCCTGCTCTTTCCTTTGAATTCACAGTGTTTGTCCTACTTTTGACCATGGATTGAAGCTCATTCACTGGATTTCCAAGTATTTACACAGTGTTTTCTCAAATATAACAGACTTTAAATGTAAATCTTACTACATTGAAGAGTGGCTTGACTATCACTGTGATTTCTAAGATGTTCACAATATATTCATACTTTTATATCAGCTCTGTGAAGAAGAACTGATGTTTTATCATCTATATTCCTAAATTTAGAGCCCAATTACACTAAATTATAGAAGTAACCAGTATCGCACTCAGTTTTCTGCGCGTTGAACACAGTTTTCCCGTGAAAAACAGTGTTTTTCAGATATTAAGGCTCAATAAACTTGTATTCCTATTGTTTCAGGCACATTCTTATATATTTCCCTGCTCTTTCCTTTGAATTCACAGTGTTTGACCTACTTTTGACCATGGATTGAAGCTCATTCACTGGATTTCCAAGTATTTACACAGTGTTTTCCTAAATATACCAGACTTTGCATGTAAATTCTTACTACATTGAAGACTGGCTTTACTATCATGGTGATTTCTAAGAGTTTTCCATACATTTATACTGTTATATCAGCTCTGTGAAGAAGAACTGATGTTTGATCAACTTCTTGCTAAATCGCCAAGCTTTTACACTGAAATATAGAATTAACCAGTATCGCTCTCAGTTTTCTGCCATTTGAACACAGTTTCCCCTGGAAAATCAGTGTTTTTCAGATATTAAGGCTCAATAAACTTGTATTCCTATTGTTTCAGGCACATTCTTATATATTTCCCAGCTTTTTCCTTTGAATTCACAGTGTTTGACCTACTTTTGACCATGGATTGAAGCTCATTCACTGGATTTCCAAGTATTTACACAGTGTTTTCCCAAATATACCAGACTTTACATGTAAATTCTTACTACATTGAAGACTGGCTTTACTATCATGGTGATTTCTAAGAGTTTTCCATACATTTATACTGTTATATCAGCTCTGTGAAGAAGAACTGATGTTTGATGAACTTCTTGCTAAATCGCCAAGCTTTTACACTGAAATAATAGAATTAACCAGTATCGCACTCAGTTTTCTGCCATTTGAACACAGTTTCCCCTGGAAAAACAGTGTTTTTCAGATATTAAGGCTCAATAAACTTGTATTCCTATTGTTTCAGGCACATTCTTATATATTACCCTGCTCTTTCCTTTGAATTCACAGTGTTTGTCCTACTTTTGACCATGGATTGAAGCTCATTCACTGGATTTCCAAGTATTTACACAGTGTTTTCTCAAATATAACAGACTTTAAATGTAAATCTTACTACATTGAAGAGTGGCTTGACTATCACTGTGATTTCTAAGATGTTCACAATATATTCATACTTTTATATCAGCTCTGTGAAGAAGAACTGATGTTTTATCATCTATATTCCTAAATTTAGAGCCCAATTACACTAAATTATAGAAGTAACCAGTATCGCACTCAGTTTTCTGCGCGTTGAACACAGTTTTCCCGTGAAAAACAGTGTTTTTCAGATATTAAGGCTCAATAAACTTGTATTCCTATTGTTTCAGGCACATTCTTATATATTTCCCTGCTCTTTCCTTTGAATTCACAGTGTTTGACCTACTTTTGACCATGGATTGAAACTCATTCACTGGATTTCCAAGTATTTACACAGTGTTTTCCCAAATATACCAGACTTTAAATGTAAATTCTTACTACATTGAACACTGGCTTGACTATCATGGTGATTTCTTAGAGTTTTCAATACATTTATACTATTATATCAGCTCTGTGAAGAAGAACTTATGATTCATCAACTTCTTGCTAAATCGCCAAGCTTTTACACTGAAATATAGAAGTAACCAGTATCGCACTCAGTTTTCTGCGATTTGAACACGGTTTCTGCGGGAAAAAAGAGTGTTTATCAGATATTAAGGCTCAATAAACTTGTATTCGTATTGTTTCAGGCACATTCTTATGTATTTTCCTGCTCTATCCTTTGAATTCACAGTGTTTGAAATACTTTTGACCAGTGATTGAAGCTCATTCACTGGATTTCCAAGTATTTACACAGTGTTTTCCCAAATATACCAGACTTTAAATGTCAATTTTTACTACATTGAACACTGGCTTGACTATCATGGTGATTTCTTAGAGTTTTCAATACATTTATACTGTTTTATCAGCTCTGTGAAGAAGAACTGATGTTTGATCAACTTCTTGCTAAATCGCCAAGCTTTTACACTGAAATATAGAAGTAACCAGTATCGCACTCAGTTTTCTGCGATTTGAACACAGTTTCCCCTGGAAAAACAGTGTTTTTCAGATATTAAGGCTCAATAAACTTGTATTCCTATTGTTTCAGGCACATTCTTATATATTTCCCTGCTCTTTCCTTTGAATTCACAGTGTTTGAACTACATTTTACCAGGGATTGAAGCTCATTCACTGGATTTCCAAGTATTTACACAGTGTTTTCCCAAATATACCAGACTTTAAATGTAAATTCCTACTACATTGAAGACTGGCTTGATTATCGTGGTGATTTCTAAGAGTTTACCATACATTTATACTGTTATATCAGCTCTGTGAAGAAGAACTGATGTTTTATCATCTATATTCCTATATTTAGAGCCCAATTACACTAAATGATAGAAGTAACCAGTATCGCACTCAGATTTCTGCGATTTGAACACAGTTTCTGCGGAAAAAAGAGTGTTTATTAGATATTAAGGCTCAATAAACTTGTATTCCTATTGTTTCAGGCACATTCTTATGTATTTCCCTGTTCTATCCTTTTAATTCACAGTGTTTGACATACTTTTGACCAGGGATTGAAGCTCATTCACTGGATTTCCAAGTATTTACACAGTGTTTTCCCAAATATACCAGATTTTAAATGTCTATTTTTACTACATTGAACACTGGCTTGACTATCATGGTGATTTTTTAGAGTTTTCAATACATTTATACTGTTATATCAGCTCTGTGAAGAAGAACTGATGTTTGATCAACTTCTTGCTAAATCGCCAAGCTTTTACCCTGAAATATAGAAGTAACCAGTATCGCACTCAGTTTTCTGCGATTTGAACACAGTTTTCCCGTGAAAAACAGTGTTTTTCAGATATTAAGGCTCAATAAACTTGTATTCCTATTGTTTCAGGCACATTCTTATATATTACCCTGCTCTTTCCTTTGAATTCACAGTGTTTCTCCTACTTTTGACCATGGATTGAAGCTCATTCTCTGGATTTCCAAGTTTTTACACAGTGTTTTCTCAAATATAACAGACTTTAAATGTAAATCTTACTACATTGAAGAGTGGCTTGACTATCACTGTGATTTCTAAGAGTACACAATACATTCATACTTTTATATCAGCTCTGTGAAGAAGAACTGATGTTTTATCATCTATATTCCTAAATTTAGAGCCCAATTACACTAAATTATAGAAGTAACCAGTATCGCACTCAGTTTTCTGCGATTTGAACACAGTTTTCCCGTGAAAAAGAGTGTTTTTCAGATATTAAGACTCAATAAACTTGTATTCCTACTGTTTCAGGCACATTCTTATATATTTCCCTGCTCTTTCCTTTGAATTCACAGTGTTTGAACTACTTTGACCATGGATTGAAGCTCATTCACTGGATTTCCAAGTATTTACACAGTGTTTTCCCAAATATACCAGACTTTAAATGTCAATTTTTACTACATTGAACAATGGCTTGACTATCATGGTGATTTCTTAGAGTTTTCAATACATTTATACTGTTTTATCAGCTCTGTGAAGAAGAACTGATGTTTGATCAACTTCTTGCTTAATCGCCAAGCTTTTACACTGAAATATAGAAGTAACCAGTATCGCACTCAGTTTTCTGCGATTTGAACACAGTTTCCCCTGGAAAAACAGTGTTTTTCAGATATTAAGGCTCAATAAACTTGTATTCCTATTGTTTCAGGCACATTCTTATATATTTCCCTGCTCTTTCCTTTGAATTCACAGTGTTTGAACTACATTTTACCAGGGATTGAAGCTCATTCACTGGATTTCCAAGTATTTACACAGTGTTTTCCCAAATATACCAGACTTTAAATGTAAATTCTTACTACATTGAAGAGTGGCTTGATTATCGTGGTGATTTCTAAGTGTTCACAATATATTCATACTTTTATATCAGCTCTGTGAAGAAGAACTGATGTTTTATCATCTATATTCCTAAATTTAGAGCCCGATTACACTAAATTATAGAAGTAACCAGTATCGCACTCAGTTTTCTGCGAGTTGAACACAGTTTTCCCGTGAAAAACAGTGTTTTTCAGATATTAAGGCTCAATAAACTTGTATTCCTATTGTTTAAGGCACATTCTTATATATTTCCCTGCTCTTTCCTTTGAATTCACAGTGTTTGACCTACTTTTGACCATGGATTGAAGCTCATTCACTGGATTTCCAAGTATTTACACAGTGTTTTCCTAAATATACCAGACTTTGCATGTAAATTCTTACTACATTGAAGACTGGCTTTACTATCATGGTGATTTCTAAGAGTTTTCCATACATTTATACTGTTATATCAGCTCTGTGAAGAAGAACTGATGTTTGATCAAGTTCTTGCTAAATCGCCAAGCTTTTACACTGAAATAATAGAATTAACCAGTATCGCACTCAGTTTTCTGCCATTTGAACACAGTTTCCCCTGGAAAAACAGTGTTTTTCAGATATTAAGGCTCAATAAACTTGTATTCCGATTGTTTCAGGCACATTCTTATATATTACCCTGCTCTTTCCTTTGAATTCACAGTGTTTGTCCTACTTTTGACCATGGATTGAAGCTCATTCACTGGATTTCCAAGTATTTACACAGTGTTTTCTCAAATATAACAGACTTTAAATGTAAATCTTACTACATTGAAGAGTGGCTTGACTATCACTGTGATTTCTAAGATGTTCACAATATATTCATACTTTTATATCAGCTCTGTGAAGAAGAACTGATGTTTTATCATCTATATTCCTAAATTTAGAGCCCAATTACACTAAATTATAGAAGTAACCAGTATCGCACTCAGTTTTCTGCGAGTTGAACACAGTTTTCCCGTGAAAAACAGTGTTTTTCAGATATTAAGGCTCAATAAACTTGTATTCCTATTGTTTCAGGCACATTCTTATATATTTCCTTGCGCTTTCCTTTGAATTCACAGTGTTTGACCTACTTTTGACCATGGATTGAAACTCATTCACTGGATTTCCAAGTATTTACACAGTGTTTTCCCAAATATACCAGACTTTAAATGTAAATTCTTACTACATTGAACACTGGCTTGACTATCATGGTGATTTCTTAGAGTTTTCAATACATTTATACTATTATATCAGCTCTGTGAAGAAGAACTTATGATTCATCAACTTCTTGCTAAATCGCCAAGCTTTTACACTGAAATATAGAAGTAACCAGTATCGCACTCAGTTTTCTGCGATTTGAACACGGTTTCTGCGGGAAAAAAGAGTGTTTATCAGATATTAAGGCTCAATAAACTTGTATTCGTATTGTTTCAGGCACATTCTTATGTATTTTCCTGCTCTATCCTTTGAATTCACAGTGTTTGAAATACTTTTGACCAGTGATTGAAGCTCATTCACTGGATTTCCAAGTATTTACACAGTGTTTTCCCAAATATACCAGACTTTAAATGTCAATTTTTACTACATTGAACACTGGCTTGACTATCATGGTGATTTCTTAGAGTTTTCAATACATTTATACTGTTTTATCAGCTCTGTGAAGAAGAACTGATGTTTGATCAACTTCTTGCTAAATCGCCAAGCTTTTACACTGAAATATAGAAGTAACCAGTATCGCACTCAGTTTTCTGCGATTTGAACACAGTTTCCCCTGGAAAAACAGTGTTTTTCAGATATTAAGGCTCAATAAACTTGTATTCCTATTGTTTCAGGCACATTCTTATATATTTCCCTGCTCTTTCCTTTGAATTCACAGTGTTTGAACTACATTTTACCAGGGATTGAAGCTCATTCACTGGATTTCCAAGTATTTACACAGTGTTTTCCCAAATATACCAGACTTTAAATGTAAATTCTTACTACATTGAAGACTGGCTTGATTATCGTCGTGATTTCTAAGAGTTTACCATACATTTATACTGTTATATCAGCTCTGTGAAGAAGAACTGATGTTTTATCATCTATATTCCTAAATTTAGAGCCCAATTACACTAAATTATAGAAGTAACCAGTATCGCACTCAGTTTTCTGCGATTTGAACACAGTTTCCCCTGGAAAAACAGTGTTTTTCAGATATTAAGGCTCAATAAACTTGTATTCCTATTGTTTCAGGCAAATTCTTATATATTTCCCTACTCTTTCCATTGAATAAACAGTGTTTGACTTAGTCTTGACCAGTTATTGAAGCTCATTCAAAGGATTTCCAAGTATTTACACAGTGTTTTCTCAAATATAACAGACATTAAATGTAAATTCTTACTACATTGAAGAGTGGCTTGATTATCGTGGTGATTTCTAAGAGTTCACAATATATTCATACTTTTATATCAGCTCTGTGAAGAAGAACTGATGTTTTATCATCTATATTCCTAAATTTAGAGCCTGATTACACTAAATTATAGAAGTAACCAGTATCGCACTCAGTTTTCTGCGAGTTGAACACAGTTTTCCCGTGAAAAACAGTGTTTTTCAGATATTAAGGCTCAATAAACTTGTATTCCTATTGTTTCAGGCACATTCTTATATATTTCCCTGCTCTTTCCTTTGAATTCACAGTGTTTGACCTACTTTTGACCATGGATTGAAGCTCATTCACTGGATTTCCAAGTATTTACACAGTGTTTTCCTAAATATACCAGACTTTGCATGTAAATTCTTACTACATTGAAGACTGGCTTTACTATCATGGTGATTTCTAAGAGTTTTCCATACATTTATACTGTTATATCAGCTCTGTGAAGAAGAACTGATGTTTGATCAACTTCTTGCTAAATCGCCAAGCTTTTACACTGAAATATAGAATTAACCAGTATCGCACTCAGTTTTCTGCCATTTGAACACAGTTTCCCCTGGAAAATCAGTGTTTTTCAGATATTAAGGCTCAATAAACTTGTATTCCTATTGTTTCAGGCACATTCTTATATATTTCCCAGCTTTTTCCTTTGAATTCACAGTGTTTGACCTACTTTTGACCATGGATTGAAGCTCATTCACTGGATTTCCAAGTATTTACACAGTGTTTTCCCAAATATACCAGACTTTACATGTAAATTCTTACTACATTGAAGACTGGCTTTACTATCATGGTGATTTCTAAGAGTTTTCCATACATTTATACTGTTATATCAGCTCTGTGAAGAAGAACTGATGTTTGATCAACTTCTTGCTAAATCGCCAAGCTTTTACACTGAAATAATAGAATTAACCAGTATCGCACTCAGTTTTCTGCCATTTGAACACAGTTTCCCCTGGAAAAACAGTGTTTTTCAGATATTAAGGCTCAATAAACTTGTATTCCTATTGTTTCAGGCACATTCTTATATATTACCCTGCTCTTTCCTTTGAATTCACAGTGTTTGTCCTACTTTTGACCATGGATTGAAGCTCATTCACTGGATTTCCAAGTATTTACACAGTGTTTTCTCAAATATAACAGACTTTAAATGTAAATCTTACTACATTGAAGAGTGGCTTGACTATCACTGTGATTTCTAAGATGTTCACAATATATTCATACTTTTATATCAGCTCTGTGAAGAAGAACTGATGTTTTATCATCTATATTCCTAAATTTAGAGCCCAATTACACTAAATTATAGAAGTAACCAGTATCGCACTCAGTTTTCTGTGCGTTGAACACAGTTTTCCCGTGAAAAACAGTGTTTTTCAGATATTAAGGCTCAATAAACTTGTATTCCTATTGTTTCAGGCACATTCTTATATATTTCCCTGCTCTTTCCTTTGAATTCACAGTGTTTGACCTACTTTTGACCATGGATTGAAGCTCATTCACTGGATTACCAAGTATTTACACAGTGTTTTCCTAAATATACCAGACTTTGCATGTAAATTCTTACTACATTGAAGACTGGCTTTACTATCATGGTGATTTCTAAGAGTTTTCCATACATTTATACTGTTATATCAGCTCTGTGAAGAAGAACTGATGTTTGATCAACTTCTTGCTAAATCGCCAAGCTTTTACACTGAAATATAGAATTAACCAGTATCGCTCTCAGTTTTCTGCCATTTGAACACAGTTTCCCCTGGAAAATCAGTGTTTTTCAGATATTAAGGCTCAATAAACTTGTATTCCTATTGTTTCAGGCACATTCTTATATATTTCCCAGCTTTTTCCTTTGAATTCACAGTGTTTGACCTACTTTTGACCATGGATTGAAGCTCATTCACTGGATTTCCAAGTATTTACACAGTGTTTTCCCAAATATACCAGACTTTACATGTAAATTCTTACTACATTGAAGACTGGCTTTACTATCATGGTGATTTCTAAGAGTTTTCCATACATTTATACTGTTATATCAGCTCTGTGAAGAAGAACTGATGTTTGATGAACTTCTTGCTAAATCGCCAAGCTTTTACACTGAAATAATAGAATTAACCAGTATCGCACTCAGTTTTCTGCCATTTGAACACAGTTTCCCCTGGAAAAACAGTGTTTTTCAGATATTAAGGCTCAATAAACTTGTATTCCTATTGTTTCAGGCACATTCTTATATATTACCCTGCTCTTTCCTTTGAATTCACAGTGTTTGTCCTACTTTTGACCATGGATTGAAGCTCATTCACTGGATTTCCAAGTATTTACACAGTGTTTTCTCAAATATAACAGACTTTAAATGTAAATCTTACTACATTGAAGAGTGGCTTGACTATCACTGTGATTTCTAAGATGTTCACAATATATTCATACTTTTATATCAGCTCTGTGAAGAAGAACTGATGTTTTATCATCTATATTCCTAAATTTAGAGCCCAATTACACTAAATTATAGAAGTAACCAGTATCGCACTCAGTTTTCTGCGCGTTGAACACAGTTTTCCCGTGAAAAACAGTGTTTTTCAGATATTAAGGCTCAATAAACTTGTATTCCTATTGTTTCAGGCACATTCTTATATATTTCCCTGCTCTTTCCTTTGAATTCACAGTGTTTGACCTACTTTTGACCATGGATTGAAGCTCATTCACTGGATTTCCAAGTATTTACACAGTGTTTTCCTAAATATACCAGACTTTGCATGTAAATTCTTACTACATTGAAGACTGGCTTTACTATCATGGTGATTTCTAAGAGTTTTCCATACATTTATACTGTTATATCAGCTCTGTGAAGAAGAACTGATGTTTGATCAACTTCTTGCTAAATCGCCAAGCTTTTACACTGAAATATAGAATTAACCAGTATCGCTCTCAGTTTTCTGCCATTTGAACACAGTTTCCCCTGGAAAATCAGTGTTTTTCAGATATTAAGGCTCAATAAACTTGTATTCCTATTGTTTCAGGCACATTCTTATATATTTCCCAGCTTTTTCCTTTGAATTCACAGTGTTTGACCTACTTTTGACCATGGATTGAAGCTCATTCACTGGATTTCCAAGTATTTACACAGTGTTTTCCCAAATATACCAGACTTTACATGTAAATTCTTACTACATTGAAGACTGGCTTTACTATCATGGTGATTTCTAAGAGTTTTCCATACATTTATACTGTTATATCAGCTCTGTGAAGAAGAACTGATGTTTGATGAACTTCTTGCTAAATCGCCAAGCTTTTACACTGAAATAATAGAATTAACCAGTATCGCACTCAGTTTTCTGCCATTTGAACACAGTTTCCCCTGGAAAAACAGTGTTTTTCAGATATTAAGGCTCAATAAACTTGTATTCCTATTGTTTCAGGCACATTCTTATATATTACCCTGCTCTTTCCTTTGAATTCACAGTGTTTGTCCTACTTTTGACAATGGATTGAAGCTCATTCACTGGATTTCCAAGTATTTACACAGTGTTTTCTCAAATATAACAGACTTTAAATGTAAATCTTACTACATTGAAGAGTGGTTTGACTATCACGGTGATTTCTAAGAGTTCACAATACATTCATACTTTTATATCAGCTCTGTGAAGAAGAACTGATGTTTTATCATCTATATTCCTAAATTTAGAGCCCAATTACACTAAATTATAGAAGTAACCAGTATCGCACTCAGTTTTCTGCGATTTGAACACAGTTTTCCCGTGAAAAAGAGTGTTTTTCAGATATTAAGGCTCAATAAACTTGTATTCCTATTGTTTCAGGCACATTCTTATATATTTCCCTGCTCTTTCCTTTGAATTAACAGTGTTTGAACTACTTTGACCATGGATTGAAGCTCATTCACTGGATTTCCAAGTATTTACAGTGTTTTCCCAAATATACCACACTTTAAATGTAAATTCTTACTACATTGAACACTGGCTTGACTATCATGGTGATTTCTTAGAGTTTTCAATACATTTATACTGTTATATCAGCTCTGTGAAGAAGAACTTATGATTCATCAACTTCTTGCTAAATCGCCAAGCTTTTACACTGAAATATAGAAGTAACCAGTATCGCACTCAGTTTTCTGCCTTTTGAACACAGTTTCTGCGGGAAAAAAGAGTGTTTATCAGATATTAAGGCTCAATAAACTTGTATTCGTATTGTTTCAGGCACATTCTTATGTATTTTCCTGCTCTATCCTTTGAATTCACAGTGTTTGAAATACTTTTGACCAGTGATTGAAGCTCATTCACTGGATTTCCAAGTATTTACACAGTGTTTTCCCAAATATACCAGACTTTAAATGTCAATTTTTACTACATTGAACACTGGCTTGACTATCATGGTGATTTCTTAGAGTTTTCAATACATTTATACTGTTTTATCAGCTCTGTGAAGAAGAACTGATGTTTGATCAACTTCTTGCTAAATCGCCAAGCTTTTACACTGAAATATAGAAGTAACCAGTATCGCACTCAGTTTTCTGCGATTTGAACACAGTTTCCCCTGGAAAAACAGTGTTTTTCAGATATTAAGGCTCAATAAACTTGTATTCCTATTGTTTCAGGCACATTCTTATATATTTCCCTGCTCTTTCCTTTGAATTCACAGTGTTTGAACTACATTTTACCAGGGATTGAAGCTCATTCACTGGATTTCCAAGTATTTACACAGTGTTTTCCCAAATATACCAGACTTTAAATGTAAATTCTTACTACATTGAAGACTGGCTTGATTATCGTCGTGATTTCTAAGAGTTTACCATACATTTATACTGTTATATCAGCTCTGTGAAGAAGAACTGATGTTTTATCATCTATATTCCTAAATTTAGAGCCCTATTACACTAAATTATAGAAGTAACCAGTATCGCACTCAGTTTTCTGCGATTTGAACACAGTTTCCCCTGGAAAAACAGTGTTTTTCAGATATTAAGGCTCAATAAACTTGTATTCCTATTGTTTCAGGCAAATTCTTATATATTTCCCTACTCTTTCCTTTGAATAAACAGTGTTTGACTTAGTTTTGACCAGTTATTGAAGCTCATTCAAAGGATTTCCATGTATTTACACAGTGTTTTCTCAAATATAACAGACATTAAATGTAAATTCTTACTACATTGAAGAGTGGCTTGATTATCGTGGTGATTTCTAAGTGTTCACAATATATTCATACTTTTATATCAGCTCTGTGAAGAAGAACTGATGTTTTATCATCTATATTCCTAAATTTAGAGCCCGATTACACTAAATTATAGAAGTAACCAGTATCGCACTCAGTTTTCTGCGAGTTGAACACAGTTTTCCCGTGAAAAACAGTGTTTTTCAGATATTAAGGCTCAATAAACTTGTATTCCTATTGTTTCAGGCACATTCTTATATATTTCCCTGCTCTTTCCTTTGAATTCACAGTGTATGACCTACTTTTGACCATGGATTGAAGCTCATTCACTGGATTTCCAAGTATTTACACAGTGTTTTCCTAAATATACCAGACTTTGCATGTAAATTCTTACTACATTGAAGACTGGCTTTACTATCATGGTGATTTCTAAGAGTTTTCCATACATTTATACTGTTATATCAGCTCTGTGAAGAAGAACTGATGTTTGATCAACTTCTTGCTAAATCGCCAAGCTTTTACACTGAAATAATAGAATTAACCAGTATCGCACTCAGTTTTCTGCCATTTGAACACAGTTTCCCCTGGAAAAACAGTGTTTTTCAGATATTAAGGCTCAATAAACTTGTATTCCTATTGTTTCAGGCACATTCTTATATATTACCCTGCTCTTTCCTTTGAATTCACAGTGTTTGTCCTACTTTTGACCATGGATTGAAGCTCATTCACTGCATTTCCAAGTATTTACACAGTGTTTTCTCAAATATAACAGACTTTAAATGTAAATCTTACTACATTGAAGAGTGGCTTGACTATCACTGTGATTTCTAAGATGTTCACAATATATTCATACTTTTATATCAGCTCTGTGAAGAAGAACTGATGTTTTATCATCTATATTCCTAAATTTAGAGCCCAATTACACTAAATTATAGAAGTAACCAGTATCGCACTCAGTTTTCTGCGCGTTGAACACAGTTTTCCCGTGAAAAACAGTGTTTTTCAGATATTAAGGCTCAATAAACTTGTATTCCTATTGTTTCAGGCACATTCTTATATATTTCCCTGCTCTTTCCTTTGAATTCACAGTGTTTGACGTACTTTTGACCATGGATTGAAGCTCATTCACTGGATTTCCAAGTATTTACACAGTGTTTTCCTAAATATACCAGACTTTGCATGTAAATTCTTACTACATTGAAGACTGGCTTTACTATCATGGTGATTTCTAAGAGTTTTCCATACATTTATACTGTTATATCAGCTCTGTGAAGAAGAACTGATGTTTGATCAACTTCTTGCTAAATCGCCAAGCTTTTACACTGAAATATAGAATTAACCAGTATCGCACTCAGTTTTCTGCCATTTGAACACAGTTTCCCCTGGAAAATCAGTGTTTTTCAGATATTAAGGCTCAATAAACTTGTATTCCTATTGTTTCAGGCACATTCTTATATATTTCCCAGCTTTTTCCTTTGAATTCACAGTGTTTGACCTACTTTTGACCATGGATTGAAGCTCATTCACTGGATTTCCAAGTATTTACACAGTGTTTTCCCAAATATACCAGACTTTACATGTAAATTCTTACTACATTGAAGACTGGCTTTACTATCATGGTGATTTCTAAGAGTTTTCCATACATTTATACTGTTATATCAGCTCTGTGAAGAAGAACTGATGTTTGATGAACTTCTTGCTAAATCGCCAAGCTTTTACACTGAAATAATAGAATTAACCAGTATCGCACTCAGTTTTCTGCCATTTGAACACAGTTTCCCCTGGAAAAACAGTGTTTTTCAGATATTAAGGCTCAATAAACTTGTATTCCTATTGTTTCAGGCACATTCTTATATATTACCCTGCTCTTTCCTTTGAATTCACAGTGTTTGTCCTACTTTTGACAATGGATTGAAGCTCATTCACTGGATTTCCAAGTATTTACACAGTGTTTTCTCAAATATAACAGACTTTAAATGTAAATCTTACTACATTGAAGAGTGGTTTGACTATCACGGTGATTTCTAAGAGTTCACAATACATTCATACTTTTATATCAGCTCTGTGAAGAAGAACTGATGTTTTATCATCTATATTCCTAAATTTAGAGCCCAATTACACTAAATTATAGAAGTAACCAGTATCGCACTCAGTTTTCTGCGATTTGAACACAGTTTTCCCGTGAAAAAGAGTGTTTTTCAGATATTAAGGCTCAATAAACTTGTATTCCTATTGTTTCAGGCACATTCTTATATATTTCCCTGCTCTTTCCTTTGAATTAACAGTGTTTGAACTACTTTGACCATGGATTGAAGCTCATTCACTGGATTTCCAACTATTTACAGTGTTTTCCCAAATATACCACACTTTAAATGTAAATTCTTACTACATTGAACACTGGCTTGACTATCATGGTGATTTCTTAGAGTTTTCAATACATTTATACTGTTATATCAGCTCTGTGAAGAAGAACTTATGATTCATCAACTTCTTGCTAAATCGCCAAGCTTTTACACTGAAATATAGAAGTAACCAGTATCGCACTCAGTTTTCTGCCTTTTGAACACAGTTTCTGCGGGAAAAAAGAGTGTTTATCAGATATTAAGGCTCAATAAACTTGTATTCGTATTGTTTCAGGCACATTCTTATGTATTTTCCTGCTCTATCCTTTGAATTCACAGTGTTTGAAATACTTTTGACCAGTGATTGAAGCTCATTCACTGGATTTCCAAGTATTTACACAGTGTTTTCCCAAATATACCAGACTTTAAATGTCAATTTTTACTACATTGAACACTGGCTTGACTATCATGGTGATTTCTTAGAGTTTTCAATACATTTATACTGTTTTATCAGCTCTGTGAAGAAGAACTGATGTTTGATCAACTTCTTGCTAAATCGCCAAGCTTTTACACTGAAATATAGAAGTAACCAGTATCGCACTCAGTTTTCTGCGATTTGAACACAGTTTCCCCTGGAAAAACAGTGTTTTTCAGATATTAAGGCTCAATAAACTTGTATTCCTATTGTTTCAGGCAAATTCTTATATATTTCCCTACTCTTTCCTTTGAATAAACAGTGTTTGACTTAGTTTTGACCAGTTATTGAAGCTCATTCAAAGGATTTCCATGTATTTACACAGTGTTTTCTCAAATATAACAGACATTAAATGTAAATTCTTACTACATTGAAGAGTGGCTTGATTATCGTGGTGATTTCTAAGTGTTCACAATATATTCATACTTTTATATCAGCTCTGTGAAGAAGAACTGATGTTTTATCATCTATATTCCTAAATTTAGAGCCCGATTACACTAAATTATAGAAGTAACCAGTATCGCACTCAGTTTTCTGCGAGTTGAACACAGTTTTCCCGTGAAAAACAGTGTTTTTCAGATATTAAGGCTCAATAAACTTGTATTCCTATTGTTTCAGGCACATTCTTATATATTTCCCTGCTCTTTCCTTTGAATTCACAGTGTTTGACCTACTTTTGACCATGGATTGAAGCTCATTCACTGGATTTCCAAGTATTTACACAGTGTTTTCCTAAATATACCAGACTTTGCATGTAAATTCTTACTACATTGAAGACTGGCTTTACTATCATGGTGATTTCTAAGAGTTTTCCATACATTTATACTGTTATATCAGCTCTGTGAAGAAGAACTGATGTTTGATCAACTTCTTGCTAAATCGCCAAGCTTTTACACTGAAATAATAGAATTAACCAGTATCGCACTCAGTTTTCTGCCATTTGAACACAGTTTCCCCTGGAAAAACAGTGTTTTTCAGATATTAAGGCTCAATAAACTTGTATTCCTATTGTTTCAGGCACATTCTTATATATTACCCTGTTCTTTCCTTTGAATTCACAGTGTTTGTCCTACTTTTGACCATGGATTGAAGCTCATTCACTGCATTTCCAAGTATTTACACAGTGTTTTCTCAAATATAACAGACTTTAAATGTAAATCTTACTACATTGAAGAGTGGCTTGACTATCACTGTGATTTCTAAGATGTTCACAATATATTCATACTTTTATATCAGCTCTGTGAAGAAGAACTGATGTTTTATCATATATAATCCTACATTTAGAGCCCAATTACACTAAATTATAGAAGTAACCAGTATCGCACTCAGTTTTCTGCGAGTTGAACACAGTTTTCCCGTGAAAAACAGTGTTTTTCAGATATTAAGGCTCAATAAACTTGTATTCCTATTGTTTCAGGCACATTCTTATATATTTCCTTGCTCTTTCCTTTGAATTCACAGTGTTTGACCTACTTTTGACCATGGATTGAAACTCATTCACTGGATTTCCAAGTATTTACACAGTGTTTTCCCAATTATCCAGACTTTAAATGTAAATTCTTACTACATTGAACACTGGCTTGACTATCATGGTGATTTCTTAAAGTTTTCAATACATTTATACTGTTATATCAGCTCTGTGAAGAAGAACTTATGATTCATCAACTTCTTGCTAAATCGCCAAGCTTTTACACTGAAATATAGAAGTAACCAGTATCGCACTCAGTTTTCTGCGATTTGAACACAGTTTCTGCGGGAAAAAAGAGTGTTTATCAGATATTAAGGCTCAATAAACTTGTATTCGTATTGTTTCAGGCACATTCTTATGTATTTTCCTGCTCTATCCTTTGAATTCACAGTGTTTGAAATACTTTTGACCAGTGATTGAAGCTCATTCACTGGATTTCCAAGTATTTACACAGTGTTTTCCCAAATATACCAGACTTTAAATGTCAATTTTTACTACATTGAACACTGGCTTGACTATCATGGTGATTTCTTAGAGTTTTCAATACATTTATACTGTTTTATCAGCTCTGTGAAGAAGAACTGATGTTTGATCAACTTCTTGCTAAATCGCCAAGCTTTTACACTGAAATAATAGAATTAACCAGTATCGCACTCAGTTTTCTGCCATTTGAACACAGTTTCCCCTGGAAAAACAGTGTTTTTCAGATATTAAGGCTCAATAAACTTGTATTCCTATTGTTTCAGGCACATTCTTATATATTACCCTGCTCTTTCCTTTGAATTCACAGTGTTTGTCCTACTTTTGACCATGGATTGAAGCTCATTCACTGCATTTCCAAGTATTTACACAGTGTTTTCTCAAATATAACAGACTTTAAATGTAAATCTTACTACATTGAAGAGTGGCTTGACTATCACTGTGATTTCTAAGATGTTCACAATATATTCATACTTTTATATCAGCTCTGTGAAGAAGAACTGATGTTTTATCATCTATATTCCTAAATTTAGAGCCCAATTACACTAAATTATAGAAGTAACCAGTATCGCACTCAGTTTTCTGCGCGTTGAACACAGTTTTCCCGTGAAAAACAGTGTTTTTCAGATATTAAGGCTCAATAAACTTGTATTCCTATTGTTTCAGGCACATTCTTATATATTTCCCTGCTCTTTCCTTTGAATTCACAGTGTTTGACCTACTTTTGACCATGGATTGAAGCTCATTCACTGGATTTCCAAGTATTTACACAGTGTTTTCCTAAATATACCAGACTTTGCATGTAAATTCTTACTACATTGAAGACTGGCTTTACTATCATGGTGATTTCTAAGAGTTTTCCATACATTTATACTGTTATATCAGCTCTGTGAAGAAGAACTGATGTTTGATCAACTTCTTGCTAAATCGCCAAGCTTTTACACTGAAATATAGAATTAACCAGTATCGCACTCAGTTTTCTGCCATTTGAACACAGTTTCCCCTGGAAAATCAGTGTTTTTCAGATATTAAGGCTCAATAAACTTGTATTCCTATTGTTTCAGGCACATTCTTATATATTTCCCAGCTTTTTCCTTTGAATTCACAGTGTTTGACCTACTTTTGACCATGGATTGAAGCTCATTCACTGGATTTCCAAGTATTTACACAGTGTTTTCCCAAATATACCAGACTTTACATGTAAATTCTTACTACATTGAAGACTGGCTTTACTATCATGGTGATTTCTAAGAGTTTTCCATACATTTATACTGTTATATCAGCTCTGTGAAGAAGAACTGATGTTTGATGAACTTCTTGCTAAATCGCCAAGCTTTTACACTGAAATAATAGAATTAACCAGTATCGCACTCAGTTTTCTGCCATTTGAACACAGTTTCCCCTGGAAAAACAGTGTTTTTCAGATATTAAGGCTCAATAAACTTGTATTCCTATTGTTTCAGGCACATTCTTATATATTACCCTGCTCTTTCCTTTGAATTCACAGTGTTTGTCCTACTTTTGACAATGGATTGAAGCTCATTCACTGGATTTCCAAGTATTTACACAGTGTTTTCTCAAATATAACAGACTTTAAATGTAAATCTTACTACATTGAAGAGTGGTTTGACTATCACGGTGATTTCTAAGAGTTCACAATACATTCATACTTTTATATCAGCTCTGTGAAGAAGAACTGATGTTTTATCATCTATATTCCTAAATTTAGAGCCCAATTACACTAAATTATAGAAGTAACCAGTATCGCACTCAGTTTTCTGCGATTTGAACACAGTTTTCCCGTGAAAAAGAGTGTTTTTCAGATATTAAGGCTCAATAAACTTGTATTCCTACTGTTTCAGGCACATTCTTATATATTTCCCTGCTCTTTCCTTTGAATTAACAGTGTTTGAACTACTTTGACCATGGATTGAAGCTCATTCACTGGATTTCCAAGTATTTACAGTGTTTTCCCAAATATACCACACTTTAAATGTAAATTCTTACTACATTGAACACTGGCTTGACTATCATGGTGATTTCTTAGAGTTTTCAATACATTTATACTGTTATATCAGCTCTGTGAAGAAGAACATATGATTCATCAACTTCTTGCTAAATCGCCAAGCTTTTACACTGAAATATAGAAGTAACCAGTATCGCACTCAGTTTTCTGCCTTTTGAACACAGTTTCTGCGGGAAAAAAGAGTGTTTATCAGATATTAAGGCTCAATAAACTTGTATTCCTATTGCTTCAGTCACATTCTTATATATTTCCCTACTCTTTCCTTTGAATAAACAGTGTTTGACCTACTTTTGACCATAGATTGAAGCTCATTCACTGGATTTCCAAGTATTTACACAGTGTTTTCCCAAATATACCAGACTTTAAATGTAAATTCTTACTACATTGAAGACTGGCTTGATTATCGTGGTGATTTCTAAGAGTTTACCATACATTTATGCTGTTATATCAGCTCTGTGAAGAAGAACTGATGTTTTATCATATATAATCCTACATTTAGAGCCCAATTACACTAAATTATAGAAGTAACCAGTATCGCACTCAGTTTTCTGCGAGTTGAACACAGTTTTCCCGTGAAAAACAGTGTTTTTCAGATATTAAGGCTCAATAAACTTGTATTCCTATTGTTTCAGGCACATTCTTATATATTTCCTTGCTCTTTCCTTTGAATTCACAGTGTTTGACCTACTTTTGACCATGGATTGAAACTCATTCACTGGATTTCCAAGTATTTACACAGTGTTTTCCCAATTATCCAGACTTTAAATGTAAATTCTTACTACATTGAACACTGGCTTGACTATCATGGTGATTTCTTAAAGTTTTCAATACATTTATACTGTTATATCAGCTCTGTGAAGAAGAACTTATGATTCATCAACTTCTTGCTAAATCGCCAAGCTTTTACACTGAAATATAGAAGTAACCAGTATCGCACTCAGTTTTCTGCGATTTGAACACAGTTTCCCCTGGAAAAACAGTGTTTTTCAGATATTAAGGCTCAATAAACTTGTATTCCTATTGTTTCAGGCACATTCTTATATATTTCCCTGCTCTTTCCTTTGAATTCACAGTGTTTGAACTACATTTTACCAGGGATTGAAGCTCATTCACTGGATTTCCAAGTATTTACACAGTGTTTTCCCAAATATACCAGACTTTAAATGTAAATTCTTACTACATTGAAGACTGGCTTGATTATCGTCGTGATTTCTAAGAGTTTACCATACATTTATACTGTTATATCAGCTCTGTGAAGAAGAACTGATGTTTTATCATCTATATTCCTAAATTTAGAGCCCAATTACACTAAATTATAGAAGTAACCAGTATCGCACTCAGTTTTCTGCGATTTGAACACAGTTTCCCCTGGAAAAACAGTGTTTTTCAGATATTAAGGCTCAATAAACTTGTATTCCTATTGTTTCAGGCAAATTCTTATATATTTCCCTACTCTTTCCTTTGAATAAACAGTGTTTGACTTAGTTTTGACCAGTTATTGAAGCTCATTCAAAGGATTTCCAAGTATTTACACAGTGTTTTCTCAAATATAACAGACATTAAATGTAAATTCTTACTACATTGAAGAGTGGCTTGATTATCGTGGTGATTTCTAAGTGTTCACAATATATTCATACTTTTATATCAGCTCTGTGAAGAAGAACTGATGTTTTATCATCTATATTCCTAAATTTAGAGCCCGATTACACTAAATTATAGAAGTAACCAGTATCGCACTCAGTTTTCTGCGAGTTGAACACAGTTTTCTCGTGAAAAACAGTGTTTTTCAGATATTAAGGCTCAATAAACTTGTATTCCTATTGTTTCAGGCACATTCTTATATATTTCCCTGCTCTTTCCTTTGAATTCACAGTGTTTGACCTACTTTTGACCATGGATTGAAGCTCATTCACTGGATTTCCAAGTATTTACACAGTGTTTTCCTAAATATACCAGACTTTGCATGTAAATTCTTACTACATTGAAGACTGGCTTTACTATCATGGTGATTTCTAAGAGTTTTCCATACATTTATACTGTTATATCAGCTCTGTGAAGAAGAACTGATGTTTGATCAACTTCTTGCTAAATCGCCAAGCTTTTACACTGAAATAATAGAATTAACCAGTATCGCACTCAGTTTTCTGCCATTTGAACACAGTTTCCCCTGGAAAAACAGTGTTTTTCAGATATTAAGGCTCAATAAACTTGTATTCCTATTGTTTCAGGCACATTCTTATATATTACCCTGCTCTTGCCTTTGAATTCACAGTGTTTGTCCTACTTTTGACCATGGATTGAAGCTCCTTCACTGCATTTCCAAGTATTTACACAGTGTTTTCTCAAATATAACAGACTTTAAATGTAAATCTTACTACATTGAAGAGTGGCTTGACTATCACTGTGATTTCTAAGATGTTCACAATATATTCATACTTTTATATCAGCTCTGTGAAGAAGAACTGATGTTTTATCATCTATATTCCTAAATTTAGAGCCCAATTACACTAAATTATAGAAGTAACCAGTATCGCACTCAGTTTTCTGCGCGTTGAACACAGTTTTCCCGTGAAAAACAGTGTTTTTCAGATATTAAGGCTCAATAAACTTGTATTCCTATTGTTTCAGGCACATTCTTATATATTTCCCTGCTCTTTCCTTTGAATTCACAGTGTTTGACCTACTTTTGACCATGGATTGAAGCTCATTCACTGGATTTCCAAGTATTTACACAGTGTTTTCCTAAATATACCAGACTTTACATGTAAATTCTTACTACATTGAAGACTGGCTTTACTATCATGGTGATTTCTAAGAGTTTTCCATACATTTATACTGTTATATCAGCTCTGTGAAGAAGAACTGATGTTTGATCAACTTCTTGCTAAATCGCCAAGCTTTTACACTGAAATATAGAATTAACCAGTATCGCACTCAGTTTTCTGCCATTTGAACACAGTTTCCCCTGGAAAATCAGTGTTTTTCAGATATTAAGGCTCAATAAACTTGTATTCCTATTGTTTCAGGCACATTCTTATATATTTCCCAGCTTTTTCCTTTGAATTCACAGTGTTTGACCTACTTTTGACCATGGATTGAAGCTCATTCACTGGATTTCCAAGTATTTACACAGTGTTTTCCCAAATATACCAGACTTTACATGTAAATTCTTACTACATTGAAGACTGGCTTTACTATCATGGTGATTTCTAAGAGTTTTCCATACATTTATACTGTTATATCAGCTCTGTGAAGAAGAACTGATGTTTGATGAACTTCTTGCTAAATCGCCAAGCTTTTACACTGAAATAATAGAATTAACCAGTATCGCACTCAGTTTTCTGCCATTTGAACACAGTTTCCCCTGGAAAAACAGTGTTTTTCAGATATTAAGGCTCAATAAACTTGTATTCCTATTGTTTCAGGCACATTCTTATATATTACCCTGCTCTTTCCTTTGAATTCACAGTGTTTGTCCTACTTTTGACCATGGATTGAAGCTCATTCACTGGATTTCCAAGTATTTACACAGTGTTTTCTCAAATATAACAGACTTTAAATGTAAATCTTACTACATTGAAGAGTGGCTTGACTATCACTGTGATTTCTAAGATGTTCACAATATATTCATACTTTTATATCAGCTCTGTGAAGAAGAACTGATGTTTTATCATCTATATTCCTAAATTTAGAGCCCAATTACACTAAATTATAGAAGTAACCAGTATCGCACTCAGTTTTCTGCGCGTTGAACACAGTTTTCCCGTGAAAAACAGTGTTTTTCAGATATTAAGGCTCAATAAACTTGTATTCCTATTGTTTCAGGCACATTCTTATATATTTCCCTGCTCTTTCCTTTGAATTCACAGTGTTTGACCTACTTTTGACCATGGATTGAAGCTCATTCACTGGATTTCCAAGTATTTACACAGTGTTTTCCTAAATATACCAGACTTTGCATGTAAATTCTTACTACATTGAAGACTGGCTTTACTATCATGGTGATTTCTAAGAGTTTTCCATACATTTATACTGTTATATCAGCTCTGTGAAGAAGAACTGATGTTTGATCAACTTCTTGCTAAATCGCCAAGATTTCACACTGAAATATAGAATTAACCAGTATCGCACTCAGTTTTCTGCCATTTGAACACAGTTTCCCATGGAAAATCAGTGTTTTTCAGATATTAAGGCTCAATAAACTTGTATTCCTATTGTTTCAGGCACATTCTTATATATTTCCCAGCGTTTTCCTTTGAATTCACAGTGTTTGACCTACTTTTGACCATGGATTGAAGCTCATTCACTGGATTTCCAAGTATTTACACAGTGTTTTCCCAAATATACCAGACTTTACATGTAAATTCTTACTACATTGAAGACTGGCTTTACTATCATGGTGATTTCTAAGAGTTTTCCATACATTTATACTGTTATATCAGCTCTGTGAAGAAGAACTGATGTTTAATCAACTTCTTGCTAAATCGCCAAGCTTTTACACTGAAATAATAGAATTAACCAGTATCGCACTCAGTTTTCTGCCATTTGAACACAGTTTCCCCTGGAAAAACAGTGTTTTTCAGATATTAAGGCTCAATAAACTTGTATTCCTATTGTTTCAGGCACATTCTTATATATTACCCTGCTCTTTCCTTTGAATTCACAGTGTTTGTCCTACTTTTGACCATGGATTGAAGCTCATTCACTGCATTTCCAAGTATTTACACAGTGTTTTCTCAAATATAACAGACTTTAAATGTAAATCTTACTACATTGAAGAGTGGCTTGACTATCACTGTGATTTCTAAGATGTTCACAATATATTCATACTTTTATATCAGCTCTGTGAAGAAGAACTGATGTTTTATCATCTATATTCCTAAATTTAGAGCCCAATTACACTAAATTATAGAAGTAACCAGTATCGCACTCAGTTTTCTGCGCGTTGAACACAGTTTTCCCGTGAAAAACAGTGTTTTTCAGATATTAAGGCTCAATAAACTTGTATTCCTATTGTTTCAGGCACATTCTTATATATTTCCCTGCTCTTTCCTTTGAATTCACAGTGTTTGACCTACTTTTGACCATGGATTGAAGCTCATTCACTGGATTTCCAAGTATTTACACAGTGTTTTCCTAAATATACCAGACTTTGCATGTAAATTCTTACTACATTGAAGACTGGCTTTACTATCATGGTGATTTCTAAGAGTTTTCCATACATTTATACTGTTATATCAGCTCTGTGAAGAAGAACTGATGTTTGATCAACTTCTTGCTAAATCGCCAAGCTTTTACACTGAAATATAGAATTAACCAGTATCGCACTCAGTTTTCTGCCATTTGAACACAGTTTCCCCTGGAAAATCAGTGTTTTTCAGATATTAAGGCTCAATAAACTTGTATTCCTATTGTTTCAGGCACATTCTTATATATTTCCCAGCTTTTTCCTTTGAATTCACAGTGTTTGACCTACTTTTGACCATGGATTGAAGCTCATTCACTGGATTTCCAAGTATTTACACAGTGTTTTCCCAAATATACCAGACTTTACATGTAAATTCTTACTACATTGAAGACTGGCTTTACTATCATGGTGATTTCTAAGAGTTTTCCATACATTTATACTGTTATATCAGCTCTGTGAAGAAGAACTGATGTTTGATGAACTTCTTGCTAAATCGCCAAGCTTTTACACTGAAATAATAGAATTAACCAGTATCGCACTCAGTTTTCTGCCATTTGAACACAGTTTCCCCTGGAAAAACAGTGTTTTTCAGATATTAAGGCTCAATAAACTTGTATTCCTATTGTTTCAGGCACATTCTTATATATTACCCTGCTCTTTCCTTTGAATTCACAGTGTTTGTCCTACTTTTGACCATGGATTGAAGCTCATTCACTGGATTTCCAAGTATTTACACAGTGTTTTCTCAAATATAACAGACTTTAAATGTAAATCTTACTACATTGAAGAGTGGCTTGACTATCACTGTGATTTCTAAGATGTTCACAATATATTCATACTTTTATATCAGCTCTGTGAAGAAGAACTGATGTTTTATCATCTATATTCCTAAATTTAGAGCCCAATTACACTAAATTATAGAAGTAACCAGTATCGCACTCAGTTTTCTGCGAGTTGAACACAGTTTTCCCGTGAAAAACAGTGTTTTTCAGATATTAAGGCTCAATAAACTTGTATTCCTATTGTTTCAGGCACATTCTTATATATTTCCCTGCTCTTTCCTTTGAATTCACAGTGTTTGACCTACTTTTGACCATGGATTGAAGCTCATTCACTGGATTTCCAAGTATTTACACAGTGTTTTCCTAAATATACCAGACTTTGCATGTAAATTCTTACTACATTGAAGACTGGCTTTACTATCATGGTGATTTCTAAGAGTTTTCCATACATTTATACTGTTATATCAGCTCTGTGAAGAAGAACTGATGTTTGATCAACTTCTTGCTAAATCGCCAAGATTTCACACTGAAATATAGAATTAACCAGTATCGCACTCAGTTTTCTGCCATTTGAACACAGTTTCCCATGGAAAATCAGTGTTTTTCAGATATTAAGGCTCAATAAACTTGTATTCCTATTGTTTCAGGCACATTCTTATATATTTCCCAGCGTTTTCCTTTGAATTCACAGTGTTTGACCTACTTTTGACCATGGATTGAAGCTCATTCACTGGATTTCCAAGTATTTACACAGTGTTTTCCCAAATATACCAGACTTTACATGTAAATTCTTACTACATTGAAGACTGGCTTTACTATCATGGTGATTTCTAAGAGTTTTCCATACATTTATACTGTTATATCAGCTCTGTGAAGAAGAACTGATGTTTAATCAACTTCTTGCTAAATCGCCAAGCTTTTACACTGAAATAATAGAATTAACCAGTATCGCACTCAGTTTTCTGCCATTTGAACACAGTTTCCCCTTGAAAAACAGTGTTTTTCAGATATTAAGGCTCAATAAACTTGTATTCCTATTGTTTCAGGCACATTTTTATATATTACCCTGCTCTTTCCTTTGAATTCACAGTGTTTGTCCTACTTTTGACCATGGATTGAAGCTCATTCACTGGATTTCCAAGTATTTACACAGTGTTTTCTCAAATATAACAGACTTTAAATGTAAATCTTACTACATTGAAGAGTGGCTTGACTATCACTGTGATTTCTAAGAGTTCACAATACATTCATACTTTTATATCAGCTCTGTGAAGAAGAACTGATGTTTTATCATCTATATTCCTAAATTTAGAGCCCAATTACACTAAATTATAGAAGTAACCAGTATCGCACTCAGTTTTCTGTGATTTGAACACAGTTATCCCGTGAAAAAGAGTGTTTTTCAGATATTAAGGCTCAATAAACTTGTATTCCTACTGTTTCAGGCACATTCTTATATATTTCCCTGCTCTTTCCTTTGAATTCACAGTGTTTGAACTACTTTGACCATGGATTGAAGCTCATTCACTGGATTTCCAAGTATTTACAGTGTTTTCCCAAATATACCACACTTTAAATGTAAATTCTTACTACATTGAACACTGGCTTGACTATCATGGTGATTTCTTAGAGTTTTCAATACATTTATACTGTTATATCAGCTCTGTGAAGAAGAACTTATGATTCATCAACTTCTTGCTAAATCGCCAAGCTTTTACACTGAAATATAGAAGTAACCAGTATCGCACTCAGTTTTCTGCGATTTGAACACAGTTTCTGCGGGAAAAAAGAGTGTTTATCAGATATTAAGGCTCAATAAACTTGTATTCCTATTGCTTCAGTCACATTCTTATATATTTCCCTACTCTTTCCTTTGAATAAACAGTGTTTGACTTAGTTTTGACCAGTTATTGAAGCTCATTCCAAGGATTTCCAAGTATTTATACAGCGTTTTGCCAAATATACCAGATTTTAAAGTAAATTCTTACTACATTAAAGACTGGCTTTACTATCATGGTGATTTCTAAGACTTATCCATAGATTTATACTGTTATATCAGCTCTGTGAAGAAGAACTTATGATTCATCAACTTCTTGCTAAATCGCCAAGCTTTTACACTGAAATATAGAATTAACCAGTATCGCACTCAGTTTTCTGCGATTTGAACACAGTTTCCCCTGGAAAATCAGTGTTTTTCAGATATTAAGGCTCAATAAACTTGTATTCCTATTGTTTCAGGCACATTCTTATATATTTCCCTGCTCTTTCCTTTGAATTCACAGTATTTGACCTACTTTTGACCATGGATTGAAGCTCATTCACTGGATTACCAAGTATTTACACAGTGTTTTCCCAAATATACCAGACTTTAAATATAAATTCTTACTACATTGAAGACTGGCTTGATTATCGTGGTGATTTCTAAGAGTTTACCATACATTTATACTGTTATATCAGCTCTGTGAAGAAGAACTGGTGTTTTATCATATATAATCCTAAATTTAGAGCCCAATTACACTAAATTATAGAAGTAACCAGTATCGCACTCAGTTTTCTGCAACTTGAACACAGTTTTCCCGTGAAAAACAGTGTTTTTCAGATATTAAGGCTCAATAAACTTGTATTCCTATTGTTTCAGGCACATTCTTATATATTTCCCTGCTCTATCCTTTGAATTCACAGTGTTTGACCTAATTTTGACCATGGATTGAAGCTCATTCACTGGATTTCCAAGTATTTACAGTGTTTTCCCAAATATACCAGACTTTAAATGTCAATTTTTACTACATTGAACACAAGCTTGACTATCATGGTGATTTCTTAGAGTTTTCAATACATTTATACTGTTATATCAGCTCTGTGAAGAAGAACTGATGTTTGATCAACTTCTTGCTAAATCGCCAAGCTTTTACACTGAAATATAGAAGTAACCAGTATCGCACTCAGTTTTCTGCGCGTTGAACACAGTTTTCCCGTGAAAAACAGTGTTTTTCAGATATTAAGGCTCAATAAACTTGTATTCCTATTGTTTCAGGCACATTCTTATATATTTCCCTGCTCTTTCCTTTGAATTCACAGTGTTTGACCTACTTTTGACCATGGATTGAAGCTCATTCACTGGATTTCCAAGTATTTACACAGTGTTTTCCTAAATATACCAGACTTTACATGTAAATTCTTACTACATTGAAGACTGGCTTTACTATCATGGTGATTTCTAAGAGTTTTCCATACATTTATACTGTTATATCAGCTCTGTGAAGAAGAACTGATGTTTGATCAACTTCTTGCTAAATCGCCAAGCTTTTACACTGAAATATAGAATTAACCAGTATCGCACTCAGTTTTCTGCCATTTGAACACAGTTTCCCCTGGAAAATCAGTGTTTTTCAGATATTAAGGCTCAATAAACTTGTATTCCTATTGTTTCAGGCACATTCTTATATATTTCCCAGCTTTTTCCTTTGAATTCACAGTGTTTGACCTACTTTTGACCATGGATTGAAGCTCATTCACTGGATTTCCAAGTATTTACACAGTGTTTTCCCAAATATACCAGACTTTACATGTAAATTCTTACTACATTGAAGACTGGCTTTACTATCATGGTGATTTCTAAGAGTTTTCCATACATTTATACTGTTATATCAGCTCTGTGAAGAAGAACTGATGTTTGATGAACTTCTTGCTAAATCGCCAAGCTTTTACACTGAAATAATAGAATTAACCAGTATCGCACTCAGTTTTCTGCCATTTGAACACAGTTTCCCCTGGAAAAACAGTGTTTTTCAGATATTAAGGCTCAATAAACTTGTATTCCTATTGTTTCAGGCACATTCTTATATATTTCCCTGCTCTTTCCTTTGAATTCACAGTGTTTGACCTACTTTTGACCATGGATTGAAGCTCATTCACTGGATTTCCAAGTATTTACACAGTGTTTTCCTAAATATACCAGACTTTGCATGTAAATTCTTACTACATTGAAGACTGGCTTTACTATCATGGTGATTTCTAAGAGTTTTCCATACATTTATACTGTTATATCAGCTCTGTGAAGAGGAACTGATGTTTGATCAACTTCTTGCTAAATCGCCAAGATTTCACACTGAAATATAGAATTAACCAGTATCGCACTCAGTTTTCTGCCATTTGAACACAGTTTCCCATGGAAAATCAGTGTTTTTCAGATATTAAGGCTCAATAAACTTGTATTCCTATTGTTTCAGGCACATTCTTATATATTTCCCAGCGTTTTCCTTTGAATTCACAGTGTTTGACCTACTTTTGACCATGGATTGAAGCTCATTCACTGGATTTTTAAGTATTTACAGTGTTTTCCCAAATATACCAGACTTTAAATGTAAATTCTTACTACATTGAACACTGGCTTGACTATCATGGTGATTTCTTAGAGTTTTCAATACATTTATACTGTTATATCAGCTCTGTGAAGAAGAACTTATGATTCATCAACTTCTTGCTAAATCGCCAAGCTTTTACACTAAAATATAGAAGTAACCAGTATCGCACTCAGTTTTCTACCTTTTGAACACAGTTTCTGCGGGAAAAAAGAGTGTTTATCAGATATTAAAGCTCAATAAACTTGTATTCCTATTGTTTCAGTCACATTCTTATATATTTCCCTACTCTTTCCTTTGAATAAACAGTGTTTGACGTACTTTTGACCAGGGATTGAAGCTCATTCACTGGATTTCCAAGTATTTACACAGTGTTTTCCCAAATATACCAGACTTTACATGTAAATTCTTACTACATTGAACACTGGCTTGACTATCATGGTGATTTCTAAGAGTTTTCCATAAATTTATACTGTTATATCAGCTCTGTGAAGAAGAACTGATGTTTTATCATCTATATTCCTAAATTTAGAGCCCAATTACACTAAATTATAGAAGTAACCAGTATCGCACTCAGATTTCTGCGATTTGAACACAGTTTCTGCGGGGAAAAAAGAGTGTTTATCAGATATTAAGGCTCAATAAACTTGTATTCCTATTGTTTCAGGCACATTCTTATGTATTTCCCTGCTCTATCCTTTGAATTCACAGTGTTTGACATACTTTTGACCAGGGATTGAAGCTCATTCACTGGATTTCCAAGTATTTACACAGTGTTTTCCCAAATATACCAGATTTTAAATGTAAATTCTTACTACACTGAACACTGGCTTGACTATCATGGTGATTACTAAGAGTTTTCAATACATTGATACTGTTATATCAGCTCTGTGAAGAAGAAGTGATGTTTGATCAATTTCTTGCTAAATCGCCAAGCTTTTACACTGAAATATAGAATTAACCAGTATCACACTAAGTTTTCTGTGATTTGAACACAGTTTCCCCTGGAAAAACAGTGTTTTTCAGATATTAAGGCTCAATAAACTTGTATTTCTATTGTCTCAGGCACATTCTTATATATTTCCTTGCTCTTTCCTTTGAATTCACAGTGTTTGTCCTACTTTTGACCATGGATTGAAGCTCATTCACTGGATTTCCAAGTATTTACAGTGTTTTCCCAAATATACCAGACATTAAATGTAAATTCTTACTACATTGAACACTGGCTTGACTATCATGGTGATTTCTTAGAGTTTTCAATACATTTATACTCTTATATCAGCTCTGTGAAAAACTTATGATTCATCAACTTCTTGCTAAATCGCCAAGCTTTTACACTGAAATATAGAAGTAACCAGTATCGCACTCAGTTTTCTGACTTTTGAACACAGGTTCTGCGGGAAAAAAGAGTGTTTATCAGATATTAAGGCTCAATAAACTTGTATTCCTATTGTTTCAGTCACATTCTTATATATTTCCCTACTCTTTCCTTTGAATAAACAGTGTTTGACTTAGTTTTGACCAGTTATTGAAGCTCATTCCAAGGATTTCCAAGTATTTATACAGCGTTTTGCCAAATATACCAGACTTTAAAGTAAATTCTTACTACATTGAAGACTGGCTTTACTATCATGGTGATTTCTAAGAGTTTTCCATACATTTATACTGTTATATCAGCTCTGTGAAGAAGAACTGATGTTTGATCAACTTCTTGCTAAATCGCCAAGCTTTTACACTGAAATATAGAAGTAACCAGTATCGCACTCAGTTTTCTGCGACTTGAACACAGTTTCCCCTGGAAAAACAGTGTTTTTCAGATATTAAGGCTCAATAAACTTGTATTCCTATTGTTTCAGGCACATTCTTATATATTACCCTGCTCTTTCCTTTGAATTCACAGTGTTTTTCCTACTTTTGACCATGGATTGAAGCTCATTCACTGGATTTCCAAGTATTTACACAGTGTTTTCTCAAATATAACAGACTTTAAATGTAAATTCTTACTACATTGAAGAGTGGCTTGACTATCACGGGGATTTCTAAGAGTTCACAATACATTCATACTTTTATATCAGCTCTGTGAAGAAGAACTGATGTTTTATCATCAATATTCCTAAATTTAGAGCCCAATTACACTAAATTATAGAAGTAACCAGTATCGCACTCAGTTTTCTGCGATTTGAACACAGTTTTCCCGTGAAAAACAGTGTTTTTCATATATTAAGGCTCAATAAACTTGTATTCCTATTGTTTCAGGCACATTCTTATATTTTTCCCTGCTCTTTCCTTTGAATTCACAGTGTTTGACCTACTTTTGACCATGGATTGAAGCTCATTCACTGGATTTCCAAGTATTTACAGTGTTTTCCCAAATATACCAGACTTTAAATGTAAATTCTTACTACATTGAACACTGGCTTGACTATCATGGTGATTTCTTAGAGTTTTCAATACATTTATACTGTTATATCAGCTCTGTGAAGAACTTATGATTCATCAACTTCTTGCTAAATCGCCAAGCTTTTACACTAAAATATAGAAGTAACCAGTATCGCACTCAGTTTTCTACCTTTTGAACACAGTTTCTGCGGGAAAAAAGAGTGTTTATCAGATATTAAAGCTCAATAAACTTGTATTCCTATTGTTTCAGTCACATTCTTATATATTTCCCTACTCTTTCCTTTGAATAAACAGTGTTTGACCTACTTTTGACCAGGGATTGAAGCTCATTCACTGGATTTCCAAGTATTTACACAGTGTTTTCCCAAATATACCAGACTTTACATGTAAATTCTTACTACATTGAAGACTGGCGTTACTATCATGGTGATTTCTAAGAGTTTTCCATAAATTTATACTGTTATATCAGCTCTGTGAAGAAGAACTGATGTTTTATCATCTATATTCCTAAATTTAGAGCCCAATTACACTAAATTATAGAAGTAACCAGTATCGCACTCAGATTTCTGCGATTTGAACACAGTTTCTGCGGGGAAAAAAGAGTGTTTATCAGATATTAAGGCTCAATAAACTTGTATTCCTATTGTTTCAGGCACATCTTATGTATTTCCCTGCTCTATCCTTCGAATTCACAGCGTTTGACATACTTTTGACCGGGGATTGAAGCTCATTCACTGGATTTCCAAGTATTTACACAGTGTTTTCCCAAATATACCAGATTTTAAATGTCAATTTTTACTACATTGAACACTGGCTTGACGATCATGGTGATTTTTTAGAGTTTTCAATACATTTATACTGTTATATCAGCTCTGTGAAGAAGAACTGATGTTTGATCAACTTCTTGCTAAATCGCCAAGCTTTTACACTGAAATATAGAAGTAACCAGTAACGCACTCAGTTTACTGCGATTTGAACACAGTTTCACCTGGAAAAACAGTGTTTTTCAGATATTAAGGCTCAATAAACTTGTATTCCTATTGTTTCAGGCACTTTCCTATATATTTCCCTAGCCTTTCCTTTGAATTCACAATGTTTGACCTACTTTTGACCAGGGATTGAAGCTCATTCACTGGATTTCCAAGTATTTACACAGTGTTTTCCCAAATATACCAGACTTTAAATGTAAATTCTTACTACACTGAACACTGGCTTGACTATCATGGTGATTTCTAAGAGTTTTCAATACATTGATACTGTTATATCAGCTCTGTGAAGAAGAAGTGATGTTTCATCAACTTCTTGCTAAATCGCCAGGCTTTTACACTGAAATATAGAATTAACCAGTATCGCTCTCAGTTTTCTGCGATTTGAACAGTTTTCCCGTGAAAAACAGTATTTTTCAGATATTAAGGCTCAATAAACTTGTATTCCTATTGTTTCAGGCACATTATTATATATTTCCCTGCTCTTTCCTTTGAATTCACAGTGTTTGACCTACTTTAAACCAGAAATTGAAGCTCATTCACTGGATTTCCAAGTATTTACACAGTGTTTTCCCAAATATACCAGACTTTAAATGTAAATTCTTACTACATTGAACACTGGCTTGACTATCATGGTGATTTCTAAGAGTTTACAATACATTTATACTGTTATATCAGCTCTGTGAAGAAGAACTGATGTTTTATCATCTATATTCCTAAATTTAGAGCCCAATTACACTAAATTATAGAAGTAACCAGTATCGCACTCAGATTTCTGCGATTTGAACACAGTTTCTGCGGGGAAAAAAGAGTGTTTATCAGATATTAAGGCTCAATAAACTTGTATTCCTATTGTTTCAGTCACATTCTTATATATTTCCCTACTCTTTCCTTTGAATAAACAGTGTTTGACCTACTTTTGACCAGGGATTGAAGCTCATTCACTGGATTTCCAAGTATTTACACAGTGTTTTCCCAAATATACCAGACTTTACATGTAAATTCTTACTACATTGAAGACTGGCTTTAGTATCATGGTGATTTCTAAGAGTTTTCCATACATTTATACTGTTATATCACCTCTGTGAAGAAGAACTGATGTTTGATCAACTTCTTGCTAAATCGCCAAGCTTTTACACTGAAATATAGAATTAACCAGTATCACACTCAGTTTTCTGTGATTTGAACACAGTTTCCCCTGGAAAAACAGTGTTTTTCAGATATTAAGGCTCAATAAACTTGTATTTCTATTGTTTCAGGCACATTCTTATATATTTCCTTGCTCTTTCCTTTGAATTCACAGTGTTTGTCCTACTTTTGACCATGGATTGAAGCTCATTCACTGGATTTCCAAGTATTTACAGTGTTTTCCCAAATATACCAGACATTAAATGTAAATTCTTACTACATTGAACACTGGCTTGACTATCATGGTGATTTCTTAGAGTTTTCAATACATTTATACTCTTATATCAGCTCTGTGAAGAACTTATGATTCATCAACTTCTTGCTAAATCGCCAAGTTTTTACACTGAAATATAGAAGTAACCAGTATCGCACTCAGTTTTCTGCCTTTTGAACACAGGTTCTGCGGGAAAAAAGAGTGTTTATCAGATATTAAGGCTCAATAAACTTGTATTCCTATTGTTTCAGTCACATTCTTATATATTTCCCTACTCTTTCCTTTGAATAAACAGTGTTTGACTTAGTTTTGACCAGTTATTGAAGCTCATTCCAAGGATTTCCAAGTATTTATACAGCGTTTTGCCAAATATACCAGACTTTAAAGTAAATTCTTACTACATTGAAGACTGGCTTTACTATCATGGTGATTTCTAAGAGTTTTCCATACATTTATACTGTTATATCAGCTCTGTGAAGAAGAACTGATGTTTTATCATCTATATTCCTAAATTTAGAGCCCAATTACACTAAATTATAGAAGTAACCAGTATCGCACTCATTTTTCTGCGATTTGAACACAGTTTCACCTGGAAAAACAGTGTTTTTCATATATTAAGGCTCAATAAACTTGTATTCCTATTGTTTCAGACACTTTCCTATATATTTCCCTAGCCTTTCCTTTGAATTCACAGTGTTTGACCTACTTTTGACCAGGGATTGAAGCTCATTCACTGGATTTCCAAGTATTTACACAGTGTTTTCCCAAATATACCAGACTTTAAATGTAAATTCTTACTACACTGAACACTGGCTTGACTATCATGGTGATTTCTAAGAGTTTTCAATACATTGATACTGTTATATCAGCTCTGTGAAGAAGAAGTGATGTTTCATCAACTTCTTGCTAAATCGCCAGGCTTTTACACTGAAATATACAATTAACCAGTATCGCTCTCAGTTTTCTGCGATTTGAACACAGTTTTCCCGTGAAAAACAGTGTTTTTCAGATATTAAGGCTCAATAAACTTGTATTCCTATTGTTTCAGGCACATCATTATATATTTCCCTGCTCTTTCCTTTGAATTCACAGTGTTTGACCTACTTTAAACCAGAAATTGAAGCTCATTCACTGGATTTCCAAGTATTTACACAGTGTTTTCCCAAATATACCAGACTTTAAATGTAAATTCTTACTACATTGAACACTGGCTTGACTATCATGGTGATTTCTAAGAGTTTACAATACATTTATACTGTTATATCAGCTCTGTGAAGAAGAACTGATGTTTTATCATCTATATTCCTAAATTTAGAGCCCAATTACACTAAATTATAGAAGTAACCAGTATCGCACTCAGATTTCTGCGATTTGAACAGTTTTCCCATGAAAAACAGTGTTTTTCAGATATTAAGGCTCAATAAACTTGTATTCCTATTGTTTCAGGCACATTCTTATATATTACCCTGCTCTTTCCTTTGAATTCACAGTGTTTGACCTACTTTTGACCATGGATTGAAGCTCATTCACTGGATTTCCAAGAATTTACACAGTGTTCTCTCAAATATAAGAGACTTTAAATGTAAATTCTTACTACATTGAACACTGGCTTGACTATCACGGTGATTTCTAAGAGTTTCACAATACATTCATACTTTTATATCAGCTCTGTGAAGAAGAACTGATGTTTTATCATCTATATTCCTAAATTTAGAGCCCAATTACACTAAATTATAGAAGTAACCAGTATCGCACTCAGTTTTCTGCGATTTGAACACAGTTTCCCCGGGAAAAACAGTGTTTTTCAGATACTAAGGCTCAATAAACTTGTATTTCTATTGTTTCAGGCACATTCTTATATATTTCCCTGCTCTTTCCTTTGAATTCACAGTGTTTTTCCTACTTTTGACCATGGATTGAAGCTCATTCACTGGATTTCCAAGTATTTACAGTGTTTTCCCAAATATACCAGACATTAAATGTAAATTCTTACTACATTGAACACTGGCTTTACTATCATGGTGATTTCTTAGAGTTTTCAATACATTTATACTGTTATATCAGCTCTGTGAAAAACTTATGATCATCAACTTCTTGCTAAATCGCCAAGCTTTTACACTGAAATATAGAAGTAACCAGTATCGCACTCAGTTTTCTGCCTTTTGAACACAGGTTCTGCGGGAAAAAAGAGTGTTTATCAGATATTAAGGCTCAATAAACTTGTATTCCTATTGTTTCAGTCACATTCTTATATATTTCCCTACTCTTTCCTTTGAATAAACAGTGTTTGACTTAGTTTTGACCAGTTATTGAAGCTCATTCCAAGGATTTCCAAGTATTTATACAGCGTTTTGCCAAATATACCAGACTTTAAAGTAAATTCTTACTACATTGAAGACTGGCTTTGCTATCATGGTGATTTCTAAGAGTTTTCCATACATTTATACTGTTATATCAGCTCTGTGAAGAAGAACTGATGTTTGATCAACTTCTTGCTAAATCGCCAAGCTTTTACACTGAAATATAGAAGTAACCAGTATCGAACTCAGTTTTCTGCGACTTGAACACAGTTTCCCCTGGAAAAACAGTGTTTTTCAGATATTAAGGCTCAATAAACTTGTATTCCTATTGTTTCAGGCACATTCTTATATATTACCCTGCTCTTTGCTTTGAATTCACAGTGTTTGTCCTACTTTTGACCATGGATTGAAGCTCATTCACTGGATTTCCAAGTATTTACACATTGTTTTCTCAAATATAACAGACTTTAAATGTAAATTCTTACTACATTGAAGAGTGGCTTGACTATCACGGGGATTTCTAAGAGTTCACAATACATTCATACTTTTATATCAGCTCTGTGAAGAAGAACTGATGTTTTATCATCAATATTCCTAAATTTAGAGCCCAATTACACTAAATTATAGAAGTAACCAGTATCGCACTCAGTTTTCTGCGATTTGAACACAGTTTTCCCGTGAAAAACAGTGTTTTTCAGATATTAAGGCTCAATAAACTTGTATTCCTATTGTTTCAGGCACATTCTTATATTTTTCCCTGCTCTTTCCTTTGAATTCACAGTGTTTGACCTACTTTTGACCATGGATTGAAGCTCATTCACTGGATTTCCAAGTATTTACAGTGTTTTCCCAAATATACCAGACTTTAAATGTAAATTCTTACTACATTGAACACTGGCTTGACTATCATGGTGATTTCTTAGAGTTTTCAATACATTTATACTGTTATATCAGCTCTGTGAAGAAGAACTTATGATTCATCTACTTCTTGCTAAATCGCCAAGCTTTTACACTAAAATATAGAAGTAACCAGTATCGCACTCAGTTTTCTACCTTTTGAACACAGTTTCTGCGGGAAAAAAGAGTGTTTATCAGATATTAAGGCTCAATAAACTTGTATTCCTATTGTTTCAGTCACATTCTTATATATTTCCCTACTCTTTCCTTTGAATAAACAGTGTTTGACCTACTTTTGACCAGGGATTGAAGCTCATTCACTGGATTTCCAAGTATTTACACAGTGTTTTCCCAAATATACCAGACTTTAAATGTAAATTCTTACTACACTGAACACTGGCTTGACTATCATGGTGATTTCTAAGAGTTTTCAATACATTGATACTGTTATATCAGCTCTGTGAAGAAGAAGTGATGTTTCATCAACTTCTTGCTAAATCGCCAGGCTTTTACACTGAAATATAGAATTAACCAGTATCGCACTCATTTTTCTGCGATTTGAACACAGTTTTCCCGTGAAAAACAGTGTTTTTCAGATATTAAGGCTCAATAAACTTGTATTCCTATTGTTTCAGGCACATTATTATATATTTCCCTGCTCTTTCCTTTGAATTCACAGTGTTTGACCTACTTTAAACCAGAAATTGAAGCTCATTCACTGGATTTCCAAGTATTTACACAGTGTTTTCCCAAATATACCAGACTTTAAATGTAAATTCTTACTACATTGAACACTGGCTTGACTATCATGGTGATTTCTAAGAGTTTACAATACATTTATACTGTTATATCAGCTCTGTGAAGAAGAACTGATGTTTTATCATCTATATTCCTAAATTTAGAGCCCAATTACACTAAATTATAGAAGTAACCAGTATCGCACTCAGTTTTCTGCGATTTGAACAGTTTTCCCATGAAAAACAGTGTTTTTCAGATATTAAGGCTCAATAAACTTGTATTCCTATTGTTTCAGGCACATTCTTATATATTTCCCTGCTCTTTCCTTTGAATTCACAGTGTTTGACCTACTTTAAACCAGAAATTGAAGCTCATTCACTGGATTTCCAAGTATTTACACAGTGTTTTCCCAAATATACCAGACTTTAAATGTAAATTCTTACTACATTGAACACTGGCTTGACTATCATGGTGATTTCTAAGAGTTTACAATACATTTATACTGTTATATCAGCTCTGTGAAGAAGAACTGATGTTTTATCATCTATATTCCTAAATTTAGAGCCCAATTACACTAAATTATAGAAGTAACCAGTATCGCACTCAGTTTTCTGCGATTTGAACAGTTTTCCCATGAAAAACAGTGTTTTTCAGATATTAAGGCTCAATAAACTTGTATTCCTATTGTTTCAGGCACATTCTTATATATTACCCTGCTCTTTCCTTTGAATTCACAGTGTTTGACCTACTTTTGACCATGGATTGAAGCTCATTCACTGGATTTCCAAGAATTTACACAGTGTTCTCTCAAATATAAGAGACTTTAAATGTAAATTCTTAATACATTGAACACTGGCTTGACTATCACGGTGATTTCTAAGAGTTTCACAATACATTCATACTTTTCTATCAGCTCTGTGAAGAAGAACTGATGTTTTATCATCTATATTCCTAAATTTAGAGCCCAATTACACTAAATTATAGAAGTAACCAGTATCGCACTCAGTTTTCTGTGATTTGAACACAGTTTCCCCGGGAAAAACAGTGTTTTTCAGATATTAAGGCTCAATAAACTTGTATTTCTATTGTTTCAGGCACCTTCTTATATATTTCCTTGCTCTTTCCTTTGAATTCACAGTGTTTGTCCTACTTTTGACCATGGATTGAAGCTCATTCACTGGATTTCCAAGTATTTACAGTGTTTTCCCAAATATACCAGACATTAAATGTAAATTCTTACTACATTGAACACTGGCTTGACTATCATGGTGATTTCTTAGAGTTTTCAATACATTTATACTCTTATATCAGCTCTGTGAAGAACTTATGATTCATCAACTTCTTGCTAAATCGCCAAGCTTTTACACTGAAATATAGAAGTAACCAGTATCGCACTCAGTTTTCTGCCTTTTGAACACAGGTTCTGCGGGAAAAAGAGTGTTTATCAGATATTAAGGCTCAATAAACTTGTATTCCTATTGTTTCAGTCACATTCTTATATATTTCCCTACTCTTTCCTTTGAATAAACAGTGTTTGACTTAGTTTTGACCAGTTATTGAAGCTCATTCCAAGGATTTCCAAGTATTTATACAGCGTTTTGCCAAATATACCAGACTTTAAAGTAAATTCTTACTACATTGAAGACTGGCTTTACTATCATGGTGATTTCTAAGAGTTTTCCATACATTTATACTGTTATATCAGCTCTGTGAAGAAGAACTGATGTTTGATCAACTTCTTGCTAAATCGCCAAGCTTTTACACTGAAATATAGAAGTAACCAGTATCGCACTCAGTTTTCTGAGACTTGAACACAGTTTCCCCTGGAAAAACAGTGTTTTTCAGATATTAAGGCTCAATAAACTTGTATTCCTATTGTTTCAGGTACATTCTTATATATTACCCTGCTCTTTGCTTTGAATTCACAGTGTTTGTCCTACTTTTGACCATGGATTGAAGCTCATTCACTGGATTTCCAAGTATTTACACAGTGTTTTCTCAAATATAACAGACTTTAAATGTAAATTCTTACTACATTGAAGAGTGGCTTGACTATCACGGGGATTTCTAAGAGTTCACAATACATTCATACTTTTATATCAGCTCTGTGAAGAAGAACTGATGTTTTATCATCAATATTCCTAAATTTAGAGCCCAATTACACTAAATTATAGAAGTAACCAGTATCGCACTCAGTTTTCTGCGATTTGAACACAGTTTTCCCGTGAAAAACAGTGTTTTTCATATATTAAGGCTCAATAAACTTGTATTCCTATTGTTTCAGGCACATTCTTATATTTTTCCCTGCTCTTTCCTTTGAATTCACAGTGTTTGACCTACTTTTGACCATGGATTGAAGCTCATTCACTGGATTTTTAAGTATTTACAGTGTTTTCCCAAATATACCAGACTTTAAATGTAAATTCTTACTACATTGAACACTGGCTTGACTATCATGGTGATTTCTTAGAGTTTTCAATACATTTATACTGTTATATCAGCTCTGTGAAGAAGAACTTATGATTCATCAACTTCTTGCTAAATCGCCAAGCTTTTACACTAAAATATAGAAGTAACCAGTATCGCACTCAGTTTTCTACCTTTTGAACACAGTTTCTGCGGGAAAAAAGAGTGTTTATCAGATATTAAAGCTCAATAAACTTGTATTCCTATTGTTTCAGTCACATTCTTATATATTTCCCTACTCTTTCCTTTGAATAAACAGTGTTTGACGTACTTTTGACCAGGGATTGAAGCTCATTCACTGGATTTCCAAGTATTTACACAGTGTTTTCCCAAATATACCAGACTTTACATGTAAATTCTTACTACATTGAACACTGGCTTGACTATCATGGTGATTTCTAAGAGTTTTCCATAAATTTATACTGTTATATCAGCTCTGTGAAGAAGAACTGATGTTTTATCATCTATATTCCTAAATTTAGAGCCCAATTACACTAAATTATAGAAGTAACCAGTATCGCACTCAGATTTCTGCGATTTGAACACAGTTTCTGCGGGGAAAAAAGAGTGTTTATCAGATATTAAGGCTCAATAAACTTGTATTCCTATTGTTTCAGGCACATTCTTATGTATTTCCCTGCTCTATCCTTTGAATTCACAGTGTTTGACATACTTTTGACCAGGGATTGAAGCTCATTCACTGGATTTCCAAGTATTTACACAGTGTTTTCCCAAATATACCAGATTTTAAATGTCAATTTTTACTACATTGAACACTGGCTTGACGATCATGGTGATTTTTTAGAGTTTTCAATACATTTATACTGTTATATCAGCTCTGTGAAGAAGAACTGATGTTTGATCAACTTCTTGCTAAATCGCCAAGCTTTTACACTGAAATATAGAAGTAACCAGTATCGCACTCAGTTTACTGCGATTTGAACACAGTTTCACCTGGAAAAACAGTGTTTTTCAGATATTAAGGCTCAATAAACTTGTATTCCTATTGTTTCAGGCATTTCCTATATATTTCCCTAGCCTTTCCTTTGAATTCACAGTGTTTGACCTACTTTTGACCAGGGATTGAAGCTCATTCACTGGATTTCCAAGTATTTACACAGTGTTTTCCCAAATATACCAGACTTTAAATGTAAATTCTTACTACACTGAACACTGGCTTGACTATCATGGTGATTACTAAGAGTTTTCAATACATTGATACTGTTATATCAGCTCTGTGAAGAAGAAGTGATGTTTCATCAACTTCTTGCTAAATCGCCAGGCTTTTACACTGAAATATGGAATTAACCAGTATCGCTCTCAGTTTTCTGCGATTTGAACACAGTTTTCCCGTGAAAAACAGTGTTTTTCAGATATTAAGGCTCAATAAACTTGTATTCCTATTGTTTCAGGCACATTATTATATATTTCCCTGCTCTTTCCTTTGAATTCACAGTGTTTGACCTACTTTAAACCAGAAATTGAAGCTCATTCACTGGATTTCCAAGTATTTACACAGTGTTTTCCCAAATATACCAGACTTTAAATGTAAATTCTTACTACATTGAAAACTGGCTTGACTATCATGGTGATTTCTAAGAGTTTACAATACATTTATACTGTTATATCAGCTCTGTGAAGAAGAACTGATGTTTTATCATCTATATTCCTAAATTTAGAGCCCAATTACACTAAATTATAGAAGTAACCAGTATCGCACTCAGTTTTCTGCGATTTGAACAGTTTTCCCATGAAAAACAGTGTTTTTCAGATATTAAGGCTCAATAAACTTGTATTCCTATTGTTTCAGGCACATTATTATATATTTCCCTACTCTTTCCTTTGAATAAACAGTGTTTGACTTAGTTTTGACCAGTTATTGAAGCTCATTCCAAGGATTTCCAAGTATTTATACAGCGTTTTGCCAAATATACCAGACTTTAAAGTAAATTCTTACTACATTGAAGACTGGCTTTACTATCATGGTGATTTCTAAGAGTTTTCCATACATTTATACTGTTATATCAGCTCTGTGAAGAAGAACTGATGTTTGATCAACTTCTTGCTAAATCGCCAAGCTTTTACACTGAAATATAGAAGTAACCAGTATCGCACTCAGTTTTCTGAGACTTGAACACAGTTTCCCCTGGAAAAACAGTGTTTTTCAGATATTAAGGCTCAATAAACTTGTATTCCTATTGTTTCAGGTACATTCTTATATATTACCCTGCTCTTTGCTTTGAATTCACAGTGTTTGTCCTACTTTTGACCATGGATTGAAGCTCATTCACTGGATTTCCAAGTATTTACACAGTGTTTTCTCAAATATAACAGACTTTAAATGTAAATTCTTACTACATTGAAGAGTGGCTTGACTATCACGGGGATTTCTAAGAGTTCACAATACATTCATACTTTTATATCAGCTCTGTGAAGAAGAACTGATGTTTTATCATCAATATTCCTAAATTTAGAGCCCAATTACACTAAATTATAGAAGTAACCAGTATCGCACTCAGTTTTCTGCGATTTGAACACAGTTTTCCCGTGAAAAACAGTGTTTTTCATATATTAAGGCTCAATAAACTTGTATTCCTATTGTTTCAGGCACATTCTTATATTTTTCCCTGCTCTTTCCTTTGAATTCACAGTGTTTGACCTACTTTTGACCATGGATTGAAGCTCATTCACTGGATTTTTAAGTATTTACAGTGTTTTCCCAAATATACCAGACTTTAAATGTAAATTCTTACTACATTGAACACTGGCTTGACTATCATGGTGATTTCTTAGAGTTTTCAATACATTTATACTGTTATATCAGCTCTGTGAAGTAGAACTTATGATTCATCAACTTCTTGCTAAATCGCCAAGCTTTTACACTAAAATATAGAAGTAACCAGTATCGCACTCAGTTTTCTACCTTTTGAACACAGTTTCTGCGGGAAAAAAGAGTGTTTATCAGATATTAAAGCTCAATAAACTTGTATTCCTATTGTTTCAGTCACATTCTTATATATTTCCCTACTCTTTCCTTTGAATAAACAGTGTTTGACGTACTTTTGACCAGGGATTGAAGCTCATTCACTGGATTTCCAAGTATTTACACAGTGTTTTCCCAAATATACCAGACTTTACATGTAAATTCTTACTACATTGAACACTGGCTTGACTATCATGGTGATTTCTAAGAGTTTTCCATAAATTTATACTGTTATATCAGCTCTGTGAAGAAGAACTGATGTTTTATCATCTATATTCCTAAATTTAGAGCCCAATTACACTAAATTATAGAAGTAACCAGTATCGCACTCAGATTTCTGCGATTTGAACACAGTTTCTGCGGGGAAAAAAGAGTGTTTATCAGATATTAAGGCTCAATAAACTTGTATTCCTATTGTTTCAGGCACATTCTTATGTATTTCCCTGCTCTATCCTTTGAATTCACAGTGTTTGACATACTTTTGACCAGGGATTGAAGCTCATTCACTGGATTTCCAAGTATTTACACAGTGTTTTCCCAAATATACCAGATTTTAAATGTCAATTTTTACTACATTGAACACTGGCTTGACGATCATGGTGATTTTTTAGAGTTTTCAATACATTTATACTGTTATATCAGCTCTGTGAAGAAGAACTGATGTTTGATCAACTTCTTGCTAAATCGCCAAGCTTTTACACTGAAATATAGAAGTAACCAGTATCGCACTCAGTTTACTGCGATTTGAACACAGTTTCACCTGGAAAAACAGTGTTTTTCAGATATTAAGGCTCAATAAACTTGTATTCCTATTGTTTCAGGCACTTTCCTATATATTTCCCTAGCCTTTCCTTTGAATTCACAGTGTTTGACCTACTTTTGACCAGGGATTGAAGCTCATTCACTGGATTTCCAAGTATTTACACAGTGTTTTCCCAAATATACCAGACTTTAAATGTAAATTCTTACTACACTGAACACTGGCTTGACTATCATGGTGATTACTAAGAGTTTTCAATACATTGATACTGTTATATCAGCTCTGTGAAGAAGAAGTGATGTTTCATCAACTTCTTGCTAAATCGCCAGGCTTTTACACTGAAATATGGAATTAACCAGTATCGCTCTCAGTTTTCTGCGATTTGAACACAGTTTTCCCGTGAAAAACAGTGTTTTTCAGATATTAAGGCTCAATAAACTTGTATTCCTATTGTTTCAGGCACATTATTATATATTTCCCTGCTCTTTCCTTTGAATTCACAGTGTTTGACCTACTTTAAACCAGAAATTGAAGCTCATTCACTGGATTTCCAAGTATTTACACAGTGTTTTCCCAAATATACCAGACTTTAAATGTAAATTCTTACTACATTGAAAACTGGCTTGACTATCATGGTGATTTCTAAGAGTTTACAATACATTTATACTGTTATATCAGCTCTGTGAAGAAGAACTGATGTTTTATCATCTATATTCCTAAATTTAGAGCCCAATTACACTAAATTATAGAAGTAACCAGTATCGCACTCAGTTTTCTGCGATTTGAACAGTTTTCCCATGAAAAACAGTGTTTTTCAGATATTAAGGCTCAATAAACTTGTATTCCTATTGTTTCAGGCACATTATTATATATTTCCCTGCTCTTTCCTTTGAATTCACAGTGTTTGACCTACTTTAAACCAGAAATTGAAGCTCATTCACTGGATTTCCAAGTATTTACACAGTGTTTTCCCAAATATACCAGACTTTAAATGTAAATTCTTACTACATTGAACACTGGCTTGACTATCATGGTGATTTCTAAGAGTTTACAATACATTTATACTGTTATATCAGCTCTGTGAAGAAGAACTGATGTTTTATCATCTATATTCCTAAATTTAGAGCCCAATTACACTAAATTATAGAAGTAACCAGTATCGCACTCAGTTTTCTGCGATTTGAACAGTTTTCCCATGAAAAACAGTGTTTTTCAGATATTAAGGCTCAATAAACTTGTATTCCTATTGTTTCAGGCACATTCTTATATATTACCCTGCTCTTTCCTTTGAATTCACAGTGTTTGACCTACTTTTGACCATGGATTGAAGCTCATTCACTGGATTTCCAAGAATTTACACAGTGTTCTCTCAAATATAAGAGACTTTAAATGTAAATTCTTACTACATTGAACACTGGCTTGACTATCACGGTGATTTCTAAGAGTTTCACAATACATTCATACTTTTATATCAGCTCTGTGAAGAAGAACTGATGTTTTATCATCTATATTCCTAAATTTAGAGCCCAATTACACTAAATTATAGAAGTAACCAGTATCGCACTCAGATTTCTGCGATTTGAACACAGTTTCTGTGGGGAAAAAAGAGTGTTTATCAGATATTAAGGCTCAATAAACTTGTATTCCTATTGTTTCAGGCACATTATTATATATTTCCCTGCTCTTTCCTTTGAATTCACAGTGTTTGACCTACTTTAAACCAGAAATTGAAGCTCATTCACTGGATTTCCAAGTATTTACACAGTGTTTTCCCAAATATACCAGACTTTAAATGTAAATTCTTACTACATTGAACACTGGCTTGACTATCATGGTGATTTCTAAGAGTTTACAATACATTTATACTGTTATATCAGCTCTGTGAAGAAGAACTGATGTTTTATCATCTATATTCCTAAATTTAGAGCCCAATTACACTAAATTATAGAAGTAACCAGTATCGCACTCAGTTTTCTGCGATTTGAACAGTTTTCCCATGAAAAACAGTGTTTTTCAGATATTAAGGCTCAATAAACTTGTATTCCTATTGTTTCAGGCACATTCTTATATATTACCCTGCTCTTTCCTTTGAATTCACAGTGTTTGACCTACTTTTGACCATGGATTGAGCTCATTCACTGGATTTCCAAGAATTTACACAGTGTTCTCTCAAATATAAGAGACTTTAAATGTAAATTCTTACTACATTGAACACTGGCTTGACTATCACGGTGATTTCTAAGAGTTTCACAATACATTCATACTTTTATATCAGCTCTGTGAAGAAGAACTGATGTTTTATCATCTATATTCCTAAATTTAGAGCCCAATTACACTAAATTATAGAAGTAACCAATATCGCACTCAGTTTTCTGCGATTTGAACACAGTTTCCCCGGGAAAAACAGTGTTTTTCAGATATTAAGGCTCAATAAACTTGTATTCCTATTGTTTCAGGCACATTCTTATATATTTCCCTGCTCTATCCTTTGAATTCACAGTGTTTGACCTACTTTTGACCATGGATTGAAGCTCATTCACTGGATTTCCAAGTATTTACACAGTGTTTTCCCAAATATACCAGACTTTAAATGTAAATTCTTACTACATTGAACACTGGCTTGACTATCGTGCTGATTTCTTAGAGTTTTCAATACATTTATACTGTTATATCAGCTCTGTGAAGAAGAACTTATGATTCATCAACTTCTTGCTAAATCGCCAAGCTTTTACACTGAAATATAGAAGTAACCAGTATCGCACTCAGTTTTCTGCCTTTTGAACACAGTTTCTGCGGGAAAAAAGAGTGTTTATCAGATATTAAGGCTCAATAAACTTGTATTCCTATTGTTTCAGTCACATTCTTATATATTTCCCTACTCTTTCCTTTGAATAAACAGTGTTTGACCTACTTTTGACCAGGGATTGAAGCTCATTCACTGGATTTCCAAGTATTTACACAGTGTTTTCCCAAATATACCAGACTTTACATGTAAATTCTTACTACATTGAAGACTGGCTTTAGTATCATGGTGATTTCTAAGATTTTTCCATACATTTATACTGTTATATCAGCTCTGTGAAGAAGAACTGATGTTTGATCAACTTCTTGCTAAATCGCCAAGCTTTTACACTGAAATATAGAATTAACCAGTATCACACTCAGTTTTCTGTGATTTGAACACAGTTTCCCCTGGAAAAACAGTGTTTTTCAGATATTAAGGCTCAATAAACTTGTATTTCTATTGTTTCAGGCACATTCTTATATATTTCCTTGCTCTTTCCTTTGAATTCACAGTGTTTGTCCTACTTTTGACCATGGATTGAAGCTCATTCACTGGATTTCCAAGTATTTACAGTGTTTTCCCAAATATACCAGACATTAAATGTAAATTCTTACTACATTGAACACTGGCTTGACTATCATGGTGATTTCTTAGAGTTTTCAATACATTTATACTCTTATATCAGCTCTGTGAAGAACTTATGATTCATCAACTTCTTGCTAAATCGCCAAGCTTTTACACTGAAATATAGAAGTAACCAGTATCGCACTCAGTTTTCTGCCTTTTGAACACAGGTTCTGCGGGAAAAAGAGTGTTTATCAGATATTAAGGCTCAATAAACTTGTATTCCTATTGTTTCAGTCACATTCTTATATATTTCCCTACTCTTTCCTTTGAATAAACAGTGTTTGACTTAGTTTTGACCAGTTATTGAAGCTCATTCCAAGGATTTCCAAGTATTTATACAGCGTTTTGCCAAATATACCAGACTTTAAAGTAAATTCTTACTACATTGAAGACTGGCTTTACTATCATGGTGATTTCTAAGAGTTTTCCATACATTTATACTGTTATATCAGCTCTGTGAAGAAGAACTGATGTTTGATCAACTTCTTGCTAAATCGCCAAGCTTTTACACTGAAATATAGAAGTAACCAGTATCGCACTCAGTTTTCTGCGACTTGAACACAGTTTCCCCTGGAAAAACAGTGTTTTTCAGATATTAAGGCTCAATAAACTTGTATTCCTATTGTTTCAGGCACATTCTTATATATTACCCTGCTCTTTGCTTTGAATTCACAGTGTTTGTCCTACTTTTGACCATGGATTGAAGCTCATTCACTGGATTTCCAAGTATTTACACAGTGTTTTCTCAAATATAACAGACTTTAAATGTAAATTCTTACTACATTGAAGAGTGGCTTGACTATCACGGGGATTTCTAAGAGTTCACAATACATTCATACTTTTATATCAGCTCTGTGAAGAAGAACTGATGTTTTATCATCAATATTCCTAAATTTAGAGCCCAATTACACTAAATTATAGAAGTAACCAGTATCGCACTCAGTTTTCTGCGATTTGAACACAGTTTTCCCGTGAAAAACAGTGTTTTTCATATATTAAGGCTCAATAAACTTGTATTCCTATTGTTTCAGGCACATTCTTATATTTTTCCCTGCTCTTTCCTTTGAATTCACAGTGTTTGACCTACTTTTGACCATGGATTGAAGCTCATTCACTGGATTTCCAAGTATTTACAGTGTTTTCCCAAATATACCAGACTTTAAATGTAAATTCTTACTACATTGAACACTGGCTTGACTATCATGGTGATTTCTTAGAGTTTTCAATACATTTATACTGTTATATCAGCTCTGTGAAGAAGAACTTATGATTCATCAATTTCTTGCTAAATCGCCAAGCTTTTACACTAAAATATAGAAGTAACCAGTATCGCACTCAGTTTTCTACCTTTTGAACACAGTTTCTGCGGGAAAAAAGAGTGTTTATCAGATATTAAAGCTCAATAAACTTGTATTCCTATTGTTTCAGTCACATTCTTATATATTTCCCTACTCTTTCCTTTGAATAAACAGTGTTTGACCTACATTTGACCAGGGATTGAAGCTCATTCACTGGATTTCCAAGTATTTACACAGTGTTTTCCCAAATATACCAGACTTTACATGTAAATTCTTACTACATTGAAGACTGGCGTTACTATCATGGTGATTTCTAAGAGTTTTCCATAAATTTATACTGTTATATCAGCTCTGTGAAGAAGAACTGATGTTTTATCATCTATATTCCTAAATTTAGAGCCCAATTACACTAAATTATAGAAGTAACCAGTATCGCACTCATTTTTCTGCGATTTGAACACAGTTTCACCTGGAAAAACAGTGTTTTTCAGATATTAAGGCTCAATAAACTTGTATTCCTATTGTTTCAGGCACTTTCCTATATATTTCCCTAGCCTTTCCTTTGAATTCACAGTGTTTGACCTACTTTTGACCAGGGATTGAAGCTCATTCACTGGATTTCCAAGTATTTACACAGTGTTTTCCCAAATATACCAGACTTTAAATGTAAATTCTTACTACACTGAACACTGGCTTGACTATCATGGTGATTTCTAAGAGTTTTCAATACATTGATACTGTTATATCAGCTCTGTGAAGAAGAAGTGATGTTTCATCAACTTCTTGCTAAATCGCCAGGCTTTTACACTGAAATATACAATTAACCAGTATCGCTCTCAGTTTTCTGCGATTTGAACACAGTTTTCCCGTGAAAAACAGTGTTTTTCAGATATTAAGGCTCAATAAACTTGTATTCTTATTGTTTCAGGCACATTATTATATATTTCCCTGCTCTTTCCTTTGAATTCACAGTGTTTGACCTACTTTAAACCAGAAATTGAAGCTCATTCACTGGATTTCCAAGTATTTACACAGTGTTTTCCCAAATATACCAGACTTTAAATGTAAATTCTTACTACATTGAACACTGGCTTGACTATCATGGTGATTTCTAAGAGTTTACAATACATTTATACTGTTATATCAGCTCTGTGAAGAAGAACTGATGTTTTATCATCTATATTCCTAAATTTAGAGCCCAATTACACTAAATTATAGAAGTAACCAGTATCGCACTCAGTTTTCTGCGATTTGAACAGTTTTCCCATGAAAAACAGTGTTTTTCAGATATTAAGGCTCAATAAACTTGTATTCCTATTGTTTCAGGCACATTTTTATATATTACCCTGCTCTTTCCTTTGAATTCACAGTGTTTGTCCTACTTTTGACCATGGATTGAAGCTCATTCACTGGATTTCCAAGTATTTACACAGTGTTTTCTCAAATATAACAGACTTTAAATGTAAATCTTACTACATTGAAGAGTGGCTTGACTATCACTGTGATTTCTAAGAGTTCACAATACATTCATACTTTTATATCAGCTCTGTGAAGAAGAACTGATGTTTTATCATCTATATTCCTAAATTTAGAGCCCAATTACACTAAATTATAGAAGTAACCAGTATCGCACTCAGTTTTCTGTGATTTGAACACAGTTATCCCGTGAAAAAGAGTGTTTTTCAGATATTAAGGCTCAATAAACTTGTATTCCTACTGTTTCAGGCACATTCTTATATATTTCCCTGCTCTTTCCTTTGAATTCACAGTGTTTGAACTACTTTGACCATGGATTGAAGCTCATTCACTGGATTTCCAAGTATTTACAGTGTTTTCCCAAATATACCACACTTTAAATGTAAATTCTTACTACATTGAACACTGGCTTGACTATCATGGTGATTTCTTAGAGTTTTCAATACATTTATACTGTTATATCAGCTCTGTGAAGAAGAACTTATGATTCATCAACTTCTTGCTAAATCGCCAAGCTTTTACACTGAAATATAGAAGTAACCAGTATCGCACTCAGTTTTCTGCGATTTGAACACAGTTTCTGCGGGAAAAAAGAGTGTTTATCAGATATTAAGGCTCAATAAACTTGTATTCCTATTGCTTCAGTCACATTCTTATATATTTCCCTACTCTTTCCTTTGAATAAACAGTGTTTGACTTAGTTTTGACCAGTTATTGAAGCTCATTCCAAGGATTTCCAAGTATTTATACAGCGTTTTGCCAAATATACCAGATTTTAAAGTAAATTCTTACTACATTAAAGACTGGCTTTACTATCATGGTGATTTCTAAGACTTATCCATAGATTTATACTGTTATATCAGCTCTGTGAAGAAGAACTTATGATTCATCAACTTCTTGCTAAATCGCCAAGCTTTTACACTGAAATATAGAATTAACCAGTATCGCACTCAGTTTTCTGCGATTTGAACACAGTTTCCCCTGGAAAATCAGTGTTTTTCAGATATTAAGGCTCAATAAACTTGTATTCCTATTGTTTCAGGCACATTCTTATATATTTCCCTGCTCTTTCCTTTGAATTCACAGTATTTGACCTACTTTTGACCATGGATTGAAGCTCATTCACTGGATTACCAAGTATTTACACAGTGTTTTCCCAATTATACCAGACTTTAAATATAAATTCTTACTACATTGAAGACTGGCTTGATTATCGTGGTGATTTCTAAGAGTTTACCATACATTTATACTGTTATATCAGCTCTGTGAAGAAGAACTGGTGTTTTATCATATATAATCCTAAATTTAGAGCCCAATTACACTAAATTATAGAAGTAACCAGTATCGCACTCAGTTTTCTGCAACTTGAACACAGTTTTCCCGTGAAAAACAGTGTTTTTCAGATATTAAGGCTCAATAAACTTGTATTCCTATTGTTTCAGGCACATTCTTATATATTTCCCTGCTCTATCCTTTGAATTCACAGTGTTTGACCTAATTTTGACCATGGATTGAAGCTCATTCACTGGATTTCCAAGTATTTACAGTGTTTTCCCAAATATACCAGACTTTAAATGTCAATTTTTACTACATTGAACACAAGCTTGACTATCATGGTGATTTCTTAGAGTTTTCAATACATTTATACTGTTATATCAGCTCTGTGAAGAAGAACTGATGTTTGATCAACTTCTTGCTAAATCGCCAAGCTTTTACACTGAAATATAGAAGTAACCAGTATCGCACTCAGTTTTCTGCGCGTTGAACACAGTTTTCCCGTGAAAAACAGTGTTTTTCAGATATTAAGGCTCAATAAACTTGTATTCCTATTGTTTCAGGCACATTCTTATATATTTCCCTGCTCTTTCCTTTGAATTCACAGTGTTTGACCTACTTTTGACCATGGATTGAAGCTCATTCACTGGATTTCCAAGTATTTACACAGTGTTTTCCTAAATATACCAGACTTTACATGTAAATTCTTACTACATTGAAGACTGGCTTTACTATCATGGTGATTTCTAAGAGTTTTCCATACATTTATACTGTTATATCAGCTCTGTGAAGAAGAACTGATGTTTGATCAACTTCTTGCTAAATCGCCAAGCTTTTACACTGAAATATAGAATTAACCAGTATCGCACTCAGTTTTCTGCCATTTGAACACAGTTTCCCCTGGAAAATCAGTGTTTTTCAGATATTAAGGCTCAATAAACTTGTATTCCTATTGTTTCAGGCACATTCTTATATATTTCCCAGCTTTTTCCTTTGAATTCACAGTGTTTGACCTACTTTTGACCATGGATTGAAGCTCATTCACTGGATTTCCAAGTATTTACACAGTGTTTTCCCAAATATACCAGACTTTACATGTAAATTCTTACTACATTGAAGACTGGCTTTACTATCATGGTGATTTCTAAGAGTTTTCCATACATTTATACTGTTATATCAGCTCTGTGAAGAAGAACTGATGTTTGATGAACTTCTTGCTAAATCGCCAAGCTTTTACACTGAAATAATAGAATTAACCAGTATCGCACTCAGTTTTCTGCCATTTGAACACAGTTTCCCCTGGAAAAACAGTGTTTTTCAGATATTAAGGCTCAATAAACTTGTATTCCTATTGTTTCAGGCACATTCTTATATATTTCCCTGCTCTTTCCTTTGAATTCACAGTGTTTGACCTACTTTTGACCATGGATTGAAGCTCATTCACTGGATTTCCAAGTATTTACACAGTGTTTTCCTAAATATACCAGACTTTGCATGTAAATTCTTACTACATTGAAGACTGGCTTTACTATCATGGTGATTTCTAAGAGTTTTCCATACATTTATACTGTTATATCAGCTCTGTGAAGAGGAACTGATGTTTGATCAACTTCTTGCTAAATCGCCAAGATTTCACACTGAAATATAGAATTAACCAGTATCGCACTCAGTTTTCTGCCATTTGAACACAGTTTCCCATGGAAAATCAGTGTTTTTCAGATATTAAGGCTCAATAAACTTGTATTCCTATTGTTTCAGGCACATTCTTATATATTTCCCAGCGTTTTCCTTTGAATTCACAGTGTTTGACCTACTTTTGACCATGGATTGAAGCTCATTCACTGGATTTCCAAGTATTTACACAGTGTTTTCCCAAATATACCAGACTTTACATGTAAATTCTTACTACATTGAAGACTGGCTTTACTATCATGGTGATTTCTAAGAGTTTTCCATACATTTATACTGTTATATCAGCTCTGTGAAGAACTGATGTTTAATCAACTTCTTGCTAAATCGCCAAGCTTTTACACTGAAATAATAGAATTAACCAGTATCGCACTCAGTTTTCTGCCATTTGAACACAGTTTCCCCTTGAAAAACAGTGTTTTTCAGATATTAAGGCTCAATAAACTTGTATTCCTATTGTTTCAGGCACATTTTTATATATTACCCTGCTCTTTCCTTTGAATTCACAGTGTTTGTCCTACTTTTGACCATGGATTGAAGCTCATTCACTGGATTTCCAAGTATTTACACAGTGTTTTCTCAAATATAACAGACTTTAAATGTAAATCTTACTACATTGAAGAGTGGCTTGACTATCACTCTGATTTCTAAGAGTTCACAATACATTCATACTTTTATATCAGCTCTGTGAAGAAGAACTGATGTTTTATCATCTATATTCCTAAATTTAGAGCCCAATTACACTAAATTATAGAAGTAACCAGTATCGCACTCAGTTTTCTGCGATTTGAACACAGTTATCCCGTGAAAAAGAGTGTTTTTCAGATATTAAGGCTCAATAAACTTGTATTCCTACTGTTTCAGGCACATTCTTATATATTTCCCTGCTCTTTCCTTTGAATTCACAGTGTTTGAACTACTTTGACCATGGATTGAAGCTCATTCACTGGATTTCCAAGTATTTACAGTGTTTTCCCAAATATACCACACTTTAAATGTAAATTCTTACTACATTGAACACTGGCTTGACTATCATGGTGATTTCTTAGAGTTTTCAATACATTGATACTGTTATATCAGCTCTGTGAAGAAGAACTTATGATTCATCAACTTCTTGCTAAATCGCCAAGCTTTTACACTGAAATATAGAAGTAACCAGTATCGCACTCAGTTTTCTGCGATTTGAACACAGTTTCTGCGGGAAAAAAGAGTGTTTATCAGATATTAAGGCTCAATAAACTTGTATTCCTATTGCTTCAGTCACATTCTTATATATTTCCCTACTCTTTCCTTTGAATAAACAGTGTTTGACTTAGTTTTGACCAGTTATTGAAGCTCATTCCAAGGATTTCCAAGTATTTATACAGCGTTTTGCCAAATATACCAGATTTTAAAGTAAATTCTTACTACATTAAAGACTGGCTTTACTATCATGGTGATTTCTAAGACTTATCCATAGATTTATACTGTTATATCAGCTCTGTGAAGAAGAACTTATGATTCATCAACTTCTTGCTAAATCGCCAAGCTTTTACACTGAAATATAGAATTAACCAGTATCGCACTCAGTTTTCTGCGATTTGAACACAGTTTCCCCTGGAAAATCAGTGTTTTTCAGATATTAAGGCTCAATAAACTTGTATTCCTATTGTTTCAGGCACATTCTTATATATTTCCCTGCTCTTTCCTTTGAATTCACAGTGTTTGACCTACTTTTGACCATGGATTGAAGCTCATTCACTGGATTACCAAGTATTTACACAGTGTTTTCCCAAATATACCAGACTTTAAATATAAATTCTTACTACATTGAAGACTGGCTTGATTATCGTGGTGATTTCTAAGAGTTTACCATACATTTATACTGTTATATCAGCTCTGTGAAGAAGAACTGGTGTTTTATCATATATAATCCTAAATTTAGAGCCCAATTACACTAAATTATAGAAGTAACCAGTATCGCACTCAGTTTTCTGCAACTTGAACACAGTTTTCCCGTGAAAAACAGTGTTTTTCAGATATTAAGGCTCAATAAACTTGTATTCCTATTGTTTCAGGCACATTCTTATATATTTCCCTGCTCTATCCTTTGAATTCACAGTGTTTGACCTAATTTTGACCATGGATTGAAGCTCATTCACTGGATTTCCAAGTATTTACAGTGTTTTCCCAAATATACCAGACTTTAAATGTCAATTTTTACTACATTGAACACAAGCTTGACTATCATGGTGATTTCTTAGAGTTTTCAATACATTTATACTGTTATATCAGCTCTGTGAAGAAGAACTGATATTTGATCAACTTCTTGCTAACTCGCCAAGCTTTTACACTGAAATATAGAATTAACCAGTATCGCACTCAGTTTTCTGCGATTTGAACACAGTTTCCCCTGGAAAATCAGAGTTTTTCAGATATTGAGGCTCAATAAACTTGTATTCCTATTGTTTCAGGCACATTCTTATATATTACCCTGCTCTTTCCTTTGAATTCACAATGTTTGTCCTACTTTTGACCATGGATTGAAGCTCATTCACTGGATTTCCAAGTATTTACACAGTGTTTTCTCAAATATAACAGACTTTAAATGTAAATTCTTACTACATTGAAGAGTGGCTTGACTATCACGGTGATTTCTAAGAGTTAACAATACATTTATACTGTTATATCAGCTCTGTGAAGAAGAACTGATGTTTTATCATCTATAATCCTAAATTTAGAGCCCAATTACACTAAATTATAGAAGTAACCAGTATCGCAATCAGTTTTTTGCGATTTGAACACAGTTTCCCCTGGAAAAACAGTGTTTTTCAGATATTAAGGCTCAATAAACTTGTATTACTATTGTTTCAGGCAAATTCTTATATATTTCCTTACTCTTTCCTTTGAATAAACAGTGTTTGACTTAGTTTTGACCAGTTATTGAAGCTCATTCAAAGGAATTCCAAGTATTTACACAGTGTTTTCTCAAATATAACAGACATTAAATGTAAATTCTTACTACATTGAAGAGTGGCTTGATTATCGTGGTGATTTCTAAGAGTTCACAATACATTCATACTTTTATATCAGCTCTGTGAACAAGAACTGATGTTTTATCATATATAATCCTACATTTAGAGCCCAATTACACTAAATTATAGAAGTAACCAGTATCGCACTCAGTTTTCTGCGAGTTGAACACAGTTTTCCCGTGAAAAACAGTGTTTTTCAGATATTAAGGCTCAATAAACTTGTATTCCTATTGTTTCAGGCACATTCTTATATATTTCCCAGCTTTTTCCTTTGAATTCACAGTGTTTGACCTACTTTTGACCATGGATTGAAGCTCATTCACTGGATTTCCAAGTATTTACACAGTGTTTTCCCAAATATACCAGACTTTACATGTAAATTCTTACTACATTGAAGACTGGCTTTACTATCATGGTGATTTCTAAGAGTTTTCCATACATTTATACTGTTATATCAGCTCTGTGAAGAAGAACTGATGTTTGATGAACTTCTTGCTAAATCGCCAAGCTTTTACACTGAAATAATAGAATTAACCAGTATCGCACTCAGTTTTCTGCCATTTGAACACAGTTTCCCCTGGAAAAACAGTGTTTTTCAGATATTAAGGCTCAATAAACTTGTATTCCTATTGTTTCAGGCACATTCTTATATATTACCCTGCTCTTTCCTTTGAATTCACAGTGTTTGTCCTACTTTTGACAATGGATTGAAGCTCATTCACTGGATTTCCAAGTATTTACACAGTGTTTTCTCAAATATAACAGACTTTAAATGTAAATCTTACTACATTGAAGAGTGGTTTGACTATCACGGTGATTTCTAAGAGTTCACAATACATTCATACTTTTATATCAGCTCTGTGAAGAAGAACTGATGTTTTATCATCTATATTCCTAAATTTAGAGCCCAATTACACTAAATTATAGAAGTAACCAGTATCGCACTCAGTTTTCTGCGATTTGAACACAGTTTTCCCGTGAAAAAGAGTGTTTTTCAGATATTAAGGCTCAATAAACTTGTATTCCTACTGTTTCAGGCACATTCTTATATATTTCCCTGCTCTTTCCTTTGAATTAACAGTGTTTGAACTACTTTGACCATGGATTGAAGCTCATTCACTGGATTTCCAAGTATTTACAGTGTTTTCCCAAATATACCACACTTTAAATGTAAATTCTTACTACATTGAACACTGGCTTGACTATCATGGTGATTTCTTAGAGTTTTCAATACATTTATACTGTTATATCAGCTCTGTGAAGAAGAACTTATGATTCATCAACTTCTTGCTAAATCGCCAAGCTTTTACACTGAAATATAGAAGTAACCAGTATCGCACTCAGTTTTCTGCCTTTTGAACACAGTTTCTGCGGGAAAAAAGAGTGTTTATCAGATATTAAGGCTCAATAAACTTGTATTCCTATTGCTTCTGTCACATTCTTATATATTTCCCTACTCTTTCCTTTGAATAAACAGTGTTTGACTTAGTTTTGACCAGTTATTGAAGCTCATTCCAAGGATTTCCAAGTATTTATACAGCGTTTTGCCAAATATACCAGATTTTAAAGTAAATTCTTACTACATTAAAGACTGGCTTTACTATCATGGTGATTTCTAAGACTTTTCCATACATTTATACTGTTATATCAGCTCTGTGAAGAAGAACTTATGATTCATCAACTTCTTGCTAAATCGCCAAGCTTTTACACTGAAATATAGAATTAACCAGTATCGCACTCAGTTTTCTGCGATTTGAACACAGTTTCCCTGGAAAATCAGTGTTTTTCAGATATTAAGGCTCAATAAACTTGTATTCCTATTGTTTCAGGCACATTCTTATATATTTCCCTGCTCTTTCCTTTGAATTCACAGTGTTTGACCTACTTTTGACCATAGATTGAAGCTCATTCACTGGATTTCCAAGTATTTACACAGTGTTTTCCCAAATATACCAGACTTTAAATGTAAATTCTTACTACATTGAAGACTGGCTTGATTATCGTGGTGATTTCTAAGAGTTTACCATACATTTATACTGTTATATCAGCTCTGTGAAGAAGAACTGATGTTTTATCATATATAATCCTACATTTAGAGCCCAATTACACTAAATTATAGAAGTAACCAGTATCGCACTCAGTTTTCTGCGAGTTGAACACAGTTTTCCCGTGAAAAACAGTGTTTTTCAGATATTAAGGCTCAATAAACTTGTATTCCTATTGTTTCAGGCACATTCTTATATATTTCCTTGCTCTTTCCTTTGAATTCACAGTGTTTGACCTACTTTTGACCATGGATTGAAACTCATTCACTGGATTTCCAAGTATTTACACAGTGTTTTCCCAATTATCCAGACTTTAAATGTAAATTCTTACTACATTGAACACTGGCTTGACTATCATGGTGATTTCTTAGAGTTTTCAATACATTTATACTGTTATATCAGCTCTGTGAAGAAGAACTTATGATTCATCAACTTCTTGCTAAATCGCCAAGCTTTTACACTGAAATATAGAAGTAACCAGTATCGCACTCAGTTTTCTGCGATTTGAACACAGTTTCTGCGGGAAAAAAGAGTGTTTATCAGATATTAAGGCTCAATAAACTTGTATTCGTATTGTTTCAGGCACATTCTTATGTATTTTCCTGCTCTATCCTTTGAATTCACAGTGTTTGAAATACTTTTGACCAGTGATTGAAGCTCATTCACTGGATTTCCAAGTATTTACACAGTGTTTTCCCAAATATACCAGACTTTAAATGTCAATTTTTACTACATTGAACACTGGCTTGACTATCATGGTGATTTCTTAGAGTTTTCAATACATTTATACTGTTTTATCAGCTCTGTGAAGAAGAACTGATGTTTGATCAACTTCTTGCTAAATCGCCAAGCTTTTACACTGAAATATAGAAGTAACCAGTATCGCACTCAGTTTTCTGCGATTTGAACACAGTTTCCCCTGGAAAAACAGTGTTTTTCAGATATTAAGGCTCAATAAACTTGTATTCCTATTGTTTCAGGCACATTCTTATATATTTCCCTGCTCTTTCCTTTGAATTCACAGTGTTTGAACTACATTTTACCAGGGATTGAAGCTCATTCACTGGATTTCCAAGTATTTACACAGTGTTTTCCCAAATATACCAGACTTTAAATGTAAATTCTTACTACATTGAAGACTGGCTTGATTATCGTCGTGATTTCTAAGAGTTTACCATACATTTATACTGTTATATCAGCTCTGTGAAGAAGAACTGATGTTTTATCATCTATATTCCTAAATTTAGAGCCCAATTACACTAAATTATAGAAGTAACCAGTATCGCACTCAGTTTTCTGCGATTTGAACACAGTTTCCCCTGGAAAAACAGTGTTTTTCAGATATTAAGGCTCAATAAACTTGTATTCCTATTGTTTCAGGCAAATTCTTATATATTTCCCTACTCTTTCCTTTGAATAAACAGTGTTTGACTTAGTTTTGACCAGTTATTGAAGCTCATTCAAAGGATTTCCAAGTATTTACACAGTGTTTTCTCAAATATAACAGACATTAAATGTAAATTCTTACTACATTGAAGAGTGGCTTGATTATCGTGGTGATTTCTAAGTGTTCACAATATATTCATACTTTTATATCAGCTCTGTGAAGAAGAACTGATGTTTTATCATCTATATTCCTAAATTTAGAGCCCGATTACACTAAATTATAGAAGTAACCAGTATCGCACTCAGTTTTCTGCGAGTTGAACACAGTTTTCTCGTGAAAAACAGTGTTTTTCAGATATTAAGGCTCAATAAACTTGTATTCCTATTGTTTCAGGCACATTCTTATATATTTCCCTGCTCTTTCCTTTGAATTCACAGTGTTTGACCTACTTTTGACCATGGATTGAAGCTCATTCACTGGATTTCCAAGTATTTACACAGTGTTTTCCTAAATATACCAGACTTTGCATGTAAATTCTTACTACATTGAAGACTGGCTTTACTATCATGGTGATTTCTAAGAGTTTTCCATACATTTATACTGTTATATCAGCTCTGTGAAGAAGAACTGATGTTTGATCAACTTCTTGCTAAATCGCCAAGCTTTTACACTGAAATAATAGAATTAACCAGTATCGCACTCAGTTTTCTGCCATTTGAACACAGTTTCCCCTGGAAAAACAGTGTTTTTCAGATATTAAGGCTCAATAAACTTGTATTCCTATTGTTTCAGGCACATTCTTATATATTACCCTGCTCTTTCCTTTGAATTCACAGTGTTTGTCCTACTTTTGACCATGGATTGAAGCTCATTCACTGCATTTCCAAGTATTTACACAGTGTTTTCTCAAATATAACAGACTTTAAATGTAAATCTTACTACATTGAAGAGTGGCTTGACTATCACTGTGATTTCTAAGATGTTCACAATATATTCATACTTTTATATCAGCTCTGTGAAGAAGAACTGATGTTTTATCATCTATATTCCTAAATTTAGAGCCCAATTACACTAAATTATAGAAGTAACCAGTATCGCACTCAGTTTTCTGCGCGTTGAACACAGTTTTCCCGTGAAAAACAGTGTTTTTCAGATATTAAGGCTCAATAAACTTGTATTCCTATTGTTTCAGGCACATTCTTATATATTTCCCTGCTCTTTCCTTTGAATTCACAGTGTTTGACCTACTTTTGACCATGGATTGAAGCTCATTCACTGGATTTCCAAGTATTTACACAGTGTTTTCCTAAATATACCAGACTTTACATGTAAATTCTTACTACATTGAAGACTGGCTTTACTATCATGGTGATTTCTAAGAGTTTTCCATACATTTATACTGTTATATCAGCTCTGTGAAGAAGAACTGATGTTTGATCAACTTCTTGCTAAATCGCCAAGCTTTTACACTGAAATATAGAATTAACCAGTATCGCACTCAGTTTTCTGCCATTTGAACACAGTTTCCCCTGGAAAATCAGTGTTTTTCAGATATTAAGGCTCAATAAACTTGTATTCCTATTGTTTCAGGCACATTCTTATATATTTCACAGCTTTTTCCTTTGAATTCACAGTGTTTGACCTACTTTTGACCATGGATTGAAGCTCATTCACTGGATTTCCAAGTATTTACACAGTGTTTTCACAAATATACCAGACTTTACATGTAAATTCTTACTACATTGAAGACTGGCTTTACTATCATGGTGATTTCTAAGAGTTTTCCATACATTTATACTGTTATATCAGCTCTGTGAAGAAGAACTGATGTTTGATGAACTTCTTGCTAAATCGCCAAGCTTTTACACTGAAATAATAGAATTAACCAGTATCGCACTCAGTTTTCTGCCATTTGAACACAGTTTCCCCTGGAAAAACAGTGTTTTTCAGATATTAAGGCTCAATAAACTTGTATTCCTATTGTTTCAGGCACATTCTTATATATTACCCTGCTCTTTCCTTTGAATTCACAGTGTTTGTCCTACTTTTGACCATGGATTGAAGCTCATTCACTGGATTTCCAAGTATTTACACAGTGTTTTCTCAAATATAACAGACTTTAAATGTAAATCTTACTACATTGAAGAGTGGCTTGACTATCACTGTGATTTCTAAGATGTTCACAATATATTCATACTTTTATATCAGCTCTGTGAAGAAGAACTGATGTTTTATCATCTATATTCCTAAATTTAGAGCCCAATTACACTAAATTATAGAAGTAACCAGTATCGCACTCAGTTTTCTGCGAGTTGAACACAGTTTTCCCGTGAAATACAGTGTTTTTCAGATATTAAGGCTCAATAAACTTGTATTCCTATTGTTTCAGGCAAATTCTTATATATTTCCTTACTCTTTCCTTTGAATAAACAGTGTTTGACTTAGTTTTGACCAGTTATTGAAGCTCATTCAAAGGAATTCCAAGTATTTACACAGTGTTTTCTCAAATATAACAGACATTAAATGTAAATTCTTACTACATTGAAGAGTGGCTTGATTATCGTGGTGATTTCTAAGAGTTCACAATACATTCATACTTTTATATCAGCTCTGTGAACAAGAACTGATGTTTTATCATATATAATCCTACATTTAGAGCCCAATTACACTAAATTATAGAAGTAACCAGTATCGCACTCAGTTTTCTGCGAGTTGAACACAGTTTTCCCGTGAAAAACAGTGTTTTTCAGATATTAAGGCTCAATAAACTTGTATTCCTATTGTTTCAGGCACATTCTTATATATTTCCCTGCTCTTTCCTTTGAATTCACAGTGTTTGACCTACTTTTGACCATGGATTGAAGCTCATTCACTGGATTTCCAAGTATTTACAGTGTTTTCCCAAATATACCAGACTTTAAATGTCAATTTTTACTACATTGAACACTGGCTTGACTATCATGGTGATTTCTTAGAGTTTTCCATACATTTATACTGTTATATCAGCTCTGTGAAGAAGAACTGATGTTTGATCAACTTCTTGCTAAATCGCCAAGCTTTTACACTGAAATATAGAATTAACCAGTATCGCACTCAGTTTTCTGCCATTTGAACACAGTTTCCCCTGGAAAATCAGTGTTTTTCAGATATTAAGGCTCAATAAACTTGTATTCCTATTGTTTCAGGCACATTCTTATATATTTCACAGCTTTTTCCTTTGAATTCACAGTGTTTGACCTACTTTTGACCATGGATTGAAGCTCATTCACTGGATTTCCAAGTATTTACACAGTGTTTTCACAAATATACCAGACTTTACATGTAAATTCTTACTACATTGAAGACTGGCTTTACTATCATGGTGATTTCTAAGAGTTTTCCATACATTTATACTGTTATATCAGCTCTGTGAAGAAGAACTGATGTTTGATGAACTTCTTGCTAAATCGCCAAGCTTTTACACTGAAATAATAGAATTAACCAGTATCGCACTCAGTTTTCTGCCATTTGAACACAGTTTCCCCTGGAAAAACAGTGTTTTTCAGATATTAAGGCTCAATAAACTTGTATTCCTATTGTTTCAGGCACATTCTTATATATTACCCTGCTCTTTCCTTTGAATTCACAGTGTTTGTCCTACTTTTGACCATGGATTGAAGCTCATTCACTGGATTTCCAAGTATTTACACAGTGTTTTCTCAAATATAACAGACTTTAAATGTAAATCTTACTACATTGAAGAGTGGCTTGACTATCACTGTGATTTCTAAGATGTTCACAATATATTCATACTTTTATATCAGCTCTGTGAAGAAGAACTGATGTTTTATCATCTATATTCCTAAATTTAGAGCCCAATTACACTAAATTATAGAAGTAACCAGTATCGCACTCAGTTTTCTGCGAGTTGAACACAGTTTTCCCGTGAAATACAGTGTTTTTCAGATATTAAGGCTCAATAAACTTGTATTCCTATTGTTTCAGGCAAATTCTTATATATTTCCTTACTCTTTCCTTTGAATAAACAGTGTTTGACTTAGTTTTGACCAGTTATTGAAGCTCATTCAAAGGAATTCCAAGTATTTACACAGTGTTTTCTCAAATATAACAGACATTAAATGTAAATTCTTACTACATTGAAGAGTGGCTTGATTATCGTGGTGATTTCTAAGAGTTCACAATACATTCATACTTTTATATCAGCTCTGTGAACAAGAACTGATGTTTTATCATATATAATCCTACATTTAGAGCCCAATTACACTAAATTATAGAAGTAACCAGTATCGCACTCAGTTTTCTGCGAGTTGAACACAGTTTTCCCGTGAAAAACAGTGTTTTTCAGATATTAAGGCTCAATAAACTTGTATTCCTATTGTTTCAGGCACATTCTTATATATTTCCCTGCTCTTTCCTTTGAATTCACAGTGTTTGACCTACTTTTGACCATGGATTGAAGCTCATTCACTGGATTTCCAAGTATTTACAGTGTTTTCCCAAATATACCAGACTTTAAATGTCAATTTTTACTACATTGAACACTGGCTTGACTATCATGGTGATTTCTTAGAGTTTTCCATACATTTATACTGTTATATCAGCTCTGTGAAGAAGAACTGATGTTTGATCAACTTCTTGCTAACACGCCAAGCTTTTACACTGAAATATAGAATTAACCAGTATCGCACTCAGTTTTCCGCGATTTGAACACAGTTTCCCCTGGAAAATCAGTGTTTTTCAGATATTAAGGCTCAATAAACTTGTATTCCTATTGTTTCAGGCACATTCTTATATATTTCCCTGCTCTTTCCTTTGAATTCACAGTGTTTGAACTACATTTTACCAGGGATTGAAGCTCATTCACTGGATTTCCAAGTATTTACACAGTGTTTTCCCAAATATACCAGACTTTAAATGTAAATTCCTACTACATTGAAGACTGGCTTGATTATCGTGGTGATTTCTAAGAGTTTACCATACATTTATACTGTTATATCAGCTCTGTGAAGAAGAACTGATGTTTTATCATCTATATTCCTATATTTAGAGCCCAATTACACTAAATGATAGAAGTAACCAGTATCGCACTCAGATTTCTGCGATTTGAACACAGTTTCTGCGGAAAAAAGAGTGTTTATTAGATATTAAGGCTCAATAAACTTGTATTCCTATTGTTTCAGGCACATTCTTATGTATTTCCCTGTTCTATCCTTTTAATTCACAGTGTTTGACATACTTTTGACCAGGGATTGAAGCTCATTCACTGGATTTCCAAGTATTTACACAGTGTTTTCCCAAATATACCAGATTTTAAATGTCTATTTTTACTACATTGAACACTGGCTTGACTATCATGGTGATTTTTTAGAGTTTTCAATACATTTATACTGTTATATCAGCTCTGTGAAGAAGAACTGATGTTTGATCAACTTCTTGCTAAATCGCCAAGCTTTTACCCTGAAATATAGAAGTAACCAGTATCGCACTCAGTTTTCTGCGATTTGAACACAGTTTTCCCGTGAAAAACAGTGTTTTTCAGATATTAAGGCTCAATAAACTTGTATTCCTATTGTTTCAGGCACATTCTTATATATTACCCTGCTCTTTCCTTTGAATTCACAGTGTTTCTCCTACTTTTGACCATGGATTGAAGCTCATTCACTGGATTTCCAAGTATTTACACAGTGTTTTCCCAAATATACCAGACTTTACATGTAAATTCTTACTACATTGAAGACTGGCTTTACTATCATGGTGATTTCTAAGAGTTTTCCATACATTTATACTGTTATATCAGCTCTGTGAAGAAGAACTGATGTTTGATCAACTTCTTGCTAAATCGCCAAGCTTTTACACTGAAATAATAGAATTAACCAGTATCGCACTCAGTTTTCTGCGATTTGAACACAGTTTTCCCGTGAAAAACAGTGTTTTTCAGATATTAAGGCTCAATAAACTTGTATTCCTATTGTTTCAGGCACATTCTTATATATTACCCTGCTCTTTCCTTTGAATTCACAGTGTTTCTCCTACTTTTGACCATGGATTGAAGCTCATTCTCTGGATTTCCAAGTTTTTACACAGTGTTTTCTCAAATATAACAGACGTTAAATGTAAATCTTACTACATTGAAGAGTGGCTTGACTATCACTGTGATTTCTAAGAGTACACAATACATTCATACTTTTATATCAGCTCTGTGAAGAAGAACTGATGTTTTATCATCTATATTCCTAAATTTAGAGCCCAATTACACTAAATTATAGAAGTAACCAGTATCGCACTCAGTTTTCTGCGATTTGAACACAGTTTTCCCGTGAAAAAGAGTGTTTTTCAGATATTAAGACTCAATAAACTTGTATTCCTACTGTTTCAGGCACATTCTTATATATTTCCCTGCTCTTTCCTTTGAATTCACAGTGTTTGAACTACTTTGACCATGGATTGAAGCTCATTCACTGGATTTCCAAGTATTTACAGTGTTTTCCCAAATATACCACACTTTAAATGTAAATTCTTACTACATTGAACACTGGCTTGATTATCATGGTAATTTCTTAGAGTTTTCAATACATTTATGCTGTTATATCAGCTCTGTGAAGAAGAACTTATGATTCATCAACTTCTTGCTAAATCGCCAAGCTTTTACACTGAAATATAGAAGTAACCAGTATCGCACTCAGTTTTCTGCGATTTGAACACAGTTTCTGCGGGAAAAAAGAGTGTTTATCAGATATTAAGGCTCAATAAACTTGTATTCCTATTGTTTCAGTCACATTCTTATATATTTCCCTACTCTTTCCTTTGAATAAAGAGTGTTTGACTTAGTTTTGACCAGTTATTGAAGCTCATTCCAAGGATTTCCAAGTATTTACACAGTGTTTTCCCAAATATACCAGATTTTAAATGTCTATTTTTACTACATTGAACACTGGCTTGACTATCATGGTGATTTTTTAGAGTTTTCAATACATTTATACTGTTATATCAGCTCTGTGAAGAAGAACTGATGTTTGATCAACTTCTTGCTAACTCGCCAAGCTTTTACACTGAAATATAGAATTAACCAGTATCGCACTCAGTTTTCCGCGATTTGAACACAGTTTCCCCTGGAAAATCAGTGTTTTTCAGATATTAAGGCTCAATAAACTTGTATTCCTATTGTTTCAGGCACATTCTTATATATTTCCCTGCTCTTTCCTTTGAATTCACAGTGTTTGACCTACTTTTGACCATGGATTGAAGCTCATTCACTGGATTTCCAAGTATTTACAGTGTTTTCCCAAATATACCAGACTTTAAATGTCAATTTTTACTACATTGAACACTGGCTTGACTATCATGGTGATTTCTTAGAGTTTTCCATACATTTATACTGTTATATCAGCTCTGTGAAGAAGAACTGATGTTTGATCAACTTCTTGCTAACTCGCCAAGCTTTTACACTGAAATATAGAATTAACCAGTATCGCACTCAGTTTTCCGCGATTTGAACACAGTTTCCCCTGGAAAATCAGTGTTTTTCAGATATTAAGGCTCAATAAACTTGTATTCCTATTGTTTCAGGCACATTCTTATATATTTCCCTGCTCTTTCCTTTGAATTCACAGTGTTTGAACTACATTTTACCAGGGATTGAAGCTCATTCACTGGATTTCCAAGTATTTACACAGTGTTTTCCCAAATATACCAGACTTTAAATGTAAATTCCTACTACATTGAAGACTGGCTTGATTATCGTGGTGATTTCTAAGAGTTTACCATACATTTATACTGTTATATCAGCTCTGTGAAGAAGAACTGATGTTTTATCATCTATATTCCTATATTTAGAGCCCAATTACACTAAATGATAGAAGTAACCAGTATCGCACTCAGATTTCTGCGATTTGAACACAGTTTCTGCGGAAAAAAGAGTGTTTATTAGATATTAAGGCTCAATAAACTTGTATTCCTATTGTTTCAGGCACATTCTTATGTATTTCCCTGTTCTATCCTTTTAATTCACAGTGTTTGACATACTTTTGACCAGGGATTGAAGCTCATTCACTGGATTTCCAAGTATTTACACAGTGTTTTCCCAAATATACCAGATTTTAAATGTCTATTTTTACTACATTGAACACTGGCTTGACTATCATGGTGATTTTTTAGAGTTTTCAATACATTTATACTGTTATATCAGCTCTGTGAAGAAGAACTGATGTTTGATCAACTTCTTGCTAAATCGCCAAGCTTTTACCCTGAAATATAGAAGTAACCAGTATCGCACTCAGTTTTCTGCGATTTGAACACAGTTTTCCCGTGAAAAACAGTGTTTTTCAGATATTAAGGCTCAATAAACTTGTATTCCTATTGTTTCAGGCACATTCTTATATATTACCCTGCTCTTTCCTTTGAATTCACAGTGTTTCTCCTACTTTTGACCATGGATTGAAGCTCATTCTCTGGATTTCCAAGTTTTTACACAGTGTTTTCTCAAATATAACAGACTTTAAATGTAAATCTTACTACATTGAAGAGTGGCTTGACTATCACTGTGATTTCTAAGAGTACACAATACATTCATACTTTTATATCAGCTCTGTGAAGAAGAACTGATGTTTTATCATCTATATTCCTAAATTTAGAGCCCAATTACACTAAATTATAGAAGTAACCAGTATCGCACTCAGTTTTCTGCGATTTGAACACAGTTTCTGCGGGAAAAAAGAGTGTTTATCAGATATTAAGGCTCAATAAACTTGTATTCCTATTGTTTCAGGCACATTCTTATATATTTCCCTGCTCTTTCCTTTGAATTCACAGTGTTTGAACTACATTTTACCAGGGATTGAAGCTCATTCACTGGATTTCCAAGTATTTACACAGTGTTTTCCCAAATATACCAGACTTTAAATGTAAATTCTTACTACATTGAAGACTGGCTTGATTATCGTCGTGATTTCTAAGAGTTTACCATACATTTATACTGTTATATCAGCTCTGTGAAGAAGAACTGATGTTTTATCATCTATATTCCTAAATTTAGAGCCCAATTACACTAAATTATAGAAGTAACCAGTATCGCACTCAGTTTTCTGCGATTTGAACACAGTTTCCCCTGGAAAAACAGTGTTTTTCAGATATTAAGGCTCAATAAACTTGTATTCCTATTGTTTCAGGCAAATTCTTATATATTTCCCTACTCTTTCCTTTGAATAAACAGTGTTTGACTTAGTTTTGACCAGTTATTGAAGCTCATTCAAAGGATTTCCAAGTATTTACACAGTGTTTTCTCAAATATAACAGACATTAAATGTAAATTCTTACTACATTGAAGAGTGGCTTGATTATCGTGGTGATTTCTAAGTGTTCACAATATATTCATACTTTTATATCAGCTCTGTGAAGAAGAACTGATGTTTTATCATCTATATTCCTAAATTTAGAGCCCGATTACACTAAATTATAGAAGTAACCAGTATCGCACTCAGTTTTCTGCGAGTTGAACACAGTTTTCTCGTGAAAAACAGTGTTTTTCAGATATTAAGGCTCAATAAACTTGTATTCCTATTGTTTCAGGCACATTCTTATATATTTCCCTGCTCTTTCCTTTGAATTCACAGTGTTTGACCTACTTTTGACCATGGATTGAAGCTCATTCACTGGATTTCCAAGTATTTACACAGTGTTTTCCTAAATATACCAGACTTTGCATGTAAATTCTTACTACATTGAAGACTGGCTTTACTATCATGGTGATTTCTAAGAGTTTTCCATACATTTATACTGTTATATCAGCTCTGTGAAGAAGAACTGATGTTTGATCAACTTCTTGCTAAATCGCCAAGCTTTTACACTGAAATAATAGAATTAACCAGTATCGCACTCAGTTTTCTGCCATTTGAACACAGTTTCCCCTGGAAAAACAGTGTTTTTCAGATATTAAGGCTCAATAAACTTGTATTCCTATTGTTTCAGGCACATTCTTATATATTACCCTGCTCTTTCCTTTGAATTCACAGTGTTTGTCCTACTTTTGACCATGGATTGAAGCTCATTCACTGCATTTCCAAGTATTTACACAGTGTTTTCTCAAATATAACAGACTTTAAATGTAAATCTTACTACATTGAAGAGTGGCTTGACTATCACTGTGATTTCTAAGATGTTCACAATATATTCATACTTTTATATCAGCTCTGTGAAGAAGAACTGATGTTTTATCATCTATATTCCTAAATTTAGAGCCCAATTACACTAAATTATAGAAGTAACCAGTATCGCACTCAGTTTTCTGCGCGTTGAACACAGTTTTCCCGTGAAAAACAGTGTTTTTCAGATATTAAGGCTCAATAAACTTGTATTCCTATTGTTTCAGGCACATTCTTATATATTTCCCTGCTCTTTCCTTTGAATTCACAGTGTTTGACCTACTTTTGACCATGGATTGAAGCTCATTCACTGGATTTCCAAGTATTTACACAGTGTTTTCCTAAATATACCAGACTTTACATGTAAATTCTTACTACATTGAAGACTGGCTTTACTATCATGGTGATTTCTAAGAGTTTTCCATACATTTATACTGTTATATCAGCTCTGTGAAGAAGAACTGATGTTTGATCAACTTCTTGCTAAATCGCCAAGCTTTTACACTGAAATATAGAATTAACCAGTATCGCACTCAGTTTTCTGCCATTTGAACACAGTTTCCCCTGGAAAATCAGTGTTTTTCAGATATTAAGGCTCAATAAACTTGTATTCCTATTGTTTCAGGCACATTCTTATATATTTCACAGCTTTTTCCTTTGAATTCACAGTGTTTGACCTACTTTTGACCATGGATTGAAGCTCATTCACTGGATTTCCAAGTATTTACACAGTGTTTTCACAAATATACCAGACTTTACATGTAAATTCTTACTACATTGAAGACTGGCTTTACTATCATGGTGATTTCTAAGAGTTTTCCATACATTTATACTGTTATATCAGCTCTGTGAAGAAGAACTGATGTTTGATGAACTTCTTGCTAAATCGCCAAGCTTTTACACTGAAATAATAGAATTAACCAGTATCGCACTCAGTTTTCTGCCATTTGAACACAGTTTCCCCTGGAAAAACAGTGTTTTTCAGATATTAAGGCTCAATAAACTTGTATTCCTATTGTTTCAGGCACATTCTTATATATTACCCTGCTCTTTCCTTTGAATTCACAGTGTTTGTCCTACTTTTGACCATGGATTGAAGCTCATTCACTGGATTTCCAAGTATTTACACAGTGTTTTCTCAAATATAACAGACTTTAAATGTAAATCTTACTACATTGAAGAGTGGCTTGACTATCACTGTGATTTCTAAGATGTTCACAATATATTCATACTTTTATATCAGCTCTGTGAAGAAGAACTGATGTTTTATCATCTATATTCCTAAATTTAGAGCCCAATTACACTAAATTATAGAAGTAACCAGTATCGCACTCAGTTTTCTGCGAGTTGAACACAGTTTTCCCGTGAAATACAGTGTTTTTCAGATATTAAGGCTCAATAAACTTGTATTCCTATTGTTTCAGGCAAATTCTTATATATTTCCTTACTCTTTCCTTTGAATAAACAGTGTTTGACTTAGTTTTGACCAGTTATTGAAGCTCATTCAAAG